>NC_040087.1:75131478-75759978 GCF_003369695.1 Bos indicus x Bos taurus | reverse complement strand
CTTCTCTGCTTCTCAAGCTCCATTCCCTCAGTCCCACACCCTCAGTCCCACACTCAGTCTCATCCATGGTATTTGGCCAGTAAGCCCTGCTTTCATTTTCTCCTCCAGAACTTACTCTTGCCCATCTTTTCTTTGCCCCAAATCAGCATCCTAGGCTGGACGCTGGCAACACACACCTAAATGACCACAACGTCTTGCCCACTGCTCCCCTCACCTGGAGCCAGACACTTTAGCCTTCCTTTCAGGTACTATACCGGAAGTCAGCAGATTAATAACAAAAACCACGCTAAACAACTCCTAACAGTCACATGGTATGAGACTCTAAGGCTTTATATATAATTAAAGCCGACAATAATTCTTCAAGGTTGGCCCCACTGCTGCTGCTGCTGCTAGGTCGCTTCAGTCGTGTCTGACTCTGTGCGACCCCATAGATGGCAGCCCGCCAGGCTCCCCCGTCCCTGGGATTCTCCAGGCAAGAACACTGGAGTGGGTTGCCATTTCCTTCTCCAATGCATGCATGCATGCTAAGTCACTTCTGACACTGTGTGACCCTATGGACAGCAGCCCCTCCTCTGTCCACGGGGTTCTCTAGGCAAGAATACTGGAGTGGGTTGCCATTTCCTTCTCCTGGTCCCAGTACTATCACTGTTTTATAGATGAGGAAATTATGCCCCAGAGAAATTCAGTCAATTACCCAAAGCCACACAGTTAGCAAGCAGGGGAGACAGGCTCTTGACTCTACACTTTGGCTCCAAGGTCTGTCACTTGTTATCATGGCATTGTCTCTTTTAAACAAGCAGAGTATATGCCCAGGTCCTCAGACAGCCTTGAAAGAGACACTTACTGCTCACTGGATATTCTCAACTTCCTGTTGTGGCACATTTGACTACCTCCGGCCAATGGGTTGGCCAGAAAAAATGCTGTAGGTCCCTTCCAGGCTGGAGCTCTGGACGGCAGTGAGGGACCTCCCACACCGCTCTTCTGCCATGGGGACCAGCGAGGTTCTAGATGGTGGGACCTCTGTCAGTCTGGGTCCTTGAATGAGTAAACAGAGAACTCCCCAGCCCATACCCCATCCATCTGTGTTGACAAAGTAGCGCAAACAAGAGATGCATTTATATTCAGCCACTGAGATCTCAGGGTTAATTTGGGGCCACAACAGAGGCTAATTAACACACCTACCCATACACCAAGGGTAAGAAAAGAATGTACCCTCTATGCGGTTCTCCCGGCAAACAGATGTAATCTTCCCTAATCCCAGTTTCATCATGTCATTTCACGCTCCAGGATTGAGAATAGTTCCCCATCATGGACCGCATGAAGCAAAAGTTCCTCTCGTACACTTTCAAGCGTCTGCTACCTCGCTGTTCTTCATTGCTCAGTAAGTACCTCTCAAGACAGCCGGTCTACCCCATGAATATGACAAATACTTGGTCCTTTTGGTTAGATTCTCCTGCTTCTGCCATTCATCCTTTACACTCACATTCTAACTGTACCTCCTCCTTCCATTCTCCTTTGACTACTCAAAGCCACCCATCTTCCCTTTCCTCAACTTATTTGGCTTTCATATATCCTATGCCACACAGTTTTAACTTTAGACAAAAACTATCTTGCCACAAAAGAAGAGGAAAAAATACAATGGCCTGGAAACCTGGTTCTGGTTTGACTGTGTATCAGCTACATCACCTCTTGTCAAGTCTTTTAGCCTTTCTAGATTTCCGTTATCTTATCAAAGAAATAATGGCACTACATGACATGTACGCTCTCTGCCAACCATCACACAGCCTGTGGTCTGTTATTTCACATGCACCACTCTTATATCCCTCAGTTTAAACATATGCCCCATTAGGGCAAAGATCTTGAATCTTCCTTCTATTCTGGGTAGCTTCAAGCACAGCACCTTGCATGGAGATAATGCTCAAAGAAATATACGTTGGGATTTCCCTGGTGGTCCAGTGGTTTAGAATTGACCTGCCAATGAAGGAGACATGGGTTTGATCCCTGGTCTGGGAACTAAGATCCCACATGCTGAGGGGCAACTATGCCTGTGCACCACAACTACTGAGCCTGCACACTGCAATTATTGAAGCCTGCATGCCCTAGAGCCTGTGCTCCACAATAACAGAAGCCACCGCTACCAGAAGCCCACGCACTGCAACCAGAGAGTAGTCCCACTTGCCACAATGGGAGGAAGCCCTCACGCAGCAGTGAAGACCCAGTGCAGCGATAAATGACTAAATAAATTTTAAAAATTAAATACACACACACACACATGTTGACTACAGGTCATCAAATAGTAGCTGAGGACATTATATGATTGTTGCTGTTATTCAGTCACTAAGTCACGCCGACTCTTTGCGGCCCCATGGACTGTAGCACGCCAGGCTTCCCTGTCCTCCACTATCTCCCAGAGTTTGCTCAAATCCATGTCCGCTGAATCAGTGATGCTATCTAACCATCTCATCCTCTGCCACCTCTTTCTCCTTTTGCCTTCAATCTTTACCAGCATCAGAGTCTTCTCCAATGATCAGCTCTTTACATCAGGTGGCCAAAGTACTGGCGCTTCAGCTTCAGCATCAGTCCTTCCAATGAATATTCAGGGTTGATTTCCTTTAGGATGGACTGGTTTGACCTCTATGCTGTCCATGGGACTCTCAAGAGTCTTCTCCAGCACCACAATTTGAAAGCGTCATTCTTCTATGCTTAGCCCTCTTTATGATCCAACTCTCACATCCATACACAACTACTGGAAAAATCATAGCTTTGACCGTACAGACCTTTGTCGGCAAAGTGATATCTCTGCTTTTTAATACACTAAGTTTGTGACAGCTTTCCTTCCAAGGAGCAAGCATCTTTTAATTTCATGGCTACAGTCACCATCTGCAGTGATTCTGGAGCCCAAGAAAATAAAACCTGTCACTGCTTCCACTTTTTCTCCTTCATTTGCCATGAAGTGATGGGACCAGATGCCATGATCTTAGTTTTTTGAATGCTGAGTTTTAAACCAGCTTCTTCACTCTCCTCTCTCACCCTCATCAAGAGACTCTTTAGTTCCTCTTCACTTTCTGCCATTAGAGTGGTATCATCTGCATTTCTGAGGTTGTTGATATTTCTCCCAGCAATCTTGATTCCGCTTGCGATTCATTCAGCCTGGCATTTCACATGATGTACTCTATGTATGTACATAGAGTTAAATAAGCAGGGTGGCAATATACAGCCTGACGCACTCCTTTCCCAGTACTGAACCAGTCAGTTGTTTCATGTAAGTCTCTAACTGTGGCTTCTTGACCTGCATACAGGTTTCTTAGGAGACACATAAGGTGGCCTGGTATGCCCAGCTCTCTAAGAATTTTTCACAGTTTTTTGTGATCTGCACAGACTATGCACAGGCTTTTGCATAGTCATTGAAGCAGAAGTAGATGTTTTTCTGGAATTCCTTTGTTTTCTCTATGGTCCAATGGATGTTGGCAATTTGATTTCTGGTTCCTCTGCCTTTTTTTAAAATCCAGCTTGTTCATTGGAAGGACTGATGTTGAAGCTGAAACTTCAATACTTTGGCCACCTGATGCGAAGAGCTGACTCATTTGAAAAGACCCTGATGCTGGGAAAGATTGAGGGCAGGAGGAGAAGGGACGACAGAGGATAAGATGGTTGGATGGACGACAGAGGATAAGACGGTTGGATGGCATCACCGACTCAACGGACGTGAGTTTGGGTGGACTCCGGGAGTTGGTGATGGACAGGGAGGCCTGGCGTGCTGCGGTTCATGGGGTCACAAAGAGTTGGACATGACTGAGTGACTGAACTGAACTGTACATCTGTAAGTTCTCAGTTTATGTACTGCTGAAGCCTAGCTTGAAGGATTTTGAGCATAACCCTACTAGCATGTGAGATGAGCACAACTGTCCAGCAGTTTGAACAATCTTTGGCACTGCCCTTATTTGGGACTGGAATGAAAACTGATCTTTTCCAGTCCTGTGGCCACTGCTGAATCTTCCAAATTCGCTGACACATTGAGTGCAGCACTTTAACAGCATCATCTTTTAGGATTTCAAACAGTTCATCTGGAATTCCATCACCTCCACTAGCTTTATTTGTAGTAATGTTTCCTAAGGCCCACTTGACTTCACACTCCAGGATGCCTGGCTCCATTTAAGTGATCACACAATCATGGTTATCTGGGTCATTAAGACCTTTTCTGTACAGTTCCTCTGTGTATTCTCACCACCTTTTCTTAATCTCTTCTGCTTCTGTTAGGCCTTTACCATTTTCTGTCTGTATTATGATTGTGTATGCATGTGAGCTAAGTTACTTCAGTCATCTGCCACTCTGTGTGACCCTACAGACTGTAGCCCTCCAGGCTCCTCTGTCCATGGGATTCTCCAGGCAAGAATACTGGAGTGGGTGGCCATGCCCTCCTCCAGGGGATCTTCCCGACCCAGGGAATGAACCCGTGTCTCTTACACCTCCTGCACTGGCAGGTGGGCTCTTTACCCCTAAAGCCTCCTCAGAATCCCCTTATTATGATTAGTACTATTCAAGTATGATGGAGGAGAGATCTTATTCTTGTGTGTGGTAGTTTGTTAGGCAGCAACAGATAACTAATACATTATGGTATAGAAATACTAATCCTGGAAAATATTTTAAATTGGAAACTATAATGACATTTAA
Organism: Bos indicus x Bos taurus; assembly: GCF_003369695.1. Classification (NCBI taxonomy): domain Eukaryota; kingdom Metazoa; phylum Chordata; class Mammalia; order Artiodactyla; family Bovidae; genus Bos; species Bos indicus x Bos taurus. The sequence goes on along the minus strand of NC_040087.1, from coordinate 75,755,307 downwards.
ATAAATCAAGACTTCTTTTCCAAAAAATAAACAAAAAGTTTTCTGATGAGAGTATAAGAGGCATGCCACTAGCTTTCCCTCTTCTTCCATACACACAGAGGCAACAGATGATTATGTTCATTTAATCTGTCCCTGATAATGCAGATCCAGATATTATTTTATTTTTCAATAGCTTATCTGCCCCTCAAATGGTAAAGACTTTCGCTTTCTCTTTATTTGTACACTTACTATGTTGCTTCTCATTGTTGACAGTGGTATTTGGATGTCTTGTCTATCTGAGTAAACTGCCAGCCACGTCTGGGCAGGAACCCTTCTGTCTCGCATGGTACCTACTATAATGGGTCTGAACCAAGAACTCAAGTAATTTTTGATTGGCTTTTAACAGTTTTTTCAGAGTGTGAGAACATTTATTTTTGGTTTCCATATCTTGTAAGAATGACTTTTCCCATGCAGATTTTGAGAAGAAAAAAAATGCGTCAAAATGAAACTACAAGGAGGCTGAAAAAGGTTTTAATCCTACTCTTAAAAAAGTAACATTTTGATGTGTTCTCACTGTTTGAGTTCCACAATTTTCCCCTTAAGTCCTGGAGTGAAATATCTGCTTTTTAAAATATATAGTAAAAATATATGGGGTCATTGCCTGTATCAGGGTTTTAAAAAAATCAACGCAAACTACATTACTGGTCTATCATATATTATATATAATTCAACACAGTCCCTGGTGTGAGTTCCAACAATCTGGAAAGCGCTCGCCCTGAGCCTGGGCATGGATGGTGCCTGCACCCACATGCTCAGGTCCCCAGAGACCCAAGGAAGGGAGACTCTGGGAGGAGCGCGAGATCCCTAGGGGAGAGACCTGCAGAGGGGCTGGTCAACTGAAGGCAGGAGCAGGGCTGAGAAATACTGTAGGTCTTAGCCATGAAGAATTGAGGAAGCAAGAGTAAAACAGAAGAGAGAAAGGAAGAAGTGTCTCATAAGGGACCCAACTGTTGAACTATTTGAACTTTGGTGTCTGACAAAATGCTGATAAGGTGATGGGTACACGGTAGTCTTTCATTATACTGTTCTCTCTGCATTCACGTATCTTTGAAATTTTCTATCATAAATTTTTAAAATCGTTAAGTATAGTCTCCAATACATTCCCCACACTGCTGGGCCATCAGGGCCACTGGAGGCAGAAATTCAGGGATGAGTGGGAGGGGAAGGTGGTGGTCACACGGCTACTGGTCTCCATCTCTCACCACTGAGCCGCACAACCCAAGTCACGTGGGAAGACAGGAATGAGACATATGGGGCCACGTTCATATCTCAAGAGTGCAGGGAAGGGTAGTCTAAAGGACCTATAAGAAGTCCTAGTAAGAAACGGCTTTTTGTGACAAAGTCACTAGCAAATTACAGGTTATACCAGATACCTGCATGAAAAGACTGTCGGGCTTTCATACACACACACACACACACACACACATGGGCAAAAAGCTGCTTCCTTTCCCTTAAACCACATTCCAGTTCAAATCTGAATGCTTCAGATATGGGTATGTTGCTCTGGACATATACGTTTGAAGTCAAAGATAAAACTTACGTTCTTTTGATTACCAATACTGTCAGCCAAGGTTCACCTACAGATAATAGAAACTTCTCAAGCTGTTTCGGGCAAGAGAAGATTCAGTATACAAAACTAGGTGTTTGTAAAATTTTTAAAAGGGCCAGAAGGGCAGATCCAGGCTTGGTGTCCAGGAACAGACTCTGAAGCAACACATAAGGACTGGTCTACCATGAACACGGTTTCCTCTGCCAGAGTCAGGATGCTGGGAATCAGGAAGTCATTACATCATTTCAACAGAGTCTAGGAAGCAGGAAGTAGTCTGAACTGTAACCTCCAGGGCTGTGGGGTCTGCGGAAATGGACCACCAAAACGGGCATCTCAAATGCTACTGCCTCAGCTCACACTGAATTCAAGCACCGCACAAGACCCTAAATCATCGTAGGACTCTGGACGCAAGGGAGTGTGAGAAAGACAGCATTAAGCTTTCCAACCTCTGTTTTCTGTGGATACACACTAAGAGGACCCTGGAAAAGGTAAAGAGCAAGACGATCCAGGCATAGTCACTACACCACAACAAACATTAAAGCTTTCCACCAAATGGGACGGAGTGTCTAATTAAAAAAAGAGAAAGTTAAGAGATACCATAACCAAATGCAAAACCAAATGTAAAGGGCTTTTTCAAAGAGAAAAAATGAATATAGGAGAAGTCTGAATATAGTTTTGGTATTATAAGTAATTATTAAGGAATTATAAATAATTTTGCTAGGTTAAAGTAATATGTTTCTATAAGCAAATGCCACTACTTTTTAGACCTTCCTTAAATATGGAATATTCCCTTGTGCCTCAGATGGTTAAGAATCTGCCTGCAATGCAGGAGACCTGGGTTCAATCTCTGCGTCAGGAAGATCCCCTGGAGAACAGAATGGCAACCCACTCCAGTTTTCTTGACTGGAAAATTCCATGGACAGAAGAGCCTGGCAGGCTACAGCCCATTGGGTCAAAGAGCACAACTAAGCAACTTCCACTTGATTATGATGTCCAAAAACTGCTACAAAATGCCTGAAAGTATTTAGTTTTTAGGGGACTAGAAAAAGAATAGGGAAGGGAGGCAAAAATGTTAATTATTATTTCTGGGTTCTAGGGCTCATTTTTGGAGAAGGCAATGGCAACCCACTCCAGTACTCCTGCCTGGAAAATCCCATGGATGGAGGAGCCTGGAAGGCTGCACTCCATGGGGTGGCTGAGGGTTGGACACGACTGAGTGACTTCACTTTCACTTTTCACTTTCATGCACTGGAGAAGGAAATGGCAACCCACTCCAGTGTTTTTGCCTGGAGAATCCCAGGGATGGGGGAGCCTGGTGGGCTGCCATCTATGGGGTCACACAGAGTCGGACATGATTGAAGCGACTTAGTAGTAGTAGTAGTAGTAGTAGTAGTAGTAGTAGTAGGGCTCATTTTGGGTTCCCTGGTGGCTCAGATGGTAAAGAATTTGCCTGCAATGTGGGAAATATCCCTGGGTTGGGAAGATCCCCTGGAGGAGAGGGCTTCCCTGGTGGCTCAGATGGTAAAGAATCCGCCTGCAATGCGGGAGACCTGGGTTCAATCCCTGGGTTGGGAAGAGTCCCTGAAGGAGGGCATGGCAACCCACTCCAGTATTCTTGCCTAGAGAATCCCCATGGACAGAGGAGCCTGGCGGATGACAGTCCATGGGAGCAAAAAGAGTCAGACATGACGGAGCAACTAAGCACAGGGCTCATTTTATTATTCTCTTTGCTTCTGTGATTGAAATTTTTCAAAATAAAAAGCTCTAACAGATTATACCAAGAGAAACACGGAAGCACAAATTATTTTCATCTAATGCTTCCTTCAAAAACTTTAATTTTACTATATTATTAAAATCAGTACCATCTTCTATAAAGTAACTAGCTTATACTCTTCAAAATGTCAAGATCACAAGAGATAAAGATAGAATGAAGACTGTCCCAGATAAAAAGGTAAAGGGACATAACAATTAAACACAAGATGTAATTCCAAGATGTGACATGGCCATCCTTTTTTTTTTCTTTTTTACTATAAAACTGTCCAATTGCTAATTTTATGGTCATATATACTGAGGTATTCAGGGATAAAGGGGCATTACATCGACAACTTGCTCTCAGATGATTCAGAAAAAAAAAACAACCCTATATATATAGAGAAAGAGGGAAAATGACAAAACAAACAAAAAACATTAACAATTAGGTCATCTGGGTTTAGGGTCCTATTGTCGTAACCTTCCTAGAAGGCCTGAATTATTTCAGATTTTTTTAAAAAAAGTATAAAACACAGTGGCAGCATTAGGGAGCTCTGAAGAGAAACAGCATAGTTTTTTTTTTTTTTTTTCCCTGTCTATTAAATTAAAATGATGAATCACAAGCTGGAATCAAGATTGCTGGGAGAAATATTAACAACCTCAGACATGCAGATGATACCACTCTAATGACAGAAAGTGAAGAGGAACTAAAGAGCTTCTTAAGGATGAAAGAGGAGAGTGAAAAAGATGGCTTAAAACTCAACATCCAAAAAACTAAGATCATGGCATCTGGTCCCATCACTTCATGGCAAATAGAAGGGGAAAAAGTTGGAAGCAGTGACAGATTTTATTTTCTTGGCTTCAAAATCACTGTAGATGGTGACTGTAGCCATGAAATTAAAAGATGCCTGCTCCTTGGAAGGAAAGCTATGACAAACCTAGATAACGCATTAAAAAGCAGAGACATCATTTTGCTGACGAAGGTCCATATAGTCAAAGCTACGGTTTTTCCTAGTAGTCACAGATGGACGTGAGAGTTGGACTATAAAGAAGGCTGAGTGCCAAAGAACTGATGCTTTCAAAGTATGGTGCTAGAGAAGACTCTTGAGAGTCCCTTGGACAGCAAAGAGATCAAACCAGTCAATCCTAAAGGAAATCAGCCATGAATATTCATTGGAAGGAATGAGGCTGAAGCTGAAGCTCCAATACTTCAGCCACCTAACATGAAGAGCCAATTCACTGGAAAAGACCCTGATGCTGGGAAAGATTGAGGGCAGGAAAAGAAGGAGATGACAGAGAATGAGATGGTTGGATGGTCCACTGACTCAATGGACATGAGTAGGAGCAAACTTCAAGAGACGGTGGAGGACAGAGAAGCCTGGCGTGCTGCGATCCATGTGGTCGCAGAGAGTCGGAGATGACTTAGCAACTGAACGACGACGACAACAACTTGAAACCTAGAAGCTACATAACTGGAGTACTGCACAGGTGGTGCTTTTTCACACAGCATTCCATGGCGGATTATTTTTGTAATTCTCATTTAGCAGCAAAACTTGAATGTAATCATAAAAATTGCCTTTAGAGACTAACATTTACTTTTATAAACATTTGTAACACTGTAGCTGAAAATCCAAAAAGGAAGTTTCAGTTTGATGAATTTATACACTCAAATTACTTTCTAAAAGAGTGAACAGGTGACCATTAATTGGATTTTTTAAACCTAAAAAAAAAAAAGGAAAGTGGCATTAAGGCTCTGTTGCACAGAGGGACATGTTTGTGTTGAGTCAGACAGGCATGAATTTCAATCTAGGCTCTGGCACTTAAATAGCTGTGAGCCTGATGATTAAATCAATTCTCAGACCCTCCGCTTTCTCATGAAGGATACAACCGTATCAATATCTACTACTCTTGCAAGACTGCCATGGGTGTTCATTTAAAAGGAACATATGTAAAACAGGGCTCTATGGTACAAAATAGTCATTTAATATTTATTGGTCAAAATTACTAAAGAAAAAGAGCTTATTTTGCTGCCAAAAAAATCCCCCAATCGAATGTATAATATTAACATTTCAACACTATTGTACTTTCTCTCCATGTTGTTGCTGATACTAATGAACACATGCTTTATCTCGTATTTATACAAAAAGCATCTATTAAGGGCTTCCTCCTGTTTGTGGCGCCAGGATGCAAGGACTGAAAATAATACAGACCAAGTTACCCTCACAAATCTCATGCTCCACAAGTCAATATCAAACATTAAGTAGGCAGACAATCTTCCCTCAGTGGGAAGGGATACATTTAAGTATTAACTATGGTTTCACTGCATCCAAGGCTGGATTTTTGCCCTCACCCAAGTGGTCTCTGAACTACTTCAATAAACCCTCTTTCTACTAAATAAACCAGTGTTGGTTCTATTACTTCAAGTAACAGGCATGCCTGTGTCTTGTAATTCAGAAAGCCGTTTTTTCCTTTGACCTCAGATAACAGAAGCAAATTAGATATTTCCGAACTCAAGGTATACCATATACCAAAAAAAAAAAAAAAAACTCAACCCTGAGATAAATATGAGATTATTTTTGTGTGTTACATATCTTGCCATGGTTACCAAGACGTGGTGAGCATTTTGAAATTTTTTTCTTAGAATAATACAATGATCTGAATCTAAAATCTTTGTAAAGTACAACTTCCAATGATAAACAAGAACAGGAAGTGAATCTTGAACAGAACCAGACTGAGTTCCCTTCAGTACTATTTACTCTGCTGTCATCTAGCCTGGTTAACAACATTAAACTTTTCACCATCCTAGCCTAAAGTTCTTAACATCTTCATTTCTGTTTCAATAAAACATATTTTCTATCAAACTGGAAATTTTGACATGTACTTAAATATTTTAAGTCCTAAGAGGAAGACAAGCTAAAATAAAGGAATTGAGTAGCGAAGTAACTGACAAAAGCAGAAATGAAAACAGATGTTAAACTTCTTTGAAACAAATTTTTACTGATAGCCTCAACCAAAGCTATTTCAGTCAATGACTAGAAATATTCTACCTAGTCAAAAGATCTCAACAAGCTTCATAGGTCACTGCCTCCTCCAGGGTGTGGGCTAACTCTTTTCAGGGTTCTATTTACCACCCAGCACCGTGCATGTCAAAATAGGTGAGAGGCTCTGTAAAAGCTTCAGTGGGTCAGTGGTCTGCCATCAGGGGTAATTTTGTGCCCCTCAATGTCATCTGGCACTATCTGGAGACATTTCTAGTTGTCAGGACCTGGGAGGTGGGAGGTGCTGCAGACATCTGAGGGCAGAGGCCAGGAGTGTTACTCAACAGTCTGTGATGCACAGGACAGCCCCCCAACAGCAAAGACCTATGTGACCAAAAGTGCCAGCCGAGGCTGAGGACACTCTGGTTTGGGTTGACAGTATCACTGCCCTTCACGTTCAAGTGTAAAATCACCGATGGGGTGGCTTCCTATAACCTCTGATGATAGCTTACAGAGTCTTTCAAACAGGATACACTACATCTACTCCTTGGGAAGATGCTCAGGCCACTGAAACTGCCAATGAAATCTCCCGTGTGAAAAACCTGAGTCTCCTTTCACAATTAACCAGCCGTCTGTGGGGGTAAGAGACTCACTATTGATGTCGCTTTTTTGATTCGAAAGACACTGGGCTTCAAACATTACTAACACCTTGATTACACTGAGTAGCAATCTCATTTTCTAGTCATCCCTTAAAACAGCGTCAAACACACAAGTGAAGTAACAGAAGCCACTTCCTCTCCTTATGTATCTTTTAACATCATCATGACTTTTCTTTTTCCACTTTACAGAAAATGCTGCTCAAGGCTTCTGAGCTGGCTTCCTCAGAGGAGATGACAGTTCCCACTGTACAGAGGATTAAAGTGACACCAGTGTGTGTGCAGACCGCCTGGGACGAGCATGGTGTGTGCTGACTCCTGATGGGTGACGTCAGACACACAGCATGAGACACCTGGACACTAAACTGAGAACTTCGGGGTTAAGATAAGAGCTATTCTGGGATGCCCCTGGTGGTCCAGTGCTTAAGAATCCGCTTTGCACTGCAGAGGATGCAGGTTCGATCCCTGCTCAAGGAACCTTAGGATCCACATCCCGCAGCCGGCACACCGCAGCTCCAGAGCCCGCATGCCACAACTGGAGTGTCTACTGGCCGCAACGTGACGCAACTAAGGCTCAGTGTGGCCAAATAAATAACTCAAGACTTTTGTTTTATAAAAAGCTATTCTGGGGACTTGCGTGGTGGTACAGTGGATAAGAATCTGCCTGCCAAGGCAAGGGACATGGGTTCGATCCCTGGTCTGGGAAGATTCCACATGCTGCAGAGCAATTACCCCCAGAAGCCACAACTATTGGGCCCATGAGCCGAAACTATCGAGTCTGTGTGCCCCAACTACTAAAACGCACAAGTCTAGAGCCTGTGCTCTGCAACAAGAGAAGCCACGGCAGTGAGCAGCCTGTGCAACGCAATGGAGAGCAGCCCCTGCTCACCCGCAACTAGAGAAAGCCTGAGCAAAGAGCAACGAAGACCCTAGCACAGCCATAAATGAATAAATATATTTTAAAAAGAAAAAAAAACCTCTTCTGAGAATATAAGAATGAATGGATTTTATGTTTTTTCTCTAGATATGATACTGGAATGATTTTATAAATCAACAACATTTTAATCTTTTAAACATATCACTGAACTCATATTTGAAATTCAGTTTTTACATTTTTCTTATAAGTAACAGATTTGAGGTAAGTCATCAAAAAAAAAAAAAGAGAAAAGAAAGAAAAGTGCATTAGTACAAAAGAAAAATTGAAGTAACTAGCAGGTGGTAGATCAAAATTTCCATCGCGGCAGGTCTCTCTGGTGTTCAAGAACACTTCACGGCTTCGTGCCATCTTCCTGATGCTCCACGCTGAGGGAGCTTTCAACAAGAGAGGAAGATTTTGTTCCAAAAAGCACTAAGTTGAGAGAAGCGTCAATTAGGTAAACAAGTATAAAATCAAGTGGTAAATGTTACATGTAACTTGAAGCACAGAGTCATCTGTGAGCACAAAGGAAGATGTGATCACTTCTGGCTGGGGTAGAGGTTCACAGAGTAGAGATGTCCAAGGTGAGCCTTGAAGGTCAAGAAAAATTTTGCCAGGTAAAGAGGAGAGGGGATATTGCAATCAGAATTGTCTGACTTATGAATAAATTAATTCAGAGGGTGGTCAATAATGCAATTAGGCCAGTGCGTAGAGCACAAGGGGGGACTGAGTAGACGAGGCTGGAAAGGTGGGTGGGAACTCAACTCTGAGGTGCCTCACTAACAAGTTAGACTTTACGGCGCAGCAGTAGGAAGTCACAGGTTTAAGAAGGTGTAAAGGAACGAGGTAAGATCTTTTCTGGAGATAAAGTTATGGAGGAGGGGGAACAGCACAGATGACAGCGTGGAGCTGGTGACCGGATGAACAGTCGAGAGGCTACTGCAGTAGTCCACACAAAAGGAGATGAAATGGAATCAAAACAACACGGCTTTTCATTCACGTATTTGCTCCACCCGCCCACCATCCATTCACCCATCCATCCAACCACCCACCAAACACAGTGCCCCCTGTGTGGGAGCCACCATGCTAACCGAGGCCTGACTGATGGGTAAGATAAGCATGGCCTTTGCTTGCGAGAGCTTATATGCTATGGAGGACATGGATATTAAACCATCTATTACACAATTAATTTTTATGGTGACAAGAGTTATGAATGGCCTAAGAGAGCGTATCACCCTGCCCTAATCTCAGGGTGGGCATGGTCCAAGAAAGCTTCGAGGAGTGACCTTTTGGCTCTTCCTGACGCCTTGGAATCGGGGGTATGTATTTTCTCACACCTCTCATTCTAAATAAAAATGTGAGAACCTTCTGTTTCACTAGTCCACTTTGCTTTTGTGCAGCCACATTTAAGTACTGACTTCCTAAAACCACTGGTAGGTCTAACGAAACCAGTAGGCATGGCGGGGAGGGGAAAGGAAGACTGAGGATAAACGGAGTGGAGTGGGGTGGGCAGAAGCTAAAGGGTGAGAGAAGGGGAGGGAGGAGACGGTGGAGTCTGTAAGGAAAAGAGATGGGGCAACAGGGCTAGGGATCCAAAGGTTTAGCTTCACAATAGCAGACTCACTAAGGAGAGAAAGCCTAAACTGTTCTTGTGACTGATACTCAGAAACATAATCCTTTGCAGACTGATAAACATGATGACCCAGCAGCCTGCCAACTTCCACTGCTTTATCTTGCCTGGGAGGCATTCTGATTTTAGAGTGGAGCAATCTAGGCCAAAACTCCAACTGACTTACATGCCCCTGGACAGATGCCCCTGGACAGATCTCTATCTTTTTGAGAATCAGATAGATTCTTTTTGAGATTAGATAGATCTTTTCTTTTTTTTGAGATCAGATAGATCTTTTCCCATCAGTGAAATAGATACCAAGAGATAGCTGCAGTAACAGGCAAATTTGGCCTTGGAGTACAAAACTGAAGCAGGGCAAAGGCTAACAGAGTTTTGCCAAAAGAATGCACTGGTCATAGCAAACACCCTCTTCTAAAAACACAAGAGAAGACTCTACACATGGACATCACCAGATGGTCAATACCGAAATCAGATTGATTATATTCTTTGCAGCCAAAGATGGAGAAGCTCTCTATACAGGCAGCAAAAACAAGACCGGCAGCTGACTGTAGCTCAGATCATGAACTCCTTATTGCCAAATTCAGACTTAAATTGAAGAAAGTAAGGAAAACCACTATACCATTCAGGTATGACCTAAATCAAATCCTTTATGATTATACAGTAGAAATGACAAATAGATTCAAGGTATTAGATCTGATAGAGTGCCTGAAGAACTATGGATGGAGATTAGTGACAAGAGGCAGAGATCAAGACCATCCCCAAGAAAAAGAAAGGCAAAATCGTTATCTGAGGAGGCCTTACAAATAGCTGAGAAGAGAAGAGAGGCTAAAGGCAAAGGAGAAAAGGAAAGATATACCCATTTGAATGCAGAGTTCCAAAGAATACCAAGGAGAGATAAGAAAGCCTTCCTCAGCCATCAGTGCAAAGAAATAGAGGAAAACAACAAAAGAGAAAACAACAAAGACTAGAGATCTCTCTAAGAAAATGAGAGATCCCAAGGGAACATTTCATGCAAAGATGGGCTCAATAAAGGACAGAAACAGTATGGTCCTAACAGAAGCAGGGGATATTAAGAAGAGGTGGCAAGAACACACGGAAGAACTGTACAAAAAAGATCTTCATCACGCAGATAACCAAGATGGTGTAATCACTCACCTAGAGCCAGACATCCTGGAATGTGAAGTCAAGTGGGCCTTAAGAAGCATCACTATGAACAAAGCTAGTGGAGGTGATGGAATTCCAGTTGAGCTATTTCAAATCCTAAAAGATGATGCTGTGAAAGTGTTGCACTCAATATGTCAGCAAATTTGGAAAACTCAGCAGCGGCCACAGGACTGGAAAAGGTCAGTTTTCATTCCAAATCCAAAGAAAGGCGATGCCAAAGAATGTTCAAACTATTGCACAACTGTACTCATCTCACACGCTAGCAGAGTAATGCTCAAAATTCTCCAAACCAGGCTTCAACAGTACATGAACCGTGAACTGGTTCAAGCTGGATTTAGAAAAGGCAGAGGAACCAGAGATCAAATTGCTAACATCCGTAAGATCATCAAAAAAGCAAGAGAGTTCCAGAACAACATCTACTTCTGCTTTATTGACTATGCCAAAGACTTTGATTGTGTGGATCACAACAAACTGTGGAAAATTCTGAAAGAGATGGGAATACCAGACCACCTGACCTGCCTCCTGAGAAATCTGTATGCAGGTCAGGAAGCAACAGTTAGAACTGTGCATGGAACAGCAGACTGGTTCCAAATCGGGAAGGGAATACGTCAAGGCTGTATATTGTCACCCTGCTAATTTAACTTATAAGCAGAGTACATATTGCAAAATGCTGGGCTGGATGAAGCACAAGCTGCAATGAAGATTGCTGGGAGAAATAGCAATAACCTCAGACATGCAGATGACACCACCCTTATGGCGGAAAGTGAAGAAGAACTAAGGAGCCTCTTAATGAAAGTAAAAGAGAAGAGTGAAAAAGCTGACTTAAAACTCAACATTCAGAAAGCTAAGATCATGGTATCCGGTCCCATTAGTTCATGGCAAATAGATGGGGAAACAATGGAAATGGTGACAGACTCTATTTACTTGGACTCTAAAATCACTGCAGATAATAACTGCAGCCATGAAATCAAAAGACACTTGCTCCTTAGAAGAAAAGTTATGACCAACCTAGACAGCATATTAAAAAGCAGAGACGTTACTTTGCCAACAAAGGTCCGTCTAGTCAAAGCTTTGGTTTTTTCAGTAGTCATGTATGGATGTGAGAGTTGGACAATAAAGAAAGCTGAGGGCCGAAGAATGACTTGATGGCCATGATTTTGAGTAAACTCCAGGAGTTGGTGATGGATAGGGAAGCCTGGCATGTTGCAGTCCAGGGGATCACAAAGAGTCGGACATGACTGAGCAATTGAACTGAATTGAACTGAAATAGATATAACGATTTCAAAAAAGTGCTATTTAAAATAGGAATCAAAGGTGATAAGCTATTTGAAATAACCATTAGCTCAACCCATCTAATCTATTAATCTACACACAATAACATTATCGCTTCAAATCCGGAGGCCCTGGCAGCTCTATGTTTGAGAAATAACACTTTACTTCTAAAGTAAAGGCACTGAACATTATTCCAGCTGTGACAATTAATTTGTGATCTGGATACTTAGCCCAAGTTCAAGCCAGAGGGACAAGTAATTTAGAAAGCTAACTGTCATTTATTGTTAACTTTGCCCACAATACCCACTTCCCTTAAAATATCCCAACGGTTGATATTCAAGATGACCACAGAAGATTATAGGTGTGCTGCTACTTTCTAATTGGCCGTCAGCTTGACAGAAACCTACCCCTAGCACTTTTGAGATTAAAAGTTAACACTGCCTCTTAGTACCAACTGTTACTACAGTAACAAGGGAGCTCAAATAAAAGTCCATTAAGAGCAACAAAATTAAGAAAGAATTACATTAAATATCTATGACTGCTTCTATTAAACAGGTCTAAATAACCAAGTCATTCCAATAAATAATTATGGTAGCACTGTAATATTTGTTTCCTAGCCTCCTGAATCAGCTGTGTCCAGTCCTAAAAGGTTTGATCCTTTGCAGAGTTAAGAGGGAGAATTAGATCTATGTCATACATATAATTTGATCACCAAGAACAGCACGGAAGGTCCCTCTATAACACTAACAGGAATATATCCTGCTAGAAACTGGGGACTTGCAGAAATGAGAACAATAAATTTCTGTGGACAGATCCTGAGACTGTGCAGGCCTGTCCCTGCTCCTTGCACTCGGACACTGGGCGTTCACAGTGGAATACCACAAGGAGGGGACCCCACCATGAAGTCATTCAGCGCCTCGCACACAATCTATTTCTTCAATCAGGCTTTTTTAGAAACTGGCGCTTACATATAAAGAGATAGCCAAAGGCTCAGAGATATTTAAAAAAAAGCCTCTAATATCAAAAACAGAAAACAAGGAGAAAAAAAAGGAACTCAGACGAAACAGAAACTGTGCATAGAAATTAAAATCTTGAGGTAGAGGATTATCCTTAATATCATGAAAGACACAAGGGAAAAAAAAGACTATATCCATGAAACAAAAAAGCAGGATGCCAGCAAAATTGAATATTCGAAAAGTAAAAAAGAACTACTGGAAATTAGAAACTAGGATAGCAAAAATATTGTAAAGGTATTCAATAGGTGAAAAGGTACTTAATATCATTAGTCATCAAGGAAATACGAACTAAAACCACAATAACATATCACTACAAATCCACCAGAATGACTGAAATGAAAAGGACTGCCAAGTCTTGGTACACGCGCTCTGGGGCAAGTCAGCTGTCAGATCACGTAGATGCTCAAGCAGCTTCATGGTGAGGAACTGAGGCTTCCTGTCCACGGCCATGTGAGTGAGTTATTTTGGAAGAGGGTCTTCCAGTTGAATCAGGCCTCCAGACAACCATGGTGTCTGCTGGCATTCCGACGGCAACCACATGAGGGACTCAGGGCTGGGGTCACCTGGCTAAGCAGCTCCCAAATTCCTGACCCACAGGAAAACTGGCAGTGTCTACCAGAGCTAAACAGAGCTACTCCTTAGAACCCAGCTTTTAACTCCAAGGTACACAGACAACAGAAATGTATACATATACACAACAAAAGACACGATATCACTCAAATCAGAAACAAGCTCAATGTCCATCAACAACAGAATGAAGAAACAGCAGTAATTCATACAAGAGAATACTGCACAGTGATAAACAAGCATGAACTACTGCGACATGCAGCAACAACAGTGTGATATTGAGATAAAGACACTAGATATAGAAGAGCATATTACATAGAGGTCAAACCCAAACAAAATCCGACCAGGGTTAAAAGGCAGGACAGACTTGAGGAGGCAAGTGGTAACTGGGAGGCAGCACAAGCGGGTCTTTCAGGGTACAGGTGATGCTCTATTTCTCCACCTGTGTGTCCAAATGGGAGTCACTTTATAAAAATTCAGTGAGCTCCACACTTAGGACACATACACTTTTTCATGTACATGCTGCACTTCAGTAGAAGTTTATTTTAAAATGGTAATTAGAATCGGAAGACAGAGCTCCAGACATCTCCCCACAAGGAGAGCAAGAACACAAAAAAGAAGAAAAGAGAAGGGCGGAAAAGAGATGAAAACTGGACCTGTCCAGGAGGCTGAATACCCAGAGAGTAGGATTTTTTCAGAAACAGAGAACCAAGAATATTGAAGAGAAATAATCAAAGTAATTCAAGAAAAATTCAAGAAGAGCAATGTCTTGAGTTGTCTGACTGATATCAAGGGTCTACTATTTGTACAACCAAAAGAGATGAAAGCCGCATGGCTACGAAGCACCTCATCTAAGCTGTCTCAAGGTATTCATCAGCAGATCTTCACATGATCTGTCAACAGCAACAGCGCACGGCTGGTACTGGTCACAAGAGACAGCATCCCCTCACCTGCTTCTTCCTCTCATCCACCCTCCTCCACCTCAGACAAATTGCCATATTAAAAAAAAAAAATGCTTCTTCTCAATGCTGTTTATTTCAAAGAGTTTGAAGGTGAATCCCCAACTAGGTTGCATGCCTGATGGGATGTCAGCAAACAGGAGCGGGTAACAGATGGTCTCTGTGGTGACCGTGGGTTGGGTTTTCTATCCTGGGGGGCTCACTGCCCCCACTGATCTGCTCTGACATCGCCAAAACGTTGAACACAGCTCAGGGGAACGTGGGTTCAGAGGCCCAAAGAACTAGACATCCTTGGAGTACAATCACAATGAAAGAGAAACAACAAACAACATCACTAATGAAAGTGGAATTTTTAGAACAGGCAAACCTCAAGTTATAATATGTACTAGTCTCTATACTAACATAAGATAAAATATTAAAAATATGAAGTCAGATTATGTGGAACATTAAATATGAAAAACGTAACAGATGGGATAAATACCCTTGAAGAACAAATTAACCAAGCTTGAAAAATAAACTTAGGCATTCTCCCAGAGGTCAGCATAAAAGGCTGAACACGAAAAAGACATAGAGATAACATGTTTAAAGAAACAGTCAGTCATTTAAAGAATGCACACATATTTCAACTAAAGGTCTCTTTGCCATACAGTTTAGATAGAGATAACCTATATGCAGACACACCATGGTGGTATTTAAGAAAGACAAGGGGAAATTCTAGAAACTTCCAAAGGCAAAGAATAAACAAATGACAAATGGATAAGATCAACCTCAAATTTGCAAAAGATACAGGGATTCAATGAGAGAGTATAGTAATTCTAGTAAAATACTGAAGAAGGGACTCCCCTGGTGGTCCCCTGGTTAAGACTCCACACTTCCACTGCAGGGGCTTGGGCTCAGTTCCTGGTCAGGGAACTAAGATCCCACATGTCATGCCAGGGGGGGAAAAATAATTTAAAAAATTTTTAAATATTGAAGAAAAAAACTTCAACCTGGAATTTTTAAACATCCAAATTATTAAAAAGTGAGCAAATCAAAAAATCTTTATGTACATAAGGACTCAAAGCTCTGCCACACACACTGTGAAAATGCTTATGAAAAGATTACTCCACTAAGAACTAAGGGGGAACTACAGAACGCTGGAGTTAAGGGCGATCAGAAAGGAGAGACAAATTCACAACAAGAGTACTCAACATTCCTCGTTCTGTAGCTGATAAAGCAAGAGAACAGAGAACCACTTGGGATACAGAAGACATAAAAACGCACATCAACCAATGACCAAATTGACATTCACAGAAGATACCACCCACTATAACATCAGAATACACCCATTTTTAAAGTGCATTTGGAGTATTCAGCAAGGGGGACCAAGAAACAAGCTTCAACAAACTTAAAGGAACTGGAATCGTACAAAGTAGTTTCTCTGACTACACAGAATTAAATTAGCATTCAATACCAGAAAAATATTTGGAAAAATCCTGTAAATTAAAAACTTTTTTTGAATAATCCATGAATCAAAGAAGTCCCAGGGAATGTTGGGAATTGAACGAAAATAAAAACAACATAAAACTTGTGGGATGCAGCTAAAGCCGTGCATAAAGAGAAACGTATAGCACTGAACACATATAATACTAAATATTAGAAAAGCAAGGTCTCACTCAATGATCCAGGTTTCTATTTTAAGAAACTAGATAATGAGTATCAAATTAACTCCAGGGTAAGCAGAAGGAAGGCAGTAACAATGATAGGAGTAAAAATCTATGACACCGAAAAGAGAAAGTAGAGAAAAATCACTGAAACTTTTCTTTTCTTGTAAAGACTTCATTCTTTCTCAGTTCAGTCCAGTCCCTCAGTGGTGTCCGACTCTTTGCAACCCCATGGACTGCAGCACACCAGGTCTCCCTGTCCATCACCAACTCCTGGAGTTTACTTGAACTCCGGTGATGCCATCCAAGCATCTCATCCTCTATCGTCCTCTTCTCCTCCTGCCCTCAATCCTTCCCAGCATCAGGGTCTTTTCCAATGAGTCAGTTCTTCGCATCAGGTGACCAAAGTATTGGAGTTTCAACTTCAGCATCAGTCCTTCCAATGAATATTCAGGACTGATTTCCTTTAGGATGGACTGGTTGGATGTCCTTGCAGTCCAAGGGACTCTCAAGAGTCTTCTCCAACACCACATTCAAAAGCATCAGTTCTTAGGTGCTCAGCTTTCTTTACAGTCCAACTCTCACATCCATACACGACCACTGGAAAAACCATAGCCTTGACTACACGGACCTTTGTTGGCAAAGTAATGTCTCTGCTTTTTAATACGCTGTTTAGGTTGGTCATAACTTTCCTTCCAAGGAGCAAGTGTCTTTTAATTCCATGACTGCAGTCACCATCTGCACTGATTTTGGAGCCCCCAAATATAAAGTCTCTCACTGTTTCCACTGTTTTCCCATCTATTTGCCATGAAGTGATGGGACCAGATGCCACGATCTTAGTAGTTTTCTGAATGTTGAGTTTTAAGCCAGCTTTTTCACTTTTCTCTTTCACTTTCATCAAGAGGCTCTTTAGTTCTTCTTCGCTTTCTGCCATCTTTAGAGTTGTTAATAGGTAAAAGAAAATGAGTTCATAGAGGGATTTTTTAAAATCCTATCAATACAGAAACTTCCAGGCCCAGATGGCTTCACTGGCAAAATTTATCAAATATTAGGGGAAAAAAACATACTAATTCTACACAAACATTTCAAGCAAATGGGCAGAAGATGTCCCAGACCAGCATTACCTTCATACCAAAAACCAAAGACATTATAAGGAGTGAAAATTATAGACCAATGTCACACATGAATATACACAAAAAATTCTCAACAAAACATCAGCAAATCAAATCTAGAAATATATAAAAGGGAGAGTACATCAAATGGAGTTCATCACAGGAATGTAAGGTTGATTCAACATTCAAAAATAAATGTAATTCACCATAAAGCAGTCTAAATAAGAAAACCATAGACCACATCAATAGATAGAAAAAAACTATGACAAAATTCAGTCTATTTATGATTAAAAAAAAAATTCTAGGCAATTGATAAACTAAAAGAGATTTCCTAAATGGGAAAACTTAAACTATAAAATTTCTACAAAAGGAAGAAAAACATCTCTATACTCATGGATGAGAGAAAGATTTCTTAGAAAGGATACAATAAATATGAGTTGTTTAAAAAAAAACTGACAGTCTAGATATCATCAAAATTTATAACTATGCTCCTCAAAGTTCACTATTCAGAAAATGAAAAAACAAGCAAGACTGGGAGAAAATATTGCAAAATACACATCTGATAAAGAACCTGCATCTGAAACCCAAAGGCCTCTCATAACTCAGTAATAAGAAAACAACCCAATTTAAAAAGGAAGGGGGCAAGATTTGAAAGAAGATGGATTAATAATACACAAGCACATGAAAAAATATTCAACACAGGGAAATGCAAACTAAAATGACAGTAATTGTAACAGATTTCATCCACTGGAATGACTAAAAACTTGCTTTAAAAATTAATACACTAAATGACCCCAGGATGGGTATTAACTAGAATTTTCATACATTGCTAATCAGAGCACAAAATGTTACAGATACTTAACAAAACAGTTTGGCGGTTCCTTAAAAAGTAAAACATATACTTACCATGCCACCTAGAAAAATAAACAATCAATAAATAAGAGAGTTCAATATAGTTGCCAAATCCAAGATCAACTTATAAAAATCACTGACAGTTCTCTACTCCAGCAATAAAATAGCTACATTTGGGAAACATAATACATAAACACAACATCATTCACCATAACAAAAACAAAAACCTAGGACTACAAAAGATCTAGAAGAGAAAAATTTTTAAATCAATTAAACAACACGGATGTTACAAATAAATGGAGAGATCCTTTATGCTCTTGGATTGGAAAACTGGATAAAGGTATCAGTTCTCTCCCAAATCAAACTATAAAAGCAATACTGTATCAAATTCCAGCTGAATTTAAGATAACTGATTAACTTACTCTAAAATTTATATGGAAGAATAAAAGTACATGTGTAGTTAGGGTAATTTTGCAATAGCTGAACAAAAAGTTGCTTGTTCCACTAAAAAGCAAAATAACTTAAAGATATTAGAGTATGGGGCACACGGACATATAAAGAGACCAATGGCATACAATAGAGCACACAGAAGAACACACACACACACACACACACACACATATTTCTGCTCCTGGATTAACACACCAAAGAGAGGTCCACTGGAATCACATAAGTGTGAGTGAAGATACAGATAAAATAAGATGACCATGAGTTGACCATTGCTGGAGCTGGGTGATGTTGAAACTGAGTTCCTTATAGTGCTTTCTACACTTTTTTATGTGCTTAAAACTTTCCGTATAATAATCCCAAATATCTGAATAAAAACAGAAATAACGGCACGTGCTGCTCCAGTGATCCCCAAGGTAGGTACTAGACACACGCCCCTGGTGTGGGGGCTGAAGTTTCAGGCCCAAGACAGACGACATGGCCCCAAGCTGCTCAGGCAAGAAGACCTGGGACTGAGCACAGATGCGAAAAGACCTGTACTTTTTACAGAGAAGACTAAAAATATTCCATTCAGTCTGAGAAAGCGGTTATGACATTTAGCTTACACGAAAGGCCTTGGGAAAAAAAACAATAAACAATCCCAACAACTAATCACAATGAAAGGCCAATATCATACCTGAATTTGTGGTCTAGATTTACCCTGCTTAAATGGCTTGGGAACTCCAACGTAAGAAAATAACATAAAAGCTATTCCAAGACAACAAAAACCCCTGGGGATCCAGCAAAAGGAAGCACAAAGTCCTCCTGCAGAAATGCTTTCATGAGCTAGGGCACGAGGGGGCTCCAGCAGCAAACAAAACCCACGGAAAATGAGTTCACAATGAAAAATCACAAACTGCAAAACACAGCAACAGACTGCCCGAAGGGAGAATTTGATAAGATGAGAACTAGAAGCAACAGAACAATGTGCAAACACGCAAAACTATTACACGTGCTTTTAAAGGAACAGGAACCATTTTTTACAAAAAACAAACAAACAAACCCAATACTATAGGCCAATATGCCTCCATCTTCCAAAAACTCATGAATGGCTCCCATCACCCTCTAAGTAAAAGCTGAAGTCGGTACAAAGACCTGTAAAGCCTGGTGACCTCTCTTACCTCCCCGACTTCACCTCCTACAATTCCCTGCCCTCGGCTCCCTCTGCTCCGGCTACACAGATGCCCAAGTCAGGTGTCCACCTGAGGACCCTCATGCTGGCAGTTCCCTGCACCTGGATACAAGCCCTCCCACCCACCCCGCATCACGTGGCTCTCCCCTGGACCCCCGTTCAACTGCCACCCATCCACTGAGGCCTTTACTGACCATACTGCTGAAAACTGCAACCCTGCTTATACCCTGGTATTCATTTTCCCGCCGGCCAGCTGGCTGATTTGTTTTTACACAGCATATATCAGCATCTGACATATGATGTATTCTATTATCTTGCTTACTGCCTTCTATCCCAGATTATAACATAAAGTCAATGAGAAAGACTTGTATCTGTTTTGATCAGTGCAGGATCGTCAGAGCCCAAAACACATACTATCTACCACAAAGCAGGTTCTCAATAAATATGTGTTGAACGAAGAGATGGGGAAATCAGAGGAAGTGGACCGTTCTTGTAAGACATGAAGCAGAATTCTCATTCACTCATGCGTGCGCAAATGCACCCTCAAACACGACTTGGTCGTTAACCTTATACAAGGGAGTGTCAAGGTATTCTTTTCCTTACTGTGCAAATTCCTCCTTCACATCCTAAAAAATGACTACAACTGACTTTTCAAAGAATAACTTACATAAAACATCAGTACACTTTCTAAGGTATTAAAAGTACACAGTATAGTAAAAAGCACCCTTCATAGTTCAGCTTCCTGTTCCTTATTTTTATCTTTCCTGAGAAGTCATATGTATGTCCACACCATCAATTTCTACATATATAGAAACTATATAGTTTTTCTTAAGTACAAACTCTTACCTCCTACTTCTTCAGTTCATGAGCTTTGAGAATATTATACTTGTTGTTGATACCTATACCCTTGGATATTAATACAGAAATGCTAGCATACATCACTCCATTCTGTGCCCAAGAATCAGCTAAGATCCACTCTTTAGGAAGACAAAAGCTGATTATTTTAACAATTGCATGCGTGCTCAGTCGGGTCTGACTCTTCGCAACCCTATGGACTGTAGCCCGCCAGGTTCCTCGTCCATGGGATTCTCCAGGCAAGAATACTGGAGTGGGTTATCACTTCCTCCTCCAGGGGAGCTTTCCAACCCAGAGACTGAAATCACATCTCCGGCGTCTCCTGCATTGGCAGGTGGATTCTTTACCACTGAGCCACCTAGGAAGCCAATGACTATTACGTGGCATCATATTATCACCTCTGCTAAATTCCAAGTGTCTTCTTATTAGTATTTACACACATGTGCGTTCTGATAAAAATATAGTTTGTGGCTCATAAAAGACTTCAGAGATACAAAACATAAAATAGTATGACTACATCCTTTTGACAAAAATCTCTCCTTATAATTCACTTTGTTTATCCCAGATGACAGTATGTTTTTTTCCTTAAGATAAGTATTGGGGCCAAGAAGGGTATTACTTCACCTTGAATAGTTATAAACTTGGAATTGTGCAATTTTGAGCCCACTCATAATCAGAACCTAAAATTATTCTTATGTTTTTATCATAGGACTTTCACAATTGTTATACCAATAGTGTCTGAAATTACATGCCATGTAATTTACTAATAAATAAAACACATATACATAATACCATTTTAAAATTCTGACTACAGTATATAGGCTCTGAAGATAGTCAGAGGTTATCCAAACTGCTCAAGTCGTTTGTATAAACTATAAAATCTCTCTCGTATTTTTTGATTACAAAACGATTTCACAATCTGAGCCCCATATCACACCTTTGGAGAAGGCGATGGCACCCCACTCCAGTACTCTTGCCTAGAAAATCCCATGGATGGAGGAGCCCGGTAGGCTGCAGTCCATGGGGTCACGAAGAGTTGGACACGACGGAGCGACTTTACTTTCACTTTTCACTTTCATGCATTGGAGAAGGCAATGGCAACCCACTCCAGTGTTCTTGCCTGGAGAATCCCAGGGATGGGGGAACCTGGTGGGCTGCCGTCTATGGGGTCGCACAGAGTCCGACACGACTGATGCGACTTGGCAGCAGCAGAGTAGATGCATCAGGTTATGCCTAACACTGCCATCTAATGGTTCACAATGTGACTGCAGGCAAAGCCAATCAAACTGCCGATGTGCTGCTCTCTCTCAGAAAGGGGAAAATATCCCTCACAAGGAAGCTTAAATAGTTCATACTAAAGTTCTGTAAGAACTGCTAGTAATATGTGAAAAATATAAATCACTCTGAATATTTTATTTTGCAAATGTTTCAAAGATGTCACCCGACCAACTCACTATTTAGGTCTTGTCATCTGACGTTTAACTTGATTAAAATTGATTAAAAATAATTATTAAGATTATTTTTCACTCTGGTTCTCCTTAAGTATTTATAAAGTATTTTCTGGAAATACTTCAAAAATATAAAAATATTCTTTGTTCATGAGCAAAATCAATCATTTAGATTATACAGAAAAACTCATTTTACAAATAGCTTATTTCACTAGCACAAGAACCTACCGCAGGGAATTATGTCCTTGTCATATTTATTGAGTAAAATTGACATAAAAGATTAGTTTCAGGTGTACAACATAATGATTCAGGACGTGTATGTATTGCAAAATGATGCTCACAGTAAGTCTAGTTAACATTCTTCACTGTTTACAAAGTCACAAAACTTTTTTCTTGTGATGAGGTCGCTTGTGTTGTTTTTTTCTCTAGCTAGATTACAGTTTATTATAAGAGGACATATTGTAAGAGGACATAACTCTTTGTTACTGAGAAGACAGGAGGACAAGGTCACTCTGCATGTGTGTACACAGCACGTTTTCTTTATCTCCTCACCCACTGATGGATGCATGTATCTTTGTTACTGAGAGGACAGGACAAGGTCACTCTGCGTGTGTACACAGCACATTTTCTTTATCCCCTCACCCACTGATGGACACATGTATCTTTGTTATTGAGAGGACAGGACAAGGTCACTCTGTGTGTGTACACAGCACATTTTCTTTATCCCCTCACCCACTGATGGACGCATGCATCTTTGTTATTGAGAGGACAGGAGGACAAGGTTGCTCTGTGTGTGTGTGTGTGTGTACACACCATGCTTGCCTTATCCATTCACACACTGATGATGCGCATGTATTTGTTACTGAGAGGACAGGACAAGGTCACTCTGCGTGTGTGTACACATTCTTTATCCGTTCACCCACTGAAGACCAGTCAGATGGAAGAGATGCATGGGGCAAGACACAGCGAAAGGATGCGGAGCTCCGCACTGTCTCCAAGCCGGCCAGCCACTCTGCACTCTCCCTCAGTCTCCGTGTGGCCACCAGTCCTGGACGCCTGATGAGAACTTTGAAGACCTACTCCTTTAGTAACTTTCAAATACGCAATACAGGAGTATGAACTACGGTCACTGCACTGCACACTGAATCCCAGGAATTGTTTTATACCCTTCGATCCCCTTCACCCATTTTGCCACCCGCCCCCACCCCCACCTCTAGCAGTCTGTTCTCTGTATCTATGAGCTATGTTTTTAAGATTTCACATATAAGTGAGAACATGCACTATTTGTCTTTCTCTGTCTGACTTACTTCACTTGATGTAACACCCTCCAAGTCTGCTGCAAATGACAGCACTTCCTTCTTTTTATAAAGCTGGGTAAATATTCCAGGGGGTGGGGGTGTGTGTGTGTGTGTACACACCACACTTTCTTTATCCATTCACCCACTGATGGACACGTATATCTTTGTTGCTGAGAGGAAAGGACAAGGTCACTCTGTGTGTTGTGTGTGTGTGTGTGTGTGTGTGTGTACACAGCATGCTTTCTTTATCCATTCACCCCTCACGGATGCATATACTTTGTTACTGAGAGGACAGGAGGACAAGGTCGCTGGATACTGCTAGGCTGCAGAGATCCTCATGGGAAACGCCTGTCCCTCTGCTGGACTCCTATTAACGTCTCCAGGTCTCCAAGCCAACCAGTGGATCCCACCGCAAAGAAGATACAGGAGCAGAGACGCTCAGAGTTTCAAGGGCTTTCGTGGGAATTTCACTCCTGCCACCTACCCAACATGTGGGTTTCCTGGACATCCCTGCCTGCTGCTTTTCCAGCCTCTGCTTGAGAGTCTTCGTGTCGGCAAGTCAGCACCTCCCACGGGAGTCACTTTGCCTGGAGACAGACGGTGCCTCCGAGCTAGCCCTTACCAAGCCCAGTAACTTCCAGCAGCATCTCTGTAGGCTCATCGTCACCCACCCTTGGCTGTGCCCTACGTGCTCCATTTAACTCCTCTTTCCTCGAGCAGCCTCTCTGACAGCTGAAGCCTGTTCTGCCCTTCTCCTCTCCAGGATCAGCACAGCCTGTGTCCACAGTTGCCCCTCCCGTCCTGACGCAGACAGGGACCGCCAGGGCTGTGCATGTTGTCTGACTACCTACACCATCCACAAGCATGTCCGGGTCTGCCGGCAGGCACGGCGCAGCGCCGTCTCATGGGCTTTGTGACCCCATGGACTGTAGCCTGCCAGGCTCCTCTTCCGTGGGATTTCCCAGGCGAGAAGACTGGGGTGGGTTGCCATTTCCTCCTGCAGGGGTTCTTTCTGACCCAGGGATCGAACCTGCATCTCCTGCACTGCAGGCGGGTTTTTTACCACGGAGCCACCACTGGATTTTCTCTGCTCTGCTATTCTTAACATATCTCCCGAAGCTTTTGTAATTTGCAAATTTCATGAGCAAACATGCTCTTATTTTCAAAGCAATCATTGATATATATTTATCAGGCTAAGCAGGGAATGAGAACACTACAGAAAGGTAAATGCTGTTCTTTCATTTTCGTATTATTACAATAATACAGGTAATTTCCAGAGTGTAAGAGAGAAGCACTTGCAAGTGTAAGGCTCTGTGTGAGCCAACTCTGGGATACGGCTTGCTTCTGCTCATCAGCTTTTACACCCTGCTAGATGAAGGAAAGGCATTGAGGACTGGAGACAAATACTGGTCAGATTAAGTCACTAGGGAAAGTCTCTGAAGGACAAATGGAGGAAAATCTACCCTACCCTAGCTTAACATTAAAATTTTTAAAGCTTTTCAATTCATCCTTATCATGAGAATATGATAACTGGGTGGACCTAAAACTATGCCAAAAACATTGTCTTACATCAAAGGTCGCAAGCAGAGTTAAGAAGGCAGTCTATGGAATAAAAGAAAATATTTGCAAATCATATTATCTGGTAAAGGATTATACCCAGAAAATATAAAGAACTCCTAGAAGTTAATAACAACAAAAAAACTGATTAAAAATGGACATAGGACTTGAATTTCTGCAAAGAAGGTGTACAAATGAGCAATAAGCACATGAAAAGATCTCAATATCAATAATCATCAGGAAACAGAATCAAAACCTCAATGAGATACCACCTCAAATCCATCAGGATGGCTACTATCAAAACAAAACAAAACAGAAAATAAACGTTGGCAAAGACGTGGAGAAATTGGAACCCTTGTGCATTGCGGCTGGGAATGGAAAATGGAATGGCTGCTATGGAAAATAGTATGGTGGTTCCTTAAAAAATTAAAAATAGCATTGCCACATGATCCAGCATTTCACTTCCAGATGTATACCCAAAAGAACTGAAGCAGGGTCTCAAAGAGACATCTGTACTCCCATTAGTCACAAGAGCCAAAACATGGAAGCACGCCAAGTATCCATTACCAGATGAGTGGATACATAACACGTAATACATCCATACCGCTACTGCTAAGTCACTTCAGTCGTGTCCGACTCTGTGCGACCCCATGGACGGCAGCCCACCGTCCCTGGGATTCTCCAGGCAAGAACACTGGAGTGGGTTGCCATTTCCTTCTCCAACGCATGAAAGTGAAAAGTGAAAGTGAAGTCGCTCAGTCGTGTCCAACTCTTCGCGACCCCATGGACTGCAGTCCACCAGGCTCCTCCGCCCATGGGATTTTCCAGGCAAGAATACTGGAGTGGGGTGCCATTGCCTTCTCCGACAGTGCTTACTACACACCAAGAAAAAAGCAAAGCACTAGTCAGAAGAGGGGTGGGAGGGGAAGGGGGTGCCTCAGAGAGGTTGTAAGGACACAGAGTCTAACAGAGGGCAATACTCACAGGAAAACAAAAGGATACAGCAAACTGAGACAAAAACCCAACAGCCGCATTCACTCATTTGATTTATTCTTTATCAATGCTGCATTACCCAGTAGGCAGAATGACCCAGAATTTACGGCAAACATACACACACAATCAAAGTAATTATCGTGGAATAGAACAAATCAGAACTTTGTCACAATAGTTTATCAATTAAAATAATTAAAGAAATTAAATTTAATTTTAAAACTCTGATTTTCCTACACTCATCTCACTGGGGCCTCATTTTCTTTATATGTTTATAATATCTGCCTGGCAGGTAAAGACTTAATAATGGTAGATAATCTCATATTACTGAGCCCTTAAAATAGTCCACAGATAGCCAGATGCTGAACTTTAGGGACAAATAAAACTCTGTTGCCATTCACTTGCTAAGTCATGTCCAACTCTTTCTGACTCCATGGACTGTAGCACATCAGGATCCTCTGTCCTCCACTATATCCCAAGGTTAGCTCAAATTCATGTACTGAGTTAGTGATGCTATCTAACCATCTCATCCTCTGCCACCCTCTTCTCCCAGGATCAGGGTCTTTTCCAATGAGTTGGCTGTTCGCATCAGGTGGCCAAAGTATTCGAGCTTCAGCATCAGTCCTTTCAATGAATAAAGTGAAAGTGAAAGTTGCTCAGTCATGTCCGACCCTTTGCAACCCCTATGGACTATACAGTCCATGGAATTCTCCAGGTCAGAATACTGGAATAGGTAGCCTTTCCTTTCTCCAGGAAAAGAAATACATCCATATAACTGAATATTCAGTTCAGTTCAGTCGCTCAGTTGTGTCCGACTCTCTGTGACCCCATGAATCGCAGCACGCCAGGCCTCCCTGTCCATCACCAACTCCCGGAGTTCACTCAAACTCATGTCCATTGAGTCAGTGATGCCATCCAGCCATCTCATCCTCTGTCATCCCCTTCTCCTCCTGCTCCTAGGCCCTCCCAGCATCAGAGTCTTTTCCAGTGAGTCAACTCTTCGCATGAGGTGGCCAAAGTACTGGAGTTTCAGCTTTAGCATCAGTCCTTCCAAAGAATACCCAGGACTGATTTCCTTTAGAATGGACTGGTTGGATCTCCTTGTAGTCCGATGGACTCTCAAGAGTCTTCTCCAACACCACAGTTCAAAAGCATCAACTCTTCAGTGCTCAGCTTTCTTCACAGTCCAACTCTCACATCCATACATGACCACAGGAAAAACCATAGCCTTGACTAGACGGACCTTTGTTGGCAAGGTAAAATGTCTCTGCTTTTGAATATGCTATCTAGGTTGGTCATAACTTTCCTTCCGAGGAGTAAGCGTCTTTTAATTTCATGGCTGCAGTCACCATCTGCAGTGATTTTGGAGCCCAAAAAAATAAAGTCTGACACTGTTTCCACTGTTTCCCCATTCTATTTCCCATGAAGTGATGGGACCGGATGCCATGATCTTCGTTTTCTGAATGTTGAGCTTTAAGCCAATTTTTTCACTCTCCACTTTCACTTTCATCAAGAGGCTTTTGAGTTCCTCTTCACTTTCTGCCATAAGGGTGGTGTCATCTGCATATCTGAGGTTATTAATATTTCTCCCGGAAATCTTGATTTTAGCTTGTGTTTTAGAAAAGGCAGAGGAACCAGAGATCAAATTGCCAACATCCTCTGGATCATGGAAAAAGCAAGAGAGTTCCAGAAAAACATCTATTGCTGCTTTATTGACTATACCAAAGCCTTTGACTGTGTGGATCACAATAAACTGTGGAAAATTCTGAAAGAGATGGGAATACCAGACCACCTGACCTGCCTCTTGAGAAACCTATATGCAGGTCAGGAAGCAACAGTTAGAACTGGACATGGAACAACAGACTGGTTCCAAATAGGAAAAGGAGTACGTCAACTGAATATTACTCATCCTTAAAAAGGAAGAACACTGTGACACATGTTCCAATTCGAATGGACCTTGACAACATTATGCGAAGTGAATTAAGCCAATCACAAAGGATATTCACTTACACGAGGCACAAGAGGAGGCGAATTCACAAAGACAGAGCAGAACGGAAGTGGCCAGGGGCTGGAGGAGCGGTTAAGGAAGCCATTTAACGAGCACGGAGTTTCAGTTTGGGAAGAGGAAAGAAGTTCTGGAGATTGGCTGGGCAACAATGTGAATGTACGTAACACTACTGACTGTAACTTAAAAATGGTTTAGACAGTAAATTTTATGTTGTGTACATTATACCACCATTTAAAATTTTTAAGCCATATCCAATTTGTTCCAAGATCACCTTTACGCCTGACTCTTACTAGCATATGGGGCACAAACAACATTTAAAGTGGAATCTTTTCCAAGTCCTAGCCCAGGAACGCAAAGTCCTATAGAGGACAACAGTTTCCTAAAAACAACAGGATGCTTCCCAGGAAAGATCTCCAAGCCAAAACATTTTAGAGAAATGAGGATATGTCTCCTACATAATGCTGAATAATGTAGGAATACTGATAAATTAACATAGCACACAAAGATCAGTATTATCTTGTACCAAATAAGAGCTTCTGAAAACACTGATTTCAATCTCCCTGAGGCTTCAAATCATGGGAAGAAGAGCGCCATGGCTGGCTGTCACCTGTAGGTGGCAGTGG
This sequence comes from Bos indicus x Bos taurus, assembly GCF_003369695.1. Lineage (NCBI taxonomy): Eukaryota > Metazoa > Chordata > Mammalia > Artiodactyla > Bovidae > Bos > Bos indicus x Bos taurus. The sequence goes on along the minus strand of NC_040087.1, from coordinate 75,726,808 downwards.
AGGCAAAGTATTCATGTCAAAGCAGCCTTCAAGGTCAACCAGTATGGGGCAGCAGCAGAACACAGGCAATTCAAGTTCTGCTACATTAAATAAACTATTAAGTTCTCTGATACACTGTGAGTGCGTATCTTGCGAAAACACGTCCACCCCAGGGCCTTTTCTCAACCAACTCTATCTCTTGCCTCATTTTTTTTGCTTGATATGTCTTTGTGATTATATCTATTTAGAAATATTATACATTCATTTTGTAGGGACATGGTGGTTTTCTTTCTTACAGAAAAAGAAATACATGCATGCTAGTGAAGTCAGAAAGCCTATTTATTGAGGTCTGTTTTGTGCTAAGCACGGTGCTAGGTGCTCTGAGACATGTGAAGATAGATGGATCAGGTCCTTGTCAACAAGACAGACCCAAAATGTGAATAATAAAGATGAGCGTCCAATCAAGGGGTGAATAACAACACACTTGTGAAAGAGAGAGAGAGCCACAGACACCTCCAACTCCCACCTCTAAAAACAGGCTCCCACAACCCACAAACCTTTTGGTGAGTTTTACTGCCTATGTGTGAATCCCTAAATGTTTTATTTCAGTTTGGCCTACTTTCTGCTGCTGCTGCTGCTGCTGCTAAGTCACTTCAGTTGTGTCCAACTCTGTGCGACCCCATAGACGGCAGCCCACCAGGCTTCCCGTCCCTCGGATTCTCCAGGCCAAGAACACTGGAGTAGGTTGCCATTTCCTTCTCCAATGCATGAAAGTGAAAAGTGAAAGTGAAGTCGCTCAGTCGTGTCCGACTCTTAGCAACCCCACGGACTGCAGCCTACCAGGCTTTGCCATTGCCTTCTCCAGGCCTACTTTCTGAAATTCATACAAATAGAATCGTACAGTATGAATTCCTTTGTGTCTGGCTTTTCTCGCTTCACACCATATACACTACATTTGTCCATTCTGTTACATGCATCTCCTGTATGATCCATTTTGATTGTGAAAGGCAGAAAACTGTTTACACAACTGATTTATCAACTCTACAGTTGCTGAACATGTGGGTGGTTCCTAATTTGGAGCAATTAGAAATAATGCTCCTATGAACACTCTTATCTATCATCTCCTGGTACACGGGAACATGCATTTCTACCAAGGGGTGGAATCTGAGTCACAGGTGTATGCATCTTCATCTTAGTACTTAATATCCAGCTGTCTGCCAAATTTAAGCTCCCACTGGCCATGCCCAAGAGTTCCTGGTTGCTCCATACCCTCGCCAACACTTCTTATTAGTCTTATTCACTGTGGCCACTTTGGTGTGTGGGTAGTAACATCCTTATGACAGTTTCAATTTTTAGTTCCCTGATTACTTATGAGGTTAGGCATACTCACACACGTTTACTGACCATTTGGATACATCCATTCTTGAGTGCTTCAAAGTCTTTGGCTCATTGAATGGCGGCAATCTCCCTTGCAAAATTAAATTTACAGGCTGACAGAATCCAGCTACAAAACCTTTCCTGGGGAATACCAACTCATTGGTGAGAAACAGGGATAGGACAGGAAGTTCTATTTCCTCAGAAGATTTTTTTTGCTACAGATTGAATGACTACTTTGACTATTCTCTACTAAGTAGGACCAACCTCAGCAAACTTACTGAAAGAAAGTACAACACCATAACAGAGAAAGAGTACAACACAATCTCACAATCTGAGAATCTTGAGTAAACATCCCTGGGTTACACCATCGAAACTACTATCGTGTCAACATACTTTGCTGTTGGCATGACGATTAAATTCTATGATCCCATGGAAAGCACGTAGACCTCTGCCTGATGACTCTTTACCTCTCATAATATAGATAAGAGTAACGACAGAGATAATTTTTTTCTTTAAAATCCTAAGTAACTCTTTTAAAACCAATAACGTTCAACCTATAGACACGTAGTTACTTTTTAGAATACAGATACTAAAAGCCTCCATCACACACACTAGTACACGAGGTTGGATATTTAAGTAACTCGATAACACACACTCATTTCTTTACCAGTCTTGACTCTCCACACTACCTTTTTCTTCTAAACTGCTATTTTACCATATTACTAGACATCTTCCCTTAGAAATTCATTTCTCTCTACACATACTATCTCCTTTAACTGTGAGACCAGACTCTGTAGGGGGCAGCCCAGTATATCACAATAACCAGAGTTCCACTCAACCAGTTGTGCCCGGGGACCCTGAATGACTCTCCAGGCAGTGAGTGAAACGTCACCCCACAAACTCCTGACCTGGGATTTTAAGGGGTCTAGGAGTGCTTTCACTGCCATAAGAAGCCTTATCCTAAGATCCTCTAAGTGAAAGAATCTTTAATATCTTTAGGCAACCCTACTTTCATTGCCAGTTTAGATCTATTCTAACTAGAATTATCTATCACTTTGGTTATCTGGACTCAACTTCTTTGCTGTGAGGTAAGTAAATCATCTGATTGTCTATGTGTCTGTAAAATTGTGAAACTGAACAAAAATTGCCAAGGAAGAGGAATTTGGGAGATGCTCAATTTACAATACTGTTTAGAAAATCAAATGGAAAGGAGGTAGATACCAGTTTGGCTATAAGACTACAGCTGTTAAGTTGTTGGAGTTACAGTAACATAGATGGAGACAAACAGTGTCTCAGTCGTTTTCATCCAGAAACCACTATGCGACATATCTGGCCCCCTCCAAAAAAAAAAAGGAGCAGTGACTTCAGAAGCGAACTTGAACAGAGAGGGGGCAGGGCGCAGAGATCCCTAACATCTAAGCGGGAGGCCGCCGGGCCAGGCAGGAGTCTCACTCTTGTTTGCCCCCCACCTCTTCTTTGTGGGGACTGGCTGTCTACCCACTGCTCTAGAGCCTTTGTCTGCTGATGGCCACCTGCCTGGGAAAGATAAACAGTGACAACAGCAGGGCCCTCCTCATAATACTACTCTGAGGAACCAGGATAAGCCTCATACCTACTGAGGAAAAGAGAAATGTGTTAAGAATGAGAAATATAGTTTTATCTGTGGCACAGACAAAATCTCATGATATAAGAGCATGCTTTTATAATGGGGATTTACTGTGTAAGTCTATTAACTACATCCTTTCCGATAATTGTAAAATTGGCTTAACTAAATTATATTTGCTCTAAAACTGGCCTCGAGGGCTAAAATAAAAATTCATTTGGGGCTCTTAGTACTTAAAACCAGAATTCAAAAATGGAGCTGAAATGGATGGTTCCATAAGGTGAAGGGAACTCTTGTGAAATCCCTCTTTTGCAAGGTGACAATTTTCTTTCACTCATATCCCAATCTAAGTCAGGAAATTAAAGCTGCAAGAATGATCCCTGAATGAGACAAGTTCTTCCATCTGAATAAAAAATTCATTAGGTTCAAGTATTAAAGAAGCAAACTAGACATACAAGTTTAATTCTTGATCCACTGTTTACTCGCTGCCAAATGGTTTGGGGGAATTCTTTTTTTTTTTTAACTGAAATTCTTTTCCAACGTAAAGTTATTGTGAGAAGCCTGGAAACCCAGAGAGCAATGCTAAGTGCTGTAGTGTCAGGGGCGGGGGGTGGGATGAGGGGGTGGTCTTGTCTCTATTGTTCCTTGCGATTGGCAAGTTCCCTTCACATTAGCAAGTCAAAATGTCCCTGATGCTGACACTGGGCTCAATATTTCATCCATGACTCCCTCAACCCTCGATTTCTTCACCTATGTTTTCAATCATACGTTCAACCAGTATTTACTAAACGGCAGTTAAACACATACATACACAACACATGCAAACCCTCAAGGACCTCAATTTAGAGGAGGATAAAAGGCAAGTAAAGACCCAGTAACAATACAAATACATGCCACTACAGGGGTAAGAAGCCAGTGCTAAAGAACCTTACAGGCACAAATAACCAACCAGCTTCAGGGGTCAGAGAAGATTTCGTGGGAAAGGCAACATCTAACCTAAAGCTTTAAGGATAAATAGCAGCCAGCCATACCAAGAGATGGGAGTGTGCTGGGAAGGGATACCACAGGTTGGTGTAACAGCCTAGGCTGGGATGGAGAGAAAGACAGGGCCCACCCTCAAGCTGTGTCCCTTGGTGCCTTCCCCCAGAGACTGTCGAGTCAGAGAAAGGATTCTCCCTGCGCAGACAAGGGGCCTTTTCTTAATGAGATCTATGCCTTCCCATACCTGCTGACTTCAGCAGCAGGAGAACACTAACCAGCAGTGAATTTTAGAAGACCTGTCACAGGCTATAGGAAAGCAGGGCAATGAAAAGATTGGATCTGCAGGTAAGAGTCTCCTATCTCCAGGTAAAACAGCAAACTCCTATCCTGCATATGAAACATAACTCTGTGTGTAAAAAAGTGACTATAATGTAACTCAGCAATGAGCCTATCACATCTAGTGAATAAATCAATGTAATCACCTCCCAATGGAAAGTCTTTACAGCAGCCAGGGCAGAAAGGGGAGGGTAAGGAACTTGGTACCAGAAGAGACTAGGCCTGGGTATCTGAGCTCTCAGCAAGTCACTGGCCCTCACTGGGCCTTGAATCTCCATTTACACAAGAAATTGTAGCTCGGGGTTGCTGCTTGTGCTTCTAAAACCCATTCACCTGGCATTATCACAATCAAAAGTATTTTAATCACCAAAGGAAAGGGTCTAAATAATTTGTAAGTCACAGATTTACTACAGTTTTGTCGGAGGAAAAAAAGAGCATGTGCCCACAAGTTGTCTTAAATCAAAAAACCAAACCGTTAAGTTCACATACCTTTTAAAAGCTGACAAGTCATGCATAACAAAGTATAAAGATAATTAAAGTTTTAGGACAAGCAAATGAAATTATGATTTTTTTTTTTTTTTAAAGAAAAAGAAAAAACAGTTAATATAGCCAAGCAGGCAATGATTGGAATTGCTCACTTCTCTTTTCTTTGCTTTCACTTCCCTTCTTAGGTTAAAATACTCCTAATATGTAAATTATTCCACTCAAGACTCCCAGAGTCCTTTTTTTTGGGGGGGGGGGGGTATTTATTTTTAATTGAAGGATAATTGCTTTACAGTATTGCACTGGTTTCTATCAAACATCAACATGAATCAGACATAGATTTACCATGTCCCCTCCCACTTGAACACCCCTCCCACCTCCCTCCCCACCCCACCCCTCTAGGTTGTTATGGAGCCCCATTTTGAGTTCCCTCAGTCTTACTTGCCATTGGCTATCTATTTCACACACGTTAATGTATGTTTCTGTGTTACTTTCTCCATAACTCCCACCCTCTCCTTCTCCCCAACCCCCCAGCCGTGACAATAAGTCTATTCTCGATGTCTGTGTTTCCATTGCTGCTTCCCAGAGTCCTTTCTTAGCAATTCATAGGGATGTTTTTGCCAAAGGAATTACTTCCAGTCTTCCATGTGATAGACAAGGGATATGAAACACTGGGTACTTAAAAAATAAAGCAAACCAGAGTAGGGAAAGGTATGTGCAAAGCTGAACCAAGTAACTGAGGGTGCCCAAATTTCTACCATTTAGAGATATTTTAGTAGCAAAAAGTAGATATTCGACGATTTTAGGAACTCGTAGTAAAGGGTTCCCACCAAGTGCCACCTTAGCACTTGGACTTTCCTGGTTTAGAGCCCTCACAATCCTACCAGATGGGTATTATCTCTATTTTAGCGCTACACAAACTAAGTAGGAACAGAGGTTCATGGTGTTTAAGTAACTAAACAAAGTCACACAGCTTAGAAAGTGAATAAATTATACTATGAATTCTATTCTAGTCAATATCAAATCCCATTCTCTTTCAACAGATGATGCAGGCTTTAAGCACCAAAGTAAACAAAGTGAAGACATTTTTCTGTGATTCTCTTAAATACATGCCATCATTTCAAAGGGAGCTTATGCTAAGCATGACCTCATAAACAAATCATTTGTGAAAGAGAAAAACCACATCCAGGGCAAAGTCATAAGTTGAAAAAGCCTTATTTCAGCGAGCACTTCCTGAAAGAGACAAAGCAGCAATTGCAGCTGAGCGAGTACCAAGTCCTATACCAAGTATTAAATTTGAAACAACTTTTTAAAGCAACGGAAGAGCCTAAAACAAAAGAAATATAGCGTTTCTTAAATACACGGTTTCTAGAAAGAGCTATTTTAACACAAGCAACTCAAAGATATCTATTTTACAGAACTGTGTTTACCGAAAAATGTTCTTCTCAAACAGCCTTTTGATGGTCAGGAGGTAAGTAGCATTTAATCACTTTTATCACAGATTATCAGAAGTAATGTTGTACTTATTTGTTAACTCTCAAGATCTTTGTTTTATTTTAATAATATGTTGCTGAAATTATGTTGGTGAAGGACCTTCAAATGGGTTATACTGTCATCTTCCTATGTTATTAATATGATTTTCATTTATTTTCAGTATTTTTTACATTAATAGTAAACGTAGTTTTTTTCAACTTACAGAGACTGTTGATATAATAAATTGTAAGTATCTTCAGGAGTCTTTATCACTTGGTTTTCAATTACACTGTTTCAAAGAATGTCGAAAGCTTTTAAAACACTGACTTACAAGCTAATCGTTTTTCAATATTTATCCAAAAATGTATGTGTGTGTATGGAGTACAACCTGTATGGTAATGCCTTTAAAACACATGCATCACACAGATTTTAGTCAACCTTAAGCAAATGAGCACAACTGTTCATGACATAATAAAGTCAGCTTGAGCCCAATGAGGAGGCAAAGATTCATTCAGAAGAAGTTTGTAAGTAAGGAATTTCTGGTACAAAAATCAGGGATGAGGATGGGTGGAGGGAGTTCTGAGAAAAGGATACAAAATGTCATTTATATTACAATTTCTATTGTGGAAAAATTCATTGAAAGTTAAAAATAAGAGCCAAGTCTCTAAAATGATTATGTTTGTATGATACTAGAGATTTAACTTCTCTATGTAGTATTTTTCTCATTTTATAGAAATTAATATTCCAGTCACCCCAATATGTGGAAATTTTAATTAACACAGGCTTTTAAATGTATAGAATTCTACTTCAAAAATCGTATTTAACCTAAATATTTGGCAAACTCGGAAAGGTAGGAAGGAGAGAGGGAGGAAGAAAACAAAGCCCTATCTTGTCTGTCCACAGCAACTGCTCTAATCAATTTTAAATTACTGCCCACGATGTCACTGAGCAGATGGCCCATCTCCCCCACAGTTTTCACTAAAGAGCCTCAGAGCTGAACGAGAGGAAGCCCACTCTGCAAAGTGACATTTTTGAAGGAAACTTTCTTACACCTCCTTATTTCAGGGGGATGCCACGAGGTTCCATCTGTGTGTAGCAAGTCTATTTTTAAAGTCACTGCTGCTGATGTTACATCGTGGGTGATGGAAGTATCACACAGGGGGGTGGCAGGTCAATGATATTTACAATCACAACTCCTTTCCAGTAGAAATGGGCATTGCCGGTGGCGTGAGGAATAGAAATTATACAGTTTCTGCAAACACATAAAGTCACTGAGTGACTTCTTGTTAATAACTACTTGTCTCAGACACTCCTTTTTTAAAAAATTAAAATTGACAAACAATACTTACCCTTCTGTATCTAGGCAGAGTGAGGAGGTGAAAGCTACTATCCTAGAAACAGCTTATTCTCAAGGTGGTGCGCTCTGTGCTCCTCTGAGGCCGTGACATCTCCTTCTGGGACACTGGTAAACACCTTCTGGAGGATTCAGCATTAGGCAGTCCCAACTGTACGTTAAAAACTAGCCTGTCTGTTGTTTTTAAGAGTCAAGCTCTTAATCTGTACACCATGGCACAAGAACTGCTGTTTCTAATCTACGATAGCTTAGAACATGATGCTATTAAGAACTGTTTGCCACTTTAAAAAAAAAAAGCAGATTTAATGGCCAATTAAGCAATGTTTCATTGACAAACTAGAGAGTAGCTACTGTGGGTCACCCTGCCAAAGGTTCCTTCCTGCACTCAGCCATCAATCCAGCAAACTGAGCACCTACTGTGTATGCATCAGGCAGTGCAGACAACACAGCGGTAAGAAGGAAAGCCTCCAGCTCTCAAATGAGGACATTTGAGAACTCAATATTCGATAGTCAACCAGCTGTATGGTTTCTTTACTTTCTAGTACATAATTTATACATTAGTGTTTTATATTTAATGAGTAATAATCCATTATACATTAAAATTATACTTAATGAATAAAAATCAGACATTACTTAGTTACCAAATATTTAAACAGAATAAAGATGATAAAAAGTGACAAGCTTAAGAGTCAAAATTCAGAATGGCCTTTCCCCAAGTAGTCCCTAACAAAGGATACCTAATACAGGAACAACGGCTACCCAACCCCATACTACAGGGAGACAGAAAATGAATACACTGGCCAGTGCATTGTGACACACCAGACCATCCTAATGGGCTAGTACATATTAGCAGTAATATCCAGGGAGTGTATTTCTTAACAAATACTAAGACACATATATTGACTCTACGACATAAAGTACTCTCAAAATCCACTGACATGCCAAGCTGAATGTAAGAATGTTAAGCATTTATTTTTCAACTAAGGTCTCATTCCTATTTCTCTTCTACAGTTTCTAAGTGTCATGCCCACCAACGAGCTGTAAGATGACCACCCCTCACAGTCAAGCTCAACCTGGCCTTCCTATCGACCCACATCCAGATGAATACAAGGTGGCAGCCCTCGTCTTCTACAGCTGCATCTTCATCATTGGATTATTTGTCAACGTCACCGCCTTATGGGTTTTCAGTTGCACCACCAAGAAGAGAACCACTGTGACCGTCTATATGATGAACGTGGCGCTACTGGACTTGGTGTTTATAATGAGCTTACCCTTTCGGATGCTTTACTACGCAAAAGGTGAATGGCCTTTTGGAGAGTACTTTTGCCGGATTCTTGGGGCTCTCACAGTGTTTTACCCGAGTATTGCTCTGTGGCTTCTCGCCTTTATTAGTGCTGACAGATACATGGCCATCGTACAGCCGAAATATGCCAAGGAACTTAAAAACACGTGCAAGGCCGTGATGGCGTGTGTGGGCGTCTGGATAATGACCCTGACCACCACCATCCCACTCCTGCTGCTCTATGAAGACCCAGACACAGCCTCCTCCACCCCCCCTACCTGCCTCAAGATTTCTGACATCATTTACTTAAAAGCTATTAATGCGCTGAACTTCACTCGACTGATATTTTTTTTCTTGATTCCTCTGTTCATCATGATTGGGTGCTACTTGGTCATTATCCATAGTCTCCTTCACGGTAAGACCTCTAAGCTGAAGCCAAAGGTCAAGGAGAAGTCGATCCGGATCATCATCACGCTGATGGTGCAGGTGCTGGTCTGCTTCATGCCCTTCCACATTTGCTTTGCTTTCCTGATGCTGGGAGGGGATGAGAACAGCTACAACCCCTGGGGAGCCTTCACCACCTTCCTCATGAACCTCAGCACTTGTCTGGACGTGATTCTCTACTACATCGTTTCGAAACAATTTCAGGCTCGAGTCATTAGCGTCATGCTGTACCGTAATTACCTTCGGAGCGTGCGCAGAAAGAGCTTCCGCTCAGGTAGCTTACGGTCACTAAGCAACATAAACAGTGAAATGTTATGAATCGTCACTGTTTGCCTTCAAGCTCTTTAAATACACTTTACTATCTATCTTAGGGTCAGTGGATAATCTCTAGGATATCACCAAGTCCCTTCTCTCCTGGAAAAAACAATAAAATAAACTTAAAAAACCCTTCCTCTTTTGTGGGATCTTATTATTGTGGTAGCATAATTAAATATATCGAAACATTCTAGTTCATTATTTTTATATTAAAAACTTACATAAAACACTTGCATGAATGACTGGGAGAAAAGCATCCAATTCCTGTTTCAGATTCAAGCCTTATCTAAATACATCATTGACTGTTTGGATTTAACCCTATGTGCAAATAAGAATTACATGATCTCAAATAATTGAGCTACTGTTTGAAATAATTTGAATTATTTTCCAACTAGATGCAGCTCCTTTTGGTTTGATTTACACTCAGAAATGGTGGTCTAAGTTCAGTTCTTTGTGTTCTAAACATAAAACTTCTGGGATTCCTATAAAAACAACTATATTCAACACATCACTGTTACTGATGTACAGCAAAATCTGCAGAAGCAAACACCCGAGGCGTGATATAGGTCATTGCCATCAGCCCTCCCCTCCACTGAATTAATTTTCCTTCGGAAACAGACTACAGCCACTCAATAAATACTTACTGAGAGCCTAGTATGCGCCAGACTCTACTTCAGACTACTGGGGGAAACTGAACCTGAGATCCTATTTCTGCCCAATAATCTAAGTTCATTCCCATGACATAAGGTTTCTGCTATATGGTGAAATATGTTGTTCAGTTGCTAAGTCACGTCCTATTCTTTGTGACCCCATGGACTACAACACACGAGGCTCCTCTGTCCTCCATTATCTCCTAGAGTTTGCTCAAATTCATGTCCATTGAGTCAGTGATGCTATTCTAACCATCCCAACCTCAGCTGCCCCCTTTTCCTTTTGCCCTCAATCTTTCCTAGCATCAGGGTCTTTTCCAATGAGTGGGCTCTTCATATCAGGTGGCCAAAGTATTGACGCTTCAGCATCAGTCCTTCTGATGAGTATTCAGGGTTGATTTCCTTTAGGATCGACTGTTTTACTAGTCAGAGACTAGTAAAACTTAGGCTTGGATTCATATCCAAGCCTTATCATTTAATTCCTCCTAACGAAGTAACCAAGTGACTTCTCCATTTAAAAAGGAAAGGAAGTCAACTATAATCTGTAAACATACTATTCTAAATATTATGAAAGCACATAAATGAGTCAGCAGTAACTTCCTCTTTGCCGAATAGCCTGCATGACTCTTAGCATGATCATCTCCTAATGGGACTAAGAATCAGATAAATGCACTGGCTATAAATATATTTCTATAACATGGGAAAATAAATATTCTTAAAGAAAAAAAAAAGAGATAAACACAAAGGAACCCAATCATAAAATAGCATTTTCATACCAGAAGATCTCTTAGATGGTCTTCCTGTCCAGTCCTTCTGCTTTAAATATAAAGAAAATGAGGTCCACATAGGTTATGTGACTTGCTCGGCTAAAGCACCAGCATTAGAAACCAAGTTTAGCTCTCCTTTCATGTCAAGCACCAATTTCTCAATAGTAAAAAGCAAACAAGCTCACAGAATGTAAACATTCTCATAGCTACGTAACGAAAAGGAGTCAAGATGGTACTGAGAGAAAACCACTTGAATTTTTTAGCTTTATTAGTCGAGTGAGCAAGACACTTAAATATCATTAAGTGAATATTGCTAAAACAAGAGAAACCTCTATTCGATATGTGCTATACAGTCACAGCCTACTCTCACCTATACAGATTAATCTGCTCTTACATAATTTATTAAATGCAACTTCTCTGCAATGACTTTTCTTGATGAGAAGAATTTGAGAGCACATGATACAACTAAAGTCTTTATCAACACAAAGTCAAAAAAGCGAAAATGTAAGTCACGGTTCTTACAAAAAAACAAAAACAGTTAATTAAAAATAATTTTATTCAGCATTGTAATCAGATATACTTTAATATGATATGTAAAACTTCAAATTCTACTTATTCTGGAGTGATTTGATTCTGGGAAACTATATAACATCTACATATAAATACTAACAATGAAAAAAATAATAGGTATGTAAGGACAGGTGTGTGATAAGCATGGGTTACTGGAAGAAACTAATATATAGCTACTTTCAAAACCTAATGGTTGCGTTGTCCAATTATCAAGTAACAGTCATGAGAATCTATTACATGCCAGGTATAGTTTCTTTGTAAAGCACCAGAAAAAGAGATGAAGATGTCTATGGTTCCAAGACCTCACCTTACAGTCTTAAGGGGCTACACTACAACCAAGGCTACCCCTTCCACATTCCTGAGGGTGAGGCAGCGAGTACATAACGGAAAGTTGGTTTGCCCTCAGTGGGCTAGGAGGGCGGCACAGGAGGCCCAGATAATGACCGTGATGATGCAAAGCAATCAACACTAACAGGGATTTTAATAAATGTGTTGGACTATACATAAAAGGACGAATAATCCTGCTGAAGGACAACAGGGTGCAGAAAGAAAACCAAGAAGATACAAGAAAACAAATAATACAAGAATGACCAATGGGAAACTCTGGATTGGGGTCAGATTATAAAGGCTTTGAAGGAAAAGAAAAAAAAAAAAAAAATATATATATATACACACACACACACACATACAGGATGGGGAAGTTACTACTGCTAGGATGTTTGCACAGGTTATTTAGTTCCCTGTCAAGTACAGACCCCCCAATTTACATATGAGGATTTTCTACAAACTGAGCTCAGGAAATAGAACTCGAGAAGTAACTTGCTTATGACGACACACAACACACGGCAGAGCGAGGAAACCTCAATTATATCTGGTCTACGTGCTGGCAAAGCCTAAGCCATTCACACTATTCCAGACAGCCTTGATGCCATCTTGGAGTTTGATTATTATTCTGAAGAAAATAAAGATCTAAAGGTTTTTAAAAGGAAGATTAGTATGGTCAAACTTCTATTTTAGAAAGACAACTTCTGAAAACAGTGCATGAACTGCTTTGGAGGTGACAGGTAGACTATTTAGAGAATTATTATAAAAATCTAGGCAAGAAAAGTTAAAGACTAGTTAAGACTGAGATAACAACAATACATAATGAGGGGTGATTCACCCAGCACTTCAAACGAATAAGGCTCAGTGACCCACTCCAACGACGAGAAAAGGGAAAGAGTTCCAGCTTGGATGACTGTGTAGATGGAAATGCCTTCAATTAAAGAGTACAGAAGGAGGAGGAGATGAGAGCACAGAAAGAGAGGTGACCAGAGGAGGTGACAGCTTCTGAACACGACGAATTTTCTTGGAGTCTGAGAAGCCATCAGGAAATACGAGTAAAGATCAGGAAAGTAATATGAACTGGAAATGGAGAACTGGGACACAAACAACAGATGTTAACGATAGCTGAAGTCATGAGAGTGGACAAGATGGCATAGAGGAAGCTTTTGGCGTAAGTGTGAGAAAGGAGCTGCCAAGAGTTAATAAATAAGCTCAAAAAGGACCAGGAGACAGTAGTATGCTAGCACTCAGGAGGGCAGGTTATTTCATGAAATAATGGGATGCCAAAAGCATACAGTGTGCTATTGAAAGGTCAAATAAGACAAGTGAAAACAAGCCACTGGCTTCAGAAATCAGTTGGTCACTGATGACCTTTATAGTTTTAATAGTGGTGAGCTTTAAAAAGAGAGAGACACAATTAAATAAGAAGTGAAGAACTGTTGGGAGTGCAGATAAATTTGGCACTGATGAGAAAGAAAAAAACATTATATGGAAAATACGGCACATAATGCACATACACCACACTGACCAAAAAGTTTCCTGAGTTTTTGAAGCTTTGCTACCATCAAGTAAAAGATACATTTATAAAATGCAAAGTTTACTTACTGAAGTAAAGATTTATATTCCAAGAAGTCTATGTTTGAGAATGCTTCAAGATTCAAATAAGCCATATAATAACAGAAAGGGAAATATTGTTTCATTTAGGTAATGTCTGAATTAACATCCAGTCTTCCAAAGGGGATCCTATAACTTTTGAATTTACTCAAATTTGCAATTCTTGCTATAGTTAAGATATAAATAGGCAAATGCCTTCTTGCCTTGAGAATTGGTTAAACACACACACACACATTACCACCTATTTCAAAACTGAATCAATATTCCTTATATGTACCAGTTAGGATTCCATAAAAAAATATCATTCATTACAAAGAAATAACTGTCACTCCACTCTCCGTACAACAGAAAAGAAAGTCCTCGCAAGAAGACAACGTAAATAATAATCAAAAGCCATGTTACTACCCACCCCCTCAGTTTATTCTAACACAAACATACATGACATGCATAACCTTTCCACAACTCAACAGGTCTTAGAAAGAACCAAAAGAATTGGTCTCGATGAGAAATGTGTGGGAAAAACTAATGATTCAGTAATGCTGCTTATTTTCTGAATCAATACAGCATCATTCCTAATGACTACACCATCTTCCACAATAGCAGAATAGTTGAACTTCTTAATCTAACTGCAATCACAACCCATAAAGCTCAAAAACTGCATAATTACGACACAGAACTTTATGTCTCCACTAAAAGATTATTCAGAATTAAACATTCATAAGACAACTAAAAATCGACACTCATGCCAATAATTCAGTAAGTCCACTACAACTGTTAAGTATTAACGACGTAAGTGTGAGAGCTGTTAGATCACTAGCCGTATTTTAAAAATACAGATCCAAAGTGAAGCTGGATCAAGATACTTGCATAGCCTAAGAGTTCTCAAAAACACATACTGAAAATTAAAATAAGGCTTAAATTAGTACACATGAATTTTTAATATATGGTGTCTTTATTTCACAGTATCTCATTTCTTAAATACAGCCTCAGAAACTTCATTCAGAGATGTTTCAGTATCATTTGTATGTGTTAACAACTCTGCTCCTTGCTGCTAGTTATTTCACAAACTAATACATGTTTTTTCATTTTGTTTTTAAAGAAGACCAACACAATATGAAAGCACAAACACTCTACAAGTTAGGCTGCCCGCTGCAGATTGGGCACAAAGTCATAACCTATTTATTTTCTTTTATATTTGGCGGAAATTTATCAACAATACCATTTTACAAAAGCATCATTCTTCAGAAGCCTAATTTCAGACAAATTAATTTTGTTTCCTAACTGAATCTAATTAAATGTTGTATTTTTGTGTTTAAGTAGTTGAAGTTAACAAAGATGAAATTTAACTATGAAAACACAATTGTATCTTCAGGACCAGAACAGAAAATTCATTTAAAATTCTCTAAAATATGAGACTTGAAAGCTGAAAAAAAAGACTGAGAATAAAATCTATTTTTCAGATCTATTTTATCTGCTTCAAGAACATAATGAAAATGTAGGTATACACTGGATTTTTTACATATAAAATCAATTTTTACTACATCTAAAAGCTTAAAATATTCTTTACTGACTTTCATGTACAATAATGCTTTAAATCAGATTTACATAGTTATGAATTAAGCTAATCTTTAGGAGCTACTTACAATCCAGAAGGCAAATTCCTGGCCATAGTGACACCAAAGGAATACCGCACAGCTTCAACAAGGATGAAGTCACCCACCACTGACAAAACCCAGGAGCCCAGCAAAAAGGACTAAAAACAAAACAGGAAGAACATTAGAGGGAAGAAACTTCTAAAAATAACCTTAATCAATTAAAACCAACTCAGGTTTACACATATTTTTTTAAAGTTTCTTTTTTGTTCCAAAAGACTTTTCAAAATGAGGGATTAAAACCGTATTGATCAAATGTTATTAACTTCCATAATTTCTAAGTATGTTGAAGAAAAGATATTTATAGCATGATTCATTTTTACAAGTAATGCACAAACTATTAAGCAAATTGAGTGATTAGAACTATATTAAAAGTCCTAATTAAAGTGGTTATTGCCCACTTGCACTGATATTATTATCTATTTTCACCATTATTATTATTTTATTATGCTAAAGGCTTCAATTTCAAATTTTTCTTTGGTTAATGTCCATGCTCCAAGTCAGACAGAGGATTATGTAATAAAAAGACAACTGTTAAAAATAACACCAAGCGAATAAAACTACTTAAAAATAAGAAAACAAATATCTTTTCCCCATAACCAAAGTAACAAAGGGAAAATACATAAAAACTTACTGCAAATTTTCTGCTTCCATATCTTCTTTCAAATATCCTAAAATTATAAATAAGCAGACTACTGCAGAAAGTATCTTTCAGATCAAGGCAAATTATTCTTCCAGAAATCAACCTCCAGATCTATAGATGGGGAATTAAAAAAGAATAACAAATATGAGTAAGCTCTGTTGGGGGTCTCTTCGTTAGCAAATTTATCATGTTTACTTCAGACTGCTTATTTTTAACACTCTAAGCTCAGATCTCCCAAGGCAGAACTGAAACTCTCCATCTCTGTAGCAGCTCTTAAGAGACGCATACTGAGGGCATCCTAGGAGGTTCTGGCAGGAGAGTGGGGCTATTCTCACTCCTGGACAGAGGATGGTTGTCCTCTACCCAGGCAGGCCCCAGCCCTAGAGCGCAGATGCCCACAAAGTGGTCCAGGAAAATGGGACTGGTGTCAACCCAGCCAGATGAACCAAAGTAACACCACCCCATGATCGGAAAGGCGCCAACTCGGGGCCTCAGGGCCCTGACACTCCCTTACGAGCAGTGTTTCTCAGGGCTGGCCAGATGCTAGAATCCCCTGGGGATCTTTCTAAAAAGTACACCAACTCTTAGGCTCTCTGACTCAGCTGGTCTAGGGCAAGGTCTGGGCATCAAGAAAGAAAAACGGTTATGTAGGTGATTCTACTGCATGGACAGGGTTAAGAACCATTCTATTACAGCAACTGAAATCGTAACGGAAGCTCTACGATATTCCCACAGAAAGCAGTAGTATAGATAAATAACTCAGTCATAGGAACCTGGTGAAGCCCACCTGAGCAATGGCATTAATGACATCCTTATGAAGAAAAAGCGTCATGCTCAAGAATGGATTAACACACCTGCCAATGCAGGAGAGGTGGGTTCAATTTCTAATCCAGGAAGACCCCCACATGCCTTGAAGCAACTAAGCCAGTGCACCAAAACTACTGAGACTGCAGGTCGACAACTAAAGCCCCCATGCCCCAGAGCCCCTGCTCCCCAACAAGAGGAGCCACTGCAACGCACAGCCCAAGAACTGCAGCTGGAGAGCAG
Source organism: Bos indicus x Bos taurus (assembly GCF_003369695.1). Classification (NCBI taxonomy): domain Eukaryota; kingdom Metazoa; phylum Chordata; class Mammalia; order Artiodactyla; family Bovidae; genus Bos; species Bos indicus x Bos taurus. The sequence continues at coordinate 75,709,914 of NC_040087.1, read as the reverse complement.
CCCCCACTCGCTGCAGCTAGAGAAATGCCCCTAAAAGACAAATAAATGAAAAATTAAAATGTTTTTAAGAAAAGAATGGACTATCATGCTTAAAATGACTAATCAAGAATTTAACAAAGAAAAGGTGGCGATTATAACCATAATTTGCACTAACATTCTGTGATACTGTGATTTATAAATTAGAAATGGGGCTTCCCTGGTGGCTCAGCTGGTAAAGAATCCACATGCCAGTGCAGGAGATGCAAGAGACCAAAGTTTGATCCCTGGGTCAGGAAGATCCCCTGGAGAAGGAAACGGCAACCGGCTCTGCAGCAGACTGGGGGACTATAATACAGGCCATGGGGTTGCAAAGCATTGGAGATGACTGAGCACACGCACGCGCTCACACACACACACACACATTTAAAAATATGTGTTTGGTTTTTGCCTGTTTCTAGCACAGAACTCTTAAAGCCCTTGGAATTGCCAAAGTGAAGAAAGCCATCACAGTGTCTTTTGTCAGATTAATGAGGTGACTTTTGGAAGCACCTAAGAATGGGGACTGGCTTCCAGGAAACCAACCCTGTAATTAGAAGGCTGGAACCTTCAGTCCCACGTCCTGACCTCAGGGAGTAGAGGAGCTGGAAGGTGGGTCAACTAACAGATGTCCTGTGATGTAATCAATCCTGCCTGTGTAATGCCCTGGAGGAGGGCATGGCAACCCACTCCAGTATTCTTGCCTGGAGAATCCCCATGGACAGAGGAGCCCGGCAGGCTACAGTCCACGGGATCGCAAGGAGTCAGACATGACTGAAGCAACTTAGCACACCTGCACGCCTGAGTAATAAATCTACATAAAACCCTTAGAAGGACAGGCCTCTGAGAGCTTCCTGGGTGATGAATACGTAGAGATTTGGGGAGAGTGGGGCAAAAATCCAAGAGAAACTTCTTATTGATTTAACCACCACCATAAAAGAAATTCACACACTCACAATCTGCTAGAGCTGAGAGAGCTTAGCACATCTAACAGATGCTCAAACTGAGGCAAGTTTCTGCAAATATTAAGTATGCAAACTAATCATACCAACAAAACAGATTTAACAGTTTAAATCTCTTGAAATTAAAAATCGCATTTCCATAGTAAAAGGTGAAGTTGAAATGTGCAAAAGGAAACTGGAAATACTGCAACTGCTTCATTATATAATCTGCTTTGCTGAAAATTATCAATAAATACAACTGGAAAAATGACTTGTTAACGGGATAGTAATAATAAATATTTCTTACAAACTGAGAGGCTATGAGACACTGAGACTGGCAGAAAGGAGGGCAAATCGGAGACGAGAGACTTGCTTTCTCCTCTCCCAGGGCCAGTGGAGTGGCGCTCACCTGGAAGTCGTCCTTGACAGCCTGGAGGTCGTACACGAAGAACCTCTGACAGTGCGGCAGGACGAGGGCCAGCAGGAGGGACAGGGCGCTGGGGACCAGTAGGAGACACTTGGACACAGGTGCCTTGTCTGGGGGGAAAACAACATGGCTTTCAGAACGCCTGTCCCTAAGATTCTACAGACCATACGGGTGAAGAGCAAGAGAGTTCACTTCTTTTGAATTAGGATAAAGACAAAGTTCACATGCTCTGGAATTTAATTCTTGTGTACATACATTTTCAAAACATCGCCCTGCAGAGGTAAGTGATCAAAGGGCGCTGGGAAACTGCTGACGGGGGCTTCGTTGTCATCTGGTTTTTATATGAAACCAAACCAAGTTTACTTTCATAGACTACCTTTCAGAAAAGCAGCCACTGAAGTGTAAAGAAACAGACAAGCAGGCTTTCCATCAAACTGACCAGTCAGCTCTTGAGCATGACTGGGATTCACGTACTTAAACACTTATTTTAAGAAATTTAAGCTGCTCAGTTGTGTCCGATTCTGCAATCCCATGGACTGCAGCCCACACGGCTCCTCTATCCATGGGATTCTCCAGGCAACAATACTGGAATGGGTTGCCATTCCCTTCTCCAGGGGATCTTCCTGACCTAGGAATCGAACCCAGGTCTCCTGCATTGTAGGCGGATTCTTTACCATCTGAGCCACCAGGGAAATTTAAGAAACGGTTAAAAGTGCTAACACGGCTGACTGCAGTGGCCTGCTGAGATTTTCCACAACGGGCACCCCCAGAGCCTTGTCTGAATCTCACACAGCCTTCAAATGACAGCTCGGTTTCCACTTCCTTCCAGTCAGTCTCTCCCATTTTAGGGGGGGGCTTTTCCCCAACCCCGTACCCCTGTCTCCAGATACTACTTTACCAGTCAGGGTCTGGAACTTTGCCTTCCTGACTACATTAAAGATTCCCAAGGAAGAATCTTCAATATGATTCTCTTCTATATGCTTCTGAATGATGGCTATAAAGCCTAGCACAGCTCCTTGAGGGAATGAAATATACAGATCATCAACACTCAGGACCACAGGAAAGCGTCACCAAAAGGGACACTCTCAGATCATGCGAAGCGCACTTCAACGGTATTCATAATAAATTCCCTGGGAAAGAATCCACTGGTCACAGCTGGTGGTGTGGTTACCGCACTTGTTTACGTATATAAAAATAGCTCAACTATTTCCTCTCTGGTAAGGTCTTACCAACAGCTAAACTCAAACCACGGGTAAAGTCGCTGCATACTGCCTCCACCACTAAGATGCAATCAAGGCTCCAGGGAATCGAAAAGCTAACAGAGCTCCCCACCCTCTAGAAAACGGAGCCCCCCCCCCCCCGCCCAGGAACTCAAATGTACAGGGAAGCACTACAGCTGTGAGCCTGAGCAGTTCTATCGAGCGCTATTTCACCCGCAGTTCTCCTCACCTGTGAAATGAAGAGAAGAGAAGCTCCCTCAGAAATCCTATTAAAGAATGAAGGCAGGGAAAACTGCTCCAACCACCGCAATCACCATCCCAGGTGATGACTGCGGCAAGCTCCTCCCTTACCATTCAGACAGAACTGAGGATCGCGCATGGGCAATGAAGGTGCACCTTGAAGGTTTCCTTCTTGACCCTGGACTTCATCTATGCTAGTGAAATGGGCCCCCTCGTTTATTCCTGCCTCTTCCTTGCAGCCTGTAGGAACCACTGTAGGTTCATCGTCTCAGATCTCAAACAGACACCTCCACTGAGCAGCAACGCTACTGCTTTTCTCCAGGAACCTTCCTGCTCCACATTCCCGGTGGCTTACATGTCACCATATGAATAAATGGACAGTGTGCTCTGGTGTCCTCACTCATATTTCTACAATGAACAAGCTCCTGCTGCTGGGGACCACGCATCACCCCGAGGCCCTGAGATACAGTAGCAGATGATGGACAAAGCTCCTCCCCTGTGGTGCTCACAGTCTAGACAGCGGAGAAAAGAAAATACACAAAGTGAGCTAAATACGTGTCATGACAGATAGAAATAAATACTAAAGGAAAATTAAGCAGGGTAAAGAGCGAGGCTGTGTGACCTACTGTGGACTTCCTGCTCTCTTTCCAGGTAAGAGACAGGACTGCTGCCCACCCACACCTGCCCCTGACTGAAGTGGGACATGGCGATGTGACCTGCTTTGGCCAACTCAACATGATGTGGCCAACTCAACATGACGTCACTCCCAGGCAAACACCGGACAGCCAGTGACTGTCCTTAACCTGTGCCAGTGCTCAAGATGGAGGCTCGGCTATGAGTCAGATCCCAGCATGGAAGACAGAGTGGGACAGGTCCTCCTGGGTGACTCACAGAGAGGGAGGCCATCAGTGAGAAACAAAGCTTGTCGCTGCAGACCTCTGACGTTTTAAAGCAGTTGGCTGCTGCAGCCTAACTAACTAGCCTGCCCTGGTGTAGGGGGAAACAGTGCTGGTGGGGAGGGAACAGGGAGCTTAGAAGGCCCTTCTAAGGTGAGGTATGAGCAGACGCCTGGGGATGTGGGCCCGGCAGGTGCCTGGGGAGCAGTGTTTCTGGCAGATGGAAGAGCAAGTCCAAGGGCTGTGAGACAGAAACACGCTCCACACGATGAAGTAAGGCTGCCAGGATGGCCAAGAGGAGAATGTGCACAGAGCAGACAGGCAGGATATAAGGTCAGAGAAGTTGAGGAGCAAACAGTGGAGAGCCCTTAGAGGCCACAAGGACTCTACCCTTTCCTCAGAGAGTGGCAGGCTGCTCTGGGGGAGGCAAAGGAGATGATAACACGATCAGACATGTTTTCACAAGATCGCTTTGGCTGCTGTACCCCATAGGAAGGCAAACGGACAAGAAGCGAGACCAGGAAGGAGGCCACCATGATAATCCAGACAGGAGATGATCACAGCCTGGACCAGGGTGATTTGGATTGGGGTGGTGAAAGTGGTCAGTACTGGCGTTTGTTTTGAAGATGAGAGTGGTCAGAACTGAAGTATGTTTTGAAGGTGAGAGTGGTCAGAACTGGAGTACGTTTTGAAGGTACAGCAAGCAGGATTTGCTGGTTAATGGGGTGTAAAGCATGGGCAAATGGAGAAATCAAAGATGCGGCCAAAGTTTTTGTTGTGAGCGGTAGGAGAAACGTTGCCAGTTCCTAGGCTGGGAAATTCTGTCACCTTCGCCCTTACCTTGCCTACAAGATCTATAGCCATCTTGCAGAGTGCTCTCTAAGCCCACTTCCACCCCCACCTACCAAGGCTCTAGCCTCTCACCAGTGCCACTCAAAGTCACCAGTCCACAAGTTGTTACCAGTCCACAGTGAGAACAGAGTGTTAACCAACACACTACGTCCTTCAGGTAGGAAGTCCTGCTATGAAAAAAATATCTGTACTGAACACGCACTCTGCTCAAATTTATCTGCGGCCAGCCCATGTGATTCTGTCTCTCCTTTGTTCTAGTTTATTTTTTCATAGCACTTATCAACAAGTGACTTATTAAATAGTGATTCATCAAGTCTATGATTCAAACTGACTGTAAGATACACCATTATTTTAGGTGTTACTAAAAAAGAAACACTGTCAAATGTAATTCTAAGATGGCACCAATTGTAAAATACAACCCAAGGCTAGAAACACTAAAATGTGAGAAAAATTACAATTTGGAATCAAGAAATACATTTCTTTGGGTACTGCCCATCTCCCATCCTCAGTCCCCACTAGAATATAAGCTTCTCTTTTTTTAAAATTATTTATTTTAATTGGGGGCTAATTACAACATTGTAGTGGTTTTTGCCATACACTGACTATATCAGCCATGGGTGTACATGTGTTCCCTACCCTGAATCCCCCCTCCCACCTCGAATATAAGCTTCCTGAAGGCAGAAGTTCTGTCTATATGTTCACTGCTGCAGTATCCCTCAGTATCCCTGCCTATAGCAGGATCAGGTCCATAAAGGCAGTCAACACATGTTCGTGTGTTGAAGGGTGACTAATGTCTAAGAGACGCTCACTTAATGCCAGTGAAAGCAACCTAACATCCATGATGGGTAAGTAGATAAATAAAATGCAGTATATCCATATAATCGAATAGAATCAATTATATTCAGTCTTTAAAAGGAAGGAAATCCTCACATGCTACAACATGGATAAACTTTTTGGACATTATGCTGAAAGAAATAAGTCACATACAAAATGATAAGCACACACAAAATGATAAGCACACACAAAATGATAAGTATGATTCCATTTATATGAGCTATCTAAGTAGTCAAATTCAGAGACAGGAAGCAGAATGGTGGTTTCGAGGGGCTGGGGGGAGGGAAGAATAGGGAGCTGTTTAATGGGTATAGAGTTTCAGTTTTGCAAAGATGAAAAGAGTTCTAGAGATAAATGCACAATGTGAATGTACGTAATGCCACAGAACCATACACCAAAAAATGGTTAAGATGGCAAATTTTATGTTATGTATGTTTTACCACAATTAAAAATAAAGACTGAAAATAAATAAGTTATTTACTGACTTAATAACTGATCCTATTTTTTCAACCATTTTCATTCTGTCTAGGACTAAACCACTAAAAATACAGATCTGAGTACTTAAATCAGAGAACCGTTAAGTTCTCCTCTTAAGGTGAGCAAAAATGAGGTCCCAAAAAAACCAATGAGGAAAGCTACAAGATAATATACAATTGTCCAAGAAGTCCTACATCACAGGGAAAGTATACAGTATTACTGTATACAGCAAGATTTACTCAAGACCTGTACATTTCACCATATGAAGTTTACTTTAAGGAAAAAAAAAAGAACTTGAAACAATGATTAAATTCTAGTTAACAACATGTACACGTAAGTGTTTAGAAATAAGTGACTACAACTTATTTTGAAATCATCAAAAAAATAAGACAAACTGATGAAACAGAAAACAGGTATTTAATAGAACAAATGTGCAAAATGTTACCTGGAGAATCTATGTGGTAGGTATAGTTTTTATTACAACCATTCTTCAACTCTTCAGCATGTTTGAAATTTTTCATAATAAAACATGGAGAGGGGTACACAGTGAATCACAGAATTTGAGAGCTGAGAAAACACTTCAAAATACATGAACCAAAAACTTATAGAAACAGATAAATCCACAATTATAGTAGGAATCTTCAGCACTCCTGTCTCAGCAATCAGTGACACAAGTAGACAGAAAATCAGTGTCATGGACTGAAATGTCCACTGCCCTCCTCCAGATTCATGTGTTGAAGCTCTCACCACCAATTCCACTGCATTAAGAGAAAGGGTCTTTAAAGAGGTAATTTAAGGTTAAATGAAATTAAAAGACGCTTACTCCTTGGAAGGAAAGTTATGACCAACCTAGATAGCATATTCAAAAGCACAGACATTACTTTGCCAACAAAGGTCCGTCTAGTCAAGGCTACGGTTTTCCCAGTGGTCATGTATGGATGTGAGAGTTGGACTGTGAAGAAAGCTGAGTGCTGAAAAATTGATGCTTTTGAACTGTGGTGTTGGAGAAGACTCTTGAGAGTCCCTTGGACTGCAAGGAGATCCAACCAGTCCATTCTAAAGGAGATCAGCCCTGGGTGTTCTTTGGAAGGACTGATGCTAAAGCTGAAACTCCAATACTTTGGTCACCTCATGCGAAGAGTTGACTCACTGGAAAAGACTCTGATGCTGGGAGGGATTGGGGGCAGGAGGAAAAGGGGACGACAGAAGATGAGATGGCTGGATGGCATCACCGACTCAATGAACCTAAGTCTGAGTGAACTCCGGGAGCTGGTGATGGACAGGGAGGCCTGGCGTGCTCCAATTCACGGGGTCGCAAAGAGTCGGACACGACTGAGTGACTGCACTGAACTGAACTGAAGAGAAAGGGTCTTTAAAGAGGTAATTTAAGGTTAAATGAGGTCATTAAGGTGGGGTCCTAATCCAATCTGTCCTTCTAAGAGAAGGAAGCACCACGGCTGCACACATACAGAGGAAAGACCATGTGAACACACAGGGAGAAGACAGCCATCACAAGTCAAGGAGAAAGGCCTCACCAACCCTTTCATCTTGGACTTCCAGCCTCCTGTCCTGAGAGCAAATAAACTTCAGTTGTTTAAGACACCCACACGGCAATACGCTATTATATCAATCAGTAAGAATATAGAAGACTTGAAAAACAGTATCAATCAATGTGACCTGACTGACATTTATAGAACACCCACCCAACAATAGAAAATTACACATTTTTTTTTCAAATGCATATGGAACATTCCACAAGACAGACCAACCATATTCTGGGCCATAAAACACACTTCAATAAATTTAAAGAAATTAAAATCATACAAAGTATATTCCCTGACTACCACAAAATTAAAACTAGAAATCAACAACAGAAAGATGGATGGAAAATCTCCCAAATACAGTTGACCCTTGAACAACACAGATCTGAACTTCAAGGGTTCACCTATGTGATTCCCCCCCCCCAACAAATACATAATATGGCACTACATGATCCATTGTTGGTTGAATCCACAGATGCAGAACCATGGATATGAAGGGCTGACTATAGACTTAAACTTGGATTTTCAACTTCACGGGGGTCAGTGTTCCAAACCCTCATGTTGTTCAAGGGTCAACTGGACTTGAAAATTAAACAACATACTTCTAAATAATATCTGGGTCAAAGAGGGAGTCACAAGGTAAAACAGAATATATGTTAATAGAATAAAAAAACCAAGCAAAATCTGTGGGTGGCAAAGTAAGGAAATTTACAACATTAAATGGTTATACAGGAAAAGAAAAGGTCTCAAATAATGACAAAGCCTACAAGCTTTAATAAACCTAGAAAAAGACAAGCAAACTAAACCCTCACCAGGCATATGAAAAGAATTATAAGCAGAAATCAATGAAATAGAAAACCAAAATATAATACAGAAAAAAAAATCAATGAAACTAAAAGCTCTTTGACAAGATCAATAAAATGGATACACCTCTAGCAGGATTGATTGGGGGGGAAAAAAAAAGAGAAATAAAGGAGGGGGGCATCACTACAGATGCCACAGACATTAAGAGCCTAATAAGCGGTTTATAGCATTGCAAACGGAGAAGGCGATGGCGCCCCACTCCAGTACTCTTGCCTGGAAAATCCCATGGGCGGAGGAGCCTGGTAGGCTGCAGTCCATGGAGTTGCTAAGAGTAGGACACGACTGAGCAACTTCACTTTCCCTTTTCACTTTCATGCACTGGAGAAGGAAATGGCAACCCATTCCAGTGTTCTTGCCTAGAGAATCCCAGGGACGGGGGAGCCTGGTGGGCTGCCGTCTATGGGGTTGCACAGCGTCGGACATGATTGAAGCAACTTAGCAGCAGCAGCAGCATTGCAAAATGCACTTAATGCACTGGAGCATACACTTAAAAATGGTTAGAATGGTTAAATCTTATGTATGTACTTTTATCATAAACAATTTGTAAAGAATAATATGGGAATATCAGAAACAACATTTTGCCCACAAATTTGACAACTTAAGATAAAACAGGCAAATTCCTTGAGAGATACAATCTATCAAAGCTCACTCAAAAAGAAATGAATAACTTGAACAGACCTATAGAAATGAAGAAACAATTCACAGCTAAATGTCTTCCAACAGAGAAAACACCAGGCCTGACAGTTTCACTGATGAATGGTACCAATCACTTAAAGGAAAAAGAAAACTAACCCTACACAAACTCATCCACCATGCAGAAAAGGAGAGAACCCTTCTGAATTCACTTCATGAAGCCAATGCTATACTCATACCAAAAAAAGACCAAGACACTCAAAGAAAATAACAGACCAATTATCTCTTAGAAGCACAGATGCAAAATTCTCAACAAAATACTAGCAAATTGAATCCAGCTATACACAAAAAAGATAATAGTCACAACCAAGTGAAGTTAAACCAGGAATGCAAAGCAAACCAATGTAATTCACAACAATAAAGAAAAATGTGCTGTGCAACTCTATTCGCGTGTACAATTCACTGTACAATTATCTGCGTATTCTATGATGCCAATTTTTGTCCACTCACGAGGCAAAACTGGACACTCACTGTTGGGCAGTTAATGACAGGCTATTCCTGTGCTCTGATCTTACTACCAATACTATCCAGCATTTATGGATTATTCAGCAGTACACAGTCCCATCCACAGCACCTTATGTGAATGACCTTGTTCCTGAAGGTCCTATACCTCAGGGCCTTTACACCCATTACTGCCTCTACTCAAAACGTTCTCCCCATGTCCAGCCTGTTCTCATCACTCCAGTCCTCATCTCAAACAGCACCTCAGAGTGGCTTTCCCGCATGACTCTGTATTTCAGTTCAGTCAGTCAGTCAGTTCAGTCGCTCAGTCGTGTCTGACTCTGCAACCTCCTGGACTGCAGCACGCAAGGCCTCCCTGTCCATCACCAACTCCTGAGTTTACTTGAACTCATGCCCATCGAGTTGGTGATGCTATCTAACCATCTCATCCTCTGTCGTCACCTTCTCCTCCTGCCCTAAATCTTTCCCAGCATGAGGGTCTTTTCCAATGAGTCAGTTCTTCACATCAGGTGGCCAAAGCATTGGAGTTTCAGCTTCAGCATCAGTCTTTCCAATGAATATTCAGGACTGATTTACTTTAGGATGGATTGGTTGCATCTCCTTGCAGTCCAAGAGACCCTCAAGAGTCTTCTCCAACACCACAGTTCAAAAGCATCAATTCTTTGGCACTCAGCTTTCTTTATAGCCCAACTCTCATATCTGCACATGACAACTGGAAAAACCATACCCTTGACTAGACGGACCTTTGTTGGCAAGGTAATGTCTCTGCTTTTGAATATGCTGTCTAGGTTGGTCATAACTTTTATTTCAAGGAGCAAACGTCTTTTAATTTCATGGCTGTAGTCACCATCTGCACTGATTTTGGAGCCCCCCAAAAATAAAGTCTGTCACTGTTTCCATTGTTTCCCCATCTATTTGCCATGAAGTGATGGGACCAGATGCCATGATCTCAGTTTTCTGAATGTTGAGTTTCAAGCCAGCTTTTTCACTCTCCTCTTTCACTTTCATCAGGAGGCTCTTTAGTTCTTCTTTGCTTTCTGCCATAAGGGTGGTGTCATCTGCATATCTGAGGTTATTGACATTTCTCCCGGCAATCTTGACTCCAGCTTGTGCTTCCTCCAGCCCAGCGTTTATCATAATGTACTCTGCATAGAAATTAAATAAGCAGGGTGACAATATACAGCCTTGACGTACTCCTTTCCCTATCTGGAACCAGTCTGTTGTTCCATGTCCAGTTGTAACTCTTACTTCCTGACTTTATTAAATGCTAAACGGATCAAAGGTTTTAAAAATATATATAAGATCTCTGATTAAAAAATAAAAAATCTACATCTAGGAACTTAGCCCAAAGTAATTATCATGGATATACAAAAAGATTTTTGCTATAAACACACTCATCACAGCATTGTTTGTAACCGTGAAAAAACTAGGAACATGACTATCCAATAGGAAAATAAACTGTCCTATCCATAAAATGGAATGATATTCAATTTTAAGAACTAGGTTATAGAAAAATATTTCATGCTTTGGAGACATGTTCCTAAGTAGTAAGTGCAAAATATTTCTAGTAGCATTATTATATAACACTTTTTAAAAAACAGTTCATACATGGGTTTTTTTTTAAGCACCTGTCAAAGTATTAACAGTGGTAATCTCTGAGTGATCTGTTCATGGGAGGTTTTAATTTTTTATGAAAATATTTTAAGAATTAGAAAAAATAATTTTGGTTTAGCTAGTTATTAATTCAGTAACAAGTGTCATTAAATCCTTACGCAGCAAGACAAGGCAAATCGCTAGCAATCTGCTGGCCCCTCTGTGAGTGGAACCAGGAAGTGGTTCATCCATGGAGAACCCAAGCAGGGATCAAATGGAAAGTTAAAAACAAGTCACTTCTTTGCAGTGGGTCCTTCCACTTTTGAAAACAGGGATGTTACAAACTTTGAGAATGACAGTCAATACATTAATTTAAAAATAAAAATGCAAAGCATCTATGGGAAAGACAACATAAAACACCAAAGTTTAGGGTGTCTCCTTTTGGGTCCCTCAACTCTTTGGCATGACTGAGGCACACAGCCATCTCTCCTTGGCAATGAGTAGCATCAGGCTACGGTGACTGTGTACTGCCCTAAAATAATTATTACAGTACATGTGGAGTGCTTTATGCCAAGCACTGTGCTAAAAAAAGCACTCAGTGAATGCTTACAGTACCTGAGGCAATAGTTACTTATCTGAATGTCTTAGGTAAAAAATAGGATAAAAAAGGTTAAATAACTTCCCCAAGGTCACAGCTAGTTAGTAGAAGGGCTTAGATCTGAACTTGTTCTGCCTGACCCCAAAGCAAAGGTTTTCTAATATATAACAAGAAAATCTGATATCTTTGTATCCTAGTCCATGGTCCAAAAGGATTTTCACTATTACTATTTTGAATACTTCACCTGTACCTTTTTGGTTCCTCAGAAAGTTAAACATAGAATTACCATGGTGTCCTGGTGTTAGTCACTCAGTCATGCCCAACTCTGTGACCTCATGGACTGTAGGTCACCTTGCTTCTCTGTCCATGGGGTTCTCCAAGCAAGAATACTAGAGTGGGTAGCCATATGACCCAACAATTCATCTCCTAGTTATATACTCAAGAGGACTGAGAACAGATATTCAAACAAAAACCTGAATATTCATTACAGCATACCCTAAGAGCCAAAAGAGTAGAAAGAACCCAAACGTTTATCAACAGATGAATAAACAGAATGAAGTACACCCATGAAACAGGCCATCACTCAGTCATAAAAGGACACACGCTACTGACAGAGGCTACAATATAGAAGAATCTTGAAAAATTACGCTGAGTGAAAGCAGCCAGAAACAAAAAGCAACACACGATGATTCCATACACATGAAGTGCCCAGAATTCAAAAATGCAGACAGAAAGCAGATCAAAGTGGATTATGGGGGGGGGGGGGGGCGCGTGGAATGCAAGGGGCTGCTTAGTGGGAGCTGTGCTTCTTTAGGGTGCGATAGAAATGGTCCGAAATTAGAGACTGACCACTGCACAACAGTGTAAATGGGCCAGAAGCAAACAGCGGTACACCTTCAAATGGTTAAAATGGTGAGTTTTGTTATGTGAATCCTACCTGAATAAAAATATGCATCTTTTAGGTACTGAAGACACTAACCACAGGTCTTGCAAAGCATAGCCATGTGGGCTGTTACAGAGCATCGTAGCTGACGAGTGCTGCAGGGGGTGGGGATGAGGGGAACGAAAAGGCAGCAACCCTGCCTGTTCCCACAAGTCACCATGTCACAGCACACTCGCCAAAAGCCCCGGTGTGGTTCGCACCCCTGGGAGGAGAGGCCGCCATATCCTACCAGTTTGGTTTTTCTATTTCTGAATACTTAACTATTTGGTAAACTTCTCAGGGGTCCCCCAAGAATGGGGTGACTTGGTGCTTTATGAAGTCACTTAAGCTTTTTCATCGAAAAGGGGTTAAGCTAACGTGTGGAAGTCCATGAAAAGGCAGAAACCTGTGCCTCTGGGAGGGATGCCTTCAGCATCCACCTTGCTTTACTGTTCAGGACTATGAGTCTCCTGGAAGGAAACCTGATGAAAACATACCCTCAGTGATCAAGTGGAGGACAGCGAGTGCCTTCTGGTGACTGTCCCCACAAAGACGTCCATAAAACTGTTCTATCGGAGTGGGGTGGGGCGCGGGAGACACAAACCAAACACATATCTGCAAGGCAGAGAAACCTAAGTCTGATTTTCAAGTTTGATGATCCAAGAAATCTCTTCCACTCCTGTCTGGTGGGAAAGTCTATGATTCAAGTCAATGTATGGCAAAAACCACTACAATATTGTAAAGTAATTAGCCTCCAAATAAAATAAATTAATTAAAAAAAATAGAGAACCAAGCAGAAAGTCTTTTAAGTCTGGACTTGTACACACAGCCTTTTAGCACCTAATCCATTTGTGTACAGAGACGCTACTAAACATCTTAAACCACTGGTGCCGAGACTGGCAGGTCAGTAGGAACACAAAACATCCACTTAAACTCTAAAAACACTAAAATGAATTCTAAGTAGATTCAAGAATTGGATAAAAGCAATGAAACCAAAAAGACAGCTCCAGACAAAATTCCAGTTCAAGATGACAGACTCCGATACCTGTCCACGTTTCCTCCCTTCCTAAGTCATACTGAAATAAGAGGGCCCTCAGAACACCAGAGAAACATCTCCTTTCAAAGTCGTCCAGGGAACAATCACTAAAGACCAAGACCTGGGAAGGAGCAATGTACAAACAGAATTATCCATCAGAATAATCTAGAGTATTCCTCAAACTTCAAACATTTCCATTTTGGCACCACAAGTTTTGCCATATCCCAGTGCTACCTACTCTAGTATTTAACACTTCAACTCACCTTACTATGATTTAGTTAAATAAATGTATTTTAAAAGAAACTGTACATCACTATAATAATTACAAAATGAGTGCCACAATGTCATCAGTAGCTGATGACTATAAAGTGAACACACTTCATGAGATTCTAACACTGCTGCTGACAGAAAGATGGCGGCCTGCCTCTTGTTCTCCAGGTCACAGCAGGTGACTGGCTGCTAACAGCAACGCACGTCAAACTAGCACCTGACTGAGACTCTCCCTCTGTTACAATCAAGAGGAGAAAGAACTGACAAGGGAATTATTATCTCACATTTGTCTCAATGGCCCTTGGTGTGGAGCCCACATCCTGTGTAAAACCATCCCCATATAAACGGCACACATGCCTGCCTTACCGTGACAGGTGGGTGGCCCTTCCACAAAACCCCACCCCCAGGCACACTCAGATTTTCTCACCCACAGCCATTCATCTGGCATTTTTCTCCCTGGCAGGAGAAAAGGCTTGGCCCCCAAAATAAAATTCAAGAATTGCCCTCTGAAGAAAGTGGCGATGTACTTGGGAGGACGCTGAGGTGTCTAAGGACTGAGAAGGACTCGAAAAGAGCGCAGGTATCTTCAGATTCCCCCAGGAGGTGCCAGCCTGGGGAACACAGATCAGTGGGAGGGGGTGGGTGGTAAGAGGAAGGGCAGCCTTACTCAGAGTGAGAGTTACACAGGGCTGAGCCCCCCAGCCAGCCCACAGGCCAGCAGTCGGGGATTTCCTCCTGCTCCCCACCTCTGCAGCCTAGTCACAAGCTCTGCACACCTGAACAGGGCCTGCAGGCAGCCCTGCAGTGGAGGTATGGGCCTCCTGGGGACCAAGACCAACCCACAAACAAAGAGGAAACCCACACCAGCTACTTAGGAATCCAGTCTCTCACTATGCACAAGAATGGCCAAGTGAGCATCTGGAAAGTTCACCCTGTGTTCTCTGCACCAAAACGTTTGCTGCAGGAGGGAGGCCAGGGGGAGATCACAGAAGACTTCCAAGAAGAAAATGATGCAAGGCTCAAGAAGCTGCAGTAGCTGAGGGTGAAATTAAGTAGTGAAGAAATATCAAAAGAAATTAAGAGACTCCCTGAAGTAGCACAGGTTTTATGACCCAGGGCTCTATTTTCTCCTACGACTCCAGTCACACACCTTGGTTCAACACTGACTGCGTGTAGGTGTGTGTGCTCAGTCATGTCCGACTCTTTGCTACTTCATGGACTGTAGCCCGCTAGGCTCCTCTGTCCATGAGGCAAGAATAATGGAGTGGGTTGCCATTTCCTCCTCCAGGGGATAATGAATATACAATAATAACAATGTAAACATAGCTATCGTTATGATTTTCTGTGTGTATGTGTCTCAGAGAAAGAATGCACAGGTTAAGAACTTGCATAGAAAAGTCTCTAAAAGAATGAACATTCAACTATCGGTAATAGTCATTTAGCTGGAGTAAAATGTGACTATTCCTTTCTACATTACATTACTTGTGTAATTTGTGAATTTTTTGGCAGCAAGTATTTTTCAGTTTTGTCATTAAGGCAAGACAAAAACAACACTAAATGTCAGCTTTGAACATCATTAACAATGTTATTAATGATGGGGTAAATTTATTTAAGGCTAAATGAAAAAATCAGAACATGAAACTGTATACAGATCCAATTTTGCTTTTAAATATGTTTACGTACATACATATGGAATAATTTACAGAACACCAAGATATGGGTTTGGGTGGACTTGGGGAGCTGGTGATGGACAGTGAGGCCTGGCGTGCTGCGGTTCATGGGGTCGCAAAGAGTCAGACACAACTGAGCAACTGAACTGAAGATGTAAACACAGATGAACTCTCAGTGGCACAGTGAAATGGAATTCTATGTTCTTCCTTTTGTTTCCCAAATTTTCTACAATGAAGACCATGCCCACTAAGTCTTAGAAACAAAAAGTTAATCAATTTAACAAAGAGTTAAATTTCCTTGTCGCAGGGTCCATAAGCCTGGAAGTACTAACTTGCATCATCAATCTTTAAAAAACAACTAATACTGTGCTCTTTCCACAGTACCATGCTACATTCAAGGGACTAAGGTGACATAAGCATTGGAAAATGTCTGAGAACAGTGGCAATGTAACATACAAATCTCATGAAAAATGTCTGGGAAAGGGAATCATGACTTACATAAGCAGTACAGGGGGTCCCAAAGAGTTGGACATGACTGAGCAACTGAACAACAATAAAAATAACAATCATTTTCATTTATTATTTAAATGAGTTAAAATGTAAGCAATGTACAGCGTGTGACGATAGGTAACAATACTGTATTGTATACTTGAAACTGGCTAGTAGATCTTGAATGTTTGACACACACAAAAAAGATGACTGTGAGGTGATGGGTATGTTAATTACCTTGACCACAGTAATTAGTTCACCATGTATACATATGACAAAACATCACATACAATAGAAACATATAAAATTTTTGTCAACTATATCTCAATAAAGCTAGAAAAAATGAACTGAACAATATAATTTTGTTTAAAAATTTTAATTAAAAAACAATTTTAAGCAGCCCCACACACTACCAGTGTGTTCCACAAAGCACATATCAAAAATGTTGGAGTCAACTATTATTTATGATATTCTTTATCAGGTTGTACTTATTAAAATTCCATAGAAATACATTTTTAAAGTAGCTTGATTTAAAGTACGTTCTGACTTAAACCGATACTGCCATAGGCTGAGAATGGAAAAAGGTGGAAAAGGCAGATAATGGGCTAAGTCACTTTAGTCGTGTCTGACTCTTTGCAACCCTATGGATTGTGGCCCACCAGGCTCCTCTGTCCATGCGATTCTCCAGGCAGAATACTGGACAGAGTTGCCATGCCCTCCTTCAGGGGATCTTCCCGACCCAGAGATTGAATTCACGTCTCCTGCATTGCAGGCAGATTCTTTACTGCTGAGCCACTGGGAAGCCCAAGGTAGATAATGTGCTTAGTTGCTCAGTCGTGTCCGACTCTTTGCAACCCAGGGACTGTAGCCCGCCAGGCTTCTCTGTCCATGAAAATTCTCCAGGCAAGAATACTGTAGTGGTCTGCCATTCCCTAATTAGGATTTTTTTTTTTTTTTGGTAGGAGCTAATTGAAGAAAGTAGGGAAAACTACTAAACCATTCAGGTATGACCTAAATCAAATTCCTTATGATTATACAGTGGAAGTAAGAAATAGATTTAAGGGACTAGATCTGATAGAATGCCTGATGAACTATGGACGGAGGTTCATGACATTGTACAGGAGACAGGGATCAAGACCATCCCCATGGAAAAGAAATGCAAAAAAGCAAAATGGCTGTCTGAGGAGGCCTTACAGATAGCTGTGAAAAGAAGAGACGTGAAAAGCAAAGGAGAAAAGGAAAGATATAAGCACTTGAATGGAGAGTTCCAAAGAATAGCAAGGAGAGATAAGAAAGCCTCCCTCAGAGATCAATGCAAAGAAATAGAGGAAAACAACAGAATGGGAAAGACTAGAGATCTCTTCAAGAAAATTAGAGATACCAAGGGAACATTTCATGCAAAGATGGGCTCCATAAAGGACAGAAGTGGTATGGACCTAACAGAAGCAGAAGATATTAAGAAGAGGTGGCAAGAATACACAGAAGAACTGTACAAAAAAGATGTTTATGACCCAGATAATCACGATGGTGTGATCAGTCACCTAGAGCCAGACACCCTGGAATGAGAAGTCAAGTGGGCCTTAGAAAGCATCACTACGAACAAAGCTAGTGGAGGTGATGGAATTCCAGTTGAGCTATTTCAAATCCTGAAAGATGATGCTGTGAAAGTGCTGCACTCAATATGCCAGCACATTTGGAAAACTCAGCAGTGGCCACAGGACTGGAAAAGGTCAGTTTTCATTCCAATCCCAAAGAAAGGCAATGCAAAAGAATGCTCAAACTACCACACAATTGCACTCATCTCACACGCTAGTAAAGTAATGCTCAAAATTGTCCAAGCCAGGCTTCAGCAATACATGAACCGTGAACTTCCTGATGTTCAAGCTGGTTTTAGAAAAGGCAGAGGAACCAGAGATCAAATTGCCAACATCCTCTGGATCATCGAAAAAGCAAGAGAGTTCCAGAAAAACATCTATTTCTGCTTTATTGACTATGCCAAAGCCTTTGACTGTGTGGATCACAATAAACCGTGGAAAATTCTGAAAGAGATGGGAATACCAGACCACCTGACCTGCCTCTTGAGAAACCTGTATGTAGGTCAGGAAGCAACAGTTAGAACTGGACATGGAACAACAGCCTGGTTCCAAATAGGAAAAGGAATACGTCAAGGCTGTATATTGATTGTCACCCTGCTTATTTAACTTCTATGCAGAGTACATCATGAGAAATGCTAGGCTGGTAGAAGTGCAAACTGGAATCAAGATTGCCGGGAGAAATATCAATAACCTCAGATATGCAGATGACACCACCCTTATGGCAGAAAGTGAAGAGGAACTAAAAAGCCTCTTGATGAAAGTGAAAGAGGAGAGTGAAAAAGTTGGCTTAAAGCTCAACATTCAGAAAACTAAGATCATGGCACCTGGTCCCATCACTTCATGGCAAATAGATGGGGAAACAGTGGAAACTGTCAGACTTTATTTTTCTGGGTTCCAAAATCACTGCAGATGGTGACTGCAGCCATTAAAAGACGCTTACTCCTTGGAAGGAAAGTTATGACCAACCTAGATAGCATATTCAAAAGCAGAGACATTACTTTGCCAACAAAGGTCTGTCGTCAAGGCTCTGGTTTTTCCAGTGGTCATGTATGGATGTGAGAGTTGGACTGTGAAGAAAGCTGACTGCCGAAGAATTGATGCTTTTGAATTATGGTGTTGGCAAAGACTTGAAAGTCCCTTGGACTGCAAGGAGGTCCAACCAGTTCATCCTAAAGGAGATCAGTCCTAGGTGTTCATGGGAAGGAATGATGCTAAAGCTGAAACTCCAGTACTTTGGCCACCTCATGTGAAGAGTTGACTCATTGGAAAAGACCCTGATGCTGGGAGGGATTGGGGGCAGGAGGAGAAGGGGACGACAGAGGATGAGATGGCTGGATGGCATCATCGACTCGATGGACATGAATTTGAGTGAACTCTGGGAGTTGGTGATGGACAGGGAGGCCTGGCGTGCTGCGATTCATGGGGTCGAAAGAGTCAGACACGACTGAGTGACTGAACTGACTGAATATACTATGGCTGTTTTTATTTGCATAGTGTTCTTTTTACTTTCTCTTTATTAGTCAAGTTATTAATCAAGAAAGAGAAGGGAAAAAGAACACTATGCAAATAAAAATAACCATAGTATATTAGTTCCTACAAGAAAAAAAAAATCCTAATTAGGACATAAAACATCTCTAGCGAAAACAGAACAAGATTTTGGTTCTGCTTAGGAAGAAAGAGGGAGACTCATGGACTGAAAGCCAACAAAAGGAACGTGGTGGACCCGAGAGAAAGGAGCTGCAGCAGACACAAGGGGAGGAATGAAAAGCAACGTGCCAGGACTCAGAGTGCATTTTCAGTGACCGGGAAATAAGCCCCACTGCTGAGCAGAGCTGCTGTATTCATCACGAGCCTATGAACAGGGTCAAGCGGTCAAGAGAGAGAAATGTAAAGAAACTTGAGTCTGAGCAGTAGTAGCGTGCATTAGTTGACAACACACAACAGGGAGCCAGACTGCATTCCAAGTCTAGCCCTGCTCCTCACCAGCTACGATCCTGGACAAGTTACTTAAATACCTGCACCTCACCTTCCTCATCTGCAAACTGCGAGGAATAACTCAGAATAGTACCTCACGGGGTTGTTCTGAACTAACCAGCTGTTCAGATGGAGCCTAGTACTGTCATGTAAGTGTTACACAGTAAAATTTACACTGTGATACAAGTAAAACGGGTAATGACGCATACTTTATTAGCTGTTGATTGAAAAATTACAGAGATACACAGAACTCTCATTTAAATGATGATTCTTTTTCCCAGGTGTTTTTCCTAAGGCTTAGAAGTTATATTCCCATTGCTCCTAGTCAGAGACTAAATTCACATCAATTTAGTCTCTAATGTGGCACGACACAGCGGAAAAAACCACTGGCTTTGGAGGCAGGCAAACCTGAGCTCAGTCTTAGCTCTTCCACATAATTTGGACAAATTACACTCTGAGCCTCAACATACTCATTTGCAGAAAAAAAGAGTAACAATACCTAGAGCTACTGTGAAAATTCAACGTGGTAACTTAAGTAAACCAATATTTTCTCCCTTAAAATTGCTGGTAAAGTTGTAGGTACCATCCTGTGGGTCTAGAATTTGGCAGTATCAAAAGTTAAAATACTCTTTATTTAGTCTTCTTTTACTCCTAGGAATATTTGAAAATTAAGATGCTCTCAGCATTACTATAATGGAAAAAAAAAAACAACGGAGGGAAGCACAAACCTAACTGCAAGAATAGTATACTAAGAAAATGCTTATGACAAAGGAAAAAACAGCAGAATATACATAGTCATTATGACTGCATTTTAAGTGTGTTGCATGAAATAAAAGCAAGTTAGAAAATAGTATTCAAGTGTGATAAACTTAATTATTAATTTGGATATTCATTTTTGCAATGGAAAAAGTATAAACACCAAGATGTTAATAAATGATGTTTTTATTTTTTCCCACTACTTTTCCATATTTCAGAATTTTCTTTGGTGACCATGTATTCATTTTACAATAACAAAATCAGTTAATTTAAAACAAGAACATAAATGTATAGAGGGGAAAAGATTAAGAAAATTAACTGAAATGCTAACTGTGGTTTTTCTCTATCTTGCAAGCTTTCTATAATGTGGTTAATCTTACTTTAGATTGAAAAGAAAAACATTGTTTTTAAAAGCACCCTTGCTCAGGTTTGCCCTTTCCTACTTAATATGTCTTTCCTTCTCAATCAAAATTCTTGAATAAAGAGTACTGTATTTCTCAAGCATTTCAAAAAATCAGTTCAGTTCAGTTGCTCAGTCGTGTCTGACTCTTTGTGACCCCATGAATCGCAGCTCGCCAGGCCTCCCTGTCCATCACCAACTCCTGGAGTTCACTCAAACTCACATCCATCGAGTTGGTGATGCCATCCACCCATCTCATCCTCTGTCATCCCCTTCTCCTCCTGCCTCCAATCCCTCCCAGCATCAGAGTCTTTTCCAATGAGTTAACTCTTCGCATGAGGTGGCCAAAGTACTGGAGTTTCAGCTTTAGCATCATTCCTTCCAAAGAATACCCAGTACTGATCTCCTTTTGAATGGACTGGTTGGATCTCCTTGTTTCAAAAAATACACTCCCTCAAAACTGAAGAAATCTGGGAAGCAGCTTATCCCCAAGAATCAGGCATTAAAAGCAACTGGTTTTACAGGGCAACAGGGCAAACCAGGCCTGCTCAGTTAATCCCTTACTGCAACAAGGAATGAAATCTGAACACAAATACACAAAGTCACCTCTAAAGAGGCCAGCCAAGTAATCCTTGGCCCTCAAAACAGAAACCTAACTAAAACAAGATGGCAAAATTGCAGGTTTCACTGAGGTACTGAAATATTAATACAAGAGTCGCTGAATACCAAAGGGAGATTCCACAACCAAAATGCAGAGTTTACAAAGAAAGAGCCCCAAGAGAGTCCTCTCAGTCAGATCATGAGTATAAAGAGCAGAAGGGTGAGAGCTCTCTGCTGTGGAGAGAGGACATCACGAGGAAGACGAGTGGAGCGAACCACCAACTCACTGTGCGTACATCCAGGCCCTCGCGTCAAGCCGAGCAAGGGGTGAACTAAATACGTGAGCCCTGATAGGAGGTGGGGGGTACAGTGGGTTTCTGGAAAGCAGAAGGAGGAGAAGCCATGTTGATCAATGTGATAAAAAATGCACGACCAGGGCAAAGAATCAGCAATTCCAGCAGAGCAGAGGTGGACCACAAGCCAGAGGCGTCGTCTTTGATTTGTCCAACGGTACCCTCAAGCAAGCCAAACAGGCCTTAGAAGGAAGAAACTGCAGATGGACCTAAGTTTCAGGAAGCTAAGGAAGAGTCACCAAATGAAGCCCACCAGCCTAATAATACATCCCCCAGAGGTCAGGGGAGCAACCCACATGAGTGCCTCCCCAGACACTGCAAGAACCTATAGGACAGAGTCAGCTTAAACCACTGGCCAGGCGCGGAGAGAAGCATAGAACAGTCTGAGCTCCTCACCATTCCTTCGTCCTCCCACTCTGCCCCATCTAGAAACCAGGAAGAAGAAACTAGAAATTTCAGGGTCAGTTGGCACACAAAAGGTCAGAAGCTAGTTACATCACTTTCTCTGACAAGGCATTACCAGCTACAAATCCCAATTGGGATAAAGAAGAAGGAAAAGTCTTAAATTTGAATGAAGGCTGAATGAACTGAACTAGGTACTTTCAATCTCTAAAGAGGGATAAAATCTTAACTGGGAGAAAGAGGGAGATAAAGTCTTACCTTTGAATGAAGGCTGAATACACTGAACTGGGTACTTTCAATCTCTAAACTGAGCTTATGTTTTGTGACTTCTGTTCCCTAAGGTTACTGCCACCTGAATGCACCTTTTGTCTTTCACTTACTACTGAATCCCAAGCTCCTAGAAGAATAGCTGACTCACGGGTACAGTAAACAGCCACTGAATCAGTAACTTAAAGAGTGAATAAAAAGTCGTAAGGCCTGATGCCATTTCATAAAGGCAAAAAGCTTCCCAAGCCAAGTGCATTTTAAAGACATGGTGAGAGACAAAAATATTTACTTTGATCATCTCCCACAACTTACTTATGTATTCAACACACTGAGTACATATCTGAGGAAAGAAGAGATCAGAACGTGGTATGGCCCTTCCTGGGAGCACCACCACAGCCGCAGTGGGGAACTATGGAAGTGTCGTGTCAGCGTGATGCTGGTCAGAGTGCTCGGCTTCTGAGGCAATATCCTAAAGCTGAAATGAGGGTGGGGTTTGTAGACCCTGAGTGACCCACTGGTCCTTACAGCCCACCCATCTCTAGAGTGAGAATACTGTCCTTACCATAGGCTGGCACCACGGTTACTGCGGATTCATCAACTGCATTTGACTCAAGCTTCCTAACTAAGGTTTCTGGATAAAGAAAGAAGAGTTTCACTCAAAGGAAATTTCCAGCTCAGCTGAGAATGAATTTTGCACTCCGATAAATTTATACTGGTTCCCAACTCAGGGCTATGTGAGCTTTAGTTAGCATGATACCCTTGGGTACTGACAACCATCCGAATCTCCAAAGGGCTGACTCCAGCTCTGTCTTCCTGAGACTCGCTCAGCTGTCCATCCCAACAATCCACTCTATTTCTACTCTCTACTTTTGGCTCATGGGCTTCCCTGGTGGCTCAGTGGTAAAGAATCCACCTGCCAATGCAAGAGACCCAGGTTCCATCCCTGGTTGGGAAGATGCCCTGGGAAAGAAAATGGCAACCCACTCCAGTATTCTTGCCTGAAGAATCCCCACGGACAGTGGAGCCTGGGGGCTATAGTCCATGGGGTCACTAAGAGTCGGATATGGCTTAGCAACTAAGCAACAACAACCTTTAGTTCACTCTTTACTTCGACAGAAATAGGTTTTGGCCTTAATGATCCACTGAAACTGCTCATCTTAAAGTGACAATAACTTATAGCCAAATTCAGGAGCCCCTGAGGATGTGAAAGAAACTAAGTAGATGTCGTCAGGAGATGAGAGGAGAAAGTCAAAGAACAAGGAATTTTAGAAAGGTACAGACTACCAGGTATAAAATAAATAAGATACAAGGAGGTAATGTACAGCACAGGGAATACGGCCAATATTTTATAATAACTTTGAATGGAAGGCAATCTATAAAAACTGGAATCACTATGCTATACACCTGACACTAATATAAGATTGTAAATCAACGACACTTCCATTTAAAAAAAAAAATTGCACAAAAAGTGTTCATCAAGGCCAGTGTGAGAGAACATTCCACTAAGACAAGGAGTGAGAGGCCCGTATGTGGACAAGGAAGTCTCCGGTCACTCACTCTCGGTGGTATGTGGGGGAGGGAAGCAGGCACGGTGAACGCAAGGCCACAGCCGGTGACCATCAGAATAAAAAAACAAACAGCTAATTAACTGCAGAGCTTAAGAGTGAAGGGAAGTGAGAAAGGAAAAAAAGTGAAGACATCTTTCAAGAAGCTTGGTAGGGAAGAAGAAACAAAGTCATTAGCAGTTGGGCACATACAGAACACGGTCAATGGATGAAGTGGTTATGCTTCTGTATTTTTAAGACTCCAAAGAAGTCTCCAGTTAAAAATACTTCACTCTAAGACTATACTTTCAGGGATCATTTCCATAGGTTGTTACTAGAGGAGTCTCTCTGCTGTATGACACAGGGAACTCAAACCGGGGCTCTGTGACAACTTAGAGGGATGGGATGTGGTGGGAGGTAGGAGGAAGGTTCAAGAGGGAGGGACACATGTATACCTATGGTTGATTTGTGGTGATGTATGGCAGAAACCAACACAATATTGTAAAGCAACTATCCTTCAATTCAAAATAAATTAATTAAAAAAGAAAAAGAAAAAAAATACTTTACCCTAGTTATTTACTATGCAAAACTCTAGGAGTTTACACATGATAAATGTTTTCATCTTCACAACCACCTGAAAAAAACAGGGAATAACATCTCCTTTCCACAGAACTAGAGCTTCCCTGGTGGCTCAGATGGTAAAGCATCGGCCTGCAATGTGGGAGACCCGGGTTTGATTCCTGGGTTGGAAGATTCCCTGGAGAAGGAAATGGCAATCCACTCCAGCACTCTTGTCTGGAAAATCCCATGGACGGAGGAGCCTGGTAGGCTACAGTCTGTGGGGTCACAAAGAGTCGGACATGACTGAGGGACTTCACTTTCACTTTTACTTTCCACAGAATAGGGATCTGAAATATCCTGGGGATCTCGGAAGAGCCCACAGGAGAAAGCACCAGCTTTAACTTGTGCCAGAAGAGAGGAGGGAGTGTCACTAGAAAAGGCAGCAGAGGATGACTTCCCTGGTTGCCCAGTGGTTAAGACTCTGAGCTCCCAATGCCGGAGCCGCAGGTTCAATCCCTGGTCAGGGAACCAGATCCCACATGCTGCAACTAAGACCCAATGCAGCCAAATAAATAACAAAAATACGTTTTAAAAGAATGAGTTAAGAATAGACAAAGGGTGGGCCTCAATTAGAAGAATTCTTTGAGATTGGGGGGAAAAAAAGAACTACGTTCACATGCCTGACAAACCCTTACTCGTCCCTCCAAAATCAGCTCGAACATCACCTACATTAGCACGTCTCCTCTAACACCTGCTGAAGAATAGATACAAACAAGTTAGCGAAAGGATGTGCCCAGGCATGGCCATGGGTGCCAACACCCATGGCCCTTGTATTTGGGATGGAGTAAGCGTGGGAACAGCCTGGATGATGAGACAATGGAATCCAAGAAATGTAACTGAGCAGCCATGCCAGGACTCAGCTTGTATGGACACCACACATTAGGACGAGGCTGGAGTTTTGAAAGGTGAGACAGCAGGACAGGGATCCCAGGTCACCAAGGGTCTCGACGGCAACGCAACTCGGGGAATCAACCGTGGTCTCCACACTGGAAGTGGAAGATGCCAGAAATGGGCTGTAAACTGGAGACAAGGAGATCAGAAGTCGGGCCATCAGAGTCACCATGAGAGAGTGGGAAGAAGCTGCAGGAGTTTGTTTACAAAGAAAGCAGGCAAATCAAACTAGGTCGGGTGAGGACAGTTTTATCCTAGAGAAACACCCATGTCTGCCTACTCTGTTGTCTCCTGTCTCCACTGTGCCTTCAACACTGGTTTGGAACTGCCTAAAGTTTTACTTTGCCAACAAAGATCCGTCTAGTCAAGGCTATGGTTTTTCCTGTGGTCATGTATGGATGTGAGAGTTGGACTGTGAAGAAAGCTGAGCACTGAAGAATTGATGCTTTTGAACTGTGGTGTTGGAAAAGACTCTTGAGAGTCCCTTGGACTGCAAGGAGATCCAACCAGTCCATTCTGAAGGAGATCAGCCCTGGGATTTCTTTGGAAGGAATGATGCTAAAGCTGCAACTCCAGTACTTTGGCCACTTCATGCAAAGGGTTAACTCATTGGAAAAGACCCTGATGCTGGGAGGGATTGGGGGCAGGAGGAGAAGGGGACGACAGAGGATGAGATGGCTGGATGGCATCACGGACTCGATGGACCTGAGTTTGAGTGAACTCCAGGAGTTGGTGATGGACAGGGAGGCCTGGCGTGCTGCGATTCATGGGGTCGCAAAGAGTTGGACACAACTGTGTGACTGAACTGAACTGAACTGAGCTGAAAGTTTGTCCTCAGCCTTCCAGCTCTACTTGCTGTTCCCGGTGTTGTCATTCACATCCAGGGCACAACCCCCACGTAATGGCCCGTGTCCAGGCCAGCTCCTCTCTGCAGATGGCCCTTGGGTTATCTCCAACTGGACTTCCAAGGCCCTCAGACACTAAATGTCCTCCCCCCAACTGAGCCCTCTGTTTCTGCACTCCCTGCCTCGGTGAACAGGAACGTGTCTACCCGGTCACCTTCAACTCCTTTCTCTCTCCCGATCTCATGAGCTCTACTGACACAGCCCACCTGCCTACACATTTTTAGAATCCTCCTTCTCCCCCGTGTCTATCTCTACTGCTCCCACCTTCATCGAAGCCATCAGCCTCTCCCGCTGGACTCTGGGCCCCTCCTGCTGGCCACCCTACTGCCTTGACCTAAATCTGTCCCTCAGAATCAACCCCCTGGTTTTAAAAATTCAGATCTCTAATGGCCACATTAGCTCTTCTGAATGTGACTCTCTGGGGATGGGACCAGGAATCTGAAAGCTCCGTGGCTGCTCTCGCAGCCAGGACACAGGCAGCGTACGGAAAACCCTGCTCGCATCCCCAAGGGGAAGCTTCCATTTTGCTGCCCACAGCAGCATGAAGCCTCCCCAACCAGAGTTTCACAACTTCACCTTCTCCTGCTTCCTGAACTCGGCTCTACCATCCGCTCCTGTCTGTGATCCTGGGGAGGGGCAGCTGGCTACGTCTCCTCTTCAGGTTCCATCCCCAGCCCTCGACCCACTGGCCTCTGAATGACGTCACTGCACACACCTCTGTGCAGGAAGTGCTCCCCTCCGCCGGAATCAGCAATCCCCTAACTCATCACTTCTGGCCTCTCTGCCAGGCCCTGCCCAGGCTCCGTGCCCCACAGAGGCCCTCTCCCTGCTTGCACGCCTGAGCAGTTCGTGTTCAGGCCGCAAAAGTCAGCTGAAGCATCGCCCCACGATGGAAGTCTTAACAGCGCCTCTCCCCTTCCGAGCCCAACCCCTGCCAGAAACCCGAAGCACCCAGTACAGACACTGTCTCATTGCTTTCTGTCAACTTTTCTCCCACTAAACACTGAACTCCTTGAAGGTGGAACCTGAAATTGGAATACATTAGACAATGGGAGAAGGCAATGGCACCCCACTCCAGTACTCTTGCCTGGAGAATCCTATGGATGGAGGAGCCTGGTAGGCTGCAGTCCATGGGGTCACTAAGAGTCGGACACGACTGAGTGACTTCACTTTCCCTTTTCACTTTCACGCATTGGAGAAGGGAATGGCAACCCACTCCAGTGTTCCTGCCTGGAGAATCCCAGGGACGGGGGAGCCTGGTGGGCTGCCGTCTATGGGGTCGCACAGAGTTGGACATGACTGAAACGACTTAGCAGCAGCAGCAGACATCCAACGAGTGTTGCTTGAATCCACGGTCAGAGTGAGTACACTGTGAAGTAAGTCATGGGACCACTTACTAATAAATGTCAGAAATAATACATCTATTACTCAACATGTAGTCGTCTCTAAGCAAGGATCTAAAATGAGGCAAGAACACGAGTCCTACGCACGTTTATCCAGTCCTAATTACCCGACAGCAGTACAGTTTCAAAGACATGGTTGCAAATGCCTTTTGCTTGATTCACGACCCTGGCAGCACCAGCTTTCTTCAACACCTGGAAAACACCCTGCTGTGCCTGCTTGAGAGCCTCTGCGCTTGTGTCTCCCCTTCTGCAAGATGCACACTGTCCAACAAAAACTCAGCTGCTGGCTCCTTCACACCATTTCGGTCACCTTCCTGAACGTCTTCTCTGACCACGACAGCTAAAGCAGCATTCTTTGCATTCTTCTGGCTTCCTGCTACAGTCCTCTATAACTACAGTCTACACCACTACCCTTGAATTTTCCTCACGACACTTACCACTATGTGCGATCCCATGGTAACACACTTATTGGATGCCGGTCTGCTTCATCCTGTGTACCACTTTATCCTTTGTACACAAACAGTATGTGGCTTATGCACGTAGTCAACAGATACTTGCAGAATAAATAAATAAATGAGAGAGAGAGGAAAGCAAGTGTAACACGCAAACACCATCATCTACCAGTCACAGAGGTGGGAAATATGCAGGTGGTAGGAAAGAGCAGGGATTTTTCCCTTAAAAAGCACGCCTTGGGGCAGGGTTAGGCAAACATTCATCCTCAGGACACTTAGGATCAGAACTCTCATTTACCAAAGGGCACACGACTTATCTAAAGGAAATCACTTCCCTTTCAGTGGGGAGCCTTACAAAGAAAAACTTTAGAGCAAGGAAAATTTTCCTGCCTAGACTTGCCAAAAGACCAGTCCAGGAAAAAAAATGGTGCCTAAATAACACTATAAGCTCTGCAAACACTGGGACCAAGACTTGTCCAATGTCAAGTCCCCAGAACCCAGCAAGAGTTGTCACATCTCCAGAAACCAACCCATAAGAGTTGCTCAAAATGTTTGTTAAAGGAGCATATAAGACATGGACTTCTGAGGAATGGCCATTCCATCCATTTTTATGCTTCTGATAAATTTATTTCGGAAACAAGGCAAGACAGCTAAGGAGTAGCCTCCGGCCTAGGCCTCTCCCTGGGCTGCAGTTTGGATCCTAGAAATCAATACTTATCAACCATGTGCCACAAGTAAGCATGTCTTACCTTCCCCAGAGTCACCTTATATCAAATTTGAATATACTTTGGCAACATAATGGCTAACAGAGCATAGTAACCAGTAACAGATTTTGCTTGCTGTTTTAGTTTTTTAATGTTTTTTGATTAACAAGGAAGGATAGCTCAAATGACGAAAGAAAACAAATAAGACTGAAGAATTCTACCATTGATTGTGGTGCTGGAAAAGACTCTTGAGAGTTCCTTGGACTGCAAGGAGATCAAACTAGTCCATCCTAAAAGAAATCAACCCTGAATATTCATTGGAAGGACTGATGCTGAAGCTGAAGCTCCAATACTTTGGCCACCTGATGTAGAGTCGACTTATTGGAAAAGACCCTGATGCTGGGAAAATGAGGGCAGGAGGAGAAGGGGACGACAGAAGACGAGATGGTTGGATGGCATGAATGGACATGAATTTGGGCAAACTCCACGGGAGAGTGAAGGGACAGGGAGGCCTGGGGTGCTGCAGTCCACTGGGTCCCAGAGTCGGACATGACTGACCGACTGAACAATAACAACCGCTAATTTCCTATTCAGCAGTGTATGGCTCATAGTAGGATCACAGGAAAAACACACCACCTTCTCAACTATCAGTTTCAACAGTCATGATGTTCTCTATCCAAAAGGTACTCTGAGGAAGATTAACTACCTAGTAGCTGTTAAGGTACTCTGAGGCCAGTGCTTGAAAAATGCCATAAATCAAATCATGAAACAAGGGAAATCATAAATACTAAGCCCACTTCAAAACCTGCGAAGCTGAGCAGTGAGGAAGATTTATAATTATGCCTGTCACCCTGATACTAACTTACTCCCAGACTAAGACATCAATTTACTGACCAGGTATCTTAATACATCTTTTGTTACCAGAACGTTTATTGACCAGAGACATATTAATACTCACTTATGTAACAAACTGCTGACCACAGGTGTTAATTTCTGCAAAAATCCCCTGGTCAATAATGCGATCTGTGTTCTCGAAAAGATTCCTAGCTTTCACAAGAGATCATGAACATTTGGAAATGTCAACTGCCTCTGTACTTGGTAAGATTAACTTCACACATTTGGAGATAAGCATGAACAGACAAGCAGTTGCAAAAACTGTAGCTATTCAAACAGTTCGCTGTTGCTCTGTCAATGCCTAACCTCAATGCTGGTCAGCTGACATACAGTCCATCTTGAAAGTTAGTGAAAGTTAAGTCGCTCAGTCGTGTCCGACTCTTTGAGAGCCCGTGGACTGTAGCCCACCAGACTCCTCCATCCATGGGATTCTCCAGGCAAGAATACTGGAGTGGGTTGCCATTTCCTTGAGTCAATTAGGCCATTTCAGCGAGAAAAAGAAAGCTGTTTAAAAGGCTCTATATATTTCTCTACCCTCCATCTGTTGACACCCCACCGCTGATACTCCACTAAAATATAACAACATCCAGCAGCAACGGCCTTGCTTGTGCCAAACTCCTTCTAAACTTCCTTCCACTTTCAAGTACTTTTAATCAGTTTTTGTTTATCTAAATACTCCTAAGAGAGACTGAGGAGGAAAAAAAAAATCGAAGTAAAACTAAGGGGTCAGGTTCTGAAGCAGAGGTTTGAAATCTGCATCTGAGGGAAGCCAGTTGGGGTCCCTCGGTAGCCTAAAATGAATGGAGCAGGTTTCCAGCATCGCCTCAGCCTCTGGTTTCTCCGCTGAGGGCAAGAAGCCGGGCCAGAACACCAGGCAACCCAGCCGGACCCTAACTGCCCAGCCCACTTGGCGGCAGCCCCGGGAGCACCTGAGCATCGAACCTGGGGCTCACAGGCGGGTTGGGGGCGAGGGGAGCTGGAGGCGGGACTCAGTCCTCACTGGCCACTCCAGGCTGAGACGGGGGCGGTGACCGCTGGCCCCAAGGGGCAGGAACTACCAAGGTTCTGGCAACGGGGATGGAAGATCCGCCCCCCCACCCCCCGCCCGCCGACCACACACACACACACATACACACACACACAAAACCTCCTGCAACCGCCGAATCCCTGCCGCCCCCAGCCTCCTCAAGGAGGTACCCAAGGGTGCCGTCTAGGGGACACAACCAGGATGGCGGCGGCCGGTACTCACAAAGCCCACTGGAGCCGGTGCTGGTGAACATGGTCCCGGCGCCGGACCCAGAGCCCCGCGGGGGACAGGGGGAGGGGAAGCGGAGACTGAAGAGGGGGGGCGGTGTGGAGAAAAACCCTGTGACCGCGCAGGCGCACTCCGGGCGGAGCGACGAATCGGGCTACTCGACTCCACACCAGAGGCCGCCAGAGAACAACGCATGCGCGGCTCGTCCGTTGGTTTTTTTTTTTTTTTTTCCAGCCCGCTCCCCCGCCTCACCTACTTCCTGCCGTGAAAGGGAAGTGCGTCCGAAGTGAAAGGGGTTCGCCCCTTCGGATTTTCCTGACGGCCGCGGGAGCCTTGGGAAAGGAGTGGGAATGGCTTGTGGGAGGAGTGGGTGTAACTCTGCGGAGACCGCATTAGTACTTTAGCGCCGCCCCTCGCCCCGTGGAGACACCAAAGCAACACATGCCTCCGGAATGCGGGCGCGGGGGACATTTCCTCTCCGCTTGGCGCCAGGCGCGTTCCGCGCGTGCTCAGTCCTTTCTGGGCCGTCACGGAGCCGGCTCCCCGGCTGACTGTTGACACGACCGCCTAGCGTTCCGGTGTCCGGCCGCGTGCTATACAGACAGCTTCTCGGATGGAAGAGGACTCGGAGCTGGAAGGCCGTCCTTGTCGTGGGGAGCAGGGCGGTCCAGCTGTCCCCTCCGCCTTGTCCCGTGTCAGTCTCTCGCAAAATCCCCACAAAAAGCGCCGAGTGCCGTGGTCCCTGGACCCTCAACCCCTCCCCGCCGCGGTGGCCCGTGTCATGTCACTAGCCGCGGTGAGTCTGTGGCGGAGCGAACCGACTCCCCAGACTTCTGTCATGGAGTCCTTAAACGGACGCTTGCCATTAAAAAAATTTTTTTTTCTCCTTGTAAAATTTTTACTCCTTAGTAGGAGATCGGTCCTGGGTGTTCTTTGAAGGAATGATGCTGAAGCTGAAACTCCAGTACTTTGGCCACTTCATGCGAAGAGTTGACTCATTGGAAAGTACTCTCATGCTGGGAGGGATTGGGGACAGGAGGAAAAGGGGACGACAGAGGATGAGATAGCTGGATGGCATCACTGACTCGATGGACGTGAGTCTGAGTGAACTCTGGGAGTTGGTGATGTACAGGGAGGCCTGGCGTGCTGCGATTCATGGGGTCGCAAAGAGTCAGACACGACTGAGCGACTGAACTGAACTGAAAGCAAGTTTTCTTTTAAAGGGAGGTTGAGCTTGAAAACTTTAATGTTATGCGGTCGTTAAAGAGGGCATCCCTGGTATCTCGGCTGGTAAAGAATCCGCCTGCAAAGTGGGAGACCCGGGTTGGATTCCTGGGTCGGGAAGATCCCCTGGAGGAGGGCATGGAAACTCAAGTTTTCTTGCCTGGAGGATTCCATGGACAGAGGATCCTGGCGGGCTACAGTTCGTGGGCTCGCAAAGAGTCGGACAGGACTGAGTGACCAAGCATGCACACAGATCTTAAAGAACATATATGGGGAGGCTTTGGACACCTGTTGCGAAGAACCGACTCATTGGAGAAGACCCTGACACTGGGAAAGATTGAAGGCAGGAAGAGAAGGGGACGACAGAGGATGAGTTGTTTGGATGGCATCACCGACTTAATGGACATGTTTTTATTGAGTCGCTCAGTCCTGTCTGATTCTTTCTGACCCCGTGGACTGCTGCAGGCCAGGGTTCCGTGTCCTTCACTATTTCTCCCAGAGTTTACTCAAACTCATGTCCGTGAAAAGGAAGGATACACCCGTCTGAATGCAGAGTTCCAAAGAATAGCGAGGAGAGGTAAGAAAGCCTTTGTAAGTGAACAATGGACTTGAGTTTGAGCAAACTCCAGGAGATGGTGAAGGACAGGGAAGCCTGGCATACTGCACTCCATTGGGTTGGAAAGAATCAGACACAACTTAGCGACTAAACAACAAGGGAACTACATTATTATAGTTATTTCCAACAGCCTATTTAGGTGAAGAGTTATATATTTAGGTGAAGAAGTGAAATAATTCTGGCAAAAGGAACAAAGTGTAACAGAACATTTGAGATTTCTTTTGACAGAATTAGAACATCTTTAAATTTGATCAATCAAAAAATTTTTAAATATTTCAGATTATTACCATCTCTTTTAGTTTCTGGTCTGAAGTCGCTTGGTTGTGTCCAACTCTGCGACCCCACGGACTGTAGCCCCCCAGGCTCTTCTGTCCGTGGAATTCTCCAGTCAAGAATACTGGAGTGGGTAGCCATTTCCTTCTCCAGGGGATCTTCCCAACCCAGGGATCGAACCCACGTCTCCTCCATTGCAGACAGATTCTTTACTGTCTAAACTACCCGTGCTGCTCCTGTTTTAGTTTGAGTCTCCCAAAAGCAGACTCTGAGGCAAAGTTTCAAATTCAGTTTCAAGTTTGTCTGGCAGTAGTCAGTACTCTTGCCTGGAAACTCCCATGGACGGAGGAGCCTGGTAGGCTGCAGTCCATGGGGCCACACAGAGTCAGACATGACTGAAGCGACGACTAAAGCGACTTAGCAGCAGCAGCAGTCCTAAAAAGGGACCACTCTTTTTTGAAAAAGAGAATGGGAAGGAAAGGATGGAAGCCAATAGAGATGAATCATCAAACGAATCAGCACTGTAGGCAGCTAAGCCAATGCCCTAGAATCCTGGCTTCAGAAGGGGAGGGAGCTGGGGTATTTATCCACTGATTCCTGTCAGTCAGGGGTACCACACCCCCCCCCACAGCGGTGCAGTTCCCCAGCGCTTCAACCCCAATGTGAGTGGGCAGAGGCTCTGGTGGCAGAGCAAGGGCTGTGGTTGGGAAGGGTGACCTTAGGTGGTTAAAGCTCAGGATGGGGTACGGACACGATGGTACCATCCCGCCTCTGGCTTTCCTGTTTGTGCGGCACAGTGGTAAGAAGGCTGTGCTGAGAAAATTACATATGGAAATCAAAGGGTGGGTTTGTTTGGTTTTTTTTAACAGAAGTGATGGGTTGATTTGCATCCCCCACCCCCAGTCTTCCTCCAGTACCATCTTTAGAAGTCCACCTCATTAGAGTTTTTTTTCATTTTCTTTCTTTTCCCCTTCCTTTCTTTCTTCCTCTCCCTCTTTCTCTCTCTCTCCCTCCCTCCCTTCCTTCTTTCCTTTCTTCCTCTCTTCTCTGTTTTCTATCACATAGCAAAGGCTGTAGTCTCCAGAGTCTGAGTTCTAGAGACGGATCATATGCCCTAACACGTGGTGGGGTGTCAGAACGGGAAATCAGTTTTCTGTCAGACTTCATCACTACCACTCAATGCATAGGGAAGTATTTTAAAGCAACTCATATGGAGCCTGATTGTGAGACAGTCGAACGTCCTCATCTTCACTCTGACCATCTGCTCTTTCTTGGAGGCCAAGTGAAGGTTCCTTGTCTTTCCCATGTCACAAACATAATCTGGTCTGCTGGTACCACGTGTGCACGTTCTCAACCTCCGTTAGTTATTTTTCTGCTGTGCATTCATTTTCCTATACCTCCTGTGTGGCATCACTTCTGATCTTCTGACTTCTATTTACAGGGGAATGCTAGTGTTGTTGCTGCTTAGTCAGTCATGTAGGACTCTTTCGGGTCCCCCTGGGCTGTAGCCCACCAGGCTCATCTATCCATGGGATTTCTCAGGCAAGAATACTGGAATGGGTTGCCATTTCCTTCTCCAGGGGATCTTCCCAACCCAGGGATCAAACCCTCGTCTCCTGCATTGCAGGTGGATTATCTAACCACTGAGCCACGAGGGAAGCTCATCTCCTACTATAGTCATGTCCAAACACCCACAGATCAAAATATGTATTAATTTCTTATACATTTCTTTCCTTTGTTTCATTGCATAAAAGTAATGGTGTTATACTGATTATTAAAATTATGCATAGCATATTTTCCTGAGTTTCATTTAGGGTATTAGAATTACAGAATATTTGTTATAAAAGGGAGAGTTGCATCTCCTAGAATTGAGAGCCATTAGACTATATTGTATATGCCATGCATACATTTGACAGACTGTAATTGGGTGGGCTTCCCATGTGGCACTAGTGGTAAAGAACCCACCTGCCAAGGCAGGAGATGTAAGAGATGCAGGTTCGATCCCTGGGCCAGGAAGATCCCCTGGAGGAGGAAATGTCAACCCACTCCAATATTCTTGCCTGGAGAATCCCATGGAAGGAGGAGCCTGGCAGGCTACAGTCAGGTTGCAAAGAGTTGGACATGACTGAAGCGACTTAGCACGTACAGTTGGGTTCTGGATGGCCTAATGTGAACAAAGACCATGCAGTCTTCGGGCATCTTCAAAATTACATATCAGGTGTAAAAGACACTTTCTTATGGCTTGTTTTTAGGTATATAACATAATAGGAGACATAGAAGCTCTTTATTAATATGACCATACATATTCCATAACACTAACTGTTGGTTAGAATATTTGTAAGTTATATTGTTCACAAATAGGATTATTCTGTTCCTTATCCATTTTTCTCCTCTGAGGGTAATTTTGATCTAGTGGACGGGGTCTTGCTCATAGTACAAGAGCAGTAATAAAAGTAGAATGGATACTTAACTTCCCATTGCAGGGTGGTCAACACCACACCTTCATTTCCTAGCCCGTCCGTGTTGTTTAAGCAAGTTGAATATTCCTCATTCAAAGAGGCTATTGGATGTAGTGCTGTTAGTTCATGTTCTCCCAAAAGCCAACCTTGAGACAATTTTGGTGCAAATCCCACCCCTCCATTTGAGAGGTGACTCTAGGAAGCATGGTGAGGACCTAGGGAAGTGAGGGGAAGAGGGTGGTCAATAATGAGTGGGTTACAGCTGTGAGCACTTGGAAGTGAGTCCTACTGCTGCTGCTGCTGCTGCTGCTAAGTCACTTCAGTCATGTCCGACTCTGTGCGACCCCATAGACGGCATCCCATCAGGCTCCACCGTCCCTGGGATTCTCCAGGCAAGAACACTGGAGGGGTTGCCATTTCCTTCTCCAGTGCATGAAAGTGAAAAGTGAAAGTGAAGTCGCTCAGTCGTGTCCGACTCTTTGAGACTCCATGGACTGCAACCCATCAGGCTCCTCCGCCCATGGGATTTTCTAGGCAAGAGTACTGGAGTGGGGTGCCATTGCCTTCTCCGGAGTCCTACTAGAGACCTTCTAAGAGTCTGACCAGAAAGCATCTCACAACTAGCTCACTAGCAGGCAAGGAAGCCGAGCTATTTTCGTACCAACTCCCTTTCTCATTGGATAAGAGTTGCTCCTGAGAGTTATAACACCCCGCTGTGCTTTCAGCCATGCTCGTGCATGCAGAGAAAGCCCTCGGGCAGAGAGACACACGTACTTTTACAATTGTCCCTGAAGCTCTAGATGACCTTCAACATGGGCAAAGAGGCTATGGTTGAGACAACAGCATCATCTGCCAAAAGTGGAAAGGAGACATTGAGGCCAAATGACCAATTCCCCTTATCCTCTTACCACAGGCCACAGGGCAGGACGTTTTTACTGGGCCAGCATTCTCCTCCCCTTGATGGAGATGGCTGAGGATTCATACCACATGACTCATCCTGGCCCATGATGTAGCTGTCCTGGATCCTTGTCAGGGTGCAGGCTGGATTTCAGGGCACCATCAAAACAGGACAGACGTGCCAAACTTCATAACCTCATGCCCTGCCCACGATATGTCCTCTTAGGAATCTGCCCAGTCGCCTCCTGTCCATTTGGGCAAGGCTAACGACCGAGATCTACATCCCCCAGGGTTGTATCAACAGAAGTGGGAGCTTGTCTCTCACTGGCTTACTCAGAAGATGTGAGGGTCATTATTGGCTCAGATATTTAATTTTGCTGTGCATCTCATGGCCAGGTCATGCTGAGCAGTGATAGCATGTTGATTTGATATGTTCAACATAATGTCCTAAAACAAGATATATTCTTTTACGAACTTCCCTGGCAGTCCATTGTTTAAAACTCTGTGCTTCTACTGCAGAAGTTGAGAGGGCTCAGGTTCGAGCCCTAGTCAGGGAACTAAGATTCTGCATGTTTCATGGTGCAGCCATAACACATATTCATTTAATTTTGTAATTATTATTTTCCCAAGTGGAGATAATCATAATGATTTTGTGCAGAAAACACCGTATCACTCTTATTTCCATTACTAGTAATATTTATTATTGTAAATCTATAGAAATTCCATAGAAATATGCATACTTAGGAATAGCATTACCATAGCAGCTGATTTAAAGAGGGAAAAAAGAACACATGGAAATATTTCCTAAATTTTAGGAAATAAGCTGGAAAACAAAGGAAAGTACTAAAGACTGACCATCATATGCCACTTTACTTTGCTTATTGACTTTATCTTTTCTATTTTTATTATGGAAAACTAAATTCAGGACCCTCTTTACCTACATCTTTAGTTCTCTCCCTGTTTTGAGTTGAATTGTGTAACACCCACCCTCCCAAAAAAAATATCTGTTGAATTCCTAACCCCAGGAATATCTGAGGGTTTGCTTTTATTTGCAAAAAGAGTAATTGCAGGTATAATTAGTTAAGATGATGTCGTAATGGAGTCAAGTGGGGCCAAAGTGGACCATGATTGATGTCCTTGTGAGAAGATGTCCCAGACAGACACAGGGACAATGCCACGTGACCACAGAGGCAGAGACTGAAGTGCCTGTATCTCTAAGCCAGGGAACACCAAGTATTTCTGAGAAAACCCCGAAAATGGAAAAAGCAAGGGAGGATTCTTCCCTCTAGGTTTCAGGAGAGCACAGCCCCCAGAAGTGTGAGACAATAAATTTCTGTTGTTTTAAGTCAACTAGCTGGTGTGCTTTTTTTATGGCAGTCCCAGGCAGCATGGATCTTTTCTCTTTAATTCATATTTTAAATTTTCTTATTCTGTCTGCTGTTCACCTGTTACCCCTTTCCTCTTAATTTCCACCTACATAAAAGCTGACATTTGACTTCTGCCCAGCAAACACAGGGCCAAGCTCACCATGCCCTTTCTAGCAATGCCTTAGTCCCAAAGATGACAGCAGTCTGCTCTCGTATGTCGTATGTCTGGTGATAAGATCATGAACCCAAAACTTCACTGGTAAAATATTTCTTCCCATGATGCTCACCAAATCTGCCGTGACTTAAGGCTGTTGTTTTCTTTCTTTCTTTTTTTGGCCATACCACACAGCATGTGAAACTTCCCTGGCCAGGGATCGAACCCTTGCCTCCTGTAGTGGAAGCACGGAGTCTTGACCAATGGACCACCAGGGAAGTCCCAGGGCCATTGTTTTCTGATCAGACCAGCATCAAGGAGAAACAACCATTCTTTCCCTCACCTGGCTTCATCACCTGTTCACCTGGCACCCACTCTTCCCACAGTCATGGCTCACCTTGACCTCCCTCTGCATTTGAACCTGTGGTCCAGTCAGTAGGACCAGTTCTGATGTAGGGTAAGAGGAATTTGAGAGGCTCCAGTCCCCTGCTCTGGGAGGGTGGCTGGACTCCATCCCCTTGAGAGTGGAATTCCTCTGTGAAAGAGAGTACGCACTAATGCACTCACCAGTGATTGCCTGTCTCCCCTACTCCACTGCGAGCAGGGCCTGTCTTTAACCTTTTTATCACCTTGGCACAGTGATTGACACAGTAGATCTTCAATATCCATATTTATTTATTGAATGACGTGAATGAGCCATGCTGGCTGCTCCAGCTCTACGGTTGGGTGGGCTTCTGCTTTTCCTGAGGTCAGTGTCTGTCTCCTGCCCCATGAATAGTGCATGCCTTATGCCCCCAGACTTCTCACCCTTACGGTTGTCCTTTGCTGACCCCATCTGTGATGGGCACTTCAGTCTCTGCCTCTGTGGTCACGTGGCATTGTCCCTGTGTCTGTGAACTTCATGTGTCAACTTGGCTAGCCCACAGTACCCAGACATGTGGTCAGATACATCTGCAGTTACTATGAAGGTATTTTTTAGACGAGATTAACATTTAAATCGGTAGACATTGAGTAAAGCAGATCGGCGTTGCTCTGGATTGAATGTTTTCATCCCTCTGCCAAGTTCCTGTGTTGAAGCATTAATCCCCAGTGTGATGGGGTTTGGATGTGGAGGTTCTGGGAGGTAATTAGGTCATAGGGGTACAGCTAGTGTCCCTGTAAGAAGACATCGGAGAGAGGTGACCTCTCTCTGCCATGTGAGGATGCAGCCAGACGGCGTCAGTTTGTAAACCAAGAAGACGGCCCTCACCCGAAGCCAAATTGGCCAGCAGCTGGGTCTGGGACCTCTTAGCCCCCAGAACTGTGAGAAATACATCGTTTAAGCCACCCAATCGTGGCGTTTTTGTTGTAGCAGCCTACGTAGACTAAGACAATCCCCCATAGTGATGCAGGCGGGGTTGGGGGCACACTCTTGCAAATAGTCCGAGGCCCTGTAAAAAAGACTGACTTCCTCTAAAGAAGAGGAAATTCTGCTAGCAGATGTCTTCAGACTGGAACTGTAGCAGCAACTGTTCCTGAATCTCCAGCCACAATCATATAAGCCAATTCCTTATAATGAATCTCTGTCTTGGCCAGATAAAGAGAGAGATGATAGAGATAGAG
This sequence comes from Bos indicus x Bos taurus, assembly GCF_003369695.1. Taxonomy (NCBI): domain Eukaryota; kingdom Metazoa; phylum Chordata; class Mammalia; order Artiodactyla; family Bovidae; genus Bos; species Bos indicus x Bos taurus. The sequence continues at coordinate 75,670,266 of NC_040087.1, read as the reverse complement.
AGAGAGATAGACAGGGAGATGATAGAGAGAGATGATAGATATCTATGGGGAGACAGAGAAATGTGTAGATGCAGAGAGATACAGTTACACATCCTACTGGTTCCGTATGTCTGGAGAACCCTGACCAATACACCATCCCACCCACTTCCAAGGACCAGTGACCTTTCTGGGAATGCTGGGCTCACTGGCTCCCTTGCTGACAGATGGTCCCTGTGTGCTCGGCTCTCTAAGTAGAATGTGTTTGTGCAGTCCACACACTCCGTGATCAGTGACAGTCCCCTGCCCCGCATGCTTTGACAGGCACTCTCGTTGCCAGCTGCCCCGCTTCCCAGGTGTGTGCAGCCTGTCTAGATTTGCCCTAAGCCTTTCAGGACTCACTCAAACCTGGTTCTGTGACTTCAGACTTCTGTATTCGTTAGGTTTTTTTTCTGTTTTATGATGATTTTACATTCTGGGGAAAGACTGTTGGAAAGATTCTTGGAAAGACTGTTCCTCTCAGGACTAGGGATTCCTAGAGATGGTGAACAACTTGCCTGGGAGCATGACTTTCATAGGCAAACCAAACCAGCCAAAACCCTCATTCTCGGGCTCCTCTTGTGTCTAGCTCTCATGTACTGTGCTGTGCTTAGTCACTCAGTCGTGTTCGACTCTTTGTGACCCCATGGACTGCAGCCCACCAGGCTCCTCTGTCCGTGGGATTCTCCAGGCAAGAATACTGGAGTGGGTTGCCATGCCCTCCTCCAGGGGATCTTCTGAACCCAGGGATCAAACCCAGGTCTTCTACATTGCAGGCAGATTCTTTACTGTCTGAGCCATCAGGGAAGCCCATCTAGCTCTCATACCCCAAACCAATCTTTCCCTGCTCTAACTCCCCCCAGAGCCCAGCATCAGATTCTAGAAACCACCCCTATAGCCCAGAGGCCACCCAAATTATTCAAGCCATCCAGTCCTAAACTTGCTCAAATTTGCCTACCCTTCTTGGCCCGTTCCTCCCTGTAGAAACCACAGAAAAGACTCTGGACCATTCTCTCTTCCTTTGCTTCCAGACTGGCCCTAGTTCTTCCCCCTCTGTAGCACGAGGTGCTTCCTCCCCATGGAAATTGTAAGTAGTAAACTTTTCTCCGAAGGCAGGTGTCTCCATGGCTGTCACCATACCATACCCGATTAAAACAAAGCCCCGGTCTGTTTCAAGATAAGCCCACCTCCCTGCCTCCCTCCCCTCATTCCCTCCACCCCCTTCCCTCACCAGGTATGGACAGAGGATTTCCAGACTCATTGTAAGATAAATTACATGCTAGAAGAGTCTCAGAAAATCTACTGGTAGAACTGCATCAATAAAGGCACTTAATATTCTCCCTTATATTGCCTCAATGATAATAGGTAGCTTTAGAACTGGGGGTTGGTTAAAGTGTTAAAATGAGGTGGTGGTTCCGATTTGGCAAGTATTTATGTCCATATGCCTGCTGGGACTGAAGTATTTATTTATAAGGGAATTATTCAGCAATGAGTGCCCCGCCAATGGCCAAAAGATGAAGGAGTAATGACCTGGGTTTTCTGAACTAACCGATAGCAGTCTGTCCTCGTGTGCAGGCCAAGGAGGTTTTTACCTGTGCAAACATGCGAGGCGGACAGCCTGGGACTCAGGTGGACCCTGCATGAGGGAGCCCGACTCCAGGGGGAAAGGAGCACCCACAGGACAGGTGGGATCCTGACTGACCTTGATCATGCCTGCGAGCGTATGTCCATCTGTCTGTGTGTGTGGGTGCTAAGTCACTTCAGTTGTGTCGGACTCTGTGCGACCTATGGACTGTAGCCCGCCAGGCTCCTCTGTCTAAGGGATTCTCCAGGCAAGAATACTGGAATGGGTTGCCATGCCCTCCTCCAGGGGATCTTCGCAACCCATGTCTCTTACCTCTCCTGCACTGGCGGGCCCACTATTGCCATTCAGAAAGCCCCACCTGGCCGAGAAGCCTTTTATAAACCACTGCCTTTGTGCTCCTATCATTTTCTGAACTAAAACATGCCCATCACTGGTTATAACCCTCATCTCTGGTGCTGATGCCCCTAATTTATTCCCTTGTAGCTGCTCTGTGTAACATCCTTAAGCAGACCTGCTCCACCGGCCACCAGCTGACCAGACATCTGTTCAATATCCTCCTGCGTCCTTAGTCATTTTTGAAGTAAGTTTTTCAAACACCTCAGCGTGCTCGTCCCCAGACTAAATATTTCTGTAACCTTTTCACCCTTTGATTATTTTTATTCCTTTTTTATTCCTCTCCAGTTTTCCATATTATTCTTACCCTATGGAGTTTAACTGGTACATGAAATTCTACACATAAAATAGAGGCATAAAATACTTGGTATATCATGATCATGATATATTTGTGATGATAACTGACAAGGTCTAATCCCTTGCTCCAGACTTCCTAAAGGAAAGGAAAGGACATTCTAACACAATCTGCCACTCAACCCAAGATAAGGAAAATAATAAGGACATGGAATAATAAGGGAAAATGGATAATGAAACTAATCTATTTCTATTTTTAAGATAAAAGGTATCAATTAAAAAATTATTCTAAGCAAATTTACAGCAGAACAACTGCCCCCCAACACACACAACCAGTAGTTTATATGAATTCCAGCTAACTATCCATCATGCCAAATATAAAAAGGTCAGAGCTTTTTATCAACAATTCTATTTAAAAGAAATGATTTGTATACTGTTACCATACATTGAGGGCTTCCCTGGTAGTTCAGACAGCAAAGAATCTGCCTGCAACGTGGGAGACTGTGGGTTGGGAAGATTCCCTGGAGAAGGGAATGGTTACCCACTCCAGTGTTCTTACTTGGAGAATTCTGTGGACAGAAGCCTGGCAGGCTACAATCCATGGAGTCGCAGAGTCAGACATGACGGAGTGACCAACACCATGCATTGCATGCTCTTTATTATCTTAAAACGTGAACACAGATGTGTTAAGCACATAAAATATAAACAGGTGGTCATGTCCTTTAGCATCTTGATGTATTGTAAGAGCTGAACAACCCTAGGTATCTGTTCACCTCTAGGGGGAGCCAGGGTAGTGTAGTGCAATGGCCAAATGCTCAGAGCCAGAAGCCTGCCTTCAAATCCCACGTCACCTCTCAACTAGTGTAGACCTGGGGCTTCCTCAGTGGTCCAATGGCTGAGACACCATGCTTCCACTGCAGGGGGCACAGGTTCAATCCCTGGTCGGGGAAATAAGATCCTGCTTGCCTTGGAGTGGACTTCCCTGGTGGCTCAGACGGTAAAGCGTCTGTCTACAATGAGAGAGACCCGGGTTTGATCCCTGGGTCGGAAGATCCGCTGGAGAAGGAAATGGCAATTCACTCCAGTACTATTGCCTGGAAAATCCCATGGACAGCGGAGCCTGGTAGGCTATAGTCCATGGGGTCGCAAAGAGTCAGACATGACTGAGCAACTTCACTTTCACTGCCTTGGGGTGTAGCTAAAAAATAGGGGGGGAAATTCCTTGGGAAACAGTAAACAAAAACTAGCGCAGACCTTCAGGTAGTTCTGCTTAACTCTCCACACCTCATTTTCTCATCTGTAAACAGAGAATGATGATGTAATAGTATCTACCTTAGGGGTCTTCTGAGCATTAAATAAGTTAATACATTTTTTTAAAAAGACCACTTTGAACAGGTCCTGCCCATAGTCATTTCTTGAATTATTATTATTGTCATTTTCATAATTATACTTTGAACACTGGCAAGAAGGCTGAAACAGTTCTAAAAATCGAGGCTATCTGTGCCAGAGCACTCATGAGACAGTTTGTCCCAAAAGGAGTAATTAGAAATAAAGAACCGGAACAGCATGATCACACCATCTGACGAAGGACCTAGGGATGCAGTTTCTGGCTTAGCTTCGCCAGATCCTGGTTCTCTGGGGACTTGAGCTGCTCTCCAAGAGGTGTTCCCAGGGCGTGAAAAAAGAGGGGAAAAGAAGAGTCATCCTCCTCCTTCTGGGCTTTCCTGATAGCTCAGTTGGTAAGGAATATGCCTGCAATACAGCAGACCCCCGTTCAATTCCTGGGTCAGAAACATCCACTAGGGAAGGGATAGGCTACTCTCTCCAGTATTCTCGGGCTTCCCTTGTGGTTCAGCTGGTAAAGAATCCGCCTGCAATATGGGAGACCTGGGTTTGATCCCTGGGTTGGGACAATGCCCTGGAGAAGGGAAAGGCTACCCACTCCAGTATTCTGGCCTGGAGAATTCCATGGACTGTATAACCCATGGGGTCACAAAGAGTCAGACACGAGTGAGCGACTTTCACTTTCACTTGACTTTCCCTTGACCTTCCTTCTTTCTCTACGATCCACCTTTGGTCTGTTCATTGCTGCAGCATCTCTTGCTGACCTGGGGTCCAAATGGGGGCTCAAATGTCCACAGAGGCCACCACTGAAAGAAAAGTCTGGCCATAAGCCATCACCAGACACACTTAGCTTGCATCTTAGTCATGCAGTAAGATTCTCCCACCTACACAAATAAACACGCTTTCTTGAGACTTCCCTGGCAGTCCAGTGGTTAAAATGTGCACTTCCACTGCACAGGGCATTGGTTCAATCCCTGGTCAGGGAGCTAAGATCCTGCATGCCACGTGGCATGGCCAAAACAAAATGGGAAAATTTTTAAAAGGAGAGAATGTTCCAGTGCATTTACTGTGGAAAGCAAACATTAAAAAAGATGCTCTCTCCCAGGATTTGAGGACATAGTCTCATTTCATTTATCTTCCATTTTTCCACTTTTGATGGTGACCCAGATATGGAGAAGTATTTTTTTTTTTCTGTGAAAAGTCAACAATACAGGCGTGATAATAACAGCCCTTAAAGTGTAAGGGGGCTTCCCTGGTGGCTCAGTCAGTAAATAGTCCACCTGCAATGTGGGAGATCTGAGTTCAGTCCCTGGGTTGGGAAGATCCCCTGGGGGAGGGCATGGCAACGCACTCCAGTATTCTTGCCTGGAGAATCCCCATGGACAGAGGAGCCTGGCAGGCCACAGTCCATGGGGTCACAGAGTTAGACACTGAGCGACTGAGTGACTAAGCACAGCAAAGTGGAAGGATCAATAGGGCATGGCAGAGACTGTGTTGAAGGGATCAGCACACACCTCGTCTGAAGAGCTGAGCCACTCTGAGCCCCATGAGGAAATGCCAGGAGGGGTTGGGGCAGGGGAGATACAGTAATGCAACCCAGAGTTTTGGGCTTTGATGAAGAATTCCCCAGCTATTAAGTGTTGGCTCATATTGATCTCCATGGGACAATCCAAACGAGCTCCCATTAACACTGTCAGTGTAGTCACAGCACCAGTGGTGATCTGGGGACCGTACAGCGCGGTGGCCTGGGTCCCAGCCACAGCCAGTGAGGAGCCTCTGAGCAGAGGGTCTCTAAGACGCTGATTCTCAAACACGTGTGCACAAAACCACCGATACGCTTGTTTTAAGTGGTTCGTTATGTAAGATTCTGAAGGCAGGCCCAGGGATTTGCATTTTTCAAAGAACCAAATATTTTTCAATAGACCTTATTTTTTAGAAAAGCTTTAGATTCACAGGGGGAAAAAAAAAAGAGAGAAGATAGTACAAAGAGTTCCCATAAGACCTACACCCAGTTTTTCTTATTAGCATCTTACATTACTGAACATTTGTCCCAATCAGCAAACCCATACTGACACATTATGATGAACGAAAGGCCATGCGTTATTCACATTTCCTTTTTACCTGCCATCCTTTTCTGTCCGGGAGCCTATCCAGGATAACACATCACATTTAATTGCCACATTTCTTTAGGCTCTTCTTGGCTGTGGCAGCTCTTCAGACTTTCCTTGTTTCCATGACCTTGACTCTTTTGAGGAGTATCGGTCAGGCGGTTTGTAGAACTTTATTAGAATCTGCTGGATGTTTTTCTCACGGTAAAATTGAGGTTATGGATTGCCGGGGGGAAGATCCAAGGGTAGAATGCCGTTTCCATGACTTCACAGCAAGTGTGCATACTGTCAGGCTGGCTCCTCACTGTTTGTGTTGACCTTGATCGGCAGGCTGAGGCAGTGTTAGTCGGGTTTCTCTACTGTCAGACTAATCTCTCTTTCTCTCTCACATACACACACACCTTTTCGTGTTGCCCTCTTTGAAAGGAAGCTGCCACGTGCAACGCACACTTGAGGGTGAAATGAGGCTCTGTGTCTTTAAGGACAGAGGACCCGCGTGAATTATTTGGAATTCTTCTGCACAGATTTGCCTCTTCTCCCCTGTTTATTTACTCAACCATGCATTTACATCAGAATGGACTCACAGATGTTTATTTCACATTCTGGGTTATAACCCAGTACCACTTTGTTGCTCAAACTGTCACAACGTTGGCCACCGGGAGCTCTTTCTCCCAGCTCTTGTGCCCCTTCGAGCACCCTTCCCCCTCCCATGTGGGTTGTGAGTCCGTATTTTTTAGCAGAATCCCCAAGTGATTCCGGTGCAGGTGGTCCAAGGGCCTCGATGGGAGAAGTGTGGCTCAGGTATGCCGTGGGCTCTGGCTACAGAATCCCAGCCACTCACTGATCCCTTCAGCAAGCAGGTGAGGGGTGACTCCCTGTCCATCTTATCCATTCAGCAAAGACACTGAGCGTCACCACCCTCCCTCCTCCTGTTACCCAACCAGGCTGCTTTGCCCGATGCAGGACAAGCTAAAATGCTGAGATGCCAAGGCAAAGCGAGGGTCTGTTCGCAAGGCAGCTCAGCTAGGAAACAAGTCTCACATCTGCCTCCCTAAAGGGAAGGGGTCTGGGGTGTTCACGAGATAAGGAATAAAGAAGCAGGGTGAGGGGATTCCCTGGCAGTCCAGTGGTTGGGACTCCACGCATTCATGGCCGGGTTCACCTTTTGCCTGGGTTCAATCCCAGTTGGGGAACTAAAACCCCACAAGCCACGTGGCAAAAGAGAGCGAGAGAAGATCTTTAAAAAAAAAAAAAAGCAGCAGCAGGATGGGCTTAGACACGGGGAGTGTGGGGGCAGGTGACTGGGAAAAGGTGTGGTGATCATTAGTCTCCACAGGTGTAACTAGCCAGCAGGCCTCCACGTGTTCGAAAGATCACTCGCGCCTGCCCAGCTGGACGGCCCGTGGTCCTAGCTGGCCTTCACCAGCTCAGCTCAAGCTAGACACCGCTGACTCCGTTTCTGGGAAAGAACTCCGGTAAACATCTCATTGTTTAGACTACGTACAGCTGGGAGGCCTTGCAAGTCTTAAAATGGCCTTGATTAGTGACGGCAGGTGAGATGACTCGACTCATAACCCGGGGCGCTCTGCTGGGTCCCAGAAATTCAGACTTGGGGGTGGACCGGCAGTGGGGAAACACGGCTGTGGCTGACGGGAGGGTGGAAGAGGAGGGCCTCCCAGTCCTTTGATCTGTCCTTCCTCAGCTTCCCGGAAACTACGGAAAAGGGCCTGCTAGGACTTGGGAGAAGCGGGGGACTTCTCTGGCATTCCAGTGGTTGAGACTTCACCTTCCAGTCCAGGGGGGGTGCAGGTTCGATCCCTGGTTGGGGAGCTAAGATGCTCCATGCCTCGTGACTGAAAGACTAAAGCATGAAACAGAAGCAATATTGTAATAAATTCAATAAGGACTTTAAAAATGGTCCACATTTTAAAAAATCTGTAAAAAACAGTAAAAGAATTGAGAGAGGATGTAGGGACAGAGCAGGCACCCCGAGGATGTGGGAGGGGATGGGGCTCCAAATCACCCATGGAAGATTTGGAATTAAATAGGAAGGGACTCCCCTGGTGGTCCAGTGGTTAAGACTACTAGCTTCAACTGCAGGGGGCTGAGGTTTTGTCCCGGGGCTTCACTGATAGCTCAGTTGGTAAAGAATCCGCCTGCAGTGCAGGATTCCTGGGTCAGGAAGATTCGCTGGAGAAGGGATAGGCTACCCACTCCAGTATTTTTGAGCTTCCCTTGGAGAAGGAAATGGCAATCCACTCCAGGACTATTGCCTAGAAAATCCCATGGACAGAGGAGCCTGGTAGGCTACAGCCCGTGGGGTTGCAAAGAGTTGGACAGGACTGAGCGACTTCACTTTCACTTTCTTTCACTTGTGGCTCAGCTGGTAAAGAATCTGCCTGTGATGCAGGAGACCTGGGTTCGATCCCTGGGTTGGGAAGATCCCCTGGAGAAGGAAAAGGGTACCCACTCCAGGATTCTGGCCTGGAGAATTCCATGGACTCTATAGTCCATGGGGTCTCAAAGAGTCAGACATGACTGAGCGACTTTCACTTTCACTGGGGAACAAAGACGCCATATGCCATGTGGTGTGGGAAAAAAAAATCACAAATCCGTTAAAGAATAAAATGGGCCATAGAAATTTTTATAGATGGGGTGGAGGTGGGCTTGTCTGAGGTCCCTTCATCTATAATATCTTTAATTTTCTGGATGAAACTGGAGACCAGGTGAATCCTTACTTAGAGCAAAGAGTTTGAGTTCGAACATGGGGTCTGGGAGGGCATTAAAGGTTTGAGATAGTGGTGTGGCAGTTTGAATCTAGTCAGGAGACAAAACCCACAGCCATAATTTGAGAAGAGAGAGCCAAATATAAAGAGTGGTTAACTACATTAAAGTTAAAGAGAAGGCCAAGATATCTTAGAGGAGGCACTTATGACCTCTCAGGCTGGGAAAACAAAGGCAGATGGGTGGGGAATTACTTAAAACCTCACACATCAGAGGAGTGGTCCCGTGGGACCAGGACCCAGCCCTCTGAGGAGGGGGTGCTGGCAGGCTGGTGATGGTCGGGGAGCAATGACACCATCTCTGTAAGCGCTGGAGTAACTGGAAACTGGATTCAACTGCTGTTACAGGAAAGCACAGCCCCTGCCACGGAAGGAGGCATTGTTGGGGTGTTGCTCTGAAGAACCACAAACAGAAAGGAGGTCTCAAGTCCCTGCCTCTTCCTGCAGGCTTGCAGCCTTCCTGTTGCACCCCTAATCGCTAGAGCCCAGTGTGTGGTTTGCAGAACCTTCGCCCAGTAGCTTGAAGCCAAGGAGAGGAGCTGAGAGGCAATGACCATCACAAGGAAGTCGCCCTTCCACTGCATGAGCGACATTTAGTGCCTATACACAGATACGAGTCTGTACCCTGGCTAAATTTCTTTCCTCCCTTGTCTGAGAATCATTTCTATGGCTCTTTGCTGAATTGGAGCTTTCTTTGCATCCCAGAGCTCAGCGGCTGTGGGTTCCCTTGGTGGTTTATCCCCTCCCAGAAAATCCCTGATGTATTACCTAGCCCAAAAAGAACTAACAAAGGGTTACAAATATCCATCAACAGACAAATGGATATGCCAGATGTCATATATACATACAATGGAATTCAGCCTCAAAAGGGAAGAAACTTCTGACATATGCAACAACATGGGTGAACCCTGAGGACATTATAGAAGGCAGCTACAAAGTATTGTGATTCCACTTACATGAGGTACCTAGAGTCTTGTTTTTTATTGTTCTGCCTCTGAGTCACGTCTGACTCTTTGCGACCCCATGGACCCGCCAGGCTCCTCTGTCCATGGGATTTTCCAGGCAAGGATACTGGAGTGGGTTGCCATTTCCTTCTCCAGGGGATCTTCCTGACCCAGGGATCGAACCCACGTATCCTGCATTGGCAGGTGGATTCTTAACTGCTGAGCCAGCCAGGGAAACCTAGACTACAGAGTAGTCAAATTCATGGAGACAGAAAGTAGAGCAGTGGTCGCCTGAGGTGGAAGGAATTTTGTTGTTTAATGGGTACAGAGTTTCAGTTTTGCAAGATGAAAAATATTCTGGAGATGGTGCTTACAGTTGCACAACAAGGTGAATGCACTAATGCAACTTTAGAAATCGCTAAGATGGTAAATTTTATGTTATGTGTATTTTACCACAATTGTGCTCAGTTGAGTCTGACTCTTTGTGACTCCATGGACTGTAGCCCACCAGGCTCCTCTGTAAATGGGATTTTAAGGTGAGAATACTGGAGTGGGTTGCCATGCATTCTTCCAGGGGATCTTCCAGACCCAGGGATTGAACCTGAATCTCTAGAGTCTCCTGCATTGGCAGACAGATTCTTTACTGCCACCTGGGAAGCCCCTTTACCACAATTACATGTTTTTTTTTTTAAGTAACAAAGGTCTGCATAGTCAAAGCTATGGTTTTTCCAGTAATCATTTACAGATATGAGAACTGGACCATAAAGAAGCCTGAGGTGATGAAGAATCGATACCTCTGAACTGTGATGCTGGAGAAGACTCTTGAGAGTCCCTTGGACAGCAAGGAGATCCAACCAGTCAATCATAAAGGAAATCAACTCTGAATATTCTTTGGAAGGACTGATGCTGATGCTCCAATATTTTGGCCACCTGATGTGAAGAGCTCACACATTGGAAAAGACCCTGTTGCTGGGAAAGTTTGAGGGCAGGATAAGGGGGACGACAGAGGATGAGATGGTTGGATGGCATCATTGACTCGACGGACATGAGTCTGAGCAAGCTCCGGGAGTTGGTGGTGGACAGGGAGGCCTGGCATGCTGCAGTCCACCGGGTTGCAAAGAGTCGGACACGACTGATCGACTGAACAACAAAAAGGAACTAAAAGGTTCCGGTTGGAGCTTCCAAGTGGGCAGCTCCTCACCTGACATGTTATCTGCGCCTCCCCACAGTGATTCATTCCTCAACTGACCTTCGTGAGCAGCACTTTCTAGACTGCTCTGTAAGTTCCACCAGGCGTGTGTCCTTGTTTGCTCAGCCAAGTTGTATATGTGCAGGGGCAGCCTTGCCCTGCTGCTGCTACTGCTGCTGCTGAGTAGATTCAGTCATGTCCGACTCTGTGCAACCCCATAGACGGGAGCCCACCAGGCTCCCCCATCCCTGGGATTCTCCAGGCAAGAACACTGGAGTGGGTTGCTATTTCCTTCTCCAATTCATGAAAGTGAAAAGTGAAAGTGAAGTCGTTCAGTCATGTCCGACTCCTAGCGACCCCATGGACTGCAGCCCACCAGGCCCCTCTGTCCATGGGATTTTCCAGGCAAGAGTACTGGAGTGGGGTGCCATTGCCTTCTCCTAATAGTGATTCACAATTTCTTACGGTTATACTCCATTTATAGTTATTATAAAATATTAGCTATATTCTCCAGGTTGTACAATGTATCCTTGTAACTTATTTTAAAGATAGTAGTTTGTACCCCTTCCTATGCTCAGTGGTGTCTGACTCTTTGAGGCCTCATGGACTGTGGCCCGCTAGGCTCCTGCTGCTGCTGCTGCTGCTAAGTCGCTTCAGTCATGTCCGACTCTGTGCAACCCCATAGATGGCAGCCCACCAGGCTCCCCCGTCCCTGGAATTCTCTAGGCAAGAACACTGGAGTGGGTTGCCATTTCCTTCTCCAATGTATGAAAGTGAAAAGGGAAAGTGAAGTTGCTCAGTTGTGCCCGACTCTTAGCGACCCCATGGACTGCAGCCCACCAGGCTCCTCCATCCCTGGGATTCTCCAGGCAAGAGTACTGGAGCGGGTTTCCTACTCCAGGGGTCTTCCTGACCCAGGGGTCAAACCCACATCTCCGGCATTGGCAGGCGGGCTCTTCACACCAGCGCCACCTGGGAAGCCCGTGCCTCTTACTCTCCCACTCCTACCTTGCCCCTGCCCTGCCTTTCCCCTGGTAGCCACTTGCTTGTCCTCTGTGTCTGTGAGTCTGCTTATTTGTCACAGTCACTAGTCTATTGTGTTGTTTAGATTCCACATCGAAGTGAAATCACGCAGTATCTGTCTTTCTCTGACTTTTTTCACTGAGCATCTATGTTGATGGATTCCCCAAGTCCTTCCATGTTGCTGCAAATGGCAAAAGTTCATTCATTTTATGGCTAAGTAGTATTCCATTGTATGTACACCACCTCCTATTCGTCTAGTCATCTGTTGATGCACTTAGTTTGCTTCCGTATCTTGGCTATTATAAATAACGAATAATAGCCAATATAAATTGGATATTTAATATGGGCTTCCCTGATAGTTCAGTTGTAAGGAATCTGCCTGCAGTGCAGGAGACTCCAGTTCGATTCCTGGGTCGAGAAGATCCCCTGGAGAAGGGATAGGCTACCCACTCCAGTATTCTTGGGCTTCCCTTGTGGCTCAGCTGGTAAAAAATCCACCTGCAATGTGGGAGACCTGGGTTCAATCCTTGGGTTGGGAAGATCCCCTGGAGAAGGGAAAGGCTGCCCACTCCAGTATTCTGGCCTGGAGAATTCCACGGAATGTATAGTCAATGGGGTTGCAAAGAGTCGGACCCGACTGGGCGACTTTCACATAAAACATAAACACATAATATGACAAGCTCATTTATCGTCCAAAGCAAGCCTCTGTTGTAAACGCTGTTCTCATCTTCATTTTACAGATGAGGAAACTAAAGCTTAGAGGGGTTGTAACCAGCCTCGGGGCGTTTATCTGCTAAGTGATGAAGCCGGGGCTGAAGGGGTTCTCCGGGTTCCGGTCTGTATCTTGAACCAGTGGACTCTACCGCCCCCTAGTGGATCCCCTGGTCTTGCGTTGCCTCACTGACACCAGGTCCCCAGCTTCGCTCCCTCCAGATAAGAAGACGTTTCACAGTCGCTATTTTATGCACTAATAACGCCTCTATTGGGAGAAGGCAATGGCACCCCACTCCAGTACTCTTGCCTGGAAAATCCCATGGATGGAGGAGCCTGGTAGGCTGCAGTCCATGGGGTCACTGAGTCGGACACGACTGAACGACTTCACTTTCACTTTTCACTTTCATGCATTGGAGAAGGAAATGGCAACCCACTCCAGTGTTCTTGCCTGGAGAATCCCAGGGATGGGGGAGCCTGGTGGGCTGTCATCTCTGGGGTCGCACAGAGTTGGACACGACTGAAGCGACTTAGCAGCAGCAGCAGCAGCAACACCTCTATTATTTTATGCACCGCACCAGCCATATTACAGTGAGTGGCAGCAGTAGCTGAGTTTTGTTACACCCCTGATGAGCATCCGTGGATTCTCACCTCCCAGGAGCAGCAGCCCTGGTGGCTTCCAAGGCTTGTGGCAAGATTATCATATGTCGGTTACAGCCGCCTTTCATTTCCTGCAGGAGCATCCCTGAAAGATTTCAGAGCTTTCCTCGGCCTCTCTGGCTGTCCTGATCTTTAGAATGAATGGTAAAGAAACTCCTGGACTTCTCTAACCCAACCACATGGGTGGTTTGGGGAGAAAATAACTCTCCCAGTTTCTCTCATGATCTGAGTCATCTGCCTGGGGTCATGAGTGGGGGGTATCCGTCTCTTGAGAAGAGTCCTTTCCACACCACAAGGGCCACTGTGGCTGCCTCCGGGGTTCCTGGCAGGTAAGTCCAGGTGTACCAGCGGAGCCAGATCTCTTTTGTTGTTTGGTCCAGGATTCAATGAGGTTCGTGCCTTGCACTGGGTTGTCATGTTCGTTTAGTCTCTTTTAATCTAGAATAATTCTCTCTTTCGCCTTCTCGGTTATTATTTCTGTCACGCTGAACTTCTTGGAAGGGTGAGATGTTGTAGATTGTCTTCCAGGCCGGATTTGTCCCATAGTTCCTTCACCTCTGGACTCAGATGCCAGGCTTCTGGCAAGCCTGCTCTGTAGATGGTGTTTTATACTTCTCGTTGCCTCATGTTTGGAGGCACAAAGACCTCATCTGGGAAATGCGCTCGACAAATATATATTAAGGGTCTATCATGTGATGTGCTGAGCACTCTGTTATCCTGTGAAGACACATGGGAGCTACTGATAATGACTGTGAGGTGAAGTCATAAGGAAAACAGAAGGGTAGGTTGATCAAATAGGAAGAGGTTTAGCTACACTGAATAGAAAACTCACAGTAGCTGAGTAGCTGAACCAAATGGAGGCTTGGTTTTTCTCACGCACCTGCAAGACAGGAGACAAGCAGTCCAGAGCGGATGTGATCACTCCACCGTATTCCGGGGCTCTTTCCCTCTCTCTTTCTATCTGCCGTCTTAATGGCTGTCGTTCCCATGGGTCCAAGATGGTGCCTGCCTCCCTAAACAGTGTGATGCCCTTTCAGTCAGGAAGGAGAGAAGGGGCATGCCCACTGACTCCTTACCACTGAAGGAGCTTTCCCCAAAGGGTACCCAGTGATCTGCTCGCGGCTCATTGGTTAGGACTGTGTCACGTGCTCCACCCAGTAGGCAAGGTTGTCTGGAGAAGGTACCTGTCGGGAACATTGTTGTTGCTGTTGTTTAGTCGCTAAGTCATGTCCGACTCTTTGCGACCCCATGGACTGCAGCCCATCAGGCTCCTCTATCCACGGGATTTCTCAGGCAAGAATACTGGAGTGGGTTGCCATTTCCTTTTCCAGGGGATCTTCCCCACCCAAGGATCAAACCCACATCTCCTGCATTGGCAGTCGGATTCTTTGCCACCCTGCCACCTGGGAAGCCCTCCATGCTGGCTTACAACAGTCTAAAAGACCAGCAGGCGCTCTGCTTAGACACTAAATTAACTGACATGTATTTAACTGAGTCTGAAGATACTGTTGTTCACACTGATTTTTCTTATACTGATAATGCGTGTCACTGTGGAGGAGATCTAGATTTGTAACCCCAAGAGAGTCACATAACTTGTATTAATAGTAGGCTATGTTTTCAAAAGATCAAAGAATGTACCCAAATTGGGGCCTGGGAAGGATTAAGCCAAGTATTTGTACAGTATCTATCTCAAAACGGTCCATGACCCACACCCCAAGCAAAATATGAAGTGCCCCAACTTCAAAAACCCTAGCCTTTAATAATTTAGACCTACAGCTTAACCGTACTTGACATCTTGACACGGGCCATGCCGCTGGGCTCAACCAGGTCAAGTGAAAACCCAGATGGGACATCTACCTGTGTCAGCGACCCCAGGACCCTCTGCCCAAGGGCTGCATCTTTCCCTACCCTAACCAGGCTCTATGTGCCCCGCAGGCCAGGGCCACTCACCAAGGTTTCTCTCCAAGCACCCTGGTCAAAAAGTCACCCAGCAGAGGCCCTGGATGACTCTTTTATCTTGCTTCAGCGAGGCCCCATCGTGGATCAGAGCAGAGCTGTTCCCTGGACAAAAAAGCAGCATTCTGCTCATAAGGAAGAAGAGGGAAATGGATACTATGTAGGCAATTAGCTTCCCCCCCGCCCCCCCAGCAATTAGCATTCTTTGCCAAGGAGGATAAGGCAGATTTTCAACAGCTGGAGAAACAGCTACACAGAAAATATATGAAAACTAAAATTTTCCTACCTACCTAAAAAAAAAAGCTGATTATAGTCATGGTAACAAATACTCAACAGAATTAGTTTCACATCCTTTTAATTGATTCATGATGATGCCTGCAATGCAGCAGACCCTGGTTCGATCCCTGGGTCTGGAAGATCCCCTGGAGAAGGGAATGGCTACCCACTCCAGTATTCTTGCCTGGAGAATCCCATGGACAAAGGAGCCTGATGGACTACAGTCCACAGGGTCGCAAAGAGTCAGACACAACTGAGCGACTAACACCTTTGCTTTCTCTCAGTGATACCCTTGTACACGTTAATCAGTCAGTTCAGTCCCTAGTTCATGAAAATCAGCCAATCAGCAATCGACTCACTTTAATAAATATACCTCCCAGTGCCAACCAATCAACAACAGCTCAGTGGGCATCATGCTCCTACAGATGATGTTAACCCGCTTATGCCTCTGGAAGTCTCCCGATCCCTGATCTCTGTACTTCCTAAAAACCCTATATAAACCAACCCTGCACTCTGCTCAGAGATGTCAGTAGCACAGGATGATAAAAAGGATGGAGATATATTTTTTTTTTCAGATTTTTTTCCTTCATAAGTTGCTACAAAATATTTAGTTCTTTGTGCTATACAGTAGGTCCTTGTTGGTGTAGTAGCATGTATATGCAGAGAAGGAAATGGCAACCCACTCCAGTATTCTTGCCTAGAGAATCCTGTGGACAGGGGAGCCTGGTGGGCTGCCGTCTATGGGGTTGCACAGAGTCAGACATGACTGAAGCGACTTAGCAGCAGCACGTGTATATGTTAATCCCAAATTCCTAATTTGTCCCTCCCTCTCCCTTTCCCCCATCTTGTTTCATCTTAACTACCTGTTTTAAAGGCCTGTGTCTAAATCCAGTCACATTCTGAGGCTGCTGGAGTTTAGACCTTTAATACCTGAATTTTGAGAGGACACAATTCAGCCTATAACAGGGTCCCTACTCCACACGGGAAATACCAGACCCTTAACGGTGCAACAGATTCTTGATCTGGCCTGGAAGCAATGGTGTCAGAAGTGAAGAAAGATACACTGATGTGCCCTGACTGCGTAGGTGCTGGCTTAGACTGGGCAGGCCTGAGTCTGCGGTGGAGAAAACTCATGGTCGCAGAGCCTGCTGAGGACAAGTGCTAAAGACTTCCTTGTTGACAGGCTGTCTTTTTGTTCATCAATTAACTGCAGAATTTCCCAGATTTTTTTTTTTAATAACAAGAAAGAGTAAAAAGAAATCTGCTATAATTTTAGCAGCAATTAACCTGAATTCACAGAGGAGTGCTTTCTCCCTGCTGTGAGCCAGCTATAGCCAGGGTGGCCAGTCCAGTTTCTGGCTAGGAATCCTGCTCCCAAACCCCTCTCTGCCCCATGAGCATCATTGCTGCCCTTACCCTGGTCCGTGGTTATTTTGTCTCCTTTTCAGAAAGTCAGGACTAGAGGTTGCTTTGAAGAAACATGACCACATACACTTTGGGGCCAATATATGACCCTGCCCCTCAGTGGAGACAGCTGGGGCTAAACATATCACATTTTTCTTTCTTCCGTCTGCTTCAGAGGCAGAAAAATGCTACAGTTTCTGGCCTATGACAAGAAAAAAAATAAAGGGAAAAAAAGCCTATAGGTCTCCACACTTTAAATGCCAGCCAATGGAACAAGAATAGAAACTTTAAAATGTTCAGAACAAAAATTTCACCTGGAATGACCTTGTTTCATTTTAGGACACTGGAACGGATTCTAGTCAGGTGAATTTGAAGTGGCAGAGATAAAAGATCCACTTATAAGAACTATAATGCTGCTGCTGCTGCTGCTAAGTTGCTTCAGTCACATCCGACTCTGCGACCCCATAGACGGCAGCCCACCAGGCTCCCCCGTCCCTGGGATTCTCCAGGCAAGAACACTGGAGTGGGTTGCCATTTCCTTCTCCAATGCATGAAAGTGAAAAGTGAAAGTGAAGTCGCTCAGTCGTGTCCGACTCTTAGCGACCCCATGGACTGCAGCCTACCAGGCTCCTCTGCCCATGGGATTTTCCAGGCAAGAACACTGGAGTGGGCTGCCATTTCCTTCCCCAATGCATGAAAGTGAAAAGTGAAAGTGAAGTCGCTCAGTCGTGTCCGACTCTTAGCGACCCCATGGACTGCAGCCTACCAGGCTCCTCTGCCCATGGGATTTTCCAGGCAAGAACACTGGAGTGGGCTGCCATTTCCTTCCCCAATGCATGAAAGTGAAAAGTGAAAGTGAAGTCGCTCAGTCGTGTCCGACTCTTAGCGACCCCATGGACTGCAGCCCACCAGGGTCCTCCATCTATGGGATTTTCCAGGCAAGAGTACTGGAGTGGGGTGCCATTGCCTTCTCCGAAGAACTATAATAGGATAATCCTTTTAAAATGGCTTAAAACCAGCAAAATGTTTCTAGTGCCCCCAGAATGGTTCGGTGAATGCAGAATGGTTGGTTTAAGATAGCGGTTCTTTTCCCCGTCTGCGCTGGGTATTTTTGTTTTTGTTTTTTAGTTTTAGGTTTACAACAGAGAGGAGTTAATTTATTAACAGCCTAAAACTGTTGCCAGTTTTTCTTTAGTTAAAAAATTTACAATCTCATCGGTAGCTCCCTTCCTCCTTTCCCCTCTCTGACCTGCCAGTTGCTGTTTCCTATTGGTGTGTCCAGACTGCCCTGCGCCCCCATCTGTCCAGGTGTATGAGGCAGGGCGCCTGGGCAGCCTTCCTCTCAGTCATCGTTCACCCCACTTGAAAATTAAAACAAGAAGATGTTGTTTACAAGATTTCATCTGTGGGAACCACAGCTCCTGGTTGCCTTTCTCCTGTGTATGTGTAAATTCCTTAATAAACATTGCAGGGAAGCACCGCTCAAAAAAAAAAAAAAAAAAATAAGATAGCGGTTCTTGATGAAACAGAAGAAGCTACTCACTTCCAAATTAGATTTTAGTACAGTGGACTAGATATTAAAAGTGAAAGATGCTCGCAACCGATGTATAATTTCATCTCCTAGCGCTGGTAGGAGGACAATGCTTGTTCCACTTATATCTACGATGCACCGCTGTCCTGAACATCCTCTCCAGTCTGTGCTCTCTGGAACGTTTGTTTCCAGCCCGTGTCTCATTGTCTCCCTCTGATACACCTTCCTGCCCTGACTTTTCTCGCCACAGTTTCTCCTAGTTCTGACTTCATCAGTTTCTCTCTACTTCTAGGTCCTATATCCTCTCCTATTTGGATTCTGCATCCTTTGTATAGGGAAGCAGCAGTGCCTGTAAAGTTTATCCTAGAATTACAGTCTGGTGCATCGGGAGGGCGTGGGGGTTGGTCTATAGGGGCTTTAATTCTGTCCCTTGAGTGTCCCCTAACCCACTAAGGGGTCATATTGTCAGGTGGCTTTATGTAGTGTCTGGCACAGAGTAAGTATTCAGTAATATTGTTGTTGTTGTTTAATTGCTAAGCTGTATCTGACTCTTTTGTGACCCCATGGATTGCAGCCTGCCAGGCTCCTCTGTTCATGGGATTTCCAGGCAAGAATACTGGAGTGGGTTGCCATTTCTTTCTCCAGGGGATCTTCCTAACCCGGGATCAAACCCAGGTCTCCTGCATTGGCAGGTGGATTCTTTACCACTGAGTCATGAGGGAAGCCTTGTCAGTAATGTTAGATACCATTATTGACCAGACAGGCTCCAGCAAGCCTTCATTGGAGGCCAGTGAAGATAACAGGTAACTGACGGAGGCAATATGAGGAATATAAACACAGTCTGTTTTAGAAATAATCTCTATGGCCACCATCGCTTTCCTTTAGTCCTCAAGGCTTAGGTTCCCTTCCCTTGGCACAGGGGGTCCCAAAGAAAGAGGGCTCTTGTCCTGTCTCTGTAGGTGGTCCCAGCTGACCTCCCACCACCATGTTCCTCCTGGGCACCTTGACCTCTTTGTAATTTAACCCAAAAGAAAAGGTCTCTTTTCATCATTTAGGGCCTTCCTCCCTAGCTTCTGGCCTGAAAGATTGACCCCTCCTCTGAGTATTGATACACTCTCAGGTGGCTCAGATGGTAAAGCATCTGCCTACAATGCGGGAGACCCAGGTTCAATCCCTCGGTCTGGAAGAGCCCCTGGAGAAGGAAATGGCAACCCACTCCAGTACTCTTGCCTGGAAAATCCCATGTACGGAGGAGCCTGGTGGGCTACAGTCCATGGGGTCGCAAAGCGTCAGACACGACTGAGCGCCTTCACTTTCTTTTCTTTCTGAGTATTGACCCCTCCCCTGACATCATGAGAGACTTCACCTTCCTTCCCTACCTTCCATTCTCAGGTGTGGTTCCTGAGCATAGGGATGGATGGCTCCCGCTCTAACATTAGCCCAGCTGTATAATATTGATACCTTGATCACAGGTACCCACGGTGGACCCACGTATCTCAGTTCAGTTCAGTCGCTCAGTCATGTCCGACTCTTTGCGACTCCATGAACCGCAGCGCACCAGGCCTCCCTGTCCATCACCAACTCCCAGAGTCCACCCAAACCCATGTCCATTGTGTCGGTGATGCCATCCAACCATCTCATCCTCTGTCGTCCCTTCTCCCCCTGCCCTCAATCTTTCCCAGCATCAGAGTCTTTTCAAATGAGTCAGCTCTCCACATCAGGTGACCAAAGTATTGGAGTTTCAGCTTCAACATCAGTCCCTCCAACGAACACCCAGGACTGATCTCCTTTAGGATGGACTGGTTGGATCTCCTTGCAGTCCAAGCGGCTCTCAAAGAGTCTTCTCCAACACATGTATCTACACCTTGAGAATAAAAGAAGGGTGGCTCCCTCATAACCCAGACTGATACTGTATTATTTGAAGTATAATATTAATACCTGCCTTCCAGATTGGTTTGAATTAGGTTGAGACAGTGTCCACTAACTTGTGGACAAATTCACGGACTCACACTAGTTTTAGGAGGAGGAGAGACCTAGAGATTAAAAACTGGAACTATGGAATTCCACTTCAACTATGAACTTGAACCCTTGTTCAAAAAAACTGTGAAATTGAATTAAAGTGCCAAAACTCCCTCAAAGGGAGCCATGTGAATTTGCTACTTCTCATTAAATACCTGTGATTTCATTAACTGAGATCAGATTGTGAAAGTTTGTGTCTAGGAAGAGAATATAAGAAAAAAGGAAGGGAAAGAAGAACTGTAAGGACAAAGGAATAATCAAAAGGTGGATCCTGGAAAAAATGTATCAGCTTCACAGATTTGTCTTTATCCTTGTCTGTCCTAAGATCAGAGAAGGCAATGGCACCCCAGTCCAGTACTCTTGCCTGGAGGATTCCATGGACGGAGGAGCCTGGTGGGCTGCAGTCCATGGGGTTGCTAAGAGTCTGACCCGACTGAGCGACTTCACTTTCACTTTTCATTTTCATGCATTGGAGAAGGAATTGGCAACCCACTCCAGTGTTCTTGCCTGGAGAATCCCAGGGACGGGGGAGCCTGGTGGGCTGCCGTCTACGACGTCACACATAGTCAGACATGACTGAAGAGACTTAGCAGCAGCAGCAGCAGTCCTACGATACCAGAGATGGTTTGATGTCTTCCCCATCACCAAATAGTCAGACCTTGATTATGACCATGTGAGGCTGTGTGTTCTATTCCCTTGTAAAAAAATTGCTGCCCACTCAGCCTTGGTACCACCACTATCCTGTGAATAATATCAGTATGAAGTTCTTGTACTATTCTCTAAGGCCAACTCCTTAACTTTTGAATTGTATCTCATTATCTCTCAACTTTTCAAGAATAAGCACAATTCTTACTTTCCCTTCAAACAACCATTTTCCACTTCCTATTAGATCCTTTAAAAACATCCTGCTCCAAAGTATAGATCCTTTCCTTCTCCTTGCTTTCACACTGTCTTCTGTGTCCCTTTAGGAAGCATCTCAGAGCTGGCACCTGCTGTGTCCATTTCCTCATCTTCCAACCTCTCTGCAACCCACTCCAGGTCAACTTTTGACACACGATTCACTGAGATCATGCTCATTAGGATTGTTGATGGCCTCTGCCTAGTAAGACCCAATGATGGTCAATCAGACCCTTTGTCCTCAGCATAACTGACTCTCAGAAGTTTTGAAGGGAATCAATTGTTTCCACCTTTTAAAAAATCAATGACAGTTTTATACATTAAAAAGATAAGATATGTGTTAGTGGCTCAGTCATATCCAGCTCTTTGTGACCCCATGGACTGTAGCCCGTCAGGCTCCTCTGTCCATGGGATTTCCCAAGCAAGAATATTGGAGCAAGTTGTCATTTCCTCCTCTAGGGGATCTTTCCAACCCAGGGATAGAACCTGGGTCTCCTACATTGCAGGTGGATTCTTTACTGTGTGAACCACCAAATACAATAAACATGAGTGTACCCACTGGTGGTTAAAAAGTAGAGAACTTCCACTGGAAACTCTCATGTGTCTTTCTCAGATTGCTTATCTCTGGAATATAACCACCCTTCGGAAATTTTGTGCTTATTATTCCCTTGCCATCCTGCATGGTTTCATTTTATCCATGTATTTCTCTAGCAATGTGTTATTTCATTTTGGTTTTATGAGCTTTCACATCAACAGTAACTTATTGCACATGTCTTTGTAACTTGCTTTTTTTTCTCTCCACATTATTTTTCTGAGTTTTATTCATGATGCTGCTTATAACCCCCGCTTGTTTCTACTGCTGTGCAGTGTCTATTACACACCTGTGTTAATTATCTACTGCTATGCAAAAAATTTACTCCAAAATTTAAGAGTGTGAAACAGTGACAAACAGTTTCTGTAGGTCAGGGATTTAGGAGACACTTAGCTGAGCTATTCTAATTCAGGATCTCCCATGAGGTTGCATTCAAGATATTTGCTAAGGATACAGTCATCTGAAGGCTTGACCGGAGCTGGAGACTTTGCTTCCAAGATGGCTCAGTCAGGAGACTGGGAGTTGGTCCTGGTTGTTGGAAGGAGCCTCAGGTCCTCGCCATGTGGTTATCACCACAGGGCTACGTGAGTTTCCTTCCAACATGGTAGCTGGCTTCTTCTAGAGAGAAAGATCCAGGAGAGCAAGGCAGAAGTCACAGTGACTTTTATTACTTGGCCTTGGAAATCACGTGCTATTATTTCTAAAATATTCTATCGGTTACACAGATCAGCTCTATTCAGTGTGGGAGGGGACAACACAAAGATTGTGAATAACAGGAGCTGACATCAGTGGGCATCTTGGAGACTGGCTATCCCAATTTATCTATTCTCTTGTTAATGATAGTAATGTTATTTCAGTTTTTAAAGTTATAAACAGTACTTCTATTCTCATTCTTGTTTAGGATTCCTGGTGCACATAAGCAAGAGTTTCTCCCGAGGGAGACCCTGGGTCACAGGCTATGTGCATCTTCAAATAGATTAGCTAAAACTAAAATTGCCTGAAAGTGGTTAAACAGTTTATACTCCTATCAGCAGTAATATTTCCCATGCTCTATATCCTTGTCATTATTTGGTATTGTCATATTATTTTATTTGGCATATTTTTAAATTGATGCCAATCTGGCAGGTATAAAATGATATCTTTTGCAGATTAAAATTTGCATTTTGGGGACTTCCCTGTGGGTCCAGTGCTTAAGACTCCATGTTTTCAATGCAAAGGACATGGGTTCAATCCCTGATTGGGGAACTAAGATCCCACATGCCACACAGTGTGGCCTGAAAAATAATAATAACAAGAAATTAAATAAAATTTGCATTTTTCCAAATTACTAATGAGATTGAACACCTACCTGTTCATGTGTTTATTGCCCATTCAAGCTCCCTATAGTAAGTAATGCCTATTAGTGGCATCTACACTTTTTTTTTAATTGGCTTATATGTCTTTGTCTTACTAAATTGTAGGAGTTCTTTTTCTAGTCTGAATTATTAAGAAGCTTCTGGTGATTACAAGTGCTGCAAAGATTTCCTCCAAGGTTGTGCTCTTTTTACT
Organism: Bos indicus x Bos taurus; assembly: GCF_003369695.1. Classification (NCBI taxonomy): domain Eukaryota; kingdom Metazoa; phylum Chordata; class Mammalia; order Artiodactyla; family Bovidae; genus Bos; species Bos indicus x Bos taurus. Next base: position 75,646,994 of record NC_040087.1, on the reverse strand, counting down.
TTTTAATACTATTTTTTTAATGACTAGAAATATAAAATGTCTTCTCTTCGCCCTCTGTGGTATGTGCTATTTATGTCTTTTTAGAGACATTATTCCACTGACTGAGGTCATAAAAATATCTGCCTACATTTCCTTCAGAAAGGTTTTAAGTGTTGCTCTCCACATGTAGGTCAGGTGGAATCTATTTCTGCACGTTAGGGGAGGCCTGGATTATCACTTGCTCAAGACTCCTTCCTAAAGCACTTTCTGCCCTTGACTTGAGGGTCATCTCCTGATTTTCCTCCCACCTGACTCGTTGCTGTGTTCACTGCAGCTCTTCCTCTCTGTAGCCACTCCATGAGTGAGCGGGCATGCCCTCTCTCCTGTCTGTCTGGATACCCTCACATTCTCACCCAAGTCCAGGGCTATAAACACCATCTGTGTGCCGAACGCTCCGTTCTCACATCTTTACCCTTGTCCTTCCTATCCCCACGGGGCTCACTCCTTCCCATCAAATGTCACCTCCTCAGAGAAGCCTTCCCTGAACGCACTGTGTCAAACAGCAGCACCCGCACCGCCCCACTGTACTTACCTTGCTTTATTCTATTTATTGGCTGTGCTGGGTCTTTGTTGCTGCGCACGGGCTTTCTCTAGTGGTGGCGAGCAGGGGCTACGCACCAGCTGTGGCATGCAGGCTTCTCACTGAGGCGGCTTCTCGAGATGTAGAACGTGCGCTCTAGTGCCCGCAGGCCCGCTTCAGTAGTTGGTGGCACTCAGGCTTAGTTTCCCCGAGGTATGTGGAATCTTCCCCAGCCAGGGATTGAATCCACGTCCCCTGCCTTGGCAGGCAGATTCTTAGCCACTGGAGCACCAGGGAAGTCCTGCTTTATTTTATATCAAGTATAATCAGTCATCTCCTGCTTTTATATTATCAATAGAGATAGACTGTGTATTATCGGTCCAGTATTTGAATGTGTATCATGGACTTTGAACTGTTTGCTAATGCATCTAAGTGACTAAGAACAGTGCCCAGCATATTCTAGATACACAATGAACATCTGTAGTAAAAAAAGAAAAAAAAGCAATGATAACCTCTATTTAGCATTGTCCTTTATAGCCTATGGAGCTCTTTTATGTGCAGTTATGTTCCTCCATTAGGAACATATCCCCAGACACATGGCTTTGCCTATGTTTGTGAATACCAGAGCAATAACTTCTCTTCCTTCGGAGGTCTCTTAACATGTTTTTTCACTCAGGACGCTTAATTTTATTCCCAGCTGTGTGCATTATTAGGTGTGTGACTGTCACTTCAGGAGACTGAAATATAACTTGTCTCGGATGACCATACCAACTATTATTTGATGTCTCACATAAAAGGAATGTGGTTCTGAGAAAGGGACAAGTGATTCAAATTAATGCACATACAAAATGTACGAATGCCGAGTCTCAAGCTATCCAGGGCTATGTAGACGAGGGGTTCTCAATCGTTGCTTTTCAGCCAAAATACATGCCCACAGGCTACTCTTACATTTATACCAGCATAAACATTTTTGTTGGAAGCGAAATACTGTGAAACGTTTTTATTCACCACAGCTGTCAGCCGCTAACTTGCAGAATCCCAGCCGGCACTTACACATGGGTTTTATCTAGCGGACCCCATCCTTGCTTCAGAGCCCCTCCAGGAGATGTGCGATGACAGTGTCCAGGCCTCTTCCCACCTGATGTTATTCCTAAGCCCATAAATCTATGTAGCTAAGTCCATAAAAATACACATTTGGCAAGTTTGAGGGGCCGGAGAAATCCATCCATTTACTATGTCTACTGAGTGTTTTTGAACTTCATGCATGAAAATTTGGCCACTTGTGTCCAATTACTGTTTTGCACCCTGACTCATTCCACAACCCCAAATTTAAGCATATCTCTTCCTGTGGACACAAAAGGCAAACTTGAGGCTGATATGCAAAGAGATTTCTCACTTCCTTGGAACTCAGTGGGCTGGTTTTATGTTATCAAAAGTTCTGGCACTGTGGGCAGGCTTTACCCGGTGTTGACAGGTCCCAATCTCAAAGCACACATCCAGGAAAACGTGGGAGAGATTCTGGGACTTTGCAGGAGGCGGGAAAGCTCTAAGGCCTGTTGACAGAGCTGTTGAAGACCAACTGTACATCAGGGAACCCTGGACAGTCAAAGCTTCTCATCAGCAACACAGCTAACTGTCCTCAAGAAATCTCCTGCAAAAGTGGTCGGACCAAGTGATACCGACTGAAAATAAATCAGACACTTAACTAAGAGGAGTGAGTTACCTGAGGCCCCAGAAAGCACAAAACTTATGTTAAATAAATCCAATAGCTGGACTTCTCCCTGCTGGCTCAGTGGTAAAACATCTGCCTGCCAATGCAGGAGACACGGGTTCGATCCCTGGTCCGAGAAGATCCCACCTGCTATGGAACAACTAAGCCCATGCTTACTTAGTTCCAAGAAAGGAGAAGTATCAAAGAAAGTAGAATACAAGCTTCCTATTTAGGTAGATTTATGTTTAGGAATTACATAATTCTTTAATTTAAAAAGGCTCTAATTTAAAGTACACAGGTAATTGAATTAGTCTAAAAACACATAGGGAGGAGTGACAATGAATAAAATCAAATAATGTATTTCTCATAGATTGTGCCCACGACAACAACAAAAAAACCAGTATTTTTTCTATTGGACTATAATTATCCACCATTTTTTTTTAAGTGGTAAAGGAGAAATTGCTGAGAATTCCTGCTCTGTGAGAAGAATTCTTTTCCTGCCCTACATCTTTCCATCACTAATACAGAGCCCAGGCCACATTTTTGGCCTTTCTCCTTAAGAACATTCTTAATCACATTCTTAGTTGTTCTATCTCCAAGTCAGAAAGTGAATGTATATTTTATAATGAAAAGCACAGCAATACTTCTGGAAGCTGCAGCTTTTTGTGCTCAGTCTGGCCTAGTCATCAGGGACATGGTCTGCTCACTGTCCAGGAGGTGCTATAACCCCCTGAATTACTCATTACAGCTAAGTTTCTGCAGTAAAATTTTTTGTGGTTAAATGTATATAACATGGAACTTACCATTTTAACCCATTTCAAGTATGCAATTCAGTGGCATTACGTTCGTATTGTTGTGCAGCCATCACCACCATCCATCTGCAAGGACACTTCCTTCTTCCCAAACTCTACCCGTTAAACAATAATCCCCACATCTCTCTCTCCTCAGCCCCTGTGGATCCTTTGATGCACCTTGCAACTTTCTGTCTCTATGAGTTTGACTATTTTAGGTACCTCATATAAGTAGAATTAAGTACTAGCTGTTTTAAAATCATCTCTTTTCTTAAAAAAAAATAAATCTCATGTTATGCGTTAGAAGTCTTAAGCACCTTGGATTAAGTGAACTGGCAGAGTTTATTCAAAAGCCTGGGCTTCCCTGGCGGCTCAGCTGGTAAAGAATCCACCTGCAATGCGGGAGACCTGGGTTCAATCCTTGGGCTGGGAAGATCCCTTAGAGAAGGGAAAGGCTACCCACTCCAGTATTCTGGCCTGGAGAAGTCCATGGACTGTATAGTCCATGGGGTCGCAAAGAGTCAGATAAACTGAGTGACTTTCACACATTCAAAAGCCAAAATAAATCTTTTTTCTTAATTTTCCCCTCTATTTCAGATAAAGAGTTATTCAAATTGTATTGGGTTGGCCAAAAAGTTTGTTTGGGTTTCCTACACAGGGAACTCTACTCAATGTTCTTTAATAACTATATGGGGAAAGAGTCGAAAAAAGAGTGGATATGTGTGTACGTGTTGCTGATTCATTTTGCTGTACAGCAGAAACTAACACAACACTGTGAATCAACTATACTCCAATAAAAATTAATTAAAAAAAAAAAACATGGGCTTGTGCTATTTAGAGTCTCTGAAGATGTTTCTCTCCTCGGTCATAGGAAAATATCCCCAAAATTCTGGAATTTCTCCAATCTCCAGGAAAGAAGAAGTTCATGCTTCTTAATTGTTAAAGTGAAAGGCTTTGGTTTTGCCTTCTCCCATTATATATCAATTTGGGAGAATGTTTGTTGAGGGGAATACACACTTTCATATCAAATCAAGTGACCGAACTTAACTGATTAAAAATTTCAGTATTCTTTCAGAGGTCTTCTGAAAAGAAAGTGAAAGTGTTAGTCACTCAGTCGTGCCCGACTCATTGTGACCCCATGGACTGCAGCCCAAAAGGCCCTTCTTGTCCATGGGATTTTCCAGGCAAGGATACTGGAGTGGGTAGCCATTTCCTTCTCCAGGGGACCTTCCCAACCCAGGGGTCGAACCTGGGTCTCCTGCACTGCAGGCTGATTAAGCTGCCAGGAAGCCTATAGGTCTTCTAGTTTTACTAAAATAAATAAAATTAATACACAATAATACATTAAAAATTAAATAAACTAGTTCTTTAGAAAATTCACGGAGCATCCTTTGGTCCATCGGGAACCTGGTGCCTTAGGTCAATTTTGCCCCCTTCTGCACTGTTCCAGGGTGCTCAGTATGGCTTCTTGGAGGGCTCAGTGGGATCCAGAGTCATCAGGTCACAGCAGTGAGCAATGGAATAAAACACCTCCTGACTGTTTTTGCCTTCTCTCCTATTTCACTGTTCCCAGTTGTTCATTTTTTGGGGGATTGCTTCCCAAGACAGAATACCCTCACACAAGTCCTTCCAGAGATACTGTCATCCATATCTCTCTGTGCCTCCCTGTCTCCCTTTGTCATTGTCTATCTGTCCGTCTCTCTCTCTGTCATGCACACACACACACACACGTACACCCATATCCACTCACTGCTCCAGTCTGCTTTCCTCCCTTTTGGTTTCACTCTTTGGTAGGTTGGAGTCAAGACACCTACCACATTTTTATTTTTGCACCTTGAGGCATGTGGGATCTTCGTTCAGCATCCATGTATTGGAAGGCGAAGTCTTAACCACCGGACCAGCTGGTAAGTCCCCCATCCACATTTATAGGCTTACATCTCCTAACTTGCGAACCCAGAGGAGAGAAAAGCACATTTTCCCCCCAGTAGTGCTGGCAAAATTCCTGGCATGATGCTTCCTGTCTCTGATTGGCCTGGCCTAGGTAGTGGGCCCCCTCTGAACCAATCACTGACTTGGGTCAGGAGCCAGGTGGTGGGGTCAACTCCCACCCACCATGTACACTGAGACTAGAAAAGGTATGCTTATCCAAAGGAGAATCAGGATGGCCCTACATGTCGCCAGATCCTTGCACTGGGGAGATTTAATTCTTCTTCAACCTTATCTCTGCCTAAATTCCTTCCCTCTTGCTCTCAAGACATCCAGGAAGCAGTTCTTGCCCCTTTCTTGATTACCTCGTAACTTAGGCCAAGTGCCAGACCGCACTGGATGTGTGGGCGGCTCTCTTACCAATGTGGTAAAGTGCAAGAGACAGAGGTTCTGACCTCATCAACATGACTCCTTCCCCTTTATTACACAAGGGAAGGGCCTTTTAAAAAAAACTTTTATTTTGTATTAGAGTCTAGCTGATGAACAAGGTTGTAATACTCTCAGGGACTCAGCCATTCATATACATGGAACCATTCTCCCCCAAACACCCTTCCCATCCAGGCTGCCATGTAACATTGAGCAGAGTTCCCTGTGCTCTACAGTAGGTCCTTGTTGGTGATCCATTTAAAATATAGCAGAGTGTACATGTCCATCCCAAACTCCCTCACTATAGGGAAGGGCCTTAAACACATAGGGATTTTTAATGATGACGCACAGCTGGGTTACCCTCCTTCATGCTTCCCATCACCGAGGGTCCTCCAGTTGAATTCATTCTGACACTAACTACCTAGAGTTAATGCAGACCCCCACAGACTAGGGCTCAGTTCTACAAGACGGCTTCCACTTCAGGTGCCAGTCACAGGTCCTAGGGCCACCCGCTCCTCTGTCCAGCTTGGCTGAAAATTCAGGAGTCCTCGCAATGCCCCTCTCACATTTGATAACTCACTGGAAGAACTCACAGACCTCAGGAAAGCTCAGGGTCGGGATGAACTGAAAGATTGACATATATACACAGCTATGTATAAAATACATACACTACTATGTACAAAATGGGGCTTGGCTGTTAGCTCAGCTGGTAAAGAATCTGCCTGCAATGCAGGAGATCCAGGTTCAATCCCTGGGCCAGGAAGATCCCCTGGAGAAGGAAACAGCAACCCACTCCAGTATTCTTCCCTGGAGAATCCCAGGGACAGAGGCGCCTGGCAGGCTACAGTCCACGGGATTGCACAAAGTCGGACACGACTGAGCGAGAAGCACAGCACAGCACATAAAACAGATAACTAATGAGAACCTACTGTACGGCACAGGGAACTCTACTCAGTGCTCTGTGGTGACCTATATGGGAAGGAAATCCATGAAAGAGGGGATACATGTATACATGTGACTGATTCACTTTATAGCAGAAACTAGCACAATATTGTAAAGCAACTATACTCCAATAAAAAGTAATTAAAAATTAAAAAAAAATAACCACATGTGCAAAAAAAGAGAGCGAACTCAGGAAAAGTGCTGTACTTAAAATTACGATTTTATTATAAAAGATACAGTTAAAGAGCCAGATGAAGAGGTACATAGGACAAGGCTTGGAAGGGTCCGGGGCACAGGCGTTTCTGTCCCTGTAGGGTAAGGGTATGCCATCCAACTATATCAACTGTTCACCATCCAGGAAGCTGTTGTTTAGAGTTTGCTAAATCGAGGTGTCACTACATAGGCAGATTGGTTAAATCATTGGTCACTGGGGATTGATCTCAATCTCCAGCTCCGCTTCCCTCCCAGGAGGCTGGGGTTGGGCTGAGGAGGAATCTGGCTGCTTCCTGAAACCAGCCTCAAGAGTAACTGAAACAGCTAGAACGGCCCTTTTCTCAGCAGCTGGGATGGTGGTCTCAGCACCAGTTAGATTACTGGTGATTCCTGAACTTCTTCTTGGTTAGGCTGGAACCATTCCAGATTATCATTGTTCTCCTCAAAATGATCATCTGAAGTGCTTCTCCTTCCCTGAATGGTTTTTTTTCCTTCCCCTTAATCAACCTGAAGTTGCTTTTGAAAAAATCAGGGTTTTCCCCCCCAAAATAAACGACCAGTTTAAAAGAGTCTATACTACAAAGTTATTTTGAGGCTTTTCTCGTTGGAGACTTTCACTTCCATGGCCTCACCTCTCACCTAAGCATAGATGGCTCTTCAAAACTCTTGCCTTAACCTTTCTCCTGATAACCAGTTTAACTTGTTTGTCCGGGTCTGTCTCTGACTTTATCAGCTGTTACATAAGTATATAAATTCTGTGTTCCGGCCAAGTTGATCTATTCAATCTTGAAGCATTAGGCATATTTCTAAAACCACACTTCTATCCATGCTGTCCCCAGGCCTTCTTCTTCTCTGCTTGCTGCACTCCCCTATCTGTTCATTTTCACTCAAAGTCCCTCCTCAGGAAGACATCCAGCCTCCACTGATCCTTTTGTTCCCTCAGTTCAGTTCAGTTCAGTCACTCAGTCGTGTCTGACTCTTTGCAACCCCGTGAATTGCAGCACGCCGGGCCTCCCTGTCTATCACCAACTCCCTGAGTTCACTCAGACTCACATCCATCAAGTCAGTGATGCCATCCATCCATCTCATCCTCTGTCGTCCCCTTCTCCTCCTGACCACAATCCCTCCCAGCATCAGAGTCTTTTCCAATGAGTCAACTCTTCGCATCAGGTGGCCAAAGTACTGGAGTTTCAGCTTTAGCATCATTCCTTCCAAAGAAATCCCAGGGCTGATCTCTTTCAGAATGGACCGATTGGATCTCCTTGCAGTCCAAGGGACTCTCAAGAGTCTTCTCCAACACCACAGTTCAAAAGCATCAATTCTTCAGTGCTCAGCTTTCTTCACAGTCCAAATCTCACATCCATACATGACCACTGGAAAAACCATAGCCTTAACTAGACGGATCCCTACGCACCTATATTTAGGAGTCACGTGCTACCCTGAACCACTTCTTACTCTTTTATGTTAAGTGTTCCTTCTCCACATCTCAACTGCACACAGATTCTTGTATCTTCCGTAGAGTCTAGTGCTCTAGAATACTCAGTGTGTATTCGTTGATTTTACTTTCCCTGACCCCTATTTCTCCTAGAATGGCAAACGTTTCAGTTACTATTCCTCAATAACAAGCCGTTCACATTTCTGAGGGTTGACTGAGCTCAAATGGGAAGTTCTCACTAGAGGTCTCTCGTGAATTGGCAAACAGATGTCAGCTGGCATCTCAGTGAGCTGGAGACTCCTCTGGACTGAACATCCAAAGTGGCTCACTCTCATGACCTGTGGGTGAAGTTGGCTATTGGTTGAGAGCTCTGTTGGGACAGTCAACCAGAGCACCCAAGCCTGGCCTCCCCATGTGCTTTTCACAATCTGACAGCTGGGTTCAAAGAGGGAGTAGCCCAAAGCAAGAGCTCCACATTCCCAGGCAGAAGCTGCAAGGCTTATTATGATTTGTCCATTGAAGCCCAGAACATCCCTTCTACAACATTCTCTAGGAAAAGTAAGTCACTGATACTGGTCCAGATTCAAGGCACGGGGAATGAGACCCTCAGTTGTATGTGAGAGTGACAAGATTACATTGCAGAGGCACACAGGGGATGGGACTCTAGCGTTGTCACCAGCTCAGTTCAGTTCAGTTCAGCTGCTCAGTCGTATCCGATTCTGTGACCCCATGGACTGCAGCACGCCAGGCTTCCCTGTCCATCACCAACTCCCGGAGTTTACTCAAACTCATGTCCATCAAGTCAGTGATACCATCCAAGCATCTCACCCTCTGTTGTCCCCTTCTCCTCCCACCTTCAATCTTTGCCAGCATCAGGGTCTTTTCCAATGAGTCGGTTCTTCTCATGAGGTGGCCAAAGTATTGTAGTTTCAGCTTCAGCATGGACTGGTTGGATCTCCTTGCAGTCCAAGGTCACCATCTCAGGAAAATACAATTGGCCAAGGCCGGTAACCTGAGCCTTTCCCTTCTTAGAATTACTCTAGTTTGTAACCCACCTGCCGAGGTATTGAAGCTCCCTTGTAGTGTGTGTTTGTGTTCTATTATCCTAGCCTCTGGATAAACCTCTAAGACATTATTAGGAAAGTCAGCTGGGTGACCAGAACTGAAAACATTCAGTGGCTCAGAACCAACAAAATAGCAAAGGAAGCATCATAACTAAACAGTCTACTCTCTGTACAATGAGCTTATTCTTTTCCCCAATTTACAGAACACCACAGAGGGGCTGGGAATGTTTGATATCTTGTGGTGGTGAGGCACAGTTTTACTCATGAAGCTGCGGAAAGAAGATAGAGAGATTTGAAAGAGGTTGAGGAAGGTATTTAGGGCTTGTGATTGGAAGAAGTCAGGGTGTTCCTTGGCAGCTGCTCTTCATTGCATCCTGTAATGCTTGGCATTAATTTTACTGTCAAAGGGATACACGGAAAGACAAATTAAGAGACTCTCGGAGATTTCCTTGAGATTGGCTTAAATTCCCCTTGGAATCATCCCACAACACTGATTTCTACTTTCAGTAAGATTTTCTCCCCACTGTGTGCCAACACCCATTATATTGTACAGAAGTATTAATCATCCATGTGGAATTTTATGTTTATAAAGTCTCTGAAAATATCAACCCTTTCCCCTGCCCCCACCAACTGAGCTCACAGACCATGGCCCTCTCTCTGGACATGTACAAACCAGTCTGATTTTTTTTTGTTGTTCTTGTGTTACCAGGGCCAAGTTGTTAAACTGACTCAACCTGCCAGTTAAATACCTGTGAATTCAGGGAAAACTAGTCAACTCATTTAAATCAATCCCAGACACAGAGCCAGATCAGGGGAAACTAGTCAAACTCATTTAAATCAACCCAGGACACAGCTCCCAGCAACTGCATAGCTGACGTCCCCAGAAGAGACCACGTTGCAGGTATGACGTTAGCTCTCTGGGCCTCGAAGTCACCACGTCTGAGGACATGCAACTTAGTAAAGACTGTTTTAGACATGCTGAGTAAGTAGTTTGACTCAGCACTTCACTTTGATGGGAAGAACCTCAGTAGACAATGAAGGAACAGGATCGAATGTATCACCTTGTGTGTGTATCACATTATGAAACCAGGCTTGTAGAAGCATGTTTTCAAAACAACTTGTAGTTCAATCGCTAAGTCATATCTGACTCTGGGCAACCTCATGGACTGTAGCCCACCAGGCTCCCCCGTTCCTGGGATTCTCCAGGCAAGAATATTGGAGTGGGTTGCCATTTCCTCCTCCAGGGATCTGCCCAACCCAGAGATAGAACCCACGTCTCCTGCATTGGTGGATGGGTTCTTTACCTCTGAACTTTCAGGGAAGTCCAGTTATAGACTTTCTCCCCCTAAAATCTTATCCGTCTTAGTCAGTGACATCATCATCCACCTGGTTACTCAGGCCAAAATCTTCAGAGTGAACATCTCCTTCTCCCACCTTGTCCGTTCCACCTCCTGCCACTGCTTTTAATGTATCAGCAAGCTCTCGCTTCACAAGACCTGTATCCTGCTGCTGCTGCTGCTAAGTCGCTTCAGTCGTGTCCAACTCTGTGCGACCCCATAGACCGCAGCCCACCAGGCTCCTCTGTCCCTGGGATTCTTTAGGCAAGAGTACTGGAGTCGGGTGCCATCGCCTTCTCCGAGACCCATATCCTTACCTATCATTTATTACCACATACACTAGCATCGCTCCATCCCAAGCCACCTGACCCTGCTAACTGCAGAATCGCAAGTCTCCGACCTTATTGATAGATTTAACCAAAGAAAAACTATTATATTTGGGGGGTATATATCCAACAGTGGTTGCCCTGGAAAGGTCTTGTGCCAATTTAGGAAAAGGGGGAGGAGACTTACTTTTTACTATATTTCTTTTAGTGATGTAGACAATAAAAATTTTTTTTTCTCATGAAAGGAGTTAAAACAATGACTTTATCTTGGTAATAAATAGTTTAATTCAGAAAGACAAAGAGAAAAGACTAATTATAGTGTCTCATTTTAAAGGAAAATATTAGTAATGCTTCCCTGGATAAGTATGAGGTTTTATCTAAAAAGATAATAACAAATTTTCACTTCTACTATGTCTTTACATTTTCGGACTTATTATGTATAAATGAATACCTCAGACAAAATAATAGCTAATATTTCAGAGTGTTAACTATGAGCAAATGCCAAGCAGAGTGCTTTAAAATAACAGTACTGTTCTCATCTCCAGTTACAACTGAGGGGATGAAAGTTCAGAGAAATTAATTAACTTGCCAGAGGTCACACAGCTAATAAGTTACAGAGCTGATGAGAACCTAAGCTGTCGGGCAGGAGAGTCCACATCCTTAACCACCAAACCTTTTATTTATTATATTGTTAATGACTCCTTTGTTTCATGCAAGTAACACTTAAGGGTACATAATTTCCAATTCAAAACTAGGACTTAGCAGAAAAGGGATCTAGCTTTAACTATAGGAAGTAAAAACACAAATATAAATATTGGGTTGGCTGAAAAGGTCAGGTTTTCTGAATGAACTTCTTGGCCAACCCAATACTTAAGTCTCATAGATAAAGTGATACTATTACAAGCCCTTTACAGACATAAATCAAGTTAAAATGAGGCCGTGCTCATTAGGTTATGGCCCCTCATCCAGTATGACTGGTGTCCTTAGAAGCAGAAGAGAAGACACACGGACACGGGAAGAACCCCCTGTGAGGACAGAGGTGGAGACTGGAGTGATGTGTTTATGAACCAGAAGATGCCCAGGGTGGTGAGCAACACCAGAAGCCGAGAGAAAGGCCTGGGCCAGATCCTCCTCTAGAACCTTCAGACGGAGCAAACCCTGGCTGGCACCTTGATTTCAGACGTGTGGCCTCCAGAACTGTGAGAGAAGGCGTTGAAAAGTGAAAGTGTTAAAGGCTCAGTCATGCCTTGACCACTGTGCCACCTGGGAAGCCGCATGTCTCCAACGGGAGCTTAGAAGCTGTGGTCTCCTCCCGGTGTTGAGGAATCCTGCAGGGAACCATCCCGGGTCTTAGCCAGGGGCGGGGGCTCTGCTTTCAGCCTTGTTGTGCACCTGTGTCCCATTGGCTGGCCCCTTAAAAAAAATTGGATACAATTAAAAATTTCTGGACTGATGCTCTACTCTTAGATGGTCCTGAGTGACTTTATACTTCCATGACCCCCCGTGAACCAGGCCCCACCCTGGGTTCTACCTGCACACAAACTCTCTACTCACACACACACACACACACCATTTTGCACACATTCCCTACCCTCAGCACATCATCTGATTTCTGTTGATTTCCTCCGAAGGGTTCTGGTTGAATGGACCTGGAAATGCCTCGGACTCCCTGGGTTGGTTCAGGTGCTGCCTCTTTCTGGTCCTTCTGCAGCACCGACCGGACCCTTCATGCTCCCAGCTCAGGAGCCCCCAGCGCCCAGCGCACTCTGAAATTATGAAATTACAAATTCCACACAGGCCCTGAATCCTTGACGAGAATTAGAGTTGATAGTTTTCTGGAAAAACACACAAAATTTGTCGCTTCTCACCTGGCCCCTTATGTCTTCTCCCCATAGAACCTTGCCAGTGACTTCCTAAGTTGGTTAAAATCTACTGGACTAAATTCCATATTCTTCAGTGCTCATTTTTTTCTTTCTTCACTCCTTTCCTGCTGTGGCTGTGAAGCCAAAATGTCAAAGAGCAATTAAAAAAAAATAAAGTAAATATGTTTAATAGCTCTTCCCTCTTATTAAACTCTACATAGAAAAAAATTAAAAAAAGAAAACAAAAAAGAAGCAAAACAATAAAAAAGAAAAGAAAAACAAGAAAATAAATAAAATAAACTCCACAGCATTTCTGCATGTCCTCCTTCCCCCATCCAGCCCTTCTTCCACTCTCTGGCTCGAAGGACTCCCCTGCATTCTGGCTGCCAAAGTTTGACTTGTCTTGGGCTTTCATTCAGATCCTTTCCTTCCAAGTTTTCCAGCAGTAATCCTGTCTTCTGAGAGGGCATTAGAGGAAGTAAGGGGCTGATGGCAGAGGATCGGTCCTCCTCCAGCCAATGCATGTACATGTATGTAGACTATGAGTTTCTCCTTGGGCCCAACAGCCAGGAGAGCCTGAAGTTATTATTGAATGTTATCTAATCTGACACAGCACTGACAGAAAGTCCTGGTAGAGTTTCTTGGGGATTTTTTTTTATGTGACAGTTTAATTGAATTTATTTCTCTTTCTTTGATTATGTTCTAGAAAATAAAACAGCCATAAAAACGAATTTTTCCACGCTGTTATCTGATACATTAATCTGTTACTTTCAAGCTTCCTTCCTACTCCTCTTATCCATATTTTGATGAGTTTATGTTAATCAAAGCAGTAACGAGTTAATTTTTAATGATGGATATTTTAATCACTGGTCTCCTAGTGGTCAGCCTCAATGTTTGATGTAGCGGCTTATTTGGCTCTTTTGACTATTTGGGTATTTTGTCTGTGACTCATTTCTCTAAGGTGCCATTCTTTTAAAATGCTGCAGCACAAGGAAGGACAGTTATATAATCAAATGATGGCTTGACAGCAGGCACCCTGGGCATCAGCCATGAAATATACATTCAAGATCAAATAGCAAGAAAGGAAGAAAGGAGACTGGGGGAAAAACAGAAATCAGAGCCTCAGGGACCTGTGAGACAGTAACTAACTATCTAACATCTGTGTCATTAGAGTCCCTGACCTTTGACCAGCAGGAGACAGAACCCCAGTAGAGGCTGGAGAGTCAATTCTACCCTTTCTGACAATCTTTCTGGGATGCAGCGGTTTATACCACCTGTCTGAATACATCACACAGGGCCAAGCTTATAGCTGAGCTTCTCATGAAGCTGTAGGCAGCTCAGTACATATCCCTTTATAACCAGCCTCCCTCCTTCCCTGCCTCATTCCCGTCTCCCTCTCCACTGCTTCCAGGAGCTTGCACTCCCCATGAACATGTTAGCACAGAAGATTTGATTCTGTTTTCTAGCAAACCTATTTCTCTTTATCTTTCTGGAGTCCTCTTATTTCTGTTTTTCTTCTCGTTATATCTTTGGAGTTTTTTTTTTCCCTCTTGTAGTTTCAGTTTCTTTGTATATTCATTGTCTTTTAAGCTTCTATTATATTTGTCTTCCATTAGATTATCAGTCACTGTTTTCTCTTTTAGTATATTAGTTAGAAGTGTTTTTAGTTCTGGAAAGGTTGTGGGTGATTGAATCTCATCACGTGCTCTTTTTTATATTTTAATTCAACTTTTTTGTCTGTCTCCTCCAACAATTTTATTTCTGTAAAACCTAACTATTGTGACTATCCTGATTGTTTCTCTGTGGCTACTGTGTCTTCGTAAGGCATTCATATTAGTGTCCTATTACCGCTCTAACAAATCACTGCACTCAGTGGCCTACAGTGACTTAATGTATTACTGTTCTGGATGTCAGAAGTACTAAAATTAAGATGTCAGCATAACTTTGTTCCTCTTGGAGACTTTGGGGTAGAATTCATTTCCATGTTTTCTCGAGTTTGTAGAGGCTGCCTGCATTCCTCGAGTGAGTCCTGATAAGTCTGGCTGGATTTTTCTGAAACCTTGTTTCTCATTCTAATGGCTGAACACCCTGTCCCCACTTAGCACTTGGTTCTAGCGTCTCTTGACTTCTAAGCTTACCTTCGTGGCCTGACAAGCGACTGTTCCTGTAACCAGTCCTCTGGCTGTCAGACGTTATTGCTTGTCCTTTTGAATCGTCACATATCACCCACCCCTTGCTGCCGTGCCTCAGTGTCTGCATAGCAGCCATGTACTGTGTTTGTCCCTCAGTAGGGCTGCATTGGAGAAGGAAATGGCAACCCACTCCAGTGTTCTTGCCTGGAGAATCCCAGGGACGGGGGAGCCTGGTGGGCTGCCGTCTATGGGGTCGCACAGAGTCAGACATGACTGAAGCGACTTAGCAGCAGCAGCAGCAGCAGGGCTGCAGGATTGGTTCCAGGGAGATAAGAAAATCCCTAATACTCAAGTCCCTTATATAAAATGGCATGGTAGATGCAAATACATCTACACCATCTTCTCTATGTTTGAAATTGTCTTTAGATTACTTCTAATACACAATACAAGTGCTGTGTAAATATTTGTAATTACAATGTAAACACTATATAAGTTTTTTGTCCTTTCTTTGTGCTTAGTCACATTCTGTCCTGTTGACTCTTTGCGACTCATGGACTATAGCCGGCCAGGCCCCTCTGTCCATGTGATTCTCCCTACACAAATACTGGAGTGAGTTGCCATTCCCTTCTCCAGGGGATCTTCCTGACCCAGGGATCAAACCTGGGTCTCCTGCATTGCAGGCAGCTTCTTCACCATCTGAGCCACCAAACAGTTGGCACCAAGTGGCAAGTTCAAGTTTTGCTTTTTGGAGTTTTCTGGGGTCCTCCCCCACCCCAACTCAAGGTTGGCTGAATCTTCTGTTGGTTGAATCTGCAGGTGTGGATCCTGGAAATTCAGGGGGCCAGCTGTGCTTTTCTGGATTTCCCAAGTGCTAAGCACTGCCTGGCTCACTCTCAGTCATAGTCTTCTCAGCAGGTGAAGTGCTACCTGCAAGCGGGTCCCCTCCCTCCACGCATCTTTCTTAGCTCTAGGAGCTGTGTAGCCTCCAGGCGCAGACCCCTCCTGGGCTCTCCTGTCCTGTCTACTCCAACCCCAAGCTCCTGTTCTGATAGAAAGGGTGTGCAATTCAGGGACTTCCCAGCAGGGTGACTCCTTAGAGGTGAGGACCTCATTTTGCATATGCTCAACTCCAATACTTTGGCCACCTGTTGCAAAGAGCTGACTCATTGGAAAAGACCCTGATGCTGGAAAGATTGAAGGCAAGAGGAGAAGGGGACAACAGAGGCTGAGATGGTTGGATGGCATCACTAACTCAGTGAACATGAGTTGGAGCCAACTCCGGAGATGGTGAAGGACGGGGAAACCTGGTGTGCTGCAGTCCACGGTGTTGCCAAAAGTTGGACATGACTTAGCAACTGAATAACAACTGCATTATAACTCGTGTGTGTGTGTGTGTGTGTGTGTGTGTGTGTGTGTGTGTGTTCGTGCTCGCACTTAGTCACTCAGTCATATCCAATTCTTTGTGATGCCGTGGACTGTGGTCCACCAGGCTTCTCTGTCCTTGGGGACTCTCCAGCAAGAATAGTGGAGTGGGTTGCCATGTCCTCCTCCAGGGAATCTTCCCAATCCAGGGATCAAACCCAGGTCTCCCGCACTGCAGGTGGATTCTTTACTGACTGAGCACCAGGGAAGCCCAAGAATACTGGAGTGAGTAGCCTATCCCTCCTCCAGGGGATCTTCCCAACCCTGGAATCTCCTGCATTGCAGGCACATTGTTTACCAGCTGAACTGCCAGGGAACCCATTAAACTCCTAGCTGTTCTGAAAAAACACCTGATTTTGTTCAACCATGTTAAACTCATCATTGTTATGGGGGGAAAAAAAATCTGATTTTTACATTCTCATTTTACCTCCTAAATGTATAATTTCATCAAACTCCCTTTCACAAATGGCTCTTCTATAGCTCATTAACCACAAGATTTTGTTCTCTTATAAAAATATATCAGGAGGATTTGAGAGTCTGAAAGTGTGATGAAAACCCCGTGTTGGCTCGAGCATACGAGCAGAATTATCGGGAACATTCTCTTCCAGCTGTCCTCAGACGGCGGCTCAGAGTCTTCGGCACGTTCTTTTGACAGATTTTGTGCCTCATTTCCTCACTTGTAACGCAGAAATACGAATGCAGCGCCAATCAGCCTTAAAGGGGTGTTCTGAGAATCCTAGCCACATGGTAACTAAAATTGTATTTCGTGTATGATTTCGACCTTCTGTATTTATAGTACTCTAGGGTCCGAATATCTTATATTACTTTTGGCTCCTCTTGTTGTGACTAGAAGCTGTGAATTATATAGACTGTGATGGAAAAATAGCTCCCTGCACAGAACCCTGGACTGCAGTGTCCATAAAAGGCAGCATGCTGGCTCCAGGAATTGCATGATTTCATAGCTAACCTGTGGTTCTACTTCCCTCCCCTTCACATCTGAAAGCGCATTGGCGCAGAGGGGAGAAGAGCTTTTCTCTCTCTCTCTCTCTTTTTTTTTCTATTTTCATCTCACAGCTCTGTTTCCAAGTCTCCTAGCTGGAAAGCTATTTCTATATGGGAAAGTTATTGCTCCTGGAAGGGTCCTGTGGTCTAGCCTCTCTCCCAGGGCAGAAATCCTCTCTGCCAAACTAAGAGATGACCTGCCCAGTATTACTTAATGTAGGCATGCATTTATTGAGCACCTACTGTGTGCCTGACATTGTGTCAGGCCTCGCACAATGGCAATGTTTGTCGCTCAGTCATATCCAACTCTTTGCGACCCCATGGACTGTAGCCTACCAGGCTCCTCTGTCCATGGAATTCTCCAGGCAGGAACATTGGAGGAGGTAGCCATTCTTTTCTACAGGGGATCTTTCTAACCCAGGGATCGAACCTGGGTCTCCTACATTGCAGGCCAGATTCTTTACGACTGAGCCACAAGGGAAGCAACACATGAGACCTGGGGTTGCAAAGAGTCTGGCACATTGGCAGACCCTGAGATAAACATATAAGTCAAGTAGTTTGGGTGAGAGAGGGTCCCAGGAAACATTGGACATGGAGGATGCGAGACAGGGAAGGTCTCATGTGAAGGAAGACATGAAGGTCATTATCAAGCAAGTTGCTACTGAGGGCAAAGAGAGTTCAGTCCCACTGGTGATCTCAGAAAATCATGAACTGAAACCCAGGATTAACCCAATCGAGGAACAAGGGGATGGGAATTCATCCACCAATTCTCCACTGGTTCAGGGCGCTTTCAGGGGAATTCACAGTCAGCATTTCTGACTTTCCTGTGCTTGGACACTGTGTGTTCCCCAAGGCAAGAAAAGACCTTCAGGTGGAGATTTTCGAGGTCAGCCTTTGATTCTGGAAGCGAATGCCAGAGGATCTGGGGCAAGGGGCACCTGTAACATCTGCTCCATGTGGGGAAGACAGAAAGAACCAAGATCCCCTTTCCTACTCCTACTGTGACCCGAGGGAGGGATGGGACACTCACTCCTTGAACCCAGCAGTGTCCAAGAGGGTGGGGTAAGAGTGGACGGGGGAAACCCTGGAGTAATGGAGGTGGCGGGTCTGAGCGGACATTGTGCCAAACCTGAGTCACACCGGGTGAAGGTGAGCAGCGAGAACCGCGGCTCCAGACGACCTCAGGAGTCTGGAACCCAAATGGTGAATGAGGTGGAAACACCATCTTCCAGCAGCTGATGGAGATGCAGTTCCCCGGGCAGGGGGGGTGGAGAACCCTGACACAGGGCAAACCTTAGGCAAAGAGGTTAGAAGGAAGCGGGTAAGCTTCTCTCTTCCTTTCCTTCCTTTCTCTCTTCTCTCTCCTTTCTGCGAGAACTAGTAGAAAACGCAAGAGTCGGGGAGTCAGGCAGAAGGGCCAGCAGGGCAGCCACCCAGGGGTGGGGAGGGCGCTTTCCCTAGGCCTGGCTTCTGCTAAACAGTACTTAGCAAAGCCAGTGCACAGGATGCCAAGACGGGCCTAAGCCCACCAGCTTGCGGGAAGGAGCAACAAATACCAGCCTGGCTGCAGGTTGTGTGGGGCATGGGATGAGGCAGGACTGAGCCTGTGTGAGTCAGAAAGCACTCAGGGGCAGGACTTCCCTGGGGGTCCAATGGTTAAGGCTTGGCCTTCCAACGTAGGGGGTGCAGGTTTGATTCCTGACTGGGGACCTAAGGTTCCATGTGCCTCGGGGGCCGAAAAACCAAAATATAAAAAATATTGTGACAAATTCAATAAAGAGTTTAAAAATGGTCCACCTCAAAAAAAAAAAAAAAAAAAAAAAAGGCTACCGTGGTGGCTCAAAAGAATCCGCCTGCCAATGCAGGATCCCTGCTCCAGGAAGATCCCACATGCTACAGAGCAAATAAACCTGTGTGCCTCTGCTACTGAGCCTGTCTCTAGAGCCCGACACACAACTCTGAGCCCACACCCTAGGGCCCTGCTCCACAGCAAGGGATGCCAGCGCAGTGAGAAGCCTGAGCACGGCCACTAGACAGTGTGGCCATCCCCCCACTGCCCTGGTCTCTGCAACTAGAGAAAAGCCCTTGCAGCAACAAAGACCCAGCACAGCCAAAAATAAATAAATAAAAAGCTTAAAAAATGTGTTATATGAATTAAAAAAAAAATCTAGGACTTTTCCTGGTGGTACAGTAGATAGAATCTGCCTGCCAAAGCAGGGGATACGGATTCGATTCCTGGTCCGGGAAGATCCCACATGCAACAGAGCAGGTGAGGCAGTGTACCATAACTACTGAAGCTTGAGTACACCTAAAGCCTGTGCTCTGCAGCAGGACAAGCCACTGCAATGACGAGCCTGCGCACCGCAACTACAGAGCAGCCCCTGACCACCACAATAAAGAAAGCCTGAGAGCCACAGAGAGCGAATGTCGACATTCTAGGAATCAGCGAACCAAAATGGCCTGGAAAGGGTGAATTTAACTCAGATGACCGTTATATCTACTACTGCAGGCAGGAATCCCTCAGAAGAAATGGAGTAGCCATCATGGTCAACAAAAGAGTCCGAAATGCAGTACTTGGATGCAATCTCAAAAACGACAGAAGGATCTCTGTTCGTCTCCAAGGCAAACCATTAAATATCACAGTAATCCAAGTCTATGCCCCAACCAGTAACACTGAAGAAGCTGAAGTTGAATGGTTCTATGAAGACCTACAAGACCTTTTAGAACTAACACCCAAAAAACATGTCCTTTTCATTATAGGCGACTGGAATGCAAAAGTAGGAAGTCAAGAAACACTTGGAGTAACAGGCAAATTTGGCCTTGGAATACGGAATGAAGCAGGGCAAAGACTAATAGAGTTTTGCCAAGAAAATGCACTGGTCATAGCAAACACCCTCTTCCAACAACACAAGAGAAGACTCTACACTTGGACATCACCAGATGGTCAACACCAAAATCAGATTGATTATATTCTTTGCAGCCAAAGATGGAGAAACTCTATACAGTCAGCAAAAACAAGACCAGGAGCTGACTGTGGCTCAGATCATGAACTCCTTATTGCCAAATTTAGACTCAAATTGAAGAAAGTAGGGAAAACCACTACACCATTCAGGTATGACCTAAATCAAATCCCTTATGATTATACAGTGGAAGTGAGAAATAGATTTAAGGGCCTAGATCTGATAGATAGGGTACCTGATGAACTATGGAACGAGGTTCGTGACATTGTACAGGAGACAGGGATCAAGACCATCCCCATGGAAAAGAAATGCAAAAAAGCAAAATGGCTGTCTGGGGAGGCCTTACAAATAGCTGTGAAAAGAAGAGAAGTGAAAAGCAAAGGAGAAAAGGAAAGATATAAGCATCTGAATGCAGAGTTCCAAAGAATAGCAAGAAGAGATAAGAAAGCCTTCCTCAGCAATCAGCGCAAAGAAATAGAGGAAAACAACAGAATGGGAAAGACTAGAGACCTCTTCAAGAAAATTAGGGATGCCAAGGGAACATTTCATGCAAAGATAGGCTCGATAAAGGACAGAAATGGTATGGACCTAACAGAAGCAGAAGATATTAAGAAGAGGTGGCAAGAATACACAGAAGAACTGTACAAAAAATATCTTCACCACCCAGATAATCATGATGGTGTGATCACTCACCTAGAGCCAGACATCCTGGAATGTGAATTCAAGTGGGCCTTAGAAAGCATCACTATGAACAAAGCTAGTGGAGGTGATGGAATTCCAGTTGAACTATTTCAAGTCCTGAAAGATGCTGCTGTGAAAGTGCTGCACTCAATATGCCAGCAAGTCTGGAAAACTCAGCAGTGGCCACAGGACTGGAAAAGGTCAGTTTTCATTCCAATCCCAAAGAAAGGCAATGCCAAAGAATGCTCAAACTACTGCACAATTGCACTCATCTCACACACTAGTAAAGTAATGCTCAAAATTGTCCAAGCCAGGCTTCAGCAATATGTGAACTGTTAACTTCCTGATGTTCAAGCTGGTTTTAGAAAAGGCAGAGGAACCAGAGACCAAATTGCCAACATCTGCTGGATCATCGAAAAAGCAAGAGAGTTCCAGAAAAACATCTATTTCTGCTTTATTGACTATGCCAAAGCCTTTGACTGTGTGGATCACAATAAACTGTGGGAAATTCTGAAAGAGATGGGAATACCAGACCACCTGACCTGCCTCTTGAGAAATTTGTATGCAGGTCAGGAAGCAAGAGTTAGAACTGGACATGGAACAACAGCCTGGTTCCAAATAGGAAAAGGAGTACGTCAAGGCTGTATATTGTCACCCTGCTTATTTAACTTAAATGCAGAGTACATCATGAGAAATGCTGGACTGGAAGAAACACAAGCTGGAATCAAGATTGCCGGGAGAAATATCAGTAACCTCAGATATGCAGATGACACCACCCTTATGGCAGAAAGTGAAGAGGAACTCAAAAGCCTCTTGATGAAAGTGAAAGTAGAGAGTGAAATAGTTGGCTTAAAGCTCAACATTCAGAAAACGAAGATCATGGCATCTGGTCCCATCACTTCATGGGAAATAGATGGGGAAACAGTGGAAACAGTGTCAGACTTTATCTTTTTGGGCTCCAAAATCACTGCAGGTGGTGACTGCAGCCATGAAATTAAAAGACGCTTACTCCTTGGAAGGAAAGTTATGTCCAACCTAGATAGCATATTCAAAAGCAGAGACATTACTTTGCCACCAAAGGTTCGTCTAGTCAAGGCTAAGGGTTTTCCTATGGTCATGTATGGATGTGAGAGTTGGACAGTGAAGAAGGCTGAGCGCGGAAGAATTGATGCTTTTGAACTGTGGTGTTGGAGAAGACTCTTGAGAGTCCCTTGGACTGCAAGGAGATCCAATCAGTCCATCCTAAAGGAGATCAGCCCTGGGATTTCTTTGGAAGGAATGATGCTAAAGCTGAAACTCCAATACTTTGGCCACCTCATGCGAAGAGTTGACTCATTGGAAAAGACTCTAATGCTGGGAGGGATTGGGGGCAGGAGGAGAAGGGGATGACAGAGGATGAGATGGCTGGATGGCATCACTGACTCAATGGATGTGAGTCTCAGTGAACTCCGGGAGTTGGTGATGGACAGGGAGGCCTGGCGTGCTGTGATTCACGGGGTCGCAAAGAGTTGGACACGACTGAGTAACTGAACTGAACCTAACTGAACCGAGAGCCACAAATATCCAACACAATCAAAAATAATTTTTTTTAATTAAAAAAAAGAACTCATTCAGGGGTACTAGGGCTGGTGGGGGAGTGACTCTCCAAGGCAAGGCAGCTTGAAGAGAAGCACTCCACTTGTTAGGATGGTTTTCTCCGGGTTGGACTATAACCTACCTCCCTTGTACTTTTCCTGGGACCCTCGTGGATTCCTTGATCAGTCCCAAGAAAGCCTTTGTCGACATAGTGCCTGGTCCCTGGCAACCAATAAAAGCTCCCCTTTGGGTATGTGTTATGCTTTGTGAGATTCTGGGAAGTTATTTGGCTTCCTTGGTGGTTCCCCAGTAAAAAATCCACCTGCCTATGCTGGAGACTTGGGTTTGATCCCTGGGTTGGGAAGATCTCCTGGAGGAGGGCATAGCAACCCACAGTATCGTTGCCTGGAGAATCCCCATGGACAGAGGAGCCTGGCAGGCTATAGTCCATGGGGTCGCAAAGAGTCAGACTTGACTTAGTGGCTGAACACAACAGGAAGATTATGATAAAAATGTTGTGACTAATGTCCCCTCCCCCAATTTCAGCTAGACTCTTCTAGTCCTGGTATTTTCAGGGAAAGTGACTCTGCCCCAGACACAGGTAGGGCTTGTAGTGCTCTACTGCTAAGCTCCTCATCCCTGACCTTCTATTTCCCATCTCAGGTTTGCAATCCAAGGCATCATCTCAAACAGCAAGGTCCTTCTTCAATTTACTCTGGTCTACCTTTACAAGCCCACCACTGAGATTTCTCTCATTCTGATGCTCAGCCTCTGACAGAACTGTAAATGTACTGAAGTGTGTTCAGTTTACCTCTCATTGAAAGAAACATATTTTGCTACCCTGTGAACCTACCATATTAGCCAAAAGGGGCTTTGATTCATTTTACGCTGTATGAAATGTAGAGCAAAAAGTACGCTTAGACTGAAATGCTCTACACCTTAGGTGACAGAGCACAGTAACAGTGTGTATGGCTGCTATCTCATTCAAACCGAACCAAAAGGGGAAAAAAACCACAACAAAGCAACTGCCATTTTTAGCCAAAGCAGCATCTTTAAGAATGAATGACAATGGTGCACACATGTTGGCAAGTCTGCTTGTGGTCACTTTGCAAATTTGCATAAGTGATACTCTTACATCCTAATTAGGATCTGAAACATTAGGATCTTTTACAATGGAAACAAGCCTTTTATTGTTCACTCTTCTTTATATAGTACCACTCAACCACAGACGGGAGACAACTAGATTAATGTACAAATTGTAGAAGGGAATTGAAAAGTTTGGCTAAAAGAGCTGTGACTTTTGAGCGAAACATTTTCTGTTTCATTCTAATTGCATGTTTATGGATTCCTGAGAAATTAAGAATGATGTGTCCTCGTTACAGCAGGCATCCACACCAAAGGGAGAGAAAAATAAAGGGGGCAATTTTACAACCAAAAACTCAGAGGGAAGAATAGGATTGTTTTTCTTGCCCAGCCAAAAAAAAAAAAAAATAATGGGCTCTCTCAGTATGGGGCACAGCCTTTTCTTTTTCAATTCACATGTTTCTGTTCAGTTGCTCAGTGGTGTCTAACTCCCTGCAACCCCATGGACTGCAGCCCTGTTCTTCATCATCTCTTGGAATTTGCTCAAGCTCATGTCCATTAAGTCGGTGATGCCATCCAACCATCTAATTCTCTGTCACTCTCTTTTCATTTTGCTTTCAATCTTTCTCAGGATCAGGGTCTTTTCCAGTGAGTTGAGTCTTTGCTTCAGGTTGCCAAAGTACTTGAGCTTCAGCTTCAGGATCAGTCCTCCCAATGAATATTCGCATGTGGTTGTCCCTAATTCTCATTCATTTTGCTAGAATTTTTAATAATGTTCAATATCTCAGCAATGAATTTTCAATTCTAAATTCCATTGACAATGTAGTTTAAAAAATTCAATCTGGAGAATTTATCTATACACCCACACACAGACACACACATATGCTCTCCAAGTTTAAGTGTGTGTGTGTGTGTGTATATATATATATATATATATATATATATATATATATATATATTTAGGGCTTCCCTGATAGTTCAGTTGGTAAGGAATCTTCCTGCAGTGCGGGAGACTCCAGTTCAATTCCTGGGCTGGGAAGATCCCTTGGAGAAGGGATAGGCTACCCACTCCAGTATTCTTGGGCTTCCCTTGTAGCTCAGCTGATAAAGAACCCACCTGCAACGGGGGAGACCTGGGTTCGATCCCTGGGTTGGAAAGATCCCCTGGAGGAGGGAAAGGCTACCCACTCCAGTATTCTGGCTTGGAGAATTCCATGGACTGTATAGTCCCTGGGGTCGCACAGAGTCAGACACGACTGAGTGACTTTCACTCACTCACTCATATATGTATTTAAAATAAACACTTTCTTTTCCTTAATATTACTGACCCTGAATCTGACTGTTTGTGTGTTTAATGAGAATATATTTCTTTTATAAATGACCTTTCTTCTTTTCCCATTTTTATTGGGAACTGCATTCCCATTGATTCCCATTCTACCAAAAAAGAAACCATTTTTAAAGTCAGGTTAGAAGTATTTTTCCTTTTCTTTTGATCTTAATAACTGACATAAAAGTAGGTTATGTCCTACTTCTAGAAAAGAGCCTGTGCACACTGAGGAATACATGGAGGGAAGCTATAGTTTAAAAAAGTCATTGTCATTCTCTATTTTCTGAAATATTGAAAATATTAAAGCTGAAATCATCCCTAAGCATGAGTTTGCTTCTTTTAGAGAAATGTGGATTTATGTCAAAATCTAAATCCTAGAGAAAAACTAATGACAGTTTTAAAAGAAAAGCAAGTTTTCCAAAATATAAACAGAGTGAACAGTGGTAGATTCATAAATGAGGTCAAAAGAGAAAGAACACGAAACATCTGTTGCTAATATTCCTTTAATGCTTATAGTAAAAATTTCCAAATTAAGTAGTTTTAAGTTGTAAAAACTTGCTTTCTGAATTTTCAGTGACAGAAGGGGAAGAGATCAGAAATCTCAGCAAACCATTCTTGCCTGATAATTGTTCTCATTTTTTTTCTCATTGTTTTTGAGTAAGGTAAGATTTTTTTCTGCCCGTCACCAACACTGTCAAATTTTGTTTAGATTTTTTGAAGCAGGAGTTTAGACTGATGCTTCTGGGACTGAAGCCTGGAATAGAATAGTCATTTTTTTGTTGTTCAGTCACCAAGTTGTGTCTGCCTCTTTGCAACCCCACAGACTGCAGCACACCAGGCCTCCCTGTCCCTCACCTCCCGCCGTTTGCCCAAATTCATGTCCATTGAATCGGTGATGCTATCCAACCATCTCATCCTCTGTCACCCTCTTCTCCTGCTTTCAATCTTTCCCAGCATCAGGGTCTTTTCCAATGAGGTTGATATAATAGACGCAAGAATGTTCATTGCATCTATTAACTCTAAATGCCCCCCAGACATTACGTTCTTAATTCTTCCAAAAATGAAAG
This sequence comes from Bos indicus x Bos taurus, assembly GCF_003369695.1. Lineage (NCBI taxonomy): Eukaryota > Metazoa > Chordata > Mammalia > Artiodactyla > Bovidae > Bos > Bos indicus x Bos taurus. The sequence goes on along the minus strand of NC_040087.1, from coordinate 75,621,153 downwards.
TGAAGTCGCTCAGTCGTCCGACTCTTTGTGACCCCGTGGACTGTAGCCTACCAGGCTCCTCCGTCCATGGGATTCTTCAGGCAAGAATACTGGAGTGGGTTGCCATTTCCATCTCCAGGAGATCTTCCCTGATCCAGGGATTGAACCCAGGTCTCCCGCATTGCAGGCAGACACTTTAACCTCTGAGCCACCCAGGGAAGCCAAATTCTTCCAAACAATCCTATAAATCAGTCATTGTTATCTCTACTTCACAGATACGGAAGGGTGAGTCTTAGATTCAACAACTAACAGAAAGTGGAACTGAGATTCAAGCAGAGGTCTGTCTCCAAACTAAAGTATCAGTGACTCCCACATAGGGTTAAACAAGCTGATGAAAGATAAAGGCGAAGAACATGGTGGGAAAAACAGGGTCAAATATGGGCCAATTTTCTCAGAGGTATTAATGAATAGATTTGTGGGTCAAAATTGGATGTAAGTGATAAGGCAGGAATTGAAAGAAATCATTAGGTTAGGATTCAGTTTCCCCGACAGCTCAGCAGGTAAAGGATTCGTCTAAAATGCAGGAGACACACAGATGTGATTTGATCCCTGGGTTGGGAAGATCCCCTGGAGAAGGAAATGGCAACCCACTCCAGTATTCTTGCCTTGAGAATCCCAGGGACAGAGGAGCCTCTCGGGCTACAGTCCCTGAGGTTGCAAAGAGTCGGACACGACGGAGCACACGGCATATGATAAAATACATAGGATTCAATTTAGGGCTGGCTTTGAAGTTTGGATTTTATCGAGAGTTTTGAAGTGAGGATGGCTTTTTATATTTGAGATTGAGTTTAGATTCAGAGCAGCATTTGCATTAGGACTGCAAAAGATGGGAACACAGCAGTGTTAAGTTCCCACAGGACAAGAATCACCCTGGGGAATTGTTGGAACTACAGATTCCTGGTTCCTCTCCACCCTGATGAATCCACCTCCCTGGGTTAGTGACGAGCCATCAGAAATGTAGAGAAGTGGCTTCCTAACAGAGAGTCAGATTCCCTGGTGGCTCAGACGATGAAGGGTCTGCCTGCAATTCGGGAGACGGGTTCAATCCCTGGGTCAGGAAGATACCCTGGAGAAGGAAATGGCAACCCCACTCCAGTATTCTTGCCTGAAGAATCCCATGCATGGAGGAGCCTGGCAGGCTACAATCCATGGGGTCGAGAAAAGTCGGACACGTCACTTACTAGAAAGTCATACGGATCTTTATCAATCTTCTTTATGAATGTTGATGTCTGGGCCCCACCCCTCAGTTAAAACCATAATCCAAGGGGATGGGAGCAGTTGTTATGTTTTAAAAGTTCCCCACATGATTCCAATGGGAAGCCAGGGTTGAAACTGCAAATAGATGGTTAGTGATGAAGAGAGATAATTTCTCTTCTGGATTCATAAAGCTCTTTAGTGAACCTCTTCTTTGTTAGTTTTTGCACACTGCTTCAGTTCAGTTCAGTCGCTCAGTCGTGTCCGACTCTTTGTGACCCCATGGACTGCAGCATGCCAGACCTCCCTGTCCATCACCAACTCCCAGAGTTTACTCAAACTCATGTCCATTGAGTCGGTGATGCCATCCAACCATCTCATCCTCTGTTGTCCCCTTCTCCTCCTGCCCTCAATCTTTCCCAGCCATCAGGGTCTTTTCTAATGAGTCAGTTCTTCACATCAGGTGGCCAAAGTATTGGAGTTTCAGCTTCAGCATCAGTCCGTCCAATGAATATTCAGGACTGATTTTCTTTAGGATGGACTCATTGGATCTTCTTGCAGTCCAAGGGACTCTCAAGAGTCTTCTCCAACATCAATTCCTTGGCACTCTGCTTTCTTTATAATCCAACTCTCATGACTACTGAAAAAACCATAGCTTAGCCATAGCACACTGTTTAATTTATGTATATTTGCATGCTTTTTTTAAAAAAATAATAGCATTGTAGCCTTGAAGGACAGAGACACTGACTTTATCACCCACATACTTAGCACTGTGATATTGAGTAAATAAATATCTGCTCTGTGCATATAGGCATTCCAAGGACATTCTTGGTGGCTCTATACAAGGATAAGAAAAATACCCTCTACATTACATGCAAATTCACCCAAAGAAGGGATTTCCTCTCTATTTTCTTTATGAATTATCAAGATTCACTCAACGTTAAGCAGTTTAATCATTCACTGGAGTCTAGGGAGCCTTGGTCCTCCAAGTCCTTATCTCATCCACAAGCCTTTCCTGGCACCAGCCTTTTCTGAGCAGTTCCTGCCTTATCTCTCCTGAATTCAGGCTGGCCCTTAGTTACTTGTTTGATAAGTAGAAGATAGCTTTGGGGATAGCTAGGCCATAAGAATCTTGCAGCTGTGTTCTGAAGCTCTGGAAGCATCCTTGAAGCCCTGAACTGCTGTGTTTAAGTTCAGCTACCCTGAGACCATGATGCTTAAGAGACCACGTGGTGAGTCCCTGAAATTACAAGAGAGAGATGCCTGGCCAACCCTGGAAGCACCTCTGGACAAGAGTAATGTCAAAAGACTTAGAGCCCTCTTTAACCGGCCAAAGCACGTCATACAAAAAAACACTGTGATGCCCAATCTACAGTATACATAAAATAAAATGTAAGTAATTTATAATAAAATATATGTTTCAATATTTCAATGCCTCAAGCAAAACACACAATAAGCAGAAAGAAGAAGGCAGGTGTATAAAGAATCACTGGAAAATACAAAATTACAAATGCAGCTGGGCAACCCAAATGCTATAAACACATTTTTGTATAAACAAAAAATCAAATACAGTATCTCTTGATTTTATATGTTAGGCACATTTCTGGAAAATTCAATATATATCAAAAGAGTCTATATATTAAAATTCAATATGCATTAAAAGCCTTCTGTTTAGGAGTTCTGGTTCTGGGTAAAAGGGAGCAGATGGATTGGGAAAGAAGCCCGGAGCTCAACTACCACCAGATGTGAGTGAGCTCCTGTTTTTACCACCTCCAGTAGCCCCCATACCTGGACTCAGGGTTGTTTGAAACCTAGATGTCAACTCTAGTCACGGACAGAAAGAGCTTTAGGAAAACTCTTCAGGTCTGGCAGAAACAACCAGAAAGAGGACTCCTAATGGAGTTTGGGAGGAAATCCAAACTCTTTTTTTTGCTCCTTCTCTTCTCTATTTTTTGAGCCGTGAAGTGAAGTCACTCAGTCGTGTCCGACTCTTCTCGACCCCATGGACTGTAACCTACCAGGCTCCATCGTCCATGGGATTTTCCAGGCGAGAGTACTGGAGTGGGGTGCCATTGCCTTCTCCAAGGGATGTTCCCGACCCAGGGATCAAACCCAGGTCTCCCGCATTGTAGGCAGATGCTTTACCGTCTGAGCCACTAGGAAAAGTCCTATCTCCAGGCAATCCCAGTCATAGCAGCAGCAGTGGGAGCCTGTAGGTATCGAAGAAAACTCTGCAGCGTGGATGCCTTCCTCTTTAGTCAGAGGAGCTGTGATGCCATGAGGGGAAGCAAATCCTAATGCTTTCTCCTCCCTCTGTGCTCCCATCTCTCAGTCCTGAACACGAGCACTGTTCTGAGACATGTGCACTCGAGTGGGATAGCTTTCAAGATGGAGGACCGACAAGGGAACCCCAGGGAACTAGAATGGACCAGCACCATGGAGCAAAGGGAACACCTCAGCAAAGTTCCTGGCGCTGAGAGTGCACACAACAGTTTAGGTCTCCCTGCTTCAGACTGCAGTAAAGACTGATCAGTTGTCACCTGAAGGTTCCAGAAAAATTGAGCCCAGGACTATGACCATGGTTGGTATTTCCCATTCCTATTCCAAGGGTTTTTATTGGGCTATATCAGACCTGATGGAACTTAGTTCTTAAAATGTTTTCTAACTATGTAAACACAGGAAGAGAGAGGCCAAGATCACATGCAAGGGAAAAAAAAGATGAAGAAATGAAGATGAACATCATGGGCATGACTAGAGCAGTAGAGCTGGGGGAACCTTGTTTATTCGCTAAGTCCTGTCTGACTCCTTTCGACCCCATGAGCTGCAGCACGCCAGGTTTCCCTGTCCTTCACCGTCTCCCGGAGTTGCTCAAACTCATGTTCATTGTGTCAGTGATGCCTTCCAACCATCTCATCCTCTGTCGCCCCCTTCTCCTCCTGCCCTCAGTCTTCCCCAGCATCAGGGTCTTTTTTAATGAGTCAGCTCTTCACATCAGGTGGCCAAGGTATTGGAGCTTCAGCTTCAGCACCAGTCCTTCAAATGAATATTCAGGGTTGATTTTCTTTAGGATTGACTGGTTTGATCTCCTTGCTGTCCAAGGGACCTTCAAGAGACTTCTCTAGCACCACAGTTCGAAAGCATCAGTTCTTCTGTCCTCAGCCTTCTTTATGGTCCAAATCTCACATCTATACATGACTACTGGAAAAACCATAGCTTTGATTATATGGACTTTTGTCAGCAAAGTGATGTCTCACTTTCTAATATGCTTTCTAGGTTTGTCAGAGCGTCCTTCCAAGGAGCAAGTGTCTTTTAATTTCGTGGCTGCATGGGGAAGCTTAACAATCCTTTTGTTTTTACAGTTGAGGACAATGTGACTCAGGAAGTCTTCCCCCAAGTTGCATGGTATCTGATGTCTGCTGGGTCGCATTAGCAAAAGCAGTTTGCTCATCTCTCGCCAGAAATTGTTCAGGTCCTTGACTCAGAAGACTTACCTTGACGCTTAGCAAGATGATTAGGATTCTTCCATGAGCAGTCTGCTCTTTGAAATTATCACTTCCTGGCACTGAGAATGTAAATCGATTTTGCATTTGCAGAAAACTGAAATCACGAGGTGTTGATAACGCACCTGACAGTTTGGACGTCACCTCATTTGAAAGCCTGCAGGCTCCTGAATCTTCAGTTCGCTCCTGAGATCAAAGACATGTGGAAGGGCAAAGTGTGATTGAAGAATAGAGATCAGATTCAGGGCACAGAGGTTGTACTTTTCTCTTATTTTCTTTTTTTATAGGAGAATTTTTTCTCCCAATTTTTAAAGTCTTTATCAAATCTGTTACAATATTGCTTCTGCTTTATGTTTTGGCACGTGGGATCTTACCTCCCTGACCAGGGATTGAACCTGCAACCCCCTGCATTGGAAGGTAAAGTCTTCACTACTGGACTGCCTGAGAAGTCCTTATATTTTTATTTCCATTGAACAAAATATGTTCTTTCTTCATGTGGACTAAAGGAAAAGTTCAGCCAGGGTCCCTGCTTGGTCCACTGACTGCCCTGTTCTGTCCCATGCCATAGGCAGCTCTGGGTTGGCGTAGACCTGACCTGAGACTCCCAGAACCCTGGGAGGAGGAGAAAAATCCAGTAGCTGCCAAAGGAGGATGAGAAACCTTTCCATCAGGCTAATGAAACCTGTCAGCACCAGCAGGGCCCCAGAACCTGATCTCTCAGGGTGCAAGAAGGATGGAAAAGCAGCCAAAAGAGGAGGAGGGGCGGGGAGGGAACAGGATTCTTCACTACATGGATTAGGGCAAGAGAGGGAGGAGTTTGGCAGGAAGCCATCATGAAACGAAATAAAACTAAAATATGGTACAACAACTGGCAAATCGCTGACTTGGCACTCTGGACTTGACCTGTTCCTAGGGTGCAGCTTCTTTGGGGCTGGCGGCCTGGAAGCGGGTTTGCCTGAGCTTCAGGGTCCTCTCTGATCTGTCCTTTCCAAGGCTAGGCAGGGGTCCTAGGAATGTGTTCATATGATCTTAAGGATTTTTTTTTTAATTAAAAAATACAGAAAAATTTTTGAGACGTTGAACACTGTCACCAGAAATCTAACAACTCAGAGACAATCACTGTTAACATTTTGGTAGACACTTTTCATACACACATGAAGACTTCTATCTCTTCAAATACACACCTACACTGATGTATTCAATTTTATATACTGTATATGCTACTCTGTAACCTACTTGTCTCACTTGTTGGGACATCTTTCTAAGCAACTAAAAATCATCTTTGCTTTTTTTTTTTCCTTCCAGTTTTATTGACATGTAACTGGTATACAGTGCTGTGTAAGTTTGAGGTGCATGGTATAATGATTCGACTTACCTAAATTATGAAATGGCTATCACTATAAGTTTACTGAACATCCATCATCTCATATAGATACAAAATTAAGTTTTTAAAAAATTGTAGAAGTAGCATATTTTAAACATAGTCTGTTAACCCCACTGTGTCTTTCTATCTCAACTGCCTTCGTGGATAGTTTTTGGATTTTCTAAGGGAGGGTTGAGTTAGGAATACCCTAAATTAACTGCAACTGAGAGAGATGTTTGGGAACATTTTGACAAAAACACATGAGAAATGATAAGCTTCTATTTAGATATATATAAAGGGTAGCTTATTTTACATTCTTTAAATTCATTTATTAAAAAATTAGGAGAAAATTCAGGTTAAAAATTACTGGAATAGGAAATAAAACAGTTACAATGAGTGATTAAGTCAATAGAAGTTATACTGGTATGGAGAAGGAAAGTATAACACAGATTTCAGATCATACTAAAATCAGTCATTCATTATGAAAAAGGAAAATTCTATCATGAGAAACAAATGGTATTTGGACTGTTTGAAAATCCTTTTAATGAAAAGTGGATCATGTGAACTCACTGGAAAGAATTCTAAAAATTCTTACAGATTAACCCTGAAATGTTGACATTGATAAGGAGAATATAAAACGTAATCCTCCAATACACTGAGGATTTTGGTGATTAAACTATTGAGTATTGTCAATTTGAAGACACTGACACACCAAAAAATGCTTCAAATACTCTGAAATCTTACAGCTCATCTATGAAACCTGCCTGCTTTCTCCAAATTTGACAAAATCCAAGAGTTCTAAGACACTACTAACAGCTAGTTGCAAGGTTGAAAGAAATCTCTTCTACATTTTCAATAATAAAAAAATTTCAATTAAGTATGCATGAGGAAAAGACTGAATTTTCTTTCTATACACACTATAAAAATAGTAAAAAAAAAATCACTGTCTTTTGAAGAGACTATGAGAATGTATGCACTAACATTGTAGGAAAAAAAGCATTTCAGAGATGCATGAGGAAGTCAATTAGTTAGAGACACTGTTACGTTTCTGGATTTTGTAATGTTTGTGGTATTTAGTAGCTTTAAAAATTGTAGTTTGTGTGATTTTTATTATACTAAATATCCACTTTTTTTTAACCCAATTTGATATTTATAATTTTGTACTCTTCCTCTAAAAGAGGGCCTCTTGAAATTTTATAAGCTTTATATCTTTTATACATTTTTTTCTTTTTAAAATATCTTTAATACATTTTAAAACGGTGGTAAAATATATATGACATAAAATTTACCATCTTTTCTTTGGCGGTAGACCTTTAAAAATGCATTATTTACTTTATTGTTGTGCCTGGCTGCACCGGTCTTAGTTGCAGCGTGTGGACCACTGGCTGCGGCATCTAGTTCCCTGAGCAGGAATATAACCCGGGCCCTGCACTGGGGGCCTGGAGTCTTAGCCACTGGACCTCTAGGGAAGTCACAAAATTTACCATCTTCACCATTTAAAAAGGTACAGATGAGTGCTATTATGAATGTTTACCTTGTCGTATAATCATCACCACCATCCATTCTTTTCATTTTTCCAAACTCAAACTCTGTGCCCATATAAACACTAACTCCCCATCCCCCTCTCTCCCCAGTCCCTGGTAACCACCATTCTTCTTTGTGTGTCTACAAATTTTAACTAAGCTACATATACCTTACTAAGTAGAATTCTGGAGTATTTGTCTTTTGTGAGCATATGACTTCATATACCGTAATGTCCTCAAGGTTCATCTGTTTGGCATGTGTCAGAACTTCCTTCCTTTTTAAGGCTTAATAATATTACTTTGGGTGTATATACCACATTCTGTTCATCCATTTGGTTGTAATTGGACACCTGAGTCATTTACACCCCTTGGCTATTGTGAATAATACTTCTCTGAACATGGGTGTACAAATAGCTCTTCCAAAGCTGACTTTCTATTCTTTTGGATATATGCCCAGATATGGAACTGCTGGATATGGTAGTTCTCTTTTTAATTTTCAAGAAAACACCATATTGCTTTATACAGTGGGGCGGTAGCTGTAGCACTCCATCGACGGTGAAATCTCTCCACATCCTTGCCAATACCTACGTTCTGTTTTTTGGATAATAGCCATCTTAATGGGTGTGAAGCCCTTACTATATTTCTAAGTCATGACTGGGATTCGGTTTTGCTGCGTAAGCTTCTACACTGCATTGCTCAATCAGTTCTCTCTTCATGGCCACGTCCACGGTCATGGTTAGAACACAGCTCAGCCTTTGAGAATTGCTGCTGTTTTCTCCTTTTCTCTTTCTTGAAGTTCTTGGCATCAGTTTATTCAAACTTGCTTTTGAGCAATCACAGATCCCATCTTTTTGGGCTTATTGTTTATTTCTGTTTTAGAGTTTATTGTATCTACATATATTTCTACCCTGTTAATCAAGATGATGTATTCTCCTTACTTGTTCAATCTACTGTTAGAAAACTTTAAGGTTGGTCTGTATCATTCCCATATATACTCAGTGTCTGGTTGACATTAAAGCTGGTACAGCTGGGACTACAGGACCTGTTGCTAAAACACTGAAAATAATATCCTTACTGGCTGATAAATAGCCACCACTTGTAACTCTGGGTCCTCCCTACCCGCTTGGGATCATTTAAAGGGTTAATGATTGATGGTGAAAGGGACCTCCAGGCCTGTGCTTAGAAGGGCCTCTGGGCTCTTGAAATTCTTTTTATTTTTTAAATTAATTAATTTGGCTATGTTGGGTCTTAGTTGCAGCACATGGGATCTTTCGTTGCGGAGTACAGGTTTCTCTCTAGTTGGACATGAGCTTGGTTGCTCTGCAGCATGTAAGATCTTAGTTCCCGGACCAGGGATAGAACCCACATCACCCGCCTTGCAAAGTGGATTCTTAACCAGGGAAGTCCTTTGAAAATCATTTTTGAAAAACAGTGCCCACATTTTCATTTTCCACTGGGCTCTGCAAATTATGTAGAAAGTCCTGAACAGATGATGTAGATTATGGCAAATTATATACATAGTCAGTGCTCAGAAGAGTCATTGCCCTTTTAGACACTGGACCTTTTCCCAAGTGGAAAAGGGATTCTGCCTTCAGGTTTCTGCCAGGTCCAATGTAGGGGCTGCCATGCCAAGCCTTTTTGTGCTAACCACAGATTCTCTTTGGCCCTGCTCTTGTGCCATTCATCCTGGCCCACATTCTTCTGGAGCCCAAGCCTGGAAAAAGGCATTTAGAGATCAACATTTTTCTGCTATGAGAAGTTTTATGTTTTTAAGAGGCATAGCCCTGTTCCAAGCTCATTTTTTACCCCTGATTTTCATTTTTTCATGGTCAACTGTTTTAGGCCCCCATCTGTTTAAATTCTGTATTTCCTAGAAAAATTGTGTAAATTTTGCTAAATAAATCTTTTCCAAAGGAAACTGGCTCTTGGATCCTATTTTAACCAGGTAGACGTTGCAAAATCATGCAGAATTCCTGCCCAATTTCTGCTTTATTGGCTCATTGGAAAGCCTTAACTACAATGGAAATAATTCAGGAAAAAGCTCTAGTTATTTCCTCAGATACGTTCTTGATTTACAAGTCCCATTTGAGCATGTTTGGTGAGAGAATTACCTAGGAGTGCATCTCTATTTGTGTTTCTACACCTCATCTGTGATGTAAGCTTTAACTCACTTAGGAATATTGTGCAAGATTTTTCCAGGTGGTGCTAGTGGTAAAGAACCTGCCTGCCAATGAAACCTAATGAGATGTGGGTTCAATCTCTGGGTAGGGAAGATCCCTTGGAGAAGGAAATGGCTACCCACTCCAGTATTCTTGCTTGGAGAATTCCATGGGCAGAGGAGCCTGGTGGGCTATAGTCCATGGGGTCACAAAGAGTCAGACATGACTGAGTGACTTTACACACACAGACACACACACACACACACACACACACACACACATGCACACACCTACCTCATCTTTGATGTAAATTTTAACTCACTTAGGAACATTGTGGGGATTTATTTGATAAGGTCAGAATGGTTTCAATAACAGCATTTTTAAACCAAACTATTAGGATTATGCATTTGGTGTGATTGTATATGATCATTATTTGGTTATACCTAGTATAGCAATCGGAGAAGGCAATGGCACCCCACTCCAGTACTTTGCCTGGAAAATCCCATGGATGGAGGAGCTTGGTAGGCTGCAGTCCATGGGGTCGCTAAGAGTCGGACTCGACTGAGCGACTTCCCTTTCACTTTTCACTTTCATGCATTGGAGAAGGAAATGGCAACCCACTCCAATGTTCTTGCCTGGAGAATCCCAGGGACGGGGGAGCCTGGTGGCTGCGGTCTATGGGATCACACAGAGTTGGACACGACTGAAGTGACTTAGCAGCAGCAGCAGTATAGCAATAATCACAGGTTATTGAGATTCAGTGATATTAAAGCCAATTTTCATTCCTCATCTTTCCCCAGCTCTCTGTTATGAAATGATGACGAACTTAGACTTTGCAATACACCCTGCTACAAAGAATATTAATGTCATTTTGGATTGCACGCCACAAAAAACGAGATGAACAAACATTGCTTTTTTGGTGTCAGTCAACCTTTGGAGATTATGAACCATGTTCACAAATTAGAGCAAAAGTGCTGGTGACGAACAGTTGAAAAGGAGGGAAGATCTGAGACTAATTCAAAAAGAGGCAGAACTTGGTGATGAAAGTATCTGCTTAGTCTTGGGGTAGGGAGTTTTATGTCACAATCTGGACCCTCCCTGGATGCACAGTAAACAGCTCTGATGACAATTTCTTGAAATATCCTATAATTATTTAATAGCTAGTAATGACTGATCATTTACTACGTAAGACAGATCCTGTGTTGGTGTTTTTCAAACATTATCATGCAAATCTAACATGCCCCAGGTGCTCTCTGCGGAAGTTGTTCAGACAAGGGTCACAAGGCAGCCTCCAGGCAGAGCAACCAGCTCCAGCTTCCTGTTCTCTGAGAAACTGCCCCTGGCTCCTACCTCTCAAGTTGGTTGTTTCTCCTTTGTGGTCCCACCTTCCTGATCCGTTGGATCACAGTTATATTTATGGAGGGGTCTTCTCCACTAGACTATGAGTAGGTTTTCAGAAGCATAGGATGCTTTTTATGCATAAATTAATAGACATAGTCGTGGTTCCCTCTGGTTGGGTTGTTGCCACCTACTGGTTTCTGGAGAAGGAAATGGCAACTCACTCCAGTATTCTTGCCTGGAGAATCCCATGGACAGAGGGGCCTGGCAGGCTCCACTGTCCATGGGGTCGCAAGAGTCAGACACGACTTATCGACTAAAATACTGCTCCCTGGTTTACCTCCTTCCATTCTCTTTCCCCAAACCCCAGACTGTTCTCAATGTAGCTGTAACTAACAACACTCAAACCTGAGTGGTTTAGCACAATTTTTCTCTTTCTTACTTACTTCACTCTGCATAAAAGGCTCTAGGTTCATCCACCTCATTACAACGGACTCAAATGCATTCCTTTTTATAGCCAAGTAATATTCCATCGTATATATGTACCACATCTTCTTTATCCATTCCTCTATCGATGGACATTTTGGTGGCTTGCACGTCTTGGCTATTGCAAACACTGCTACAAAAAACACTGGGGGTGCATGTATCCTATTTGATCCTTCCTTTCTCTGGCTATATGCCCAGGAGTAGGATTGCAGGGTCATATGGTAGCTCTATCTTTATTTATTCAGGAACCTCCATACTGTTCTAAAAGGGGAGAAGTTTTAAGGGCCTTCGGTTTGCCAAACTGCTGGAAATGGAAGTCTACATGCTCACTGCTCACAAAACGTGGTCTGTGCACCAGCAGTGTCTGCTGGGGGAGGAGTTTGACATCAGTGGGGAGCTTGTCAGAGCTGTTGATTTCGGGTTGTCATTCTTGTTCAGTTGCCCAAATGTGTCTGATGCTTTTGCAATTCCATGGGCTGCAGCATGCCAGGCTTCTCTGTCACTCACCATCTCCTGAAGTTTGATTTCGGCTACCACACCTGATCTTCTGAATTGGAATCTGTAGTGTAACAAGATCCCCAGGTCACTTTTATGCACAATAAAGTTTGAGAAACCCTGGTTTCAATGATCTCATAAGGACCTCATATTTCATTTTCACAGATGTGCTCTTTCAGGATAACCTAGAGGTTTTAAAATAATTATGTATCATTAAGAAATACACAGATCCTAAAGCTAACCTAACAAGAAATGATGCAGTAAGAGATTATTATTAAAACGTGGATAATGCTTAAATTATAAATATTTGGATGTTGTACTGTCACTTATATGCAAATCTTCAAAACTGGCTTGAATTATATTTCATTTCCAGTACCTACTAGTATGATCCTCAACAAAAAGGATGGCCTTCTTCCTACAGTTTTGGTGAAACAAAGATGGGGTTACCCCCTCAAGTTAAAGTAGATAGATGTAGCTTCCACCACACCTTAAACAGCATCCCTCCCCATTTCATGCAGGATCTTCAACCTTGACCTGATGTGCCTCCTTCAATAAAGGTATGATTGCCTCTCTCCAGGGGTTGATGCAGTAAGAATTCACACAATTCTAGGTCCACTCTGGTGGGGATTAAAAACAAAAAACGACAAACAGCCTTTGGTAAGTGTGTGAGTTTCCGATGACTATTGTACCACAATAAAGCATCACAAATTGGGTGGCTTAGAACAAGAAAATTTATTCTCTCATGGTTCTGGAGACTAGAAATCCAATTAAGGCATCAGTAGGGCCATGCTGTCTCCAAAGATTCAAGGAAGAATCCTTTATTTCATCAAGCTTCCGGTGGTTGCCAGCAATCCTTGGTGTTCCTTGACTTGTAGATGTTTCATTCCAATCTCAGGCCTTCTTGCTGTGTGTCTCTGACTGTGTCTCTTCTCTTCTCATAAGAATACTGGTCATATTGGTCCAGTATGACCTCACTGAAACTTGATGACATCTGCAAAGACCCTATTTTCAAATAAAGTCACATTCACAGATACTGGAGTCAGGACTTCAATATGTCTTGAAAAGTGAAACTGAAAGTCGCTCGGCCATGTCCAACTCTTTGCGACCCCATGGACTGTATAGTCCGTGGAATTCTCTAGGCCAGAATACTGGAGTGGGTTGCCATGCCCTTCTCCAGGGCATCTTTGCAACCCAGGGATCGAACCCAGGTCTCCTGCATTGTAGGCAGAGTCTTTACCAGCTGAGCCACAAGGAAAGCTCTTGGTGGGGGGCGGCGGACACAATTCAACCTAAAACAGGAAGGATGAAATTTCTGCTCAGATTTAAACCTAATAAATGCCCCATTTGTTAACTTCACCAGGAAGAAGAGGCTCTGCTCTGGATCACTGGGAAAATCAGCCTTCCTGGACTTAGTTCACATTACCATGCCTCCTTCTCTGTCAGAACTTGTTCTTGTTTAGACATTATCCGTGACTACTGGCAGCATCTTACAGTTCAACCCTGCTTCCTAAATGAAAATCTGCCAATTCTAGAACATAATGAATCAGTAAGCATTTCTAGGACTGGTAGAAATGGATACTCTTCACTTTCCAGATACATGCTCTTTTCTGTGTTCATCCATTTCTTAAACAGAACAAAGCAAAAAAAAAAAAAGAAAGAAAGAAAGAAAGAAAGCTGCACAACATTGTGCGTTTCTGTTGTTTTTAATTGAATAAAATCTATTATTTGCATTCTCTGGAAGTAGATGCGATTTAGAGAGCCAAGGCAGCTCAGTAGGGGTAAAGGTCTGTGCTATCTGGAAACTTCTTCAGGTGTCAGAAGCTCAAAGGGAAAACTTAACGTTTCTCAGACCAGCTTCTAACAGTAAGAAGAAGTAAGAAGTGAACTAACCTACCCCATGCAGCTCAGCGGTACAAACCGGGGATGTGCATGGTGAAACCAGACACCGCAGGCTCCCGCGTGAAGCTGCGCCTTCTGCCTCTGGGGTCACCCAGCGCTCCCCTGGAGCACAAGCAGCCTGGTTAATATCTAGGCTTTACACAGCAGAGGAAATAGATTAGTGTGTAATTGCTCTTATTATTTTCACACGTTATTGTTTTGTCTTCCAGCTTGTCAGGCTCACGTGTAGTGCTACATCCCGCGTCTCAAGACACGGGGAGAACAATCCGATCCAGCAAAAACATTTATTGAGTGCCAACTGCATGCCGAAAACTCCAGGCTTTATCATGGACCAGACCTGCCCATTAAGTCCTGAACGGTGGTGTTTTGCTTTCTACCCTAGATTAGTAGTTTTCCCACATTTAAGATTCCGCTTTGGGCCAGTGTTTGGCTTTCGAGCAGGCTGGGAGGCCACTGGCGACTTCCTTCACTGGCTGACGACGGCTAGGAGGCCTCCATGCGCTGAGGCCACACCGGCGCGGGAGGGATTCCTCTGAAGGCTGGGTCCACACCGCCACCGCGCGCGCAGGTGAGGAGCTGTCCATCAGGCACGCGATGGGCGTGGTCCGCGCAGATCGACCAATCAGCAGAACCTTCCTTAAGCCAAACTCCCGCCTCCAAACCCAGAACAGTGAGCATGCGCCGTAAGCGCTACGCAAATTCCTCCGTCTACTCAAGCCCTCACCTCAGGAGGGTCAGTTAGGGTGCTCCACGTTTCCTCAGAAATAAGAGAAGAGGTGGGGATCCCCTTAGGAATGGGGAAGCCGGAACAGCGGGTGTGAGGAAGCTCCTCAGAGCCGCGGCTGTTGCTCGCGGCCGCCAGCTCCCGGGGTCACGTTGGGCTCGCAGGCCGGCGCTCCTGGGTTTTCCCGGGCTTGGCGCCCAGCGGTCCGGCCGGGCCGCGGAGCAGGGGGGGCGGCCGACGGCTCTCGCCCTGTCACTTCAGCCCCTGGGCAGGTTGCGGCCCTCCGTTTACAGAGGAGCGGGGCGAGGCTCAGAAGTTTTGACGGTGACGCAGCAGCTGGTCCCGGCCGGCCAGGGTCTGCGTGACTCATCGCGGACCCCTCCCTTGGGCTCGCGGAGGCGTGGACGCCTCTGGGGGCCGAAAGGGGTTTGGGAGGCGGAGAAGCGCCCCCGCCAAGTGCGTGAGGCTCTCGCCGGCCCCTGGGCCCCGGGGCGCTCCGTCCCGTTCCGCCCGGCCCGGGCTGCCAACCGCCCTGTGTTCTCCCGAGGGCCGCTCACAGGCCGCTTTCCTGAAACTTCCGTCCCCCCATCAGCGGCCCCGGGGGGGGGGCGTGGTGCCACCCTCTCCCGACCCCTGCCGGTCCCCGGGATGCTGCGGCTCCGCCAGCCGGGAGCCCGGGGTCCCCGCGTACAGGTGCGGGCCCCCGGGAGGACTTGGCGCCACAGCCCCGGGGTCGCGCGCCCTCCCGGCGGGGTGCACGGCCCGGCCTGGGGTCTTCGGACGTGCGGCTCCGGGGAGTAATCGGACCCGGGAGGAGGCGCCCCCACCCCTTCTTACTCCCCTCCCCTTGGGGTCCCCACCTGCCCCGCCAGGGCTCCGGGACGGCGAGCAGCCCGGGCCCCGCCGCACCAGCCGCGGGACCGGCGGGGGCCCGCCGTCCCGCCGCGTCGGCCCCTCCCCGCCCGCCCCGCCCCGCCCGCCCGCGCCGCGCCGGACACCCCGCCCCGAGGAGGCGGCCCGGCGATCTGCCGCCGAGCGAGGCTGGTGGCATGGGGGAGCCGCCGCCGCCGCCACACGCACGGTCTTTCCTAGCGAACCCGGGCGCCGCTCGGAGCATTAGCGACCCGGACGCCTAGGGACGGGGGGGGTGGCTAGGGGCGTGACATCCAGCGGAGGGCGCGGCCCGGGCTGCGCCTCCCGGACGCGCGGCTAGCCGCGGGGCGGTGGGGGCAGCGGGCGGGCGGCGGCGCCGGGAGAGTCGCCGGCGGGCCGGGCCGAGCGCCCAGGGCGCACCTGGCGGCGGCGCGGCCCGGCCGGACTGCGGGAGCAGGCGCGGCGGCGGCGGCGGTGGCGGCGGCAAGGATGTCGCAGCCGCCGCTGCTCCCCGCCTCGGCGGAGACTCGGAAGTTCACCCGGGGGCTGAGTAAGCCCGGCACGGCGGCCGAGCTGCGGCAGAGCGTGTCGGAGGTGGTGCGCGGCTCGGTGCTCCTGGTGAGTGCGGGACCGCGGAGGGAGACGGGAGGGCGGGCGGCCACCCCCTTCGCGTTCCTCTAAGTCGACCCGGCGGGGGCAGAGCCACCGACCCTCCTGGGTCTGCAGGATTAAGAGGTGGTGGAGGAGGCGGGTGTCGGACCGGGGAGAAGGGAAGATACGGGAGAGGGCACCAACTCCACCCTGCGCCCGTGGGTCCTCTCCCCGCTGCTGTCCACCTCCCTCCTGGGAAATTTCCTGGGAGGGAAATCGCCATCTCCTTCATTCCAACCCCCACCCCCCAACCCCAAGTTTACCAACTGAGAATTTATTCTCTCCTTTCCTCCATCCCTCCCACCCCACCCTTCTCCTCCTCCCTTATTTCGGGGGGTGGTGCTTGACACCTGTGGCCTGGAGGGGCGCAGGGGAATGGATGTGGGAGCTTCCTCTTCCAGTCCGACACCCAGGGTGGGATACGGCCCCGCGGACCCCCTTTGGGTGGGCTGAGCCCCAGAAGGGCAGGGGTTTTGTAATCTCTCTTCCACTCCCTCCCCCTAGCCGGCATCCTGAGATTTGAGCGCCTCTTACGAAAGGTTAAGAGGCTTGCTAGGAATCGCTGGTGACTTCCGCAAGAGTGCAAATGACTACGATTTGGGGGATTCGTAGCAAGCTGCCCCGGGGATTAATCTGGTCCTAGCAGAAAGTCTTTTGAACATAGGCCTCTGAGTGTGAGGAAGATGAAGTTTTAAATCAACTTTTCGACTACTCGGGCTTGGTCCTGCTGTATTTGGAAACGCAGTACGCCCTGATCGCTTGGACGGTGCGAGAGGAGCGATGTCTGAGCAGCAGCGTGCCCTCGTGGGTAGCTGGACACTTTCAGCAGCTCCTTGCACCGGGCTCTGGCGTTTGTTTTCTTGGAAGGGGCTTGTTTGTGGGTGAGTGACTTGTGCTTGTTGGGCCTTGGAAGTGATTCTTAGGGCTTCGTGGGGCTGTGTGTGGGGTATTGTCTTGGTGGATTGCTGGGTCCCTTAACACAGGGCCTGGCTCATCCTTTTGGTGGCAGATAGATGCCCTTCCTGGCCAGACACAGAATGACATGTGTGATGTTTGTGGAGAATGGAGATGAAGCTTCACTGATTTCCATAGCTAGTTGGCTCAGTTTTATTTTTCTCTCCATGGCTCTGACAGCTCTCTCTAGATTCCTTAAACTCCAATCTGTTCAGTAATAAGGAATTTTTGTTTTTCTGTTTTTACTGAAGTTGATCATTTGATGATAAGGAGTAAAGTGGGAATTGATAATGACCAAAACCTGGGATCTCTTCCTGCCTTTCATTGCTTTGGCCTAAGTAGTATATCCTGCATCTTCCTGACTTTTGCCAACATGTGTATGTTAAGGATAAACCCCACAAACATCTGTGGCATCCTGTTCTGTTGTGAAAGGAAACTTAGTTCTTTTAACTGGGGGCACTAATAATATCCCACTATTAGAAATTTGAATCAAAAGAAGAATAAATAAAATCATGAGTTCCATACTGCAGGCAGACCTGGACTGAAAAGGAGGTTCTAATTTAACAAGCCATTAGGTCAAGTACAACACTGCTCACCACTGCTGTGCAGCAGTCCTTGAATTCAGCAGCCTTTCCCGTAGGAGGCTGGCCTGCTGATAGTGACCCAGTAGTATCCATTCCCGTGTGTGACATGCTGCTGCTGTGTTCCATCTCACGACACGTTAACAGTACATCTCTTTTTCCCTGGACACCCTGAAGCATGAACAGTCAGACGTTTGGCTGATGTCTCAACTCTTAGCGATGTCCACCTGCAACCGCTTGTCTGATGAAACAAACTCAAAATATGGGAAAGTCAAGTGGGCCTCCTTGGGCCTTTGAACGGCTCCCGAGCTAAAAGGGAAATACGTTGCAGTGGTTCTGCTTTGCAGATGGAGAGAATTTGGAATAACTTACAGATACTAAAAATTACCCATCACCCTCACCCCCCTCACCTCCTGCCGGGTACTCTGCCACCACCTGCTGCTTCTTGCTGCTTCCGTGTCTGTCAGGAAGCCACAGCAGGTGCACCTGTCTCGGCTTAGTTCTAGGAAGGTCTAAGAAGGTACCCAGACCCTTGCAGGAGGCAGAGCAGCAACCAGCCCAGGGTTTGGAATCCCAGGGTCCGCTGATCAGCCTGGACGGAGGTAACACTCTGCTCCGTCGGCAGCCTGAGTCAGTGCTAATAGCATAGTAAGCACACAATAAACGTTTCTTACCTAGCTGACTACTGTAGCAGTTCTGTAGATTGACTGAAAGGAGAACACAGAGTACAGACTTAACTAGCTCTTCTCATGCTTCTAGTACTGCTGAATGGCTGTGACATCAGAAACAACAGAATTAAGTAATTCAGTGGGTGATAAAGGCTGCCATTAACAAATAAGGTGTACTCATAGATTTTTGTTTGTTTGTTTGATAGGCTCACTTTTTATAGGCTCAGGTTTGTGGGCCTTTAAAGATGATATTAATTTGTAAACCTTGGAAAAAATGCAAAAAAGTGGAGAGAATATCATAATGAACCTTCATAATCCATCAACCAGATTCAATAATTATCAAGATTTTGCTAAACTTGCTTTAACTATCCCGCTTTCCCCCTCCATTTTTGTGTGATTGCGAGTTCTATGGTGCCCATCATTCATCCAGTTGTTGTTTAGTTGCTAAGTCATATTATTAAAAATAGGTATATTTTCCCACATAACTGTAATGCCATTATGTCAAAGTTAGCAATAATCTGTTGAAATACTCTTCAGACTTCCCAGTTTGCTTCAGAAACATCTTTGAATGGTGGTAGTTTGTTCTCATCAGGATCCTAAAAAGTTTTGCTGGCCGTTTCAAATGTGGTTTGTTCTTTCATGAGCTTTAGAATTAGTAATGACGGAGTGAACCCTCCCGGGAGTCGGGAGTCCTGGGTTTAACCTGAGAAGTTTGGTAGTGCAGAGCGTGGGCTCTGAAGTCAGAGCACCTGGGCTGTAGTTCCAGCTCTGCCCTGTGCAGTCTTAGGCACATAATTCAGCCTTGGTGAGTTTTCTTACCTGTAGCACAGCAGAGATAGTATTTGTACTTACTTTCCATGGTTATTGAGAGGATTTAGTGAGCAGTATGGGTAAAGCTCTTAAACGGTGCCTGGTCAATATCCTACCAGTACTTAAGTCACCCTGGGTTGGTCCCTTAATTTCTCTGCACCTCAGGGCTCCTGTTCTTGTAAATGAGAAGCTGTTCTAGATTGCTCTAGAGTCCCTTTCCCGACCAACAGGCTTCGATTCAAAGATGCTTTTATAGGAGTTGTTGTCATTGTTCAGTCACTAAATTGTGTCCGACTCTTTTATAAGAGCAGTAGAACTACTGCTACTTGTAATGTTCCTAACTGTGGAAGATGTCATTTATGATTTTGGGTAGTGAAAGAAAAATCGTCACAGTTCCAGAATCAGCTTTCCGTGATTGAGCACAGTCAGGAGGGCAGCATGTTCAGATCATAGGCAAGCTCAGGAAAAAAACTAGAAATAATTCCCTGAGCAGTGTTGAGTAGTGATTGGACCTTTCAGATGTATTAAAGATAGCATCGTAATGGCCTAGATCTAAGGAAGTATACCACCCAGGGCCTAAAAATATCCTTTCTCTGAAAGATCTGTGTGAATATTGGGACGGGGCCCTTCACGTGGGTTTGGCAGCTCCACGTGCTTGGGTATTGCTGCCCAAGTCACCTGGCCTCCTTGCCGATCTTATCTCAGCGTGCCCAGCTTGAGGCCCTCCTTCGCCATTAAGTCCCTGCTGGTGACACCATTCCACAGGCATCCGAGAACCCTGCAGTGTGAGATGAAGTAAAACCAAGTTAGGCCGGCACCACAGTTCCCTTTTTGTAACTGGAGGGGGACGGACAGGCATGATAATCTCCGGAGTGCCGCCCTGGGGCCCTTCTCACCCTCCCAGTTCTGTATGATCCTAGGTAACCTGAGACCCGAGAGGTGGTGTTCTTTGAAATCCCCAGATAACGTAAAACCTCATTTTGGCTGTAATTTTAAATCAGATAGGATAGTAAATCGGTAACTGGACTGGCCTGGGCTTCACCTCACCGTCTTTCTCCACCCTCTGGTGGAGTCCCAACAACAGAAATGTCCCAGCATACAGGAAGCAGGGCGAAGGCCCATCTCCAACTCGATAATCAACAACAGGTGTGTGTTTCTTTGGTTTCTGGTCTATTTGAATATTGGGAGACAGGAGAGCATTCGTAATGCCTTGAGTTTGAAAAGGGAGGAGTGGAACTGTGAAACCTTTATCCACGTTTGTCGAGGGCCTGTTCTGTTCTAGGACTTTTTGCTGGGTGCTGAGGATCTGCTGTTGTTTAGAGCAGGCTCTTGCCTTGAAGGGTTTATGATCTAAACTCTCAGCAGGTGGATAGGTCAGTCTTCAACACAAGGATAGCAGTAGGCTGAAATACATCAAACACATGTGAAGGAACACATACTAAGAAGGAGCAGAGAAAGATGACGTAACAGAGAATTGATACACTCAGGAAAGGGTTTGTGAGGAACTGAACGGGACCTGGGAGATGCCGAGACAAGGGAGACTTTTCTCCCAGAAAGGAATGAGAGGCAGAGACCAAGCACATACTTCGAAGGCCTGGCTAGGCCAAGAGGGAGCAGAGCAGCTTGGGCAGGGAAGGGTAAGGTTTAGGAGGAAGGGAGAGAAGTTTTGAGAAATACAGTTGCTAACTTGGAGGACAGTTTTCAATGACTGGCTGAGAACAGATCATAAAATAGACGTTTTTTCTTCTTGTCTTTTTGAAACCTATTTTAGGAAAGAGGTTCAAACCAGTCCCTGAACATACTCTTCTTAGAGATTGTTCCCTCTGCGTAATCTTGGGGGTAAATTATGTGACAGTTTTGTGTCACACAGTCCTAAGGACACAAAGTGAAGTCTTTGGCATAGAACAAAAACGGGCCTCTGTGTGTGTCAACTTTTAGGGTACACATGAGTGAGCAGTAAGTCAAACATGGTGGGTACACCACTGAGTAAATTATATCACAGAAAAGTATTGACCCCACCTTATATATCACATACTGAAATAAGTGATAACTACATGTAAGAGATACACGTAAAACAAGTCAAAGAAACAGCATAAAACACGGATGAATAATCATGTAAGGGTAGAGAGGGGTTTCTTTGAAGATTGAAAGTAAAGGACAAAACCAGTTTGGCCTGGGCCTGGGAGGTGAACTCAGGGCCTTGCCGTTGATGAGCAGAGGACTTTGATCAGGTTTCTTCACTGTCTCAGTTTACTCATCTGAGAATTGGGATTGTTGGGTATTATTATCTCAGGGAGTTCTTAAAATAAAGATTAAAAGATTTAATGTGTGTAAAGATACTTAATAGTAAGTGCTTAACAAAGGTAAGCTCATATTGTAATGAAAGATTGCTCATCTTGACTAAATGAATCTGGAGACAGCACTTACTAAGCACTTACTGTGTCCTAGGATATGTGTCAGGGCTTTACACATGGGAGGTCGAGTCATTTCAAGGTCAGAGGCTGTAAGTGGGGGAATCTGTGTCTGGAACCTGGGGACTGTGGCTTCAGACCATGTGTCCCTACTCACCACCCTGCCTCCTGCCTCCTCAGGCAAGCACTCAAACCTACGTTCTCTGTGTCACAAGCACTGTAAATTTAAAAGCCAGTAATAAGCTTAGAAACAATATTTGTCCTCTTCTGTATATCTATATCTCAGTCATAGTGTTAAGTTTTAAAAAAATATAATGAGAGCTCTTAGGAGTCAATTAAAAAAAGAAAAATATGCCGGAAGAAAAATAGGAAAGGACTTTCATAGGTAGTTCCTCAAAGAAAGGAATACAGTTAGCCAATAAAGAACAGGAAAAAAAAAAAAGTTCAGCCCTGCCAATGATTACAGAAACACTAATTAAAACAGGATGCTATCTTTGCCCGATAAATTTGCAAAGATAGAGAAGGTTTTGCAAGGATGGGCGAGCCAGGCACTTTTGTTTGCAGGGTCGCCTCATCTCACAGTTCCATTCATATGGCATTTTATGAGAATTGTGTCTCCTAGGTTTTTTAACGCGATGAATGCTATGACTACTTGAGCTGGGCTATATGTATCAAGAACTTTAACATGCTCCATTCTTTGGCTCAGTTCTTAAACAACTGTAGGAACTCCCCCTGAGGACTGGACTGAAATATACCTAAATGACAGCGTCTAAAGTCACAGTGCTGAGGGTTCAGGGCAAAAAATGTAAACCACCGACCCACTGCAAACTCTCTAAAGGTCTTAACAGTAATCTAAATGAATTGTGGGGTTGGGTTGTTTATGATGCCATGAAGTTTAGTTTTAGAAGAATAATGACTTGAGAAAATTCTTCCCTGATCATGTCGGGAGGCAGTGAGGCCTGTGGTCAAGTTCGGGGACCTGGGTTCTGTTACCGCTTTAATACTAACCACGGGGTGACTTCAGGCTGTGGCCCCGCAGCCTGGTTCTGCCCTTAGTGTGGGGCAGAGTCTCAGTCCTCACCCCTTAAGCCATGAGATGGCCCCTGCCTTGAAAGAGGTGGGTTTTCTTGTGCCAGGAAAGCATGTGGGGTCTCCCTCATAGGTTCTTGGGTTTCCACCCATCCCTTTGGCTTATGTTCTGTCGGCTAAAGCAAATCTCTTGGCCACACTCCCAACTGCAGAGGGCAGGGAAGCCTGGTCCCGCCTGTGGGCCTTTGGAGAGCGGAGGTCTGTGGTGAGCCTCGCTCCGGGCTGCTGCCGCCTGCCACCCCGTCCTCCGGCTCCTGCCTCTCCTCTGGCCCCTGCCGGTTAACACCCTTCCTCTCTGGTCTCTGCTTCCACTTTTACTCCATCCCTAGGACTTCAGTTCTGAATCCTTAACGCACCAGTTGGAATAGGAAATGGCAACCCACTCCACTGTTCTTACCTGGAAAATTCCATGGACAGAGGAGCCTGGTGGGCTACAGTCCATGGGGTCACAAAAGAGTCGAACACAACTGAGTGCGCTGCACACCACACCGGTGCCCACACTGCCTCCCGCTGCCCTGGGATTAGGAGCCTCTTCCCTGGACTGTAAGGTACTCTCCTTACTAGGCACCACCTGTGCATTGCTCACCAGCCCGGCTTTTCCATCTTCTGGTTGCCAGGCTCTCTCGTACCCCACGGCCTTGGCAAGAGCTCTTGCCCCTGCCTCGTATAGAAATCACCACCCTGCCTCCTTCCTCATGGCCAGGCCACCCGCCTGGGTCTTTGGAACTGTGCCTGCAGGTCCTTGCCTCTCAGAGGCCTTGCCTATCCACCCAGACTGTTCTTTCCTTTGTACCCCTTAACACAAGTTATATATTGATGGATACATATGTTTGTGTGACCTCTGTTTCCCTCCCTGGCCTATTGGTTCACTGTGGTTTCCCCAGTACCTGGCAATTAGCAGGGGCTCAATAGACATATAGGAGAAGGTAATGGCACCCCACTCCAGTACTCTTGGCTGGAAAATCCCATGGACGGAGGAGCCTGGTGGGCTGCAGTCCATGGGGTCGCACAGAGTCGGACACGACTGAAGTGACTTAGCAGCAGCGGCAGCAATAGACATATATTTTTTAAAATTTTTATTGAAATGTAGTTTATTTACAATGTTGTATTAGCTTCAGGTGCACAGCAAAGTAATTCAGTTATGCATATATATATATAAGTACTTTTGGCATCACCAGCTCAATAGACACGAGTGCGCAAACTCCGGGAAATAGTGAAGGCCGGGGAAGCCTGGAGTGCCGCAGTCCATGGGGTCGAAGAGTTGGACATGACTGAGTGACTAAACAGCAATAACTGTATATTTTGATGATGAAAGATTCCTAAAGTCTCTACATCTGACATGTTTTGTTTTAAAATCTTTTTTTGATTCCCCACTGCCCCTAATTTGTCTGTCTCCCCTGCAATTTCTATTTATTTCATTCCAGCTTGTCTCCCTCCGCCAGGTTAATTTTCCTAATGTACAGGATGTGTTGTATCATTAGTTTCTCATTGCCGCCTGATAGATTTGATAACATTCATGTAAGTAAGAATGCATCATTTTGGGGCTGGCCCTTTGTCTGCTTTAGTTTAGGAAAAAGTGGTTGGCAGTACACCTGTATGACCTTTGCATAAGTTTTGAGAGCGGCTACACAGTTTAATTTAACTGTAACTTGGTGATGGCTAGGGAAGCCTGGCGTGCTGCAGTCCGTGGGGTCGCAAAGAGTTGGACACGACTGAGAGACTGAACTGACCCGAACACATTTTAGTACAAGTAAAGTTAATTTCCTTTTTTAGGGCAGTTTGTTTTCACCAACTCTGTTGAACTCCAGTGTGTAAAATGACACAGTGATCTGATTCTTATGTTAGGTATTTGGTAACTCGTTTATCTGAGAGCAAAACAAAAACACAAAGAATAAAAATCTGGAAGTGTTTTTCTATCACTAGAGTCATCAGTTCTGCAAATCATCAAGGGTACTTGGATGAGGAAGTTTTTTTCGGTTTTGTTTACATCTCTGTCACTTTTTCTTGAATGGACTCCTTTAACTCTTATCAGCAAGTTGAAGGCAAGGAGACTTATAGTCTGATCAGGACTCTAATGCCAAATGGTGTGTTGGAATCTCCCTGTCCCCCATTTCTTTGAAGTTGGCAGGAATAAATCCAGTTAAGATAGTGCTTGGGTATGTTTGCTTAGGGAGGCTGGTTGGGTCAGTGCGTGTGTTAGAGACATGCCCACTTAATTTATTATAGATTAACATTTGTTGAATGTTAATCTGAAACTGAATCTGAAAGCAAATGTCAGTGAACTGCCTACGGTCTCCATTGGCCACGAGAAGTTTATTCTCAAATTCTTTTGTATTTACAGATTCACATACTGTTTTCATAGAGAAAATACACATTCTGACATATAGATTAAGGAAAGTTCTTTACCATGAAGAGTTAAAAAAAAATAAACAGTGTATATAGGTTGTTCACTTTTTAAAGTATAAACACTATTTTGTTGATGAAGAAGTATTATGGTATATGCTAAGTCACTTCTGCTGCTGCTGCTGATGCTAAGTCACTTCAGTCGTGTCCAACTCTGTGCGACCCCATGGACGGCAGCCCACCAGGCTCCCCCGTCCCTGGGATTCTCCAGGCAAGAACACTGGAGTGGGTTGCCATTTCCTTCTCCAATGCATGAAAGTGAAAACTGAAAGTGAAGTCACTCAGTTGTGTCCGACTCCCAGCGACCCCATGGACTGCAGTCTACCAGTCTCCTCCGTCCGTGGGATTTTCCAGGCAAGAGTACTGGAGTGGGGTGCCATTGCCTTCTCCGTAAGTCACTTCACTTGTGTTCAACTCTTTGTGACTGCATGGACTGTAGCCTACCAGGCTCCTCTGTCCATGGGATTTTCCAGGCAAGAATACTGGATTGGGTTGCCATTTCCTTCTCCAGGAAGTAAAAGTCGCTCAGTCATGTCCAACTCTGCGAGCCCATGGGATTTTTTAGGCCAGAATACTGGAATGGGTAGCTATTCTCTTCTCCAGGGGATCTTCTCGACCTAGGGATTGAACCCACGTCTCCCACATTGCAGGCGGATTCTTTACCAGCTGAGCCACCAGGGAAGCCCAAGAATGCTGGAGTGGGTAGCTTATCCCTTCTCCTCCAGTGAATCTTCCCAGCCCAGGAATTGAACTGGAGTCTCCTTCATTGAAGGCAGATTCTTTACCAGCTGAACTGGCAGGAAATACTGGAATGGGTTGCCATTTACTTCTCCAGGATATCTTACTGAACCAGGGAATGAACCCAGGTTTCCTGCATTGGCAGGAGGATTGTTTACTCTTTGAGCCCCCAGGGAAGTCCATTAGGAAGGAGGACAGATAGAAACAAAAAGCAAAAATGATGATTAATCTAAAAAATTAAGCTATGCTCTTGTTTCAGGAATAAGGTAAATATCAGATGTTTAGTCTCTGACTTCTGGGACACAGGAAATACCCTGGTATACCCAAGTTCTGTTAATAGGGGAGTAATTCTGTGACAAGTGGTGGTAGGATATATTGGATAAGAACCTGGGCTCAGGAGATCCTAGACCCAGCTCTTCAGAGAAAGCCCTGCTTTCTCAATCTCTCGACCCCAGGAATGGATATCATAATGACACTTTCTTGTAGATGTTTGTGGTGATTAAGTGAGAAGATGCGTAAAAAACACTTAGAATATGGTCTGGTGCACAATATATACCCAATAGTACACGCTTTTGTGATTTATGAGGGCATCCTAAAGGAATATCATATAACTCTAATAGAGCTCCTTCAGGAGAACTTATAACAGGAAAATTATAATGTTGGGTGAAAAAGAAATAGTACGTGGAAACATTAATAGGCATGTCACAGTTGTGAAAGAAATAACCTGTGGGTAAGAGAAATTTTGAAAGAAAATGCATGAAAAGGGAATATGACTTGTTCTTTGTATATTCTAATGTTTATCTAGCTTTCATAAGTGAATAGATAATTATCAAGAAAAAAGTAACGAATATAGAAGGAAAATTTTGGTGCTTCTTTAAGACACTCCAGTTAGTACTCTTTGAAAATTGTACCTCTTAACGTTTATGTACGTGTGCACCTTAATGTAAAATGTGTGCCTGGAATAAGATATACACGTGCATCTTGGTAGCAGAAATATTGTCAACCAGTTAAGAGTTCTGTTTTGAATGTTCAAGGAGGAAGGAGACCCAGGTTAAATAATTAAATCTTGCGCTTGGCAGTTTTATGAAATCCTTTCCAAAGAACATCTTGCTTGGGCCTCTGGAAAATCTAGTTAGACAGACAGGGATAGTGAGTTTTGTTTTTGTTTTTTTTTTTTAATTTCTTTTTTGATGAGGAGACTGCAGACTAGAGAAATCAAGTGACTCACTTAAGGTCACCTGGCTGATAGCTGACATTTTTTCTTGATAAGATG
The DNA here is from genome assembly GCF_003369695.1 of Bos indicus x Bos taurus. Taxonomy (NCBI): domain Eukaryota; kingdom Metazoa; phylum Chordata; class Mammalia; order Artiodactyla; family Bovidae; genus Bos; species Bos indicus x Bos taurus. The sequence goes on along the minus strand of NC_040087.1, from coordinate 75,593,982 downwards.
GCAGGGACTGTCAGAAGATATCATTTTAAAATTTGAGTTTCTCAGAAACTTTTAAATGGTTAACTCAAATCATTATATGCCTTTCTGGAAAGTACCATGAATTCTCTGGGTTGGTAGAAATCATACTGTTTTGGAGGTAAAAGGTAGTTTAGAGGTTGTGTGTTCCAGCTTCCTAGTTTTACAGATGAGGAAGATAAGGTGTGCTGTGGTTAACTGATTTGTCTGTGGTCATACAGTCTGTATTACAGACAGGAGTGAGATCCAGTTTATGGCTCTTGATCCCATGTATTTTCTGCTGATCACAGGAAATAATTGAATTTACCTTGTTTGCTCTTGCATTTCATCAAATATCTTTACAGACTGTGGTAATCAGATAATATCAGAATATGAAACATCTATTTGTACCATGATCTCTTTCCCGTTTATATATTTCATTAGTCCTAAGCCAGTTTATGGGTGATTGACATTCATTTTTCCATAAGCCAAGAAATACATTCTTCATTTCGGTTTAAGGAATATTAGGACAGAGAGAAAGAAATAAAAAAGCCAGAATGACAAGATTAATCTAACAAAGATCTCAATAGAAACTTATTGATGAAGGAAGAATTAATTTAGTAGTCAAATAATATTTTTTAAGGGATATAAGATCATAATTTTATGTGTACTTTGGTTAAAATAATTATGTAGCTTGAGGGAAAAAACCTTTCCTGTACCTACTAACCTAAAGTTCTTTAATGTAGAATAATAAACTCTGTTAATCTAGGTCATTTTACCTTTCAGGCTGCTTTCCCTTGGCTAAAATAAATATTCAGCTATAAATGGCAGTTTGTTCAAGTTATATCATTACAGAAAGAGTTGCGATTGTAATACTATTTAGAGAATTTATTTAATCTGTCATTCTAACATATTGCTGTTTTCTTAAGTAGAAAGCAGAGTTCCTATGGTGATAGCAGAGGTGCCATAATATTTATAGTATATTACATTCATTTATAAACCATTACACTAGCTAGAATTTACAGCGTATTTAATCTCTGAAGTTAACTTTTTTTTTTCTCTCCAGTCTTTTAATATGTTCATAGCCATTTAAAATGTTTTTTATTCTTGGAAGAAAACCTTCTGAGAGAATGTTGGTTATTTGTTTTCAAAAGAACAGAAATAACTATTTTATGATTTTTTTTTATGGAAGAATGTGTGTACTCTACTGATTTCTTTGTAGGTGATTTTGTGAAAAACCAATTAATACATCAAATTTTAATTTATCAGAAGCCAATTAATGTATCAAATTTGTTGTTCTACAGTCCCTCAGTCCTGTCCGCCTCTTTGTGTCCCCATGGTCTGCAGCATGCCAGGCTCCACTGTCTCCTCACAGCTTCATTGAGTCATGCAAGCCCCTTCACCACAGCAAGGCTGTGATCCATGCAGGGGACTTAAAACTAGAAGCCACTTAAACCCGAGATGGGCTGAGATTCCTGACACAGTGTGTTTCTCCAGTTACTGTATCAGGCGTACCTGCTGGAGACTGTCTAGGTGGGATGGTGGGGATGGGCTCCTTTGGTGGATACTGGGGAGAGGGGTCCAGAATAGCTTCCAGAATCTGAGAGAATCACAGATGTCCTCTCCCATAGCTTCAGTTGTTGGAAATGACCAGGAAGAGTCCTGACTTCTTTGCTTACCACTTGGCGTCTTGGTGTCTTAAAGCAAGCCCCACCCACCTACCCCCCATCCTCCCAGCATGCCGCAGTGAGCCCCATACTCCCTGTCAGGAGACCTGGACTCCCCCTGTGATGCCCGCCTCTTCATGGTCTTGACCCAGTGTCACCTGTGCGACGTAGGGGGACGCTGACCAGCCTGCAGGGGATTTAAGCTCCTTTCTGACCGGGTTTTTTGCTCTGGAGCCTGGCCTGGTGCTGCCCTGGAGCTCATTTCCATCAGAGGTGACCTTTGGGAGAGGAGGGGCAGAGGCCAGACGGAGCCCAGTCTCCTCTGCTCCAGGCTTCCTCGTGATCTTCTCTATTATCAGGCCAGGGTATCTTGCCCTGGAGCCTCCTGAGATTCAGCTTCTCTTGTTTATCCTTTAGTTGGGATCTTAGCAGATCTTGAGGCATTTTTTTCTATTTGGCTACTTAACAATGACATTAGCAGACAAAAATGCCCTGTTGTTAATACCATTTTTTAAGCTCTTGTGCTGTAATGTTCACTAGATCCCCAGTTGTCTCTGGTCATCAATGTACTCAATAGACTCTGAAGGATAAACATTGAGATAAACCTTGTCCTCGGAGAGTGTGCAGCCTAGAGAGAAAAGGAGCGCAGACAGGACCCAGGGAGCTCTTGGGTTGGTGTTCTCCTTCAACAGTCTTTTGCCTCTTGGCTGTTTGCACCCTGGAAGGAAGAAGGACAGTTGCGACGAGAGCAGGTCAAGTTCCTAGGAATGTGCTGAGAGTGAAGGTGGCTTTTGGGGGACCAGAAGCGTACTGGGACCTCAACTATTACACTGCTTTCCTGAGACCCAGGAAACATGAAGCTTGACCTGCATGTTCACTGTAGGAGTAGTGACAGGATGTTTGTCTCATGAAGGTATTAAATAGAGGAAATGCACCTCAATGGGAAGAGTGCAGTGGGAATTGTGGGTGAGGCTCAAAGGCACCGACCAGGAGCGCAAGAGAGGGAGGGAAGGGGTTTCATTTTTATGATAATGTTGCTATTGACGTCCTAAAGAGGCCTAAATTAAGATCTTTAGCTGTGCACAAGTAATTTGCCAACTAGGAAGAACAGATTGGGCATTTAAGAGATTTATTTCTCATGGCATCTAAAATATGTTCTGAGTTGCAAAGACCCCCAAATATGCAAGGATTTGAATCTGGATCCTTATTTAGTCCTTACGTCATATGAAACTTATGTTAAATAATATAGTATCATATTAACATATTAAACTTATGTTAAATAATATGGTAGTGTATTATCATAGCTATTTATATTGCTATCATTGAGGGTGTAAGAACTGTAAAACCTCAGCTTTCTTCAGAAGTGAAAAGGAAACCAATTTTCGTGGGGCTCCAGATTAAAAATAATCTGAATTGATTGTGAGAACTGTGCATGAAAAGGAAATTCAGTTTTTTATGCAAAATTGTTGGTGACTTTAAGCTCTGTGGAACACAGATTTGCAGGGTGCTATTGCCTGGGTTTTCAGTGATTGTAAAAGATAGTGACTACTTAGCATGGGGGCTGTTGGAGGCAAGGTGACATCCTGCTGATTGCAGTTAGGCTAATACTGAGAGGTGACAATACTGATAATGATATGTAATAACAGGCGTAGCTGATACATGACAAGCGCCACTTTTCAAGTGCAGAGGAATATCTTTATTCATAAAATACTAAAACTGGTTCTATGTAAAGGTACGTTACTTGGTTTAGGCTAAATTCTTATTTAGTTTCATTGATTGATTTTGATTTTTGCTTCCTACTTTAAGACTGTATGGATTATGTTAGTAAGCCCTTGGGAAAAGAAATGAACAAGTGCTTGACTGACAAATAAATATACATATTACAGGTGCTTCCACATCTGTATTTCTATGTATCTGAATAGATTTTAAGTTTTTAATTGTACTATGCCAAAGCTTTTGACTGTGTGGATCACAATAAACTGTGGAAAATTCTGAAAGAGATGGGAATACCAGACCACCTGACCTGCCTCTTGAGAAACCTGTATGCAGGTCAGGAAGCAACAGTTAGAACTAGACATGGAACAACAGACTGATTCCAAATAGGTAAAGGAGTACGTCAAGGCTGTATATTGTCACCCTGCTTATTTAACTTCTATGCAGAGTACATCATGAGAAACGCTGGGCTGGAAGAAGCACAAGCTGGAATCAGGATTGCTGGGAGAAATATCAATAACCTAAGATATGCAGATGACACCACCCTTATGGCAGAAAGTGAAGAAGAACTAAAGAGCCTCTTGATGAACGTGGAACAGGAGAGTGAAAAAGTTGGCCTAAAGCTCAACATTCAGAAAACGAAGATCATGGCATCCGGTCCCATCACCTCATGGCAAACAGATGCTGAAACAGGGGCTGACTTTATTTTTCTGGACTCCAGAATCACTGCAGATGGTGATTACAGCCATGAAATTAAAAGACGCTTACTCCTTGGAAGGAAAGTTATGACCAACCTAGATAGCATATTCAAAAGCAGAGACATTACTTTGCCAACAAAGGTCCGTATAGTCAAGGCTATGGTTTTTCCAGTGGTCATGTATGGATGTGAGAATTGGACTATAAAGAAAGCTGAGCGCCGAAGAATTGATGCTTTTGAACTGTAGTGTTGGAGAAGACTATTGAGAGTCCCTTGGACTTCAAGGAGATCCAACCAGTCCATCCTAAAGGAGATCAGTCTTGGATATTCATTGGAAGGACTGATGTTGAAGCTGAAACTCCAATACTTTGGCCACCTGATGTGAGGAACTGACTCATTTGAAAAGAACCTGATGCTGGGAAAGATTGAGGGCAGGAGGAGAAGGGGACGACAGAGGATGAGATGGTTGGGTGGCATCACCGACTTGATGGACATGGGTTTGAGTAAACTCCAGGAGTTGGTGATGGACAGGGAGGCCTGGCGTGCTGCGGTTCATGGGGTTGCAAACGACTGAGCGACTGAACTGAGTGAACTATAGTTGATGTTCAATATTATATGTTACAGCTGTACAGTATGTATGTGAAGTGAAAGTTGGTCCTTTGTGTTCGACTCTGCGACCCCATGGACTATGCAGTCCATGGAATTCTCCAGGCCAGAATACTGGACTGGGTAGCTATTCCCTTTTCCAGGGGATCTTTCCAACCCAGGGATTGAACCCAGGTCTCCCGCATTGCAGGTAGATTCTTTACCAGCTGAGCCACCAGGTTAATATTGATTCACAATTTTTAAAGGATATATTCCTCTTACAGTTGTTATAAACTACTCACTGCATTCCCCATGTTGTACACATGCACGGAGTTAATTGAACATCCGTTGGGCTCCTGCCTGTGCCAAGCACTGAGCACCTAGGGGGAACCAGGATGAATAAGATATCCTTTCCTACCTTGCTGAAGGACTGATAGGGGAGAGAAGATGGCCAAATAAACTTTATACATGTTTAAACTGAAGATGAGCTTCCCACGTTGTTCAGTGGTAAAGAATTCACCTGCCAATGCAGGAGATGTGGGATTGATCCCTGGGTCAGGAAGATCCCCTGGAGAAGGAAATGACAACTCAATCCAGTGTTCTTTGCCTGGGAAATCCCCTGGACAGAGGAGCCTGGTGGGCTACAGTCCATGGGGTCGCAAAAGAGTCGGACACGATTCAACAACTAAACACGAATAACAAATCGAAGATAAGAAAATTAATGGTTACTCAGCAAAGAGCCCATCTTTGCATGAAATGTTCCCTTGGTATCTCTCATTTTTTTGAAGAGATCTCCAGTCTTTCCCATTCTATTGTTTTCCTCTATTTCTTTGCATTGATCGCTGAGGAAGGCTTTCTTATCTCTCTTTGCTATTCTTTGGAACTCTGCATTCACATGCATATATCTTTCCTTTTCTCCTTTGCTTTTTGCTTCTCTTCTTTTCACAGCTATTTGTAAGGCCTCCTCAGACAGCCATTTTGCTTTTTTGCATTTCTTTTTCTTGGGGATGGTACAATGTCACGAACCTCTGTCCATAGTTCATCAGGCACTCTATCCATCAGATCTAGTCCCTTAAATCTATTTCTCACTTCCACTGTATAATCATAAGGGATTTGATTTAGGTCATACCTGAATGGTTTAGTGGCTTTCCCTACTTTCCTCAATTTAAGTCTAAATTTGGCAATAAGGAGCTCATGATCTGAGCCACAGTCAGCTCCTGGTCTTGTTTTTGCTGACTATATAGAGCTTCTCCATCTTTGGCTGCAAAGAATATAATCAGTCTGATTTTGGTGTTGACCATCTGGTGATGTCCAAGTGTAGAGTCTTCTCTTGTGTTGTTGGAAGAGGGTGTTTGCTATGACCAGTGCGTTCTCTTGGCAAAATTCTATTAGCCTTTGCCCTGCTTCATTCCATACTCCAAGACGAAATTTGCCTATTACTCCAGGTGTTTTTTGACTTCCTACTTTTGCATTCCAGTCCCCTATAATGAAAAGGACATCTTTTTTGGGTGTTAGTTCTAGAAGATATTGTAGGTCTTCATAGAACCGTTCAACTTCAGCTTCTTCAGTCTTACTGGTTGGGGCATAGGCTTGGATTACCATGATATTGAATGGTTTGCCTTGGAAATGAACAGAGATCCTTCTGTCATTTTTGAGATTGCATCCAAGTACTGCATTTCGGACTCTTTTGTTGACCATGATGGCTACTCCATTTCTTCTAAGGGGATTCCTGTCCACAGTAGTAGATATAATGGTTATCTGAGTTAAATTCACCCATTCCAGTCCATTTTAGTTCGCTGATTCCTAGAACTAAATCTCCTGTTTGACCACTTCCAATTTGCCTTGATTCATGGACCTAACATTCCAGGTTCCTATGCAATATTGCTCTTTACAGCATCGGACCTTGCTTCTATCACCAGTCACATCCACAGCTGGGTTCTTTTTGCTTTGGCTCCATCCCTTCATTCTTTCTGGAGTTATTTCTCCACTGGTCTCCAGTAGTGTATTAGGCACCTACTGACCTGGGGAGTTCCTCTTTCAGTATCCTATCATTTTGCCTTTTCATACTGTTCATGGGATTCTCAAAGCAAGAATACTGAAGTGGTTTGCCATTCCCTTCTTCAGTGGACCACATTCTGGACCTAACAGAAGCAGAAGATATTAAGAAGAGGTGGCAAGAATACACAGAAGAACTGTCCAAAAAAGATCTTCACGACCCAGAGAATCACGATGGTGTGGTCACTCACCTAGAGCCAGACATCCTGGAATGTGAATTCAAGTGGGCCTTAGAAAGCATCTCTATGAACAAAGCTAGTGGAGGTGATGGAATTCCAGTTGAGCTGTTTCAAGTCCTGAAAGATGATGCTGTGAAAGTGCTGCACTCAATATGCCAGCAAGTCTGGAAAACTCAGCAGTGGCCACAGGACTGGAAAAGGTCAGTTTTCATTCCAATCCCAAAGAAAGGCAATGCCAAAGAATGCTCAAACTACTGCACAATTGCACTCATCTCAATGAGTACTTTACTCATTACTTTGAGTAAAGTAATGCTCAAAATTCTCCAAGCCAGGCTTCAGCAATATGTGAACCGTGAACTTCCTGATGTTCAAGCTGGTTTTAGAAAAGGCAGAGGAACCAGAGATCAAATTGCCAACATCCACTGGATCATCAAAAAAGCAAGAGAGTACCAGAAAAACATCTATTTCTACTTTATTGACTATGCCAAAGCCTTTTACTGTGTGGATCACAATAAACTGTGGATAATTCTGAAAGAGATGGGAATACCAGACCACCTGACCTACCTCTTGAGAAACCTATATGCAGGTCAGGAAGCAACAGTTAGAACTGGACATGGAACAACAGCCTGGTTCCAATAGGAAAAGGAGTACGTCAAGGCTGTATATTGTCACCCTACTTATTTAACTTCTATGCAGAGTACATCATGAGAAACACTGGGCTGGAAGAAGCACAAGCTGGAATCAAGATTGCCGGGAAAAATATCAATAGCCTCAGATATGTAGATGACACCACCCTTATGGCAGAAAGTGGATAAGAACTAAAAAGCCTCTTGATGAAAGTGAAAGAGGAGAGTGAAAAAGTTGGCCTAAAGCTCAACATTCAGAAAACTAAGATCGTGGCATCTGGTCCCATCACTTCATGGGAAATAGATGGGGAAACAGTGGAAACAGTGTCAGACTTTATTTTTGGGGGCTCCAAAATCACTGCAGATGGTGATTGCAGCCATGAAATTAAAAGACGCTTACTCCTTGGAAGGAAAGTTATGACCAACCTAGATAGCATATTCAAAAGCACAGACATTACTTTGCCAACAAAAGTCCATCTAGTCAAGGCTATGGTTTTTCCTGTGGTCATGTATGGGTGTGAGAGTTGGACTGTGAAGAAGGCTGAGCGCTGAAGAATTGATGCTTTTGAACTGTGGTATTGGAGAAGACTCTTGAGAGTCCCTTGGACTGCAAGGAGATCTAACCAGTCCATCCTAAAGGAGATCAGTCCTGGGTGTTCATTGGAAGAACTGATGCTGAAGCTGAAACTCCAATACTTTGGCCACCTCATGCAAAGAGTTGACTTATTGGAAAAGACCTTTATGTTGGGAGGGATTGGGGGCAGGAGGAGAAGGGGATGACAGAGGATGAGATGGCTGGATGGCATCACCCACTCGATGGACATGAGTTTGAGTAAACTCTGGGAGTTGGTAATGGACAGGGAGGCCTGGCGTGCTACAATTCATGGGGTCACAAAGAGTCGGACATGACTGAGCCACTGAACTGAACAGCAAGGAGAGTAGTGGAGGGAATCATAAAGAGCTTAATGAGGATGGTGGCAATTTGAGCTGGAAGTTGATTTGAGAGATGACAGCTCCTCTGGGTAGAGGGACCCTAAGGTGAAGGTCTTGAGGGAGGAAGTCTGCTGAACGTGGTCTTTTGAGTCTGGTGTGCTGTTGGGAGAGCAGCCAGATCCTGGTGACCCAAGGAGGGCTGGAAAGAGTGTGTGCTGGGTGTGAACTTTTTTCTTTGTTTGGGTTTTTGCACTGGAAGGTGCCTGGATCAGAGCTTTGCTAAGGAAATACGGTGACAGCGATGCTGAGCCCAGTGGCTAGGGTGGGGATGGAGACAGAGAACTGGGGGTTTAGATGTTACTTATTGTGCTTTGCCATAATTAGGCAAGAGGTAAAGAGGTCATGTGTAAGAAGAATTTTGGGATAAAGCTGGTAAGTATTTGAGCCTGATTGGATTTGGTTTCAGTGCAGTTCAGTTGCTCAGTCATGTCTGACTCTTTGCAACCCCATGGACTGCAGCATGCCAGGCCTCCCTGTCCATCACCAACCCCCGGAGTTTGCTCAGACTCGTGTCCGTGGAGTCAGTGATGCCGTCCAACCATCTCATCCTCTGTCGTCCTTTCTTATGCCTTCAGTCTTTCCCAGTATCAGGGTCTTTTCCAATGAGTCGGCTCTTCACATCAGGTGGCCAAAGTATTGGAGCTTCAGCTTCAGCATCAGTTCTTCCAATGAACACCCAGGACTGATTTCCTTTAGGATGGACTGGTTTGATCTCCTTGCAGTGCAAGGGACTCTCAAGAGTCTTCTCCAACACCACAGTTCAAAAGCATCAATTCTTCGGTGCTCAGCTTTCTTTATGGTCCAGCTCTCACATACATAGATAGCTTTGACTATGCAGACCTTTGTCAGTAAAGTAATGTCTTTGCTATTTAATATGCTGTCTAGGCTTGTCATAACTTTTCTTCCAAAGAGCAAGCATCTTTTAATTTCATGGCTGCACTCACCATCTGCAGCCATGGATTGGTTATTTATTTAGTAAATATTTACCAATAATCCTTCCACCTCCTGCACCGGGGTGAGCTGGGTGGTCCATGGCTAAGTGAGATTGGGAAGCTGGAGGCATTAAACATAGCCTTAGGTTGCAGGTGGGAGACCAGGAAGGAGGTGACATAGAAATCCGAGAACACTCACGCCTCTTCCTCAGGCTTTGAAGGGAGTGTCCAGCGTCCAGTTTATCTGGTCTCCTGCTTTCAGATAAACAGACAGGTGAGAGTCTCATGTCCCACTCTCCACCCCCACTGGAGAAGGGGATCAGCAGTGAGCTGCTAGGGGCCTTCCTTTTTTAGAGTGTTTAGGGTAGAGCAGATAGCTTTAAAAACCCATGTTGTCCTTTTTAAACTGCTCCGTAATTAGCGTGCCCCAACCAGCTGCCTTCTCCACCACTATGTCCTCAAGGCTCATAGTCTGCCTTCATATCAGTTTTCTGGAATGACCTTTCCCCCCGTCCCCTTTTAAGGAAAAGTTAAAGCCTTTAAAAATGGTAGGTTCATAATTATTTAGAGAGAAGATAAATAATAAGTAATTCATTTTGTGCACATTTCTGTCATTTACTTGGTTTAGACAAGAGATTATAAATGTGACTGCTTTGTACAATGGGGCCCCAGTTCATCTTTGGATGTGAGCTTCTTTAACATTTCTGATACAAGCTAAGTCACTGCATGGGTTGATAAATTATAGATGGAAAAGCGTTCTCAGTTTTCCTCCTCTTGGATTTCTTTGCTTCCTTTGGCCATAGATCTCGCCTCTTTGAAATCCCATCTTCCTTTGATACTGTTGCTGTTGTTCAGTTGCTAAGTCGTGTCCAGCTCTTTAGGACCCTGTGGACTGCACGCCAGGCTTCCCTGTCCTTCACTATCTCCAGGAGTTTGGTCAAACTCAGGTCCATTGAGTTGGTGATACCATCCAGCCATCTCATCCTCTGTCATCCCCTTCTCTTCCTGCCCTCAATCTTTCCCAGCATCAGGGTCTTTTCCAGTTAGTCTGCTCTTCACCTCAGGTGGCTGAAGTATTGAAACTTCAGATCAGTCCTTTGAATGAATATTCAGGACTGATTTCCTTTAGGATGGACTGGTTTGATCTCCTTGCAGTCCAAGGGGCTCTCAAGAGTCTTCTCCAACACCACAATTTGAAAGCATCGGTTCTTCTGCGCTCAGCCTTCTCTGACATCTGTACACGACGACTGGAAAAAGCATGACTTGGACTACATGGACCTTTGTTGGCAAAGTGACATCTCTGCTTTTTAATATGCTGCTAGGTTTGTCATAGCTTTTCTTCCAAGGAACAAGCGTCTCTAAATTTTGTGGCTACAGTGGCTGTCTGCAGTGATTTTGGAGACTGTGGTCGCTCCCTGGCTGTTCCTCAGTATGGTGACAGTGGTAGTAGTGCTAAGTATTTTTCGTGTGTTTGTCGCTCTCTCACTCTTCCCTTTTCTGCTTCCTCATGTCCCACACCCAGGTAAGGCCCAGCCCTAGGATTTGGTAGGACTGTGTATATTACCCCGCCGCCAGGCCCTTCTACTTTTTTCAATATAAGTCTGAATCTTAAAATGAGGAGCTCATGATCCGAACCACAGTCAGCTCCAGGTCTTGTTTTCGCTGACTGTATAGAGTGTCTCCATCTTCAGCTGCCAAGAATATAACCCTGAATATTCATTGGAAGGACTGATGCTGAAGTTGAAGCTCTAATACTTTGGCCACCTGATGTGAAGAGACAACTCATTGGAAAAGATCCTGATGTTGAGAAAGATTGAGGGCAGGAGGAGAAGAGGATGACAGAGGATGAGAAACTGGGGCTTCTGGGCCATCACTCATGGTGTGACTTTGGGCTCACCGGATATGAACAGGTTATCATGTCTTTCTGGTGTGCCCTGAGATTGCTTTTCCTCTTTTACTTGTCCTCATTCTTTCCTGCTTGGACTCTGTCTAGACATTCTGCACAAACCTTAATGATGATTTTTCTCTTTTGTTTCCCTAATGCTTCTTTACAATTTTTCTAACATTAAAAAGGATTCCTTCTGTTGATGGTTTTCCTGGACCCCTTGTCTTCTAAACCGTGTACCTTTCCGTAGGCCTTTTCCTGATTCTGTCACTTGTCTGCCAATGGCCGGCTTTTCTTTCTGCGGAAGGTGGTGGTGTGATGGATGCCCAGCAGATAGATATTAACACCAGCAGAGCAGATTCTGGCTTCCTGGGCTGGCAGCTTCCTAATTCTCTATCTTTTCCGCCGAAGCGACAGGATATTAAACCACTGAGCTGGCGCAGCCCTCGGCTGCCTGCCAGGGGAATATTTGGGAAAAGAATGGACCAGCTTTTGTTTCTCTTGCCCTCTGTGTAGCCTTGGGGTGGGTTCTGAGGGGATGTTTTCCCTCGCCGCTCTAACCCATTTGGTATTGAGAAAGCAGGAAAGCGAGTTTTCCTGTTCTGAGCAATGAACAAAAAGCGAGCAGCGGATGGAGATATCCTGTTGGAGGAGGCTTGGGGTGTGAATGCCGACAAACACACCTCATTCTTCCCGTGTCTTTAAGGAATAAGAGGAGTTGGGAAGGAAATCAGCCAGGCCAAGTCAGAGTGGTTCTCTTTTTATTTATGGTGCTTAATAAGATTACAAGTGTGTGCTGTGTGATTTAAAAATTTGTCAGACACAGAGATCAGTAGCACATGACAAATTGGAAGAAATGAAATAGTTTTTTGTTTCCCATGAGGTCGTTCTAAGTTTGCCTGGGAGGGGGCCGTGAACTGTACGAGTAAATGTAAACGCTGTCCAAGTTTTATTTATTATTAAGTTTAAAAATCACTTAAGATGGCAAATTCTTGTTGAATTAGATTTGTAAGAAGCTGTTTTGGTATATGCTCTTAAGGGACCATTCTTTGGTGCTTTTAAAAACTATTTCATCTCACTACAAGAGCAAGACATGTTTGTTATAGGAAAATTAGAAAGCACGTAGGGACAATGGAACAGTACAGGAGTGGGCTAGCAAGACATGGAAATGGAAAATTAGCACAGTGTGGCAAAGGAGAGAAAAATCAGCGTCTTCTGGGAGCAGTGGGTGTGGGAAAGGGTCAGAAGCCCTCCCCCAGCAAGAAGGCTGTCTTGTGTGCATGCCACACCCTTCAGTGGTGACTTTATACTCTTTGAGGCTGGCATCCCCACTCTGCCACAGGTCAGATCTGATCGTTCCAAGATTGTTTAGGTCTGGAAAACTGTGTGTTGACAAGCTGAAAGGCCAGTTAACTCACCATGTTTCACACCTCGTCTGTGTAGGAGATGGAGTGCTAGCCAGGGAGTATCTCTGAAGAGAGACAGGTTTATCTTAGCGAGTGAGTGAGAAGTGTGTGTGTGCAAGTAAATCTGAAAACCTTGGCTATAAAGGAGATGAAATTGTAAAAGAAGATGCAGAAGAGTAAAACACAGTTTTGGGGAGGAGATGGGGTGAGGGAGAAATGTATAAAACTATGGCCCCTGTCATCCTTCTGTGTCTTCTTGACCTTCCCACTTCCTCCATGTCTCGCAATATTGACAGGTTTTTAGGTGTTCTATGGAATGGAATAAACTTTGTTTCACTGTTGTATCTCAGTAAACACTTAGAGCAGCTGTCAGCAGGTCATACTTTTAGTCAGATTTAAATCTCAGATTTACTGAGATAATTTTATAAGATATGGGATTAAATTATCTTGCTTTTTAAAAAAAAATGTGTGGAAACTTATATACCATATGCTAGCCATTTTATTACTGGTAATGTAGGATTAGCATGTAAAGTAGCAAGTGTAGAGGCTTGAACTAGATATACATTTATCATCAATTGACTTTTCACAGGAGTAGCAAGACTGCTCAATGGAGATAGAATAGTCTTTGTAACAAACAGTGCTGGGACAACTGAATATCCATACGCAGAAGACTGAAGCTGGACCCTTCTGTCTCACCATGTGTAAAATCCCACTCAAAACTGATCATAGACCTACACGTCTAAGACCTAAAACTATAAAACATGAAAAACAGCACAGGCGTAAATCTTCATGACCTTGGGCTAGGCAGTGGTTTCATAGATTTGCACAAGCAACGGAAGAAAAATAAATTGGATATCATCAAAATGAAAACTTGTGTTTCAAAGGACACTATGAAAGTGGGAAAATAACCCACTGAATGAGAGAAAAGGATGTGCAAAATAACTCTTACAACTCGTTAATAAAAAGACCATTCAGTTAAGAAAATGACAAGGAATCTAAGGAAATGTTTCTTTAAAGAAAATATACAAGTGAATCTGCTTAACATTAGTCATCTGGGAAATGTAATTTAAAACCACAGTGAGCTACCACTTCACCCCTGCTCGGATGGCTGGAGCCCGAAGACAGGCAACAGCCCTTGCCTGTTATTGTTGTTTTGGTGAACTTGTGGACAGATTTGAGTCCTCATCCATTGCTGAGGGGAATGTGAAACGGTGCAGCCACTTTGGAAAACAGTTTGGCAGTTCTTCAGAAAGCTGAATATAGTGGGGAGGGGTAAATTAGGAGTTTGGGATGAACATATGCACACTACTATATATAAAATAAATAACCAGCAGGGACCTACTGTATAGCACAAGGAACTATACTCAGTTCAGTTCAATTCAGTCGCTCAGTCGTGTCCGACTCTTTGCGACCCCATGAATCGCAGCACGCCAGGCCTCCCTGTCCATCACCAACTCCCGGAGTTCACTCAGACTCACGTCCATCGAGTCAGTGATGCCATCCAGCCATCTCATCCTCTGTCGTCCCCTTCTCCTCCTGCCCCCAATCCCTCCCAGCGTCAGAGTCTTTTCCAATGAGTCAACTCCTCGCATGAGGTGGCCAAAGTACTGGAGTTTCAGCTTTAGCATCAGTCCTTCCAAAGAACACCCAGGACTGATCTCCTTTAGAATGGACTGGTTGGATCTCCTTGCAGTCCAAGGGACTCTCAGGAGTCTTCTCCAACACCACAGTTCAAAAGCATCAATTCTTCGGCACTCAGCCTTCTTCACAGTCCAACTCTAACATCCATACATGACCACAGGAAAAACCATAGCCTTGACTAGATGGACCTTTGTTGGCAAAGTAATGTCTCTGCTTTTCAATATGCTATCTAGGTTGGTCATAACTTTCCTTCCAAGGAGTAAGCGTCTTTTAATTTCATGGCTGCAATCACCATCTGCAGTGATTTTGGAGCCCCCCAAAATAAAGTCTGACACTGTTTTCACTGTTTCCCCATCTATTTCCCATGAAGTGATGGGACCAAATGCCATGATCTTCGTTTTCTGAATGTTGAGCTTTAAGCCAACTTTTCCACTCTCCTCTTTCACTTTCATCAAGAGGCTCTTTAGTTCTTCTTCACTTTCTGCCATAAGGGTGGTGTCATCTGCATATATTATATACTATACTCAGTATCTTGTAATAAGCTATAAGGGAAAAGAATCTGAAAAAGTACAGATATAGATGTGTATATATGTGTATATATATATACACACACACACATAACTGAATCATTTTGCTATATACCTGAAACGCAACATTGTAAATCAACTATACTTCAATAATAAAAAAATAATTGCAATGCCAAAGAATGTTGAAACTACTGCACAATTGTACTCATCTCACACGCTAGTAAAGTAATGCTGAAAGTTTTCCAAGCCAGGCTTCAATAATACATGAACTGAGAACTTCCAGATGTTCAAACTGGATTTAGAAAAGGCAGAGGAACCAGAGATCAGATTGCCAACATCCGTTGGATCATAGAAAAAGCAAGAGAATCCAGAAAAACATCTATTTCTGCTTCATGGGTCACAAAGAGTCGGACATGCCTGAGCGACTGACAATATACCTATGTTGTTGTTGTTATTTAGTCACTAAGTTGTGTCTAATTCTTTTGACCGCATGGACTATAGCTCTCTAGGCTTCTCCGTCCATGGGATTTCCCAGGCGAGAATCCTGGAGTGGGTAGCCGTTTCCTCCTCCAGGGGATCTTCCCGGCCCAGAGATTGAACCCATATCTTCTGCTTGGCTGACGGATTCTTTACCACTGAGGCACCTGGGAAGCCATATACATACACACACACATGTGGGTATGTATATATTAATATATATTGATCTGGTGACTCAGATGGTAAAGAATCCACTTGCAATGCGGGAGACCTGGGTTCGATCCCTGGGTCGGGAAGATCCCCTGGAGAAGGGAACGGTAACCCACTCCAATATTCTGGCCTGGAGAATTCCTTGGACAGAGGAGCTTGGCGGGCTACAGTCCATAGGGTTGCAAAGAGTCAGACACAACTGAGCGACTTTCACACACGTACACACACCCATGAAGAAGTTTACTGTGAAGAGTTGGCTCGTGAAATTACAGAGACTGAGCGGACCCACAGTCTGCTGTCTCCAGGCTGGAGACCCAGGGAAGCCAGTGGCACGATTCATTTGGAGTCGGAAGACCTGAGAACCAAAGTACCAAGGGCAGAGGGAGATCGACGTCCTGCCTTAAGTCCTCGGGCAGGGAGGGCTAGGTTTTTCCTCTGCCTTTTGGTCCTGTTTCAGGGGGCTGTCACACTGGGAGGGCAAGCTGCTCTACTGAGTTCACTGATTCAAATGCTAATTTTATCCAGAAACACCCTCACAGACACACCTAGAGCACCCTGTGAGCCAGTCAAGTTGATGCATAAAATTAACCATCACAACAGATGTTCATAGTAATATTATGGGTAATAGCCAGAAAAAAAAAAAGTAGGGAATCTACATGTCTAAAACTGGTGAAGAACAAATATAGTTAACAAAATATAGTATACCACACAATGGAATATTATTTAGCCATAAAAAGGAGTGAAGTACTGATACATCCCACAACATGGATAAACTTTGAAACATGCTAAGCGGAAGAAGCCAGATAAAAGCACACATATTTAGGATGTCCAGAATGGGCAAATCCACAGAGATAGAAAGGAGATTAGCCATTGCCAGGGACTGGGGAAAGCGGGCATGAAGAAAGACTGCTCATGGGTTTGAGGTTTCTTTTTGGAGTGATAAAAATTAGATTGTTGTGAATGTTGAGAACTCTCTAGATATATTGAAATCAGGGAATTGTATACTTTGAATGGATTTTATGGTGTCTCAATTGTATCTTTCATACGTGTGTGCTAAGTTGCTTCAGTCGTGTCCAACTCTTCAAGACCCCATGGACTGTAGCCCGCCAGGCTCCTCTGTCCATGGGATACTCCAGGCAAGAATACTGGAGTGGGTTGCCATGCTCTCCTCCAGGGGATCTTCCCCACCCAGGGATCGAACCTGCATCTCCTTCGGCTCCTGCATTGCAGCCAGCTTCTTTACCACTGAGCCACCGGGGAAGCCCGAATTGTATCTTAATAGATTTGTTTAAAAAATGTAAATTTTATCCTGAACTTGGTTGGGGTCGCCTGAAGGATCCTCAGCAGGGTGCTGACACGGTTGGATTTGGTTTTGGAAGATCATTCTGGCTGCAGGGAGAGTAGCTTGGAAAGGTTGAGACCAGAGGCAGGCATCCCTCTAAGAGACTCTGCTGGCTTCAACTAAGGAAATGGCAGTGGGAATGACAGGAAGTGGACAGTGAACTTAACGGCGCTCGGTGATTGATTAGATGTGGGCGGGGCAGAGGTAGGGGGCCCTCAAGGGCTGTGCCTGTATGCCCAGCTTAAGCCACAGGTAGAGGAGCAAGCAGGTGACCTCAGCACGCCTACAGCGGGACCTGCTGAGATATCTACTCAGTATAGAGGTGCTGAGTAGGTGGTTGATACAGAGCTCAGGATCCAAAACCTCAGGGGGGCTGGTTAAAAATGCAAATTCTTAGACTTCGCTTTATGTGTATTAAGTCGGTATCTCTGGTCAGGGTGGATCTACCCCAAGAGTTGGACATGACTTAGTGGCTAAACAGTAACCTAATTTAAGGCCTCCCTGTGGATATGGCTCGAAAGGAATTGAGTGGTGTGAGATTTCCTATGAAGAGACTCTGGAGGAGAAGAGAAGTGGCTCCATCACCATTGATGGGCTCGGTGGTGGAAGAGGAGACCTCACAGGGGGTCTGGACCCTGAGAGATACGAGGCATCCAGGAGGGTGGGGTATTGGGGAAGCCAGGAAGAGTGTTTCAAAGCACGGACACATGAGCTTGTCATAAGCTTCTGAGAGGTCAGGTAAGGTAATAGATGCAAACTGTGTGTTGGATTTACCGACAAGGTGGTGCTGGGTAAGGGCCGTGGATGGTGCAGACATGTCCCCAGAGCAGGGCTGGCATGGGGCTCCACAGGAGGCCCCGGGGTCCTTGCAGGGACAGAGTGCGGGTGTTGATGGGCAGTGCCACCCAGCACGCTCTCCTTGGCTCTGCTCCATTCCACAGCTTGGCCTCAGGGGAGCATGATAGATACGTCCAAGGGCCTCCGCTGGGTGAGTTTTTGACCAGGGAGCTTGGGGAAAACCCTTGGTTAGTGGCTCTGGCCTGTGAGACATATAGAGCCCGGTTAGGGTAAGGAAAGATGCAGCCTTAGGGCAGAAGGTCCTGGGGTCGCTGACACAGGTAGATGTCCCGTCTGGGTTTTCACTTGACCTGGTTGAGCCCAGTGGCACAGCCTGTGTCAAGATGTCAGGTAATGCCATATGCGTGCCTGCTAAGTTGCTCAGTCGTGTCTGACTCTTTGCAACCCCAAGGACTGTAGCCTACCAGGCTCCTCTGTCCATGGGATTTCCCAGGGAAGAATACTAGAGTGGGTTGCTGTTTCCTCTTCCAGGGGATCTTCCTAACTCACGGATCAAACCCACATCTGTGTCTCCTGCATTGCAGGCAGGTTCTTTATCCACTGAGCCATCGGGGAAGCCCCGGACTGCTATGCTGTAGGTCTAAATGGCTAAGACTGGGGTTTTTGAAGTTGAGTATTTCATATTTTTCTTGGTATGTGGGTCATGTTTGGTTTTGGGAGAGATATTATAAAAATACCTGAAATAGCCCTCCCAACCCTGATTTTGCCTTTTGAAATATTGTCCAATACAAGTTAGGTGATTCTCTTAGAGTTGTGAATGTAGATCTCATCAGTTTTCAACATAACAAAATTAACGGTGTATTGTCAGTATAAGAAAAATCAGTGCGAAAGAAAGTGTCTTCAAACTCAGTTAAATACACGTCAAGTTGTTTACTGTTTAAGCACGAGCGTCTTTTAGTCTCTTGTAAGCCAACATGGAACTCCACGTCTGCTTATCTGTGTTTTTGAAACCACTATGCCTTAAGGAGGTTTTACTTATTGTTTCAAAGAGCTTTGAAGCTGTTCCACTTTTAAATTTATAATATGCACGCTTAACCTTAATCTTATAAAATACAGTTTTTTCTTTATTAGAGGCAGCACAGTAGTGTTAAAGGCAGGACATTAGTATTACAGAAACATTTAAATGTCCAAATAACTGTTCTTTTATTTGGAGGAAAATTGTGTAATAGCAAGATGTGGAAGTCCCCTAAATGCAAAATTGACCCTAAGTCAGTGGTTTAGTAAAGAAATCAGAGATGAAAACCAGTCAACCAGCTCAAGCCAGGACTTCCCCTACCTGAGTGTCAGGGTAATGATTTTTAAATTAGGGCTTTAAAAATATCATTTCCCCCCTATTCTATGGTATCTATTTTGTGCTTGCAAGATTTTATACCCAAGGTATCTTTCCCCTGGTATTTTGGACCAGTTCTTTAGTGTGACTGCTGAAAATCTTTGTATTAATTTGGAATTTTGGTTCCAAGTGACATAAGTCAGTCTAAGTAATTTAAGTGAAAAAGGACAGTCAGTATATTATAAAGGTGCAGGGTGTCTCCCAGAGCCTTAGGGGAGTGATGAAGCTGGGTGTATCTAGGGGTTTCCCAGCCTTCAGTAAACTCTCCCTTATCCCTGCTGTTCTCCTTAAGGTTTTGAGTCCTTCTCTACTTGGAGATTGCCTTGCTTTGCTCCCAGTCTTGTTGTGGTTCAGTCACTAAGTTGTGTCCAACTCTTTGCAGCCCCATGGGCTGTAGCCCGCCAGGCTCCTCTGTCCTCCACTGTCTCCTGGGGTTTGCTCAGACACATGTCCATTGAGTCAGTGATCATCGTTTCTAACTATCTCATCCTCTGCCTCCCCTTTCTTCTTTTGCTCCCAATCCACGTGGTGGGAAATGGCACTCTTGAGAATCCAGCTACTTGACAAGAGACTGGCCCATCTCTGATACCCACAAGGAGGGGACCTGGATTGGATCTGATCACCATACTTAGAACCTGCCTCTGTAGCTGGGGCCTCGGGTCATTGTAGGAACATGGCTTCAGTGAGCCCCACGGCTACACCTCTGGTTTTGTAAGGCTACTTACTGCCTTTCGTCAGAGCAAGGGACTGCTTCTTGGCCCCAGGGACGGACTGGCCTGGGCCGCCTTCCAACCTGTTCTGGCATGAGTGAGCCCGCCCTGCTATGGAGGGGGTTATAGGAAAAGGGGCGTTTCAGGAAAAAAAAGCGTGTGATGGGGCTGAGGGAAGCGCTGGGCAGCCATCCAGCAAGTGTTCACTTCACAACACCTATTTTAACTTAGACAACAGAACTGAGGAGGACAGTTTGTTGTCCCCCCAAATATAAATCCATTCAGAAATGACTTGTAGATTGTCGTTTCTTTGTTCTGGATGACTAGGAGCTGGTTTTACTCACAGTGAAGCCTGGGCCACACCCAGTTGAATCATTACAGACATAACATCTTTTTTCCCCTCAGAGTTAATACTGTACAAAAAAAATTAGTTATCTTTTATAAGGATATTAACATATCTATATAATATTTTGAATGTTTAGTATTTAAGTCTCCCCTTGATGTTTTCCATTAAGATTTGTTTTAAAGGACAAGCTCAAAAACAACTTCCTCAGCACCATTTAAGGTTCCAAAGCAGTGTCAAACAATTAAGTCGCTGGGTGCCCAGGGGGAAGTTAAATTGCCTATTATTAGTCTGTATGGCAAAACTACTCTCACAGTTGCATTTTCATATATTCTAAAAATGGTCCATAAGTATATCTAGTGCTTTCTTCCTAAGAAAAAGAAAAAAAAATTTTCCAGGGAGGCACTTGTGTTCACTAAACTGGAAGAAGACCTTCTGGAATTTAAATTTGTCATCTTCGAAGCATTTGGTGTGGAATACAATAACCAGACGAGGTTCTGTTCATTCAGCTACAAAGGCACTTTTGTTAAAATTCCTCATCCCTGCGATGCTAGTGCAGCCGATACTCGGTTCGGAGGGTGCTTTGGGAAAGCGCGGCTTATTTCGGAAAAAGCACAGATGCCTTGGGCTAGGAATTTACAATAGGCCTCAGATTCTGGGTCTAGCACGGCATACTTCTAGGATCGTTCCGAGCTCTCTTCTCCATATCTGCTGTCTGTCTGCATTTAAAGCTGGAGAGAGGCTGTACAGGCTTATGAGGGAGTCCTGTTGAAAGCCTGGAGAAAAGTTAGGAACTCGGGTGCAGAGTAGTAATTAATATAATTGATTACGTCGCTTAGGTCCTGTGTAATTGCATATCGTTTTCCATTAAAACCCCAATCCAAATTCCTTGTACCTCTTTTCCCCTCAGCCCTGTGTTTCTGGCCCGACCGCAGTTAGCTGAGTGCTTGCCAGGCTGCCCTTTCTTCCAGTCCCTGCCCGCCCTCCATCTCCAAGCAGAGAAGCCCAGCTGGCTTTCCCTGCCAGGTGTCCTGAGATGTCCTTCCCCACTCGCGAGAGCGCCCCCCGCCCAAACAAACACCCCCTCTCCTAGGAGAAGAATCCTACTTCCACACAGGGATGCAGATCTTGCTTTTGAAAGTTTCTAGAAAGCTCCTTTAGCATTGGTCTTCGGCAGAAGGAACCCTGTCCCACACGGAAGGCAAATTACTCCCCCCCATTCTATTTCTGGAACTTTTATTGAATTTCAAGCTTGCACACAAAGGCAAGACTGAAAGCAGGGAGTGCTGTGCGCCCTTCACCCAGGCGCCCTAGGCGTTTACAGTGGGCACAGTTATTACTGACCATCTTCCTGAAAGAGCACGGGCGAAGGATGAACCGGGTGTGATTTCCTCCCTAGTCTGAAATCCCACTAGTCTGACTTCCCAGTACTTCTAGGCCTTTTTTCCCTTTCCTTTCCTTTTTTTT
Organism: Bos indicus x Bos taurus; assembly: GCF_003369695.1. Lineage (NCBI taxonomy): Eukaryota > Metazoa > Chordata > Mammalia > Artiodactyla > Bovidae > Bos > Bos indicus x Bos taurus. The sequence goes on along the minus strand of NC_040087.1, from coordinate 75,572,345 downwards.
TTTTTTTTTAACTCTATCTGTTTATTTGTGTACTTATATCAAACACTATTTAATATTGCAGCCTCTGAAATTCCCAGTGCAGAGCTAGTGAGAACATGGTTTCCCCTGTTACTCTGTAAAACCTCCTTCACAGTGATTTGCGTTATTTCTGCTGTCGTGAGCTCAGTGTCTCTCTGCTGTTTCGGATGTACTAGGATTCTGGGTTCAGCTATCTTGGCCTCAGTCCTAGGTGGTAATGGGTCACATGCGCCCACCTTCTTTCACATTTTCAGCTAGGTGAGAGGCTAACCTACCTTAAGAGTCTTAGAGAATGGAGAGGAACATTTTCTGTGTTATAATTATAAACCGAGTCTTCATTTTTCTAGGTGAGAACACTGATATTTGTAATTTCGCAACCTTTGGGGTTTATAAATAGATCCGATAATCCCCATGAACTAGATTTCAGAGCAGCCCAGCAGAAGAGCCACATCCTTTGACATACTCCAAGTATCGCAATGTCTTTTATGGTGGAAAAGGAGAAAGATGAAAATGATGCTATATAAAAATTCACTTGGGCTTCTCCATGGTCCCTTTTTCTTGCTTGATGTGTTGGGGCAGATCATCTCTGAGATGTGGCTTTTAACCTGCTTTAGCCCCATCTGTTGTGTGTTTTTTCAGTGCAGAATGACCCTTATTCTCAGAACCATCTGATATTTTCTTGGGAGTAGGGAGGTGAGGGGCACAGGTGGGCACTGGGAGCTTTGCTTCCCTTGGTGATAACCCTGAGTTCTCGTTATCTGATGGGCCCAGGGCACAGGCACTGTCTATCTCAGGGGACCAGGTAACGGCTTGAGGTTTCCTAGTTACAGTAACCGATCCTGACTCCAGGCCATGGCAGGAAGCAGATTCCTCTAGCAGTTACTGAAACCTGGGACCCTGCTTTTTTTATTCCTTGGTCCTGGTATCCGAGTTACAGAGGTCCCTGCTATTCTCAGAAAGTTCTTACTGTTGATCTTAAATAAAACCAGGTGACATTTTGGATCAAGTAGCTTATAGAAAGAATATCTTTGAAAACAATTTAATGCAAGTACATTAAATTTGATTAAATTGAATTTAAAGAATTAAATTTATAGTCTTAAGCTTTTCCTTAAAAATCTAATGTGATATTTTGAAAATAGGTATCAGAGTTGCTGGGTCTTTTTTCCCTCCTCCCCCTTTGACAAACGTGATTAATGTGGGAAATTGTGGTAGCTGTTGCTACAGTTTTAATTAATGTACTGGGTATCCAAAATAGCTTAGTTGGGAGAGCGTTAGACTGAAGATCTAAAGGACCTTGGTGGCTCAGATGGTAAAGAATCTGCCTTCAGTGTGGGAGATCTGGGTTCAATCCCTGGGTCGGGAAGATCCCCTGGAGAAGGCTGTCCACTCTAGTATTCTTTTTTTTTTTAATTTTTTTATTTTTAAACTTTACAAAATTGTATTAGTTTTGCCAAATATCAAAATGAATCCGCCACAGGTATACATGTGTTCCCCATCCTGAACCCTCCTCCCTCCTCCCTCCCCATACCATCCCTCTGGGTCGTCCCAGTGCACTAGCCCCAAGCATCCAGTATCATGCATTGAACCTGAACTGGCAACTCGTTTCATACATGATATTATACATGTTTCAGTGCCATTCTCCCAAATCTTCCCACCCTCTCCCTCTCCCACAGAGTCCATAAGACTGATCTATACATCAGTGTCTCTTTTGCTGTCTCGTACACAGGGTTATTGTTACCATCTTTCTAAATTCCATATATATGCGTTAGTATACTGTATTGGTGTTTTTCTTTCTGGCTTACTTAACTCTGTATAATAGGCTCCAGTCTAGTATTCTTGCCTGAAAAATCCCATGGACAGAGGAGCCTGGCAGGCTACAGTCCATGGGGTTGCACAGAGTCGGACATGGAGGTACCCACTGCTGCAGTTTTAGATAACATACAAGTGACAAAACTTAGCTTCTTAGTTCTTTTTGCAAACTTACCTTCTTTGCAATATTATAGGCTTGTGAATTTTTACTTTTCTCCTTTAACAAAGTCCTTGTGATGTCTGTGGTTTAAGTTACTGACAGAATTCTTGCCTGGCTTCAGTAGGAAAGGACAGTAGGAAAGTAAAACAGTGGAAATGAGGAGGGGAATGGTGGAGATGTCACAGTAATCCCTTTGAGGGGGCAGGTCGAAGCTGCCGCCCAGGACTGTTTAGGAACTGTGCTTGTGGAGACAGCTGAAAAATGGGGCTGAAAGGGGTGACGGCAAAGACTTCAGCCCACCATGTAATCCTGAGGCCTCAAAAATCTACCATTAGTCCTTCATTTAGTTGTGTTAAGCACAGCTTTCTTCCTGTGAACTCCTTTATGGAGAATTTATGTCTAGGAGCAATAATGCCTCAACTCACTAGTATCACAGTACAAATTCATTTCTCTATGAGATTTTCTGATTAAATTTTCGATGAGATAATTGTCCTTTGAGGTAAAAGAGGCCATAGAAAGGGGGAAGAGCACAGAATGTGAGAGCAGCTTCGTAAAACTTCCCAGTGACCTTGGTTCAAGGCTGGGTTAGCAATAGATTGGAAATTTCACTATTAGAGTCATTTCTGGCAAGAATGGATCTGCCGTGATCCAAAGCAGCTTTTATCTATCCCTAATTTTATATTCTAATCTGGGAAGACAAAGGATGGTGTGTATAAAATATCTGGCTTAAGCTTTGGCACCTTTCAGGCACTGAATTTTTGAAGCCTCTTAAAAATGTTATTGGTAGTTATCAATAACTAATAATATGGTTTTACTCTCAGTTCAGTTCACTCGCTCAGTTGTGTCCGACTCTTTGTGACCCCATGGACTGCAGCACGCCAGGCTTCCCTGTCCATCATCACCACCTCCTGGAGCTTGCTCAAACTCATGTCCATTGAGTCAGTGATGCCATCCAACCAAAGGCAAAGGCCTTTTGGGTAAAAAATGTTACAATAAACCCCGTATTATCTTTTTTCCTTGGAGACTGAGGCAAGAGGATAAATGAAGAAATTGATACTTGGAGTAGAGAGTATTTTATATGTTGATCATTACTCCTTCAGAGAGTCTAGGGAGATGGGGAGCCAGCGTGGGAGTCAGCTGGGTGCTAGCCTGTGTTTTACACGAGATTCTTCCATCCTGCCTCAGGCCCAGGTGGTGGGCAGCGAGCCAGGGGCAGTGGTCCCTGTGGAGGAGAGGAGGCTAGGGTTCTTCCTTTGCTGGCTGTCCGCCATACCTGGCAGGTGTCTCAGGGTTTCCGCGTGGAGTGGTCCGCTTATGCCTCTTCCCTCCACCACACGCCCCGGTTCTGCTGGCACCCACGTGTTTCCATGAGAAGACGACCATGCTGAGATGCCAAGAGCTAATGACTTATGGTAATTAAGGATGTTTTGAATCTTTAAACAGGAACAGTCCCTTGGCTGAATATCAGTTTGGCATTTGTTGCTCCTTGAATTTCTTCTTTATTTTCAAAAAAGCCAGCTCGTTTCTCTTTCCGAGGAGGTATTTCCTGTAGTCCTTGTATTTTTGTGGGCAAATGTATCCTGAGGGAAGTTCAGCAGATTCTGAATTTCGACTTTTTCTTAGCCCTTGGAAGAGTGAAGTATCTTTATCTCTCAATTGGAGACATAGGTTGTTTTTATTTTTTTACATTAATTTATTTTTAATTGGAGGATAGTTGCTTTACAGTGTTGTGTTGGTTTCTGCCGTACATCAGCATGAATCAGCCATAGGTGTACATGTATTCCTTCCCTCCAAACCTCCCTCCCACCCCATCCCAGCCCTCTAGGTTGTCACAGAGCGCTGGGCTGAGCTCCCTGTGTTACACAACAGCTTCCCACTAGCTATCTGTGTTGCATATGGTGATAAATATATTTCAATGCTGCTGTTGCTGCTGCTAAGTCGCTTCAGTCGACTCTGTGCGACCCCACTGACGGCAGCCCACCAGGCTCCTCTGACTCTGGGATTCTCCAGGCAAGAACACTGGAGTGGGTTGCCATTTCCTTCTCCAATGCATGAAAAGTGAAAAGTGAAAATGAAGACGCTCAGTTGTGTCTGACTCTTCGCAACCCCATGGACTGCAGCCCACCAGGCTCCTCCATCCATGGGATTTTCCAGGCAAGAGTACTGGAGTGGGCACTCTCTCAAAGTGCCCCACCCTCTGAAACATAGTTTTGTATTTGCTGAGTTTTGAGAGGGTTTATATACTTTGTGGCTCATTCTTAGCAGCTGGGGTCATTTTTGGGTATTGATGTAACTGCAGGTAAAAAGGATGACTATGGTGAAGGAGACAGACTGCTTTCTGGAGCTGGTTCAGGGCCTCCCAGGGACTGTCCCCACCGTTCCTGTCTCTGCTTGCTTTGATTTGCTCCTTTGATTGGCCTATCTATCAGTGAATGACTTGTAAAGCATTCTCATAGCTTTAAGTTCTGGGTGTTAAAATAACCATGGCGGTTGGGGGAAGGATAAATTAGAAGTATGGGATTAATAGATATATCCCACTACATATAAAATAGATAAATGGCAAGAACTTACTGTAATGCACAGGGAACTACGCTCCACGTCTTGTAATAACCTATAATGGCAAAGAATCTGAACAAAATATGGATAATTGAATCTCTATGTGACTTCCCTGGCGGCTCAGACGGTAAAGCGTCTGCCTACAGTGTGGGAGACCTGGGTTCGATCCCTGGGTGGGGAAGATCTCCTGGAGAAGGAAATGGCAACCCACTCCAGTACTCTTGCCTGGAAAATTCCATGGATGGAGGAGCCTGGTGGGCTACACCCCATGGGGTCGCAAAGAGTCGGACATGACTGAGCGACGTCAATGTCAATGTCAATGTTGTACTCCTGAAACTAACGCCGTATAGCAAATCAGCTCTACTTCAATTAAAAATAACCCCCTGGAATTTGTTTGGATGATATTTTCCTGGGTACGAAAGATGCAGACTTAGGTTCTTGTTCGGGATTGGCAGGGAAGGGGGGAGGATGAAGAGGCCTCCGGCCCTAGGCCCCAAACCTGGGGTGAGATGCGTGTCCCAGGCTCTGAGGCAGTCTGAGGTGTGTGTGCAGGAAGAGTGAGCATGTGTGGAAATCAGTGAAGTAGGAAGCACTAACTGAGCTTTGGACCCAAAGAGCTGGGGGAGATAGGTGGCCCAGAGGTCACGGTTTTAATTGCCGGCTCCCAGCTGGTAAAGGGCACGTGGAGCCGGCCACAGAGCAGAGAGCTGGGTGAGGTGTCCCCACCTTCCAGGTGCTGTCTTTCCTGCTGCACCAGGTGACAGCGGAGGGACTGACGGCGGTGAATCCACAGAGGGCAGTGGCTCCCACACCCTAGCCTGTTGGACGGAGGGGCCCCGGCAGAGGTGGGAAGGGGGTGAGAGCGAGGGCGGGAGGGTGGAAGGCAGTCTCCCACCTGCTCCTCACCCTTCTTCTTCCACTTGGGGAAATGGGCTTGTCAGGCTTGGCTTCAGGCATTGGGCAGCCGTCTCTGAAAAGGTTTGCTCTTTGATTTGAAGGGTCAGGCACCTTTGCGTCAGAGAAGAACCAACATTTGGGGTGGTCTTGTGTCTGAAATAGGATCCAGTTTGAGAGCCAGAGGCACTTTGGAGTGGGTCGGGCTGCAGCTGCTCCAGGTTATAGATGAAGAGATAGATGAAGAGAGCTTATGGGACTTGATGATGGTGTCTGGAACATAGTGGGTGCTTATGAAATGTTTACTGAGTGGCCGGGCGAGTCAGTGAGTCATTGAGGATCACGCCATGGCTGATTCACGTTTCTGCTCTCTTAGGTATTTCTTCTGACATATCACCCCAAAGCTGTCTTGTTTATATTTCTCCTACAGGCCTGAAGTATGGGGTAAAGTATAGGCACTGGGTTATAATGAAAACATCACTGAAGTTTTATCTGCTGCTTTGTGACACAGTATAAACTACACATTCCAGGGTGGGGGAGGGATAAATTAGGACTTTGGAATTAGTGTATATAAACTACTATGTATAAAATAAACTGTATAACACAGGGAACTATAGTCAATATCTTATAATGAACCATAATGGAAAAGAGTAGGAAAAGAATACACACACACACATGTGTATGTGCACAAAGAACTACATATTCCATGTGTGTTTCAGTTTTTCATTTTCAAGTTTTTACTCACTTTCTACTGTTGGAAATTTTCGGCAAGATCCAAACTGTAATCTGATGTCATTTTACATTCTGAGGCTTAAATATCCTTGATAAACTTGGAAAACTTTGTAAGTTATTTAAAGTATTTTTGCTATATTTGTTGCTATGTTTTTAGGTATAATGAGGATATTGGCCTAAGAGAGTATCTATAGCAGTGGTCCTCAACCTCGCCAGCACCAGGTACTGAATTCATGGAAGACAGTTTTTCCACGACTAGGGAGGTCGGGGGATGATTTCAGGATGATTCAAGCACATTACGCTTTTTGTGCACTTTATTTCTATTATTATTATGTTGTGATGTACAATGATGTGATTCTGCAGCTCACCATAATGCAGAGTCAGGGGAGCCCTGGACTTGTCCTGTGCCCAGGTGGTAATGCCAGCCGTGGGGAGCGGCTGTAAATACGCAGGAAGCTTTGCTCACTTGCTCGCCTGCAGCTCACCTCCTGCTGTGTGGCCCACCTCCTAAGAGACCTTGGACCCATCCTCTTCCGTGGCCTAGGGGTTGGGGACCCCTGATCTCCAGCTTTGATGATCTTGAAAGATCAACAGTTTCCAAATGAAATTCAATGTTTTGTGTTAGGGATCATTAACTGGCTATAGTATATGTCTTATCTTCAATTATCTGATACACCAGTAACCTTTAACTGGCACCCTCAAATCAGATTTGCCTTTTTCTGGTACGTCCTTACCCGCTGGCTGAGGCAAGCTTCCTGAAGCTCTGGGCTGGCCAAGGTCTGATGAGACACCTTGGCATCACCTGCTACCTCCGCTTGGCAAGATACCCTGAGGTTGGAAGGTGAGGGGGTGGGGAGGGTGTATGAGTTCAGAGGTGTTGTAAACATAGTCACACGAACTCAGTGTTACTGTTGATGAATTTTTGCTTCATGGTTGGGCCTCCCCTCCCAAATTCTTGAGACTACCCATTGATTACTCTGCCAGTTAGAACCATGAAATGGAGGGATTTATTGAGGTCCATATAATGCCAAAAAGTATTTTTTACTCTTCATTTTCATTCCATATTCAGGCATATGATTTATCAGCTAGTATTAGTGCATGCTAAGTCCCTTCAGTTGTGTCCAACTCTTTGCGACCTTGTGGACTGTAGCCCGCCAGGGTCCTCTGTCCATGGGATTCTCCAGGCAAGAATACTGGAGTGGATTGCCATGCCCTCCTCCAGGGGACCTTCCCAACCCAGGGATAGAACCTGCATCTCTTGTGTCTCCTGCTTGGCAGGCATGTTCTTTACCACTAGTGCCACCTAGTAGCAAAGCTAAATTTCAGTGATTGAAATTTCACTTTTTGGTACTTGACATCTTTACCTTACACATTGGGAAGTCATGAGAAACTCTCAGTGATGGAGTAAGATTATAAAGTGTATTACTTAACCTTACACAGGTAAAAATAGTGACTGTGTGAGCACAAGAGTTTTGTTTGTGTGCTTCCTTATCTCACATAGCACAAAGTTGATTGAAAATGCTTAGAAAGGGTACATTTAGAAAATCTGCATATTAGATACAGAGGGAACTCAGGAGAAGTCACTGAAAGGATTTGCCTCTGAGGAGCAAGGCTGGGAGTGGAGTGGGGTGAGCTTGCTTTTCAGTATAAACCCTTTGGTAGTGTTTATGTTTTTTGTTATGTGCATATGTTACTTTGGTGGATACAAAAACATATATTGTTAAAAATTCCAGCTATCTTCTGGCCAGAGTAGGGCCAGACAGTAGCAGAGTGATAAAGTTGCGCAGTGGGAGTACGGCATGAAGTTTGGGATGCCTAGAGTCCTGTCTCCAAAGCTCACAGATTGGTGAAAATCTCGCCAGAGCTTTGTACGTGGAAAGGCAAACAGAGAAGTAAACCAAGAAGGAAAGACAAACAGAGAAGTAGACCAAGAAGCAGACAGTGGTGGGTCATTTTTCAGCTCCTCCTCTTTGACCTCGAGCCTGATGGGATGCGTCGTCCGTCACTGGGCACCAGTGTTGGATCAGCGCTTGTGCTGCCACTGTGGCCCCGGAGCTGCCCATGGCTGGGGGACTTGCCGGGGTGAGAGCTTGTGGCAGAGCCGATTACTGGCCTAGCAGGAGCCCTGCCGATGAGGAGTCCTGCACTCCTGGACGTGAAAGCAAGAAAGTGAGTTACAAATAGGAGAGGGGAAAGGAAGGGAGAGTGAAATGTTGAGTTACAGGGATGCTTTGCAGGAAAGGATGTTGCTTAAAGCTGGTGCTTCTTTGAACCACTGATTTGAGAACAAGTTTGACCGTGGAGTTTAATTTTTTGTTTCATTAATTTCATACCACACCCTAGAGTGAAAAACAAAGAAAGTATTAAAGAAAATATTCTTAGACCTGAAAAAATAATCCCCTGATTCTTGTTGTCTGATTCCAGGACCTTGACAGTCACAAACCTGCGTAGGGACAAACTTGTATGGTAGGGGCATCTCTCAGTCTGGTGGCTCTTTCTAGAATCTGTGCAGTTGTTCTTCTTAAGGTGGTCCCGTAGGAAAGGCTGTGTGTTCTGAGGAGATGAAGAATAGAATATTTACTTTTTTTTTGTTTTTGCAAATAGGCCATACTTTACTTCCAGGGTCAACTGGCATGTATTTTAATTAGCACATCATCTTGGGAAATTTATAATTGAGCAAAGTGTACTGAATGGCTTGGCTCAGTTTATTTATTTGGCTTCCAAATGTGAGTCCAACACAGCCACCAAAAAAATGGCATAGATTTCAGTGGCTCTTTGACATTGTTTTAAATAAACATTTTGTCTGTTAACTCTTAGGGATACAAGAGAGTAAACTTGGTTTGCTCAGCTTTTGCTCTCTCTTCATCCTCGCCCTGACAGGAGAGGAAATTTCAGGATGGATTTTTCACCTGAAGCATCACCTCAAGGGAAGTCCGGTGGTTAAGACTTTACCTTCCAATGCAGGGAATGTGGGTTCAGTCCCTGGTCAGAGAGCTGAGATCCCACATGCCTCATGGCCAGAAAGCCAGAGCATAAAACAGAAGCAAAATTGTAACAAATTTAATAAAGACTTAAAAAAATGTCTTTAAGAAACACCCAGAGCTACTTCTTGTAGCATCAATGCAATGAAAGTAAGCATAGGTTATTTCCGGGGCTAAGAGCTATGGGTCACGGGAGTTGGATATAATGAAAAGGAAAAAGCAAATGGTGGAATCAGGCAGAGATACCCATATCTGAGTCTATACTCTGAGTAAAACCGGTTTCAAGGGTGTGGGTGAAGTGCATTCAAGGTATTTAATACTGCAGTGAGTCAGAGTGGCTCTGCAGGACCCCCCGCCCCCATGCCCCTCAACTTTCCTATTGACCGGGCAAGTTCTACAGGCTGTTTGCCGCCAAGACAGGGCCTAAAAGTTGGGCAACCGTTTAATTGTTGTTTTCCAGAGTAGAGCCAAAGCAGGGTTAGCACACTGGTTGTAAAATCCTTCCTCCTTTTGAAAACCTCAAAACCAACAAACTACTTCCGTTCTTAATGTCTGAGAGGGCGAATGATGAGGCCTAGCCCTTGGTTATGGGACATGAGTGGCCCTGAGGTCAGGTTCCTCCTCCTCAGAGCATGTGGGCATCGATCCAGCAAAACCTGCTGCTGGGCGTCCCACCTTCCCTGGAGGAAAGGCGACTTTGGAGAGGTCACTCAGCTGGGTTCTGCGAGTCTGGGGTCACCGGGTTAAAAAGGAGTTCCCTCCTTTTCTGTCTGCTCTAAGGTTTCCTGGTTGTTTTCTTAGTGGCAGTGATATCAGTTCTGCTGTATACCCGCTAGGTGTTGAGGGGACACTTGTAAATAACACTCAGTGCTATTTGCTGGGTTGCCTACAGGTTTCTTTGATAACCATTTAAAAAAAAAAGCTGATTAACATAGTGAGGCAAGTTTTGTAGAAGATCTGTCCACCTGGGTGTTACTCAGTGGCTTGTGGGTGATGATTTTATGAGTTGGATGAGGTGGGAGGTTTCCTTCCTTTTTTTTCTTCTGTGTGGTAAAATCTTGTCCTCCTGTTGAAAAACATTGGGAGAAATGGGAATGTGTGTGTTGCCGGGGGAGGGGTGGGAAGGTGTGGGGTGGAAGTGTGTGTGTGATGACAGCAGCTGAGCTTATAATCGGGCAGGTTCTTTTAGTGTAACTTCTACTTATGGTTTTAATAACTGCATTGTACTAATAATTTGGGGGAAATGATTGCCCTTATCTTCAACCTGTTGCCCATATGGAAATGATCTCTAAGGGAGCCCAAAGCAAGTGTCTTTTAAGTTGCTCTCCAAGTTTTTGGATTTCCAATTCCCTTTTTTTAGTGTGTGTGTCAAAATTTGCACTGTGGTAAAGCATCAGTGAGTCGTCACTCTGTGTTACTTTCAAGAAGCAGAAAGTCACGCTTGTTTTCGTGCATAGCGGCCTGGTCTGTTGTTCCTCTCCAGTGGCCACCTTGTGCTGGTCCTGGGTGGTGTGGGTCTGGCCGAGGCCCGAGGCCAGGTGAGAGGGCATCTGTTGTCTGCAGAGCTCGAAGCATCTCAGCTATGGGAAGCATCTGCTGCTCCAGGAAAGCCTGCACTGAGCACTTCTGGACGTCCTGCAGTATACCTGCGAGCTGCCCAGGGAACACACATAAATAACCCGGCTCCAGCTGCCGAGTTGCCCGCAGGCTTGTTTCTTGCACAGGTGAGTCCAGCAGTCTCAGGAGAGCTGGCTGATTGTTTCCCTCAGTGTTGGTGCTTAAGATCAGTTGGTGTCATCAATGTGGGGCGTGAGCAGTCAGGCTGGGCCCTGGGTCTCCACCTATGAATTTCAGCAATGTCGCAGGAGCAGTTGAACGTGCTTGACGACCAGCAAACCATGACCGAGCCTCCCCGAGCCATTGTTAGCAGATACTTTATAGCAGAATTAATGTGTCGAATAAGAATCACAGTAATTAAATGTAAAGGAGAAGTCCGTGCTCATGTCATTCATTCAGCAAACATTTACTAGAGGCCTCTGGCACCAGACGATGCTTACCCCTGCCTTGTAGAAAGGTGGGCACACTCCTGAATATCTACAAAAAAAAAAAAGAAAGGTGGGCACATCAGTGTGGTCCCAACTGCAGTGAGGCCCACATAGAGGTCTTGGAGGGCTTCAGAGAGGGGCTGAGCTGAGAGGGGGCAGGGAATTGGTGCTTTGGGTGAAGGGGTCAGTTCCCCTTCACAGTTACCCTCCTACTTGCACCATCTTCCTCAGATCCCTCTGGGCTGTTCTCTCTCAACTTGCCCCACCTTTGGTGGATAAGGGATAGAGGTGGTCCTTGGCAGCTTCACTTTCATCTGCCTCATCTTGCTCTTGGGTCCTGTTTGTGTGTGCGCCTGTCTGCCTTCCTGTCTGCCGGCTGAGTTCTGTCTCCTCAGTGAGAGAAAGCTGGAGGGGCTGACATCCCAGGACAGGAAGCTGTAGAGGAGAGCCTGTCCAGGATGTCTGGGGCAGAGGGCCAAGTGTGTGCCCACCCAGGCGACTGCAGTTGCTTCAGGGCCAGTTCGCAGGGAAGTTCAATTTCCAAGGCAAGGAAAAGACAGCATGATATTTTCCCAGTCTCTTTCTTTTGCCTCCAAGTCATGTTGTGACTGTAGGGGGTTTGAGGATTTGGGGGCTGACCAAGGAAAAAGGCACAACCATGAGAGGCAGTAGTAACACGCAAGCTTGATTGGACAGCGCTTGGACAAAGTTGTATGAGACCAGCTAGCCAGAGGCTTCCAGCCAGGGGAGCACCATTCAGAAAGGGAGGAGGGCTGGGGACTCCCCTCCCCGGAGTGGGCTGGCTGGCGGGGTGGTGGCTGGAAGGGGCTCACATGTTGAAGTGACCTTGCTCAGCAGCAGAGTGCTCCGAGAGCCCTAGCAACTTATAACTGTAAGATCCCACCTTGTCAATGTCAGGTGTTGTTCCGTGGGTTCTGTAAAGCAGCCTCATGGTTAGAAATCTGCTTGTTTGTTTTCAAAATAATCAAATGTGTGAAAAATGAGTTTGATGCCAGTGGGCTCTTGAGCTAACCAGTCTCAGCCTGATTTCTTCCTTCTTCAGCAGTGAAGAAATAAATGACCCTGGGGCCAACGCACAGAGGACATCTTTGCCTCATTTATGTAACACTGACACAGCGTTCTGTGCCACAGTTGAAAGCAAAATGTCTTAAACTGTAAACGTGTGAGGAGTTGTTACTCACTGGTGTTGACATAGTTTACTCAAAAGTTTGAAAACCTGTCCGGGTTCCTTCCTCCGTTGACTGGGGATCTTCAAGTCTGGGAAGCCTCATTCTGCCTGGCAGGATCAGGCCGGTGACCGGTGATGCACAGGAGGGCTGGACGGCGCGGTGAACTTACTCGGTGTCTGGCTGGAAGGCGGGGGTGCAGGGAGAAGGCCACGTTTAGTGGAGCCTGGGGTGTAGAATGCCGCAGCACCGTCTCTTGCTCCCTGATCCTCAAGTTCAGTTATGGTGCATCCGTGACTAAGTCGTAGGGTGGAGATTACACCTCCTCCCTTGGCAGTTGCTTAGAATTATTGGCTACAACAGAAATAAAGGTGCCTGACCCTCCGCTGCCAATAAAAGCCCACTAGAAAGTCCTTAAAACCACAGGGTTTCCTGTATTAATCATGTGGGTCTCTGCGTTTGTTTCCTATGGCTGCTGTAACAGATTATAACAAACTTGGTGACTTAAAACAACAGAGGTTTACTCTCTCAGCTCGGGAGCTCTCAATGGGAAATCTGGCTGGGCTCTGCTCCTTCTGAAGGCTCTCAGGGAGGTGCGTTCCTCGCCTCCTCCAGCTCCCGGGGACCCCCTCTTCCTGGGCCCATGGCTGCGTCACTCCGCACGGCCTCTCTGGGTCTGTGTCTTCCCCTCTTCTCTCTATTATATGTAAGGACACTTGTCAGTGCACTTAGGGTCCATCTGGGTAATCCAGGATGATCTCATCTCAGCGTCATTACATCCGCAGAGCCCCTTTTCCACAGATTTTGGCGGTTAGGAGGTGGACATATCTTTTCAGTTCAGTCACTCAGTTGTGTCTGACTCTTTGCGACCCCATTGACTGCATCACGCCGGGTCTCCCTGTCCATCCCCAACTCCCGGAGCTTGCTCAACCTCATGTCCCTCGAGTCGGTGATGTCATCCAGCTATCTCATCCTCTGTCACCCCCTTCTCCTCTTGCCTTCACTCTTTTCCAGCCTCAGGGTCTTCTTTTCCAACCAGTCAGTTCTTCCTATTAGGTGGCCAAAGTATTGGAGCTTCAGCATCAATCCTTCCAATAAATATTCAGGACTGATTTCGTTTAGGATTGAGATCAAACCAGTCAATACTAAGGAAATCAGTCCTGAATATTCATTGGAAGGACTGATGCTGAAGCTGAAGCTCCCAATACTAAAAGCCATCTTTTGTTACACTGCTGACTTAAGCAGTGATAGTTACTTGGGGGTGAGGCGGGGAAGAGGCAGTTCCTCAGTGGGGCAGTGGGCAGGAAGGGGTTGGTCAGTATATTTATTAAGAGTGTGTCCTCCCCCTCCTCCCCCAGTCTGCCCACCCTGCACGTTGTCGTCGGCTCCTTTAGGATGCGAGCAGGCCTTCCCTCTGTGTGCCGTCCCTGAGGTCTGGAGCAGAATAGGAGCTCTCTGTATTTGGCTCTATGTTTGGTGAATGAATACTTGAATTCTGGGGATCCATGAATGATTTATGCAGCCACTAGATATCTGGTGCAATATTTGGATTGAATTTTGAAGTAGTATAGTTTACTTAATCACTATGTACACACTTTGCTGAAATTTTTATATCTCTGACCATTTCTTCGGTTTCTCAGAAAGTCAGTGTCAGGTTTTTTTTTTTTTTTCTATTTAGTTCTCAGCAATTCTTGTAGATATTCCTCTTGCTGATTGTGATAGAAAAAGAACTATGAAGTGATGTTATTTACGGGGTACTTACTATGCTTAGAGGTAGGTACTGCCTTTGTCACCATTTTAGAGATGGGAAAGCTGAGCCTTGGAGAGGTTCAGTAACTTGTTCAGGGTTACGTGCCGGTAAGAAGTGGAGCTGGAACTCCTCAAACCAGAGCTGTCTGACTCTAGAGCCCCTCCGGGTTTTGAGCACTCTCTCAGTAGTATCAGAAAAGTGTAACTCCCACAGGTGATTCAAACAGGAATTTGTAATCCAGGTATAATGGTGCTCAGCCTTTCTTAAGCTGTGGCTGGGCTGTTGGTTGAACATATCTGGAGGAGGAAACACTTGGAATCAGTTGCCAAGAATGGGCTTGTCTTCACCTTTCGTGCAGAAAACTTCTTCACTAGACAGAGACCCTCATGGGATTGAATTACCTCTTCTCCACTGCATTTCCTCTGCCCAGCATAGTGCTTGCTGAAAGACTGATAACCCCAAGGCATCGCTGGGCAGAGAGCAGCCACTGCACTATTGTTACCAAGATTTGATTGAAGTATTATATGTGTAACTTTCTACCAAGGTTTCCTTGTAATAGTTTCCCACAGTGTCATTTGAGAGAAGTTTTTAAAAAATTTATCTTTTGTTTTTAATTTTAGTAGTTAACAATGAAGCGACTCCCAAGTGTTAAGAAATGAAAACCATTTTTCTCTTCCTGTGAGTCATGGTTGACAGTAATGTCATTTAACTCGTACAGCCATTTTAATACCCATAAATTACAGAGCCTGTTTTATGAGCTGAGTGTTAAGACTTTTAAGGTCTTGTCTTATGTATTGGAGAGTTTACTAGCATGATTATTATGTGTACAAAACAATACACTTTTCTAACTTCAAAAAGTGAAGTATTTTATTTACTAATCTATTGCCCACACAGATGTTGTTTTTTAAATAATGCATTTTAAAGTGTTAATCTATGAAAGATGTTTCCTGAAAACTTTGGTAATTCATCCTGGATATACCAAATACAATAGCACAGATTTTTATTTAGAAATTCTCTAGGAAAGCAAGTGGATATAAATTAAGTGAAATAAAAGTTAAACTACGGCTTCATATTTTACAGTTGTTCTGAGCATGATGTGGAATAATAGTTGTCATGCCCCAAATGTGCATGATTTCCAAGATAGCCAACAGATACTGTATTTGTTTCTCCCTGTGTTTGGAGACATTCTCATTCTGGAGTCAGGAGAATTTTCATTCATCCGCTGGTGCATGATAACTTCTAGGTACCACTTATCCTTTCCTTCTGTAATCCCCTTTGTAGAATATACACACTCACAGACTGAGTGTAAGTGTACTTTACCATAGTACACAAAAATGGCACACAGGAAAACTGAACCCTTATTTTTCAAAGGACGGAGAGGCTGAAATGCATGTTCTTCCCCCCCCCCCTTTTTTTTTCAGAAATCAGTTTTGTTTTCACTTAAAAGTGGCATAATGTCAGGTTTTCATCTTAATAAATTGTAATACTGGGATATTTTAATAGCCTTAGCGCACGGTCTGAATTAGATTAGTTCAAGCTAAAAACATGTGTACATTTGAGAGACTGAGTGAAAATGCTCCAGTAAGATGTTTTGCCCGTAAGTAGTTTTATTGAGGATACCTGACGTACATTAATATGCACATACTGACAATGTAAAATGTGATAAGTTTTGACATATGTATACATCTGTAAAACAATCACCATATTCAAGACAAGGAACAGATCCGTCACCCCCTAAAGTCTCCTTGTGTCTTTTTGTACTGCTTTATCTTCTGAGGGAATCACAGATCTTTATTATTATTATTATTATTAAAAATAATAATTACTATTATTTTTTTTAATAAAAATGCCAGCATACATTGCAGACCTTTTTTGGTGTATCTTCTTTCTTTCAGCATAATTATATTCAGGTTCATTCATCTAGTTCATTTTTTTAAATTGATGAGTAACATTGGAGCATAAGGGTGTCCTATAATTGATCAGTCTTTCTAGTCACTTGGACATTTAGGTTGTTTTCAGTTTTTGTTTATTACAGATAAAGTTGCCATGAATGTTTGTGTATAACTTTTGTATGGGTGCATGTTTTAATCTCTGTTAGGTAAATAACTATAGAATGGTTGGGTCATATGGTTGGTAAATGTGTTTACTTGTTAAACTGTCAGACTGTTCTCCGAGGTGGTTGTACCATTTTACATTGCCAGAAACAGCTCATCTGAGTGTATAAGAGTTCCTTAATCCCACATCATTGGCATCACTTGGGGGCGTGTGTGTGTGTGTGTGTGTGTGTGTGTGTGTGTGTGTGTTAGTCACTCAGTCATGTCTGATTCTTTGCAACCCCATGGAACCCTCCAGGCTCCTCTGTCCATGGAATTCTCCAGGCAAGAACGCTGGAGTGGGTTGTTATTCCCTTCTCCAATCACTTGGTATGGTCTGACTTTAATTTTAGCCGTTTCAGTAGGTGTGTAGAGGTAGCTCAATAGGTTTTATTTTATTTCATTATTATTTTTTTTTCAATAGGTTTTAAAATAAATTTTGCTAATTACTAATGATGTTGTGCATTTTGTAATGTTTCTAAATATATCTAGATATAGTTTTGTGACGATTTTGTTTAAACATTTTGTCTATCTTTATTGTTTATTATTGTTGAGTTTGGGCTTCCCTGATAGCTCAGTTGGTAAAGAATTCACCTGCAATGCAGGAGACCCCGGTTCGATTCCTGGGTCAGGTAGATCTGCTGGAGAAGGGATAGACTACCCACTCCAGTATTCTGGCCTGGAGAATTCCATGGACTGTATCATCCATGGGATCGCAAAGAGTTGGACATGACTGAGTGACTTTCACTTTATTACTGAGTTTAGAATTTCTTCTTATCTGGATAAAAATCCTTTATCAGATATGTGACTTGAAAACTTTAAAACACTGAGTTAAAATTTGTTTCTTCTGGATTTTTCTTTTTTTGACAATATTTTTTTCATTATGGAAATGTACATATAAAATGTACTTGTTTAAACATTGTTTAAGTGATTTGTTCAATGGCATGACATACATTTGCATTATTTTCTTTTTTAATACCATGATCCAAAGTCATTCAGCCCATCAGTGTATGAGCTCTTAGAGGATAGGAACTGAGTCTTATTCTCAATTGTACATTTAGAGTCTGTAGTATGCTTGGCTGTAATAGATCCCCGATAAATATCTGTTGACTGGACAAAATATTTGTTTTCAGGTTTGTAGTTATTTCAGTATTTGTTAGGATTTAACTTTAGTAAAGACTAATAAAACAGTGGCTTATAAAGGATGGGAAATTTTTCTCACGATAATTGTCCAAGTGTAAACAGCTTGCTTGATGACTCTACCATGTTGGGGTCCAGGTTCCTGCTAGCTTGTTGTCATGCCATCTTCCACAAGATATTTCTTCTTGTAGTTTTAGAAGGGTGCTCCAGCTCCTGCCAGCTGATCTGTGGTCTGGCCAGCAGGAAGGGCAGATAGCATGAGGATGGCACACGCCTTCCCGTTTAAGTGCACGACTTGACATGTGCACATGTCACTTCTGCCTACATCCCATTAGCCAGGACCTGCTCCTGTAGCCGCAGCTCACATCAGAGAGGCTGAGAAACGTAGTCTCTGGCCGGGTGGCCACCCACTCATTTCGAAAGGGGAAGATAGACACTGGGGTGAGTGAGGCAATCGGCTGTCTCATTCATATTTTATGTTACGTTACAGTTAACAGTTTAATTGGAGTCAAAGATGTTTACTGCTGTTAGGAAACACGCTTGCTCAAAACGGATAGGTTGAGAGTTATGATACAGCAAGAGGTTCATAATGGACATTATTTGATGTTTCTTCAGCACTTAAAACACAAGTCTAGAGTGAACATGTGCATGACACTTGACATTCCAGTTGCAAAGCTGAGACAGAAGACAGAAACACAACTTTAAGAGCATCCTATTTTATAATTTAGGAAATAAGTTGATGAAGTTTTGGATCCGTGTGGGATCAGGGTCAAGAAAGGGTAATGTCGTGGCTTTTCATTGACTGTTGGATGAAACTCAGCCACATTAGTGTGGTTTATAAGGACCCATCTTGTTTCTCTGTTTTTCTGGTCATACTGATTAAGGGACAGTTTCTTGACTGCTTCTTATCATCTCCATATATTCTAGCAACTGTGCTTGCTGTTTTGATGTATTACCTTTTTAAAATAAAAATTTGGGGGTGAAGGAGAGGAAGCACCCATAAACAAGAAGCCTACTTGAATCCACCTGTCTGTCTCTGCCATTCACTGAGTGCTGTGGGCCCCCGGAGGTGCTTGACACCGGTCATCCCTCGTCATCCTTGCGGCATCGTCCACGTTTTACAAAGGAGGGACTTAGGCAGCAGTTGAATGACTGAAGGTTGCAACATTCAGAAACTTGGCAGGACCAGGAGTGTTGGCTGACTTCTGAGTTGGGTTTTTCCCATCACATCTTACTCTTTTTTTTTTTGAGAGGAGGGTCTGCTCTTGGGTTTAAGGTGACAGTAACCACAGTAACATCAAGAGACTCTGTGAATTTCAGAGTCAAGTCTGAGTTATACCTGCGGGGCATGTGTCATGTGAAAGCTTTTACTTTGATTACCTGTGAGGTGACCTACCTCGTTGACTTATTTCCTTATGCTGGGGAAAACTGGGAACAAGGGAGGAAGCAAGTGTGGAGACCGGTTTTAACTCGTTGGAAAAAATTTATCCTTGACTCTTGGAAGCTTGGAATGTTTCTAATCTCTTTTTTTAGCGTTGGCATTTTGGGTGGAGGTTTGCGCTAATGTATGCTTCATGGGTGTGTGAACTGAAGAGAGCTGAAGACGTGCATTTCCCTCATCCTGAGGCTCTCCCATGAATCCACTAGATGGAGCACATGGTTTGCATATGTTTCACAATGAAACCTTGGAAGAAAGATGTGGTCTTCACTGGAGCCATATTGCAGTCCCCCCCCTCCCGAAGTTGGGCAGGCATTTTAATCTGTGGGTTTTATTTTTTCCTCTATAAATGTCAAATTTTCTTTTACTTGCTTAGTACTTCTGTGCGTAAGGAATGAGGTTCTTTGGGGGCCTGATGGGAAAGCATCATGGTAGAGTAGAAAGAGTCTGAGTCTGGGGATGAGGGACGAGAGGTCCTAGTTCAGACACCCAGCGTGCTTTGACTTTGGTCATGTCTCCTTTAAACGTCTTTGAACCTCAGCGTCCTCCCTGGTGACATTATTGTACTGTGCTTAGTGGCTCAGTCATGTCCGACTCTGTGCAACCCCATGGACTGTAGCCTGCCAGGCTCCTCTGTCCATGGGATTTTCCAGGCAAGAATACTGCAGTGGGTTGCCATTTCCTCCTCCAGGGGATCTTCCTGACCCAGGGATTGAACCCAGGTCTCCTGCATTGCAGGCGGATTCTTTACCAGCTGAGCTACGGGGAAGCCTAGGTAATATGTAAGATAAACCTTACAAGGTATATCTTACATACTTTATGAGGCATATTGGGCCTTCTGTGCAATCCCTTTAAGTTACCTGTGCCACCAAAGATTCACTCATTCCCATTCCACCTGGCTGGAATCGCACTCACAGCCAGTGCCTGTAAAGCGGAGAATCCATCAGATTGTCGGACCCCAAGGGGCCTTTGATGTCCTCTAGTTCCGTTGCCATTGCAGTGCGTCATCACTCACTGGCATTCCTGCTCCTGTTCGTTAGAGAAGTTTTGCATATTGATTCTGGTGATCCCTTCTAGAGCAACCCAGATCTTGTAGTGTGTTCAGTCTTCCCTATTCAGATTTTCTGTCTCAGAGCCAAGGTGGAACATTCTTTACTTCTTTGCCTGGCTGAATTAAATGATCTATAAGAAAGAAAAAGTATTGTAAAAATGTTTCTCAGTCTTTAGTTTATACCTGGTGGATTGGAAAGTGGCCATATATATTTACATCTGTTATCTGTGCCCACATATATTTGCTAAAACGTTGTTATGTCCTGAGGTTTTTAGCTTTTATAGCAGGGAGCTATTTTTCAGCAGTTGTTGGTTGACACATTTGTTCCTAAAAGCCGGTGATTCTCTTAGACTACTTGAATCTGCTATTAATGTGTGGTGAAGTAAAATGAAAAACTTTCATTTTTTTAGGCTACTTTGAACTTTCTGTGGGATGTGTAATTTTACCATTCATAATTTCTGGTAATTTTAAATTGAGTAGGTGTCTGCTGAATAAAGACCTTTAATTTAGGTTAATCTTCTTATTGGTTACCAAGCACAAAAAAGTTTGTGATGTGTTGAAACATACTCTTCAGAATTCCTTTAAAATTACATGTTTGGTATCCTCAGTGGAAAATCAATAAAGCGTCAATTTATAACATATAAATTAATAAATTTACAGTACCTCTTCTTTTGGTTGTTGAAAAGGACCTAGTCTCAATATTTTATTTCCCAAATAGAGGGGTTTTAAAAGTTCATATATTTGAATGGATTTTGGAATCAGTTTGAACTTTCGTGTATAATCTCCATTGTATCTTCACTGGCACTGAAGTAATGGAGTAAGTGTGTATCACCGTATTCCTCTCCAGTGGGTGAGGGAGATAAACTGAGAAGCTTCCTCAGACGGAGGCCACTAAGGATAAAGATGTACCTTGATCTCCTGTGACCTCCAGCTAGTGACCAGCGATGGTGACTCTGATGGGTTAACAGAAGGAAATGCATCATTCCTCGTTTTTCCTAGGAAATATTGAATCATCAAGATATTTCTTTAGTCACATGATAGGTGTAATCAAGCACTGGTCATTATGAAATTGAGAAGCATGTCTTAGGGGAAGTGGCCTTGAGTTTGTTCATTTGTGGAAGGAGGGGGACTCCAGTCTCTCCCTCCCATCAGTGGTATGTGCTCAGCAGCCAGCTGTGACATCGGCCCTTGAGTCCTCCGTGGTTCTTACCAGGAGCAGTAGGGTTGACTTCTTACCTTCTGTGGATTGGAGGGATCTATGTCCTGAGTAGAACACAAGGCCGGCCTTTTGAATGGAAACTACACTGGCTGTGTATGAACCACTTCATATTTTAGAAGTTTCGGTGGAAGGCGGGAATAATAAAAAGTATACTTGCCTGCTTACTGAGCGTCTTCTTCGATGCTCTTCAGCCCTAAAGGATGTACCTCACCTTTCAGTTGATGAAAAGGACCTAACCCCAGCCTTACATTTCCCAAATAGAGGACCAAATCTATTTTAAACTACTAACACAACTTGATAAAGCACTGGAAGTTCATATTTTGTAGCATCTTACGTGTATCGGTGAAAGTGAAAGTCGCTCAGTCGTGTTCGACTCTTTGCAACCCCATGGACTATATAGTCCATCGAATCCTCCAGGCCAGAATACTGGAGTGGGTAGTCGTTCCTTTCTCCAGGGCAACTTCCCAATCCAGGGATCAAACCCAGGTTTCTCACATTGCAGGCGGATTCTTTACCAGCTTTAAATACCTCTTGTGTAATCATCATCATTTGTTAATGCGATTGAAGACATGTTGGAAAGAGCAAGGGCCTAGGAGCCAGGGATCCTTGGTTCTTATCCCACATACCAACTATGTGCCTTTGGTCACATCAGCTCCACTTCTCTGAACCTTGGTCTTGTCATCTGTAATGGGAGATAATACAGGCAACCCATGTCTCATGGCCTAATTAGTTCCTGGATAACATTAAATTTCCTGTACATTTCTCTTAAGCACAATGTTACCAACTGAGTTTCTTTTGTAGAACATACTTTTATACTATAAAAGCATGAAAGATGATTTGTAAGTTGGAATAATGAGTATTAGCTTTTATAAACATTTATGTAAAATGATATTTATTACAAAATCTGTTATCATTATATTCCTTTTTTGAGAGATTTTGCATGGAGTTTTGGGGAAAAGTCTTCTTTAAATATGAACGCACTGCAGATGTTCATCTGAAATCATTTTTGGTGCTGATGCCTTGTAGAATATTAAGCAAACACAGTGTTACAATAAGACAAAAAAAATTTCCAGTACGTACTGAATTTCACAAAATAAATTTTTTATAGCTTCAAAAACAAAACAGCAGTGTGAATGCTCTGAACTTTGGGGTAAAGGATAGTTCTTTTCTCATAGTCAACGTAAATATCATCTGTGCTGTGTTTAGTCGCTCTGTCATGTCCAACTCTTTGTGAGCCCATGAACTGTAGCCCACCAGGTTCTTCTGTCCATGGGATTCTCCAGGCAAGATTACTAGAGGGGGTTGCCATGCCCTCCTCCAGAGGATCATCCTGACAGGCGTCAAACACAGGTTTCCCTCAGTGCAGGCAGATTCTTTACCGTCTGAGCCACCAGGGAAGCCTGAGAATCAACACAAGAGTTCAAAATCTGAGTCATTCATTTTAAGAAAAAGTATTTGCCTATCTGAATCATTAGTCCAGTGGAGGGAGTTTTTCCATCTTTAGAGATCCCTTACTTTTACATTGTAGTGATGTCTGTGTTCAACCTTTTTTTTCAAGGTCAAGAATAATTTCTGTGATGTATGTATTTAGTTGTATTACGCACCTGTGGTCGATCAGTCTTTGCTGGTTTGTAATAAGGCATCGGCAGTCTGTCTTCCTTGGCAATGACACTATCACTGTTAAGGGCATTCCTTAAAAAATGAAAAAAGCCTGTCCATTCACGGGAAAGAATTTTCTCAGCTTCAAAACAGTATCTCCCTATTTGATGACATTGGCTAGATGTGAATGCTGGTACTATCCTATTCAGTTTTGAAGCAGTCAAAAAACCATCATTCACAAGAACTGAGCATTTCTTTAGTGCTACACACCAGACCTATTCTTAAGCATTTGAAATAAAGACATTCTGTTTGCTGAAACGGTTTGGTTCTTAGGCATCCTGTGTTTATCACATGCAATTATATGTATGTCCAGACACAAATGTTTCATTTTATTTATTAGTGCATTGTGGTTTCTTATCATGATTTATTTCCTTTGCTCACCTCACTAGAGTTTCTTCAATTTTTTTTCCTAGATTTTTGTTTCACAACTTCATTGAGGTATCATTTATATACCACACAATTCATTCTAAATTTTGAAGGTACAGTTCAACAAGTTTTAGTAAATTTGCAGACTTGTGCAAGTGATCTAACTTTAGAACACTTCTAACAGTGTCAGACTTTATTTTTTTGAGCTCCAGAATCACTGCAGATGGTGATTGCAGCCATGAAATTAAAAGATGCTTACTCCTTGGAAGGAAAGTTATGACCAACCTAGATAGCATATTGAAAAGCAGAGACATTACTTTGCCAACAAAGGTCCGTATAGTCAAGGCTATGGTTTTTCCAGTGGTCATGTATGGATGTGAGAGTTGGACTGTGAAGAAAGCTAAGCACCAAAGAATTGATGCTTTTGAACTGTGGTGTTGGAGAAGACTCTTGAGAGTCCCTTGGACTGCAAGGAGATCCAACCAGTCCATCCTAAAGGAGATCAGCTCTGGGTGTTCATTGGAGGGACTGATGCTAAAGCTGAAACTCCAGTACTTTGGCCACTTCATGCGAAGAGTTGACTCATTGGAAAAGACCCTGATGCTGGGAAGGATTGGGGGCAGGAGGAGAAGGGGACGACAGAGGATGAGATGGCTGGATGGCATCACTGAGTCGATGGACGTGAGTTTGAGTGAACTCTGGGAATTGGTGATGGACAGGGAGGCCTGGCGAGCTGCGATTCATGGGGTTGCAAAGAGTCGGACAGGACTGAGTGACTGAACTGATCTGACCTGATGGTAACTCTTTAACAGTTTTTTGCCAACAGTGTTTCCCATAGTGGCTCTTCTAGCAACTTACTAGAGTTCCAGCTATTTTGCCAACGTTTAATGTGGCCAGTCTTTTTAGATTTTAGCCATCCTGGTAGGTATGTCTGGAGAAGGAACTGGCAACCCACTCCAGTACTCTTGCCTGGGAAATCCTACGGATAGAGGAGTCTGGTGGGCTATATATAATGAAATATCATTACAGTTTTAATTTACATTTTCTTAATGATGTTAAGCATCTTTTTTATGTGCTTATTGGTTATTCTCATTTTTTGGTGATAATTTTAAAAATTTCAAAACTAATTAGAACCTAGTATGGTTGGGCCTCTGTATCTGTGGATGCAAAAGTTGCAGACACTGAGGGCTGACTGTATGATGCCACTTGAGCATCTTTGAATTTTGGTATCTGCAGGGGGTCCTGGAACTGATCGTCTGCACATAACAAGGGCTGACTATAGCATCACAGGGTACAGGCAGGAAACAGAAATCACATCAGTTGTTTTAATAGAATTAAACATAAAGACTTGCTATTAGGTATAAAATTGTTATGTAGGTATTAAAAGATAACAAGAGAACATTCACATATCATGGAGGTAGTGGCTGCAGGAGCTAGGGAGGACCAAGGGTTGAGACTGTGTTATTAAATCTTAGAAGCTTAGAGGAGGAGCTCCCTGGAGCTGATACCCAGACCTCTGAGGAGTGGGTGCTAGGCAGCTGGTGATGGTGTTTCTGGTGGCGAGTGTAACGATGGTCCTGTAAATGCTGGAGAGATGGCAGACCTGATGCTGTTGCTGCACAGGGAGGACTTCCTGCTCCCAGGTGAAGCAGCAGGAAGTCTTGCTCAGTGATTGTTGTTGTTGTCCAGTCACTCAGTCGTGTTTGACTCTTTGTGACCCCATGGACTGCAGCACTCCAGGCTCCTCTGTCCTTCACTGTCTCCCAGAGTTTGCTCAAATTCATGTCCATTGAGTCAGTGATGCTATCCAACCATCTCATCCTCTGCTGCCCACTTCACCTTCTGCCCTCAGTCTTTCCCAAGATTGTCTTCCCAGGTGGCTCAGACAGTTAAGAATCTGCCTGCAATGCAGGAGACCAGGGTTCAATCCCTGGGTTGGGAACATACCTTGGAGAAGGGAAAGGAAGGCAACCTACTGCAGTATTCTTGCCTGGAGAATCCCATGGACAGAGGAGCCTCGTGGGCTATAGCCTATGGGGTTGCAAAGAGTTGGACTGAGCGACTAATACTCTCACTTTCACTTTCGAAGCATCAGGGTATTTTCCAGTGAGTCAGCTCTTTGCATTAGCTGGTCAAAGAATTGGAGCTTCACCATCAGCATGAGTCCTTCCAGTGAATATTCAGGGTTGATTTCCTGCTGGTAATACTGGGAACCAAAAAGCAAGTAGGAAGCTGGCATCAAGGAGCAAGCTCCTTCTCCCCCAGGCTTTGCAGTCTCCCTTTGGTGCCCCCTGCTGGCGAGCCTAACAGGGACCCAACCAGTAAAACTGTGGTTTTCAGAGGACCAGCCCTGGCATCCTAGAGCTGAGTGTGGGAGGGAGGAGCGGAGCTGACAGACAATAGCTTAGCAACTGGCACAGCCCTCCCCTTTGACTCGTCAGCGTGCAGACCCAGCCTCTGCACGTATTTGACCTTCCATACGTGTTTCAGCCTAACAGAGCATAGCTATCCTTCAGGCACAGGAAGGTGTTCAATGGCCCCTCAAACAAGGAGTCACAAGGTTTCCATTGTATCTTTCTTTGGGAGGGAGTATCAGCACCCATTTCTGAGCCTTGTTAATTACTCCTGAAATTCAGTAGCAGTCTTCGTGTGAATATGTGCTATGCAAAGTCTATCTTGTCAAGTTTCAACAGTAACGCTTGTGTAAAATAATGAAAGAGGAAGGAGGAAGAGAGATGAAATTGGTACACACACACATACCCAGGCAGGAAGGAACTACGCATTGGTGTTGCAGTGTTCACTTCTCTAGCTGGCTGTTTGGCGGTAGTTGATAATTATACATTTACTGTCCTCTTACTCATTCCATATGTTTTTTGCCCACTTCAACTGATTAGCCTTCTTTACCTGAACATCTGAATTCTCAGTAGTCCTGCCTTTCTTTGAATTGCTGTGGTTTTTCATGAATTTGTACTGTTGGAGCTAGAAATACTAAGATGTCTTGGACAATCCACCCTGGGGTCCAGCCATGGTCCTTCCTGACCCTTTGGAAGGCAGCAGCCCAGTTTCGCCTTTGCTGGTAGAGTATCCTGCTCATTTGCCTTCTGGTTCAGCAGCTTACGGAGCCCCCAAATGGCCAGGTGGCCGCCTCACCTTTCCATTCATTGTGCTTCGTTTTCTCCTCTAATTGCAAGCATTCTTCCCTTTCAAACCAGGCCCTGTGACCAGCAGGGGTGGAGTGTGTTATTAGGGTAACAGAGTGGCCACTCTTACCTCTACCCCTTGATTCCTGGGCCATCTTCTTCTGACTTGAGAATGCTCTTACAGCTGTCGTCTTCAGCAGGCCCTTCCATCCTGCTCTTGGGCTGGGATGAGCTGCTCGTAGGGAATGGGATGTGTCTTGAAACTGGTGATTCCAAGTGTTGACAGACACGACTGTCTGTATGTCGTGGTACCATGTCGAGGAGAGAGGACAGGTACATGTGGGGTTTCCAGCTGTAGGCGTGAGCCGTGGTGGTCCTGAAGACGGTTTAGTGGGCTCTGACTGTCCCCCTCCCTCCTTCCTACATTTCCTCACTTCCTCTGTTTTTCTTCCCTTCTTTCCAGTGAGCTAGAATGGACTAGAGAGGCTGGGACAGAAAATAATGCAGTAACACATGTTGCAAGGGTACGTATTTGGGGGGAAATATTCTTCTACACACAGATATCATGATTTAAACTTCATTTCTTAGCGTAATTCACGGTGACAGTGCTTTGAGAGCTAGCAGTCTAAGGGGACATTTGGGCGTGCGGGTTCCTCGCGTCCAGCACCCGCTGCGGTTGGGCAGCCCCAGGCTGCACGATGTCAGCGCTGGCCCGGCGCGCCAGGAGGGCTTCCTGTGGAGACCTTCTTTACGTGCAGCAAGATCAAGGCATGGCAGTCATGGGGACATCACCTATAAACTTGACTTTTAGAGTTGTGGAGACGATTAAGTGAGACCGTGTGACCGAATTTCTGTGTTCAGCCTCTGGCATGTAGTAGGAATTAGGTACGTGTGACACTCTGTTAAAGATGTGCCCAGCACTGAAGTTTTTCTTTAAGTTTTACCATAGAAGTTATTTTTAAAATGTAAATCCCCTTCATTGTCTAGGTGACTAGAGTGCCCTAAATAGAGCCCATTCTGTGATTTGAATAAAACTTCAGCTACCCCGTTTATCATCTCTCTCTTTCCATCCCTCCTCTGACTTTTTCTCCAAGTGGAAATTTTTTTTTTTTTTTTTGGACCTTGAAAGCCTTGTGGTTATAGCAAAGATGAAAATTTTGTGGGGGAAAGATCTGCAAAATAAATTTCTTAGAATGAACTGGGATAGATGGCTCAGCCCTCAGGCCCAGACCTCGCCTCACAGAATGAATGAGCCAAAGTTATTGACTCACCAAAGATTTCTCTGAAGTGCTCTGTGAATTTAATAAAGCTGGATAGCTCTAACTGGCCATCATTGAAGAAGTCATCTTACCATTCCCTTCTGAATTCTCAGTGCCAGGAATACTTTTGGGAATTCATGTGTTGGAGACAGTCCTATGCTTTGGAGAGATAACTCTGTTGAGGATAGAGTGCCTTCAGGAGAAATTCAGCTTTTTTTTTTTTTAAATAAGCTACAGGTGTACAATATAGTAATTCACAGTTTTTAAAATTTAAATGAATAACTGCATTTGTAGTTATTATAAAATATTTGCTGTGTTCCCCTTGTAAAATATATCCTTGTAACGTATTTTACAGGTAATAGTTTGTACCTCGGTTCCTTCCCCTTATATTGTCCCTTCCCCGTTCCCTCTCCTCAACTGGTAACCACTAGCATATTCTCTGTCTCTGTGAGTCTTCTGCTTTTTTGTGACACTCTCTAGTTCGTTGCATATTTTAGATGCCACATACAAGTGATACCATGCAGTGTCTGTCTCTCTCTGTCTGGCTTGTTTCACTAAGCGTAACGCCCTCCGAGTTCATCCAGGTCGCTGCAGATGGCGTCGCTTCCTCCTCCTTTCGGCCGAGCAGTGTTCCATTGTGCGTGGGTGCTGTGTCTTCTTTGTCCATTCTTCTGCTGCTGGACACTTGGGTCGTGTCCATATCTCGGTTGTTGTAAATAATGCTGCAGGAACGTTGGGGTGCTTGTATCTTCAAATAGTGTTTTTGTGTTTGGATATATACACAGGAGTGAGATTTTGAGCTGCAGTTTTTTGAAGTATAATTGCAATAGCTTTAAAATGGCAGACAAATATTATGTTTATATTTTCCTTTCCTTACTCATATTGAGACAATATTTCTATACTGACACAATGACAGTACAATTTTTAAAATGTTCAGCTGCTAAAATCCAAGATACATGTACTTGAAGTGCTACGGAATCTGAATTTTGTGTCTCCTCACATGTGAGAACAGCTTTCCAATAGCTGTAACTCTGTATTTGAAGCACATGAACTGTTTTCGTGAGTGCATCGGTGCTCTGTGGCTTGGTCGTGTCCGAGTCTTCGTGACCCCCCTGGACAGTAGTCTGCCAGGCTCCTCCTAGAATTTTCCAGGCAAGAATGCTGGAGTGGGTGCGTTTTTACACAGATTATGCTGTGTACCTTTTCCATTGTTTAAGCTCAGTATACCTTGCCACCAAGTGATTTCTTCAGGTGTCTGCCTAAAACAGCGTCTCCTTAGAGGAGGCTGGCGGAGGCCTCTCACTCGACCGTTGCATCTGCCCTGCTGCCTTCTTTTTCACTCGTGTCTCATTTGCAGCTTGCGCCTTGGCACTCGCTGTATTCATTGTGCTCTTCCGTGCCTCCAGCCCCCTCCAGTGCGCCCCTCCCCACCAATGTGTTCAGTAAGGATGAAAAGCTTTGCAAATAGCTCTTTTGGCAGCTTCTCATATTTGACAAAGCATCAGCATTTGTGGGTTTATTGGTTTCTCTTCAAAAAGCTAAAGTTTTGCTCCATGACCTCCGGTAACTGTGATTGAAGTTCCGACTTCGCCTGCAGCTTCCTGAGCTGAGGGGTAAATCAGCACCTGTATAAACCCTCTGGGTTCATTCATTTTGTAGTGTGGAATGAAGAAGCGGTTGTCTATCAGCGAAGAATTTCAGTCTCAGCTTTGTTTTTTTCAGTGATGGTACATAGTTTGAAGCGTTTTTCTAAGAAGTTCATTACCAAGTGTAATGAGGAAATACTATAGTTATTAGTTATAGAAATTATACTACATAAGTTAATCTAATATAAACTAGTTAAAACAGATAGAAGGAAAATGGGCACATGAAGCCTGTTTCTTGGGCTTATCTGTCCTTTGTGAGGGGTGGGAGGAGAGAATGGGAGGTAAGACCAGTTACCCTCCCGGGTTTCCTGTTATTTCATATCAGTTGTTCCTGGAAGTTATAGGAAATCTGTGCCTAGTAAGTAAGTTGGTTTTCTATTTTTTTTTAATGTATGTATAACATATCATATACATAACATAACATTTACCATCTTTTTAGGTATCATTTGGTGGCCTTCAGTACTTTACATTGTTGTGTAACCACCCATCTTCAGCACTCTTTCATCATTACAAACTCTGTTTCCACTAAACAACAACTCCCCATTTCCTCTTCCCCTCAGCCCCTGGAAACCACCTTCTACCTTTTGTTTTCTTTTGTTTTTTGGCCACGCCTCATGGTATGTGGGGTCTTAGTTCCCTAAGGGTCAGATCTCTGCTTTCCACAGTAGAAGCACAGAGTCTTAACCCCTGATCGCCCAGGAAAGTCCCTCTTCTGTTTCTATGAATTTGCCTGTTCTAGGTACCTTGTGTAAGAATTTGTCCTTTTGTGGCTGGCTTATTTTACTTAGTGTAATGTCCTCAGGGTTCTTCCGTGTTGTTGTAGCCTGTGTCAGAATTCCTTCATTTTTAAGGCTGAATAATATTCCATTGCATGTACATACCCCATTTTGTTTATCCGTTCATCTTTTGATGGACTCTTAGATTGCTTCCACCTCTTGGGTGTTGTGCAGCTATGATCATGGGTGTATATAAACATCTCTTTGAAACTGCACTTTCAGTTCTCTTGGGGCTTGACCCAGAAGTGGAACTGCTGGATCATAAGATAATTCTGTTTAATTTTGTGAGGAATTGCCATACCGTATTTCAAAGTGACCTGCACTATCTGACATTCCTACCAATAAGTAAACTTGTTTTTTTTTTTAGCCCAAACTTTTCTTCCTTTTGGAGGTCTGTTTTATTTTAAAGGTTTAACTTGGTCTCCTGCCAAAGAAAAAGAAGGAGTCTCTCTCCCTTTTTTGGGGGGGCTCTGGTCATCTCTGGAAGACCACTGCCCTTTTTAATGATCTTTGCTGAAACTTCTGCCCCTTCATCAACTATCTTAACTCCTTTTTCCTGTTCCTGCACCCACATTTCTCTCTTTTAATTATTTTTTTATTAATAGAAGTAATCTATAGTTTGACTTGATTGCATTCTCATATACATGGATTTTATGAAAAGGGTGCTTATATTTTTGGAAGAACTATCTTGCTCTTTCTTCTTAGTATCAAGGAGGAAAATTTTTAACGTGGGGTAAAAGAGAGAGACCAGCATTTATTGGGCATGTGGTATATACTAGGCCCTCTGCTAGACACTGGACTCAGTGTTTGATTATACTAATTGAATAAAAAATAGAGTGTTGACAGGTCAATTTATGTAAGGTTTCTTTGCTCAGCAGGATTCACTGCATTAACTTATGAAATATGGACTGTTAGGGATGGAAATAAGCTCTTCGTATGGACTGGCCATCATGAGGGCACTTAAATAGAATAAATGACACGTAAGATCGAATTCTACCCATACCGCATTTATCTGGGTTTTATGAAATGTGACTGTATCATATGTGGTATATTATTACATGAGATGTAGAAGTTATTTAAAACAGAAGGACACTC
The DNA here is from genome assembly GCF_003369695.1 of Bos indicus x Bos taurus. Taxonomy (NCBI): domain Eukaryota; kingdom Metazoa; phylum Chordata; class Mammalia; order Artiodactyla; family Bovidae; genus Bos; species Bos indicus x Bos taurus. Next base: position 75,541,331 of record NC_040087.1, on the reverse strand, counting down.
GGCAAGGAGAGAGGTTGCCAGTGGGAGCAGCAGCTCAAGGTGGTGTGCTTTGGGGGCGAGGGGACTCAACGCGCGACACCTGTGTGCCAAGGCGTCTGTGGCTGAATAGCTGAGGCGGCAGATGACCCAGCCCTCCCTGACCTTACTCTTAGTACCGTGTGGAGCCCCTCTCCCAGCCCTGGCATGCATGCCCTGAGGACAGCCCCAGGCACCTTCCCTGTTACTTGGTTAGTGTAGTCCAAGAAAAAGTGAAGCAAAGTGAAAGTGAAAGTCCCTCAGTTGTGGCCGACTCTGCAACCCCATGGACTGTCCATGGAATTCTCCAGGCCAGAGTACTGGAGTGGGTAGCCTTTCCCTTCTCCAGGGGATCTTCCCAACCCTGGTCTCCCTCATTGCAGGTGGATTCTTTACCAGCTGAGCCACAAGGGAAGCCCATTCCCGAGAATTGGGGCCAAAGCAACCTTCAGACACCCTTGAATTCCTTAAGCACGGTGGCTATTTTGAGTGACACTGTAAATCCTTTGTAAAGTATAAAGCAACAACTATGAATGTATTTATAACAGTTTCTTGGTTGAGTTCTCTCCTGTTATTTTATTTGAACTTTGAGGACCTTAGGGGGTTGTGGCAGAATTAGGTACAATCCTATTCACCTCTTCTATCTTAAATAATGGTTTTACTGAGATATAATTTAATGTTGGAGTTGCTCTACAGACATAAGATTGACCCCCACCCGAAATTTGCTTTGTATGTTGAGTAATGACACCACACACACACATACACACACGCCAAGAGAGTTCACACATACACACACCAAGAGAGTTTGATAAGGTTTACCACTCAGGTAATGAAGTTCTGTAAGGAGAGGGGGGCTACACCCAAGCGTGTCTGAAAATGGCTTGACAGGGCAGGGAAAGGAGACTGGCTTGGGGATCCTGGGGGGCTGGGGCTGGGCTGAGGGTTCCTGACAGTGGATTGAATTCCCCGCTGGCATGAAGGGAGGGAGCCACCCGGCCCTCCCTGTCACTTGCCCACAAGGGTAGGAAGGAGAGGTGAGACTTAAAAGCCGATAGCAGTAAAACATCAAAAATGGAGTCAGGCTCTTTGTTGTGTTCACCTACAGCAAAATCCACTTTTTAAAAGTGTTCTTTATACAACACAGGGAATATAGCCAGTACTTTTTAGTGGCTATAAATGGAATATAACCTTTAAAAATTGGAAATCACTATATTGTATACCTGTAACTTATATAAAATTATACATCAACTGTTCCTCAATAAAAAAGAAAAACTGTTCAATCTAGTGGTTTTTACTATATTTACAGACTATGTATTATGTATAGATAGCATATATGCTAGAACCACTAATTTCTGAACATTCTCATTAACCCTAAAAGAAACGCCATACCCATCAGCAGTCATCCTGCATTCCCTGAAATCTACTAATCTACTCTCTATCCCTATGAATTGACCTAATTCTGGACATTTAAAAAACTGAGATAATATGAGGTCTTTTTGACTGTCTTCTTTCACTCAGTGTAACATTTTCCAGCTTTATCCCCTTTGTGCATGCACTGGGATACCATTCCTTTTTATGGCTGGGTAATACTCTGCTGCTCTCCTACTCTGTCATATAGAAAGGTGATTGCCTTGGGTCTGAGGGTGTGGAGGTGATGGGAGAACAGGTATCATTATTAGCAGAAGAGACAGACGTAGACTTGGATCTCAAAGGGAGTCAAGGGCAGACATCCTGTCTTGGGAGATGTGTGAATTAGGGGTTACATCTCAAGATGTGAGAGTAAACGTGATCCTCCAAATTGAAATATGTCCTCTGTAGGTAGCAGAGATGATTGCCAATAGATATCAGCCATCTATTCATGTCCTCTGATGTGGTTCATGGTGATTATCATTTTACACTAGTCCAAGATCATTCTGATGAGAGAACTCGGCAAAACCAAATGCACATTTTGAGTGATTCACTTTGTCATGCTTCTATTAGCATGAAAATCACTTTTTGGCCTTGTATCCTTCGCTCTAAATGTTTTCTGTTTTCCTTGCTCACTAATTTTGCTGGTTGGAAAATGATTGATATTTACAATTGATACAGGTTGCTTAAATGGTTATTAAATGTATCTCTAGGAGAAATTTCTTTTTTCCTCTGAATGATTGTTAGGAAATTGTTTCATTCTCTTTCATTGTTTTAAATATTAACTTTTAGGTTTTTTGTTTTTTTGTTTTTTTAAGTAAATCAAATAGAATATACCAGCAGCTTCATATTCACTTGCTTATCATTTATGATCCGTTGTAAAGTTCAAACATCATCTTTTGTATATTAAGTAGTATTCACTGGCTTCTGCACCCCAGATGTCTAAGTAATACTAGTAAATTAAGTTTAAATTTGTAGGTATTATCTTTATTTAATTCATTTAACTATTACTTTTAAAAAAATGTTTCCCTTTACAGTATAGGAGTTAGATTAGTTGGTGAATTTTATGAAATCTTAAGACAGTTTTTAACCCAGGTGTTTACTGATTTGCAGTCTACAAGATTCAGTTTCTGTGCAGGTGAGTGCCCATGTTATTTATCTGCCATCACTATAATGTCAGGGCTTCCCTGGTGGCGCAAACAGTAAGAATCTGCAACCTGTGCAGGAGACCTGGGTTCAACCCTTGGGTTGGGAAGATCCCCTGGAGAAGGGAATGGCAACCCACTCCAGTATTCTTGCCTGGAAAATCCCCATGGAGAGAGGAGGAGCCTGGCGGGCTACAGTCCATGGGGTTGCAAAAGAATTGGACACGACTATCACTCTCACTGAGATGTCACATGAAGACTTAGATCTTCTAATGTCAGAACGTGGGTGTGATAACTCTTCTTTAAAGGAATTGTCATTTTTTTTTTTTTGGTAACAAGTTCAATAAAGACTTTACTTAATGGTGTTCACAATAAACACCCCATCCTACCCCTCTCAGTTCAGTTCAGTTCAATCACTCAGTCATGTCCGACTCTTTGCAACCTCATGAACTGCAGCATGCCAGGCCTCCCTGTCCATCACCAACTCCTGGAGTTCACCCAAACTCATGTCCATCGAGTCGGTGATGCCATGCAGCCATCTCATCCTCTGTCGTCCCCTTCTCCTCCTGCCCCCAGTCCCTCCCAGCATCAGTCTTTTCCAATGAGTCAACTCTTCGCATGAGGTGGCCAAAGTACTGGAGTCTCAGCTTTAGCATGAGTCCTTCCAAAGAACACCCAGGACTGATCTCCTTTAGGACGGACTGGTTGGATCTCCTTGTAGTCCAAGGGACTTTCAAGAGTTTTCTCCAACACCACAGTTCAAAAGCATCAATTCTTCGGCGCTCAGCTTTCTTCACAGTCCAACTCTCACATCCATACATGACCACTGGAAAAACCATAGCCTTGACTAGACGGACCTTTGCTGGCAAAGTAATGTCTCTGCTTTTGACCTTGGTTGGCAAAGTAATGTCTCTGCTATCTAGATTGGTCATAACTTTCCTTCCAAGGAGTAAGAGTCTTTTAATTTCCTGGCTACATTCACCATCTGCAGTGATTTGGGAGCCCCCCCAGAAATAAAGTCTGACACTGTTTCCACTGTTTCCCCATCTATTTCCCATGAAGTGATGGGACCAGATGCCACGATCTTCGTTTTCTGAATGTTGAGCTTTAAGCCAACTTTTTTACTCTCCTCTTTCACTTTCATCAAGAGGCTTTTTAATTCCTCTTCACTTTCTGCCATAAGGGTGGTATCATCTGCATATCTGAGGTTATTGATATTTCTCCCGGTAATCTTTATTCCAGCTTGTGCTTCTTCCAGCCCAGCGTTTCTCATGATGTACCCTGCGTATAAGTTAAATAAGCAGGGTGACAGTATACAGCCTTGACGTACACGTTTTCCTATTTGGAACCAGTCTGTTGTTCCATGTACAGTACTAACTGTTGCTTCCTGACCTGCATATAGGTTTCTCAAGAGGCAGATCAGGTCAGGCAGGTGGTCTGGTATTCCCATCTCTTCCAGAATTTTCCCTAGTTTATTGTGATCCACATAGTCAAAGGCTTTGGCATAGTCAGTAAAGCAGAAATAGATGTTTTTCTGGAACTCTCTTGCTTTTTCGATGATCCAGTGGATGTTGGCAATTTGATCTCTGGTTCCTCTGCTTTTTGTAAAACCAGCTTGAACATCTGGAAGTTCACGGTTCACGTATTGCTGAAGCCTGGCTTGGAGAATTTTGAGCATTGCTTTATTGGTGTGTGAGATGAGTGCAATTGTGCGGTAGTTTGATCATTCTTTGGCATTGCCTTTCTTTGGGATTGGAATGAAAACTGACCTTTTCCAGTCCTGTGGTCACTGCTGGGTTTTCCAAATTTGCTGGCGTATTGAGTGCAGCACTTTCACAGCATTATCTTTCAGGATTTGAAATAGCACAGAGTCGGACACGACTGAAGTGACCTAGCAGCAACAGCAGCAACTGGAATCCCATCACCTCCACTAGCTTTGTTTGTAGTGACGCTTTCTAAGGCCCACCTGACTTCACATTCCAGGATGTCTGGCTCTAGGTTAGTGACCACACCATCGTGATTCTCTGGGTCGTGAAGATCTTTTTTGGACAGTTCTTCTGTGTATTCTTGCCACCTCTTCTTAATATCTTCTGCTTCTGTTAGGTCCATACCATTTCTGTCCTTTTTTGAGCCCATCTTTGCATGAAATGTTCCCTTGGTATCTCTAATTTTCTTGAAGAGATCTCTAGTCTTTCCCATTCTGTTGTTTTCCTCTCTTTCTTTGCATTGATCACTGAGGAAGGCTTTCTTATCTCTCCTTACTATTCTTTGGAACTCTGCATTCAGATGCTTATATCTTTCCTTTTCTCCTTTGCTTTTCGCTTCTCTTCTTTTCACAGCTATTTGTAAGGCCTCCCCAGACAGCCATTTTGCTTTTTTGCATTTCTTTTCCATGGGGATGGTCTTTATCCCTGTCTCCTGTGCAATGTCACGAACCTCTGTCCATAGTTCATCAGGCACTCTATCAGATCTAGTCCCTTAAATCTATTTCTCACTTCTGTATAATCACAAGGAATTTGATTTAGGTCATACCTGAATGGTCTAGTGGTTTTCCCTACTTCAATTTAAGTCTGAATTTGGCAATAAGAAGTTCATGATCTGAGCCACAGTCAGCTCCTGGTCTTGTTTTTGCTGACTGTATAGAGCTTCTCCGTCTTTGGTTGCAAAGAATATAATCAATCTGATTTTGGTATTGACCATCTGGTGATGTCCCTGTGTAGAGTCTTCTCTTGTGTTGTTGGAAGAGGGTGTTTGCTATGACCAGCGCGTTCTCTTGGCAGAACTCTATTAGCCTTTGCCCTGCTTCATTCCGTACTCCAAGGCCAATTTGCCTGTTACTCCAGGTGTTTCTTGACTTCCTACTTTTGCATTCCAGTCGCCTATAATGAAAAGGACATCTTTTTTGGGTGTTAGTTCTAAAAGATCTTGTAGGTCTTCATAGAACCGTTCAACTTCAGCTTCTTCAACATTACTGGTTGGGGCATAGGCTTGGATTACTGTGATATTGAATGGTTTGCCTTGGAAACGAACAGAGATCCTTCTGTTGTTTTTGAGATTGCATCCAAGTACTGCATTTTGGACTCTTTTGTTGACCATGATGGCCACTCCATTTCTTCTGAGGGATTCCTGCCCGCAGTAGTCCATATAATGGTCATCTGAGTTAAATTCACCCATTCCAGTCCATTTCAGTTCGCTGATTCCTAGAATGTTGACGTTCACTCCTGAATGTTGTCCTAGCCCTCTAGGTTCTCACGAAGCCCTGAACTGAGCTCGCTGTGCTATGCAGCAACTTCGCACTAGCTGTCTGTTTTACAAGTGATGTCTTATACCTTTCACTGCTACTCTCTTAACAGAGCTACCATTCTGAAGCTGATTGCTGTAGACCACATATAGTTATTCTGGTTTTTTTTTTTTTTTTTTTTGCATGTGGCCAGTATCTACTCCTTTGATCTCTGTAGCTATTTGATACACTTTCCATAAAAATTCAGGAGATAGACAAATCCTAGACTTCTGCTATCTGTTGGTCCTAATAGCCGTAGAAAACACAAATGTTGGAATTGTGTGATTGCATGTTATTCTCTAAAGATTTACCTTCCCTGCATGACACAGGTTTCTGTTACTAACCTGTAGGTACTCAATTATAATTCACTCTAACTTTGAAATCTATAGCTAGAAAATGAAAACCATCTGTTGCCTTATGAAATAAGGAAGCATGTCAGAATAGATTTTAAAAGAGCAGTAACTTTTTTATAGATACATGTTGTAGGTGGGAGGGGTTTCCTTGTGTGTTCATGATGGTCTTTTTACATAATTTGCTTTTCATTTTCTAGAAGGAAAAATGGCAAGAGTCAACTTGGTATTATATCAGTGACAAGCTTTCCTATCAGCTAGTCCCAAAGATATCACAAGGTAGAACAGTGTTACTGAGTTCAGTGTGCAGTTGAAGGATTTGGATTACTTATGTACCAAACATAATAACCTTGTTGCCTGTGGCCCTTAAGTGTGCATTTACCCTTGCATACCAGAGCGCTGCTTCAGGAGGCGCCAGGTAACCCTGTATCCACGTTCTTATTTGCATCTTTGGGTACCAGACGGGAGAATTCTTCTTTTAAGCAGTGCAAACTTGCTAGCCCCCTCTCCAGCAAAGAGTCGAGTGGGCAGAAGGCAAGATTGACACAGCAATTTCGTGTTCCCCTGTGGTTTGCTGTCAGCAAGCTGTTACCCACACACGCCAAAGGTTGTTTGAAGTGGGCTTACACATGTTTCCATAGCAGCAGTCATCTTAGTGATTCCTCTCATTTTTTGGACTTTTTTTTCCCCCTTTTGCTTCTCTGTTCCTCACTGATGCAGGATTAAACAAACAGCATATTTAGGTCAAGGAAAGAGATGTTTGCTAATATAGATGCTGGGCTAAGCATTCTGGGAGCGAGGTTTCTTGCAGCAGATGAACATTCTTTGTGCCTCCGGCAGCCTCTGCAGCAGGGTGACTGTCTGGCTCCGTCTTTTTCATTTTGGGGCAGGTTCTGAGATTCAGAACAATCCCGAGCAAATCACCGGAGCCTGCAGTTTTCCAGTAACCGCATGTACATCTTCTGCTTATTTATCCTTTGGTATTAACAGTGAGGAAGTCTGTTGGAAAAAATACAATACTTTAAAGATTTTGGTGCATCCGAGGTGTGTCATCTTGTTTTTTTGCACCACACCTCCTGTGTTACACTCGGAGCTCGGAATTTTTTTTTTTTTTTTTTTGTCAGGCGGCTGGGCAGGAGCAGCATTTAGTACAGCAGCTCGGAGCTTCCCTTCTGTTCTGGTGTCGGCAACTGCCTGTCGTGAAGATGGTACAGTGGGAGTCTGCTCTGAAGAGCCAAGGAAGATAGTGTGGAAATGGAGTAGAGATTGCTAGAGACCTGAGCATCCACAGCTTGGGGATGGGCTGCACTACTAGTGTGATTCTGTTTAAAGGCATCCGCACCGTTTTCGAGAGAAACTGTGCTTATATGTGCAAACATCAAGGAGAGAATAATGCCCTTGAATGCACAGCATACAATTGGACAAAAGAAGACTCAGAACTATTGATCGCCTCCTGTCTGGTAAATGCTGTCTTTTAATTAACAAGTAGTTGGTTGGGGTTAGAATAAAACTAGCCTTTACTTGTAAAGCAAATATACTCATTTATTTCAGTATGCTTATGTATATATAGCTTGCATGTGTCAGTGGGTAGTGAGTGGCCTTCAGCTTCCAATTGTGAGGTGCCTGTTTGTATGTGTGAGAATGTCATGTGTTAATCAGACCTGAAATACATGCAGAGAGAGCAGCTGGAGTAAGGCATGTGGTCACAGAACAGTTTTCTGAGTTAGCTTTATGCGCTTACATGTTCTCAGTATAGTGCCAGAAATAACAGAGGTCAAAGCTGGTATCTAGGGTCTTAGGGATTGAACCCTCTACCTGTGATGGTGAATTGCTCAGTCCCTTTACCTCTTATCCTTTCACTTGGCTAGATTTTCCTTACTAATGGCTTGTGGTTCATCCTTTGATTCGGGGCAGAAATGTAAAGGAAACATGAAAGAAAACTGTAATGGGTGTGAGAAAGATATTTACAGGCTTATTATTTTAAATCTGGCCATTTAGAATTTTGTGAGTGAAGGCTCTTGAGAGTCAAAAGATGCTCAGTTGACATTCCTGTGATGGTTCCTCCTTCCCGGGGCACGAGGAGGTGTCCAGTCACAGATGGGTGTGCCTCTCCGCGGCCTTCTCACAAATACCAGGCTCATGAGAAAGCTCCGTGTTGGTTTCCTCCCTCAGAATGCCTTGCCGTTTTTCCTTCTGTTCTTATGGCAGTTCTTGTCCAAACAAGTGGGGAATAATACATGTGGGCGTTTTTTGTGGAGGGGGATGGCCAGCAGGAGCCCAGTATGGCCAGAGCAGGGTGTGCGGAACCCCTGAAACCTTCCTGGTCGTGGGCTGTCACCCGAGACCCGGAGGGCTGGCGTGCCACATCTCTCCCCCCACACTCCACTCCCCTCCCAGGATCAAACCAGGTCGGCCCAGCCTTGCAGGAGCTCCAAGAGAGGATGCGTCTTAGGGAGAGGTTTACATGGTGTTAGCTCTCAGAATCCCTGGGAGGAAAGGGAAAGAGAGCCTCGGATGAGCCTCAGATGCGTTTTGGAAGGCATGAGTGTTACGTGTGGGCATGCAGTTTTAAGTGGTGCTGTCTTAACTACTAAATATTTTAAACTCTAAGTACTTTGGGATATGCTTTTGCGAATGATTGGCATCACAGCTGAGGAGGACTGGCCCATTAGAGTGTCTGTCCCACTGGGGTAGTCCCTCACCCCGGCAGCCCTAGGACTGCCTGGCCGTGGTGCCAGACCCTCTCCCACGCCACCAGCTTCTTTACTGCTCCTGCAGCCCTCACTGACTTGGTGCTTGGTTAACCTGCCTGCGAGAGACCCTGCTTGTTTTTCCTTATCGTTTATTGCATGAGGGAATACTAACCTGCCCCAGGGCTTTGTTGGGATTCTAGGACTGGATGTGAAGCCCCGGTCCTGTGCCTCGGGTCGGATGCCCTCAGCTGCCACCCTTGCCCACACTAGCATACCCGGAAAGTTGAGAAGACCACATGTGCCTGTAGCCGAGGCACTGTGGGTGGAAGGGTGTACCCTCTCACTCCAAACTGGCCTCCCAGCCTCTCTTTCCTTGACCCCTTGGAGTCTTCTCTGCGTAACTGACAGTGGTCTCTGGGCAAGGGAAGGCAGACCATCCTTCTGCTCAGAGTCAGATCCAGAATCCTTCAGATGACTTCTGGGTCCATCCCCAGCGTGCCCCCCAGGCCCTGCTTCCTCCTCTTCACCTTTCTCCTCACTCCTCTCTCTGACCTTTTCTCCTGGGATCTCTACCCGGGCGCTTACTTGGTCCACCCTGGCCTCCTGGTGGGCTTTGCCCAGAGTTCTCCATGGCAGCGAGGCTTCCTTGATCCCTGATGGAATTGTGCCACACCACCTATGCACTCTTCTCTGAGTCCCCGCCATACCCCTGACACAGAGTTAGGTGAGACTAATGCCGTAAGTATAGTAATAGTAATTATTGGTAAGTGTTACTTACAGTGCTTACACAGGAATAAGATTTATGATGGCAGGGATTTTTGTCTGTTTTACTGACTGCTTCTGCCTTCAACAGCCAGAACAATCCCTGACTCCTAGTAAATGCTCAGCTAATGAGTGAATTCTGAGGAAATGGTTTTATGGTCCTGAACTCGAACTTGGAGAAGCTGTTGAGAAGGTCTTCTGAAACCAGGCTTTTTTTTTCCCCAAAACATTTTTGTCTTGGAGTTATCCTAAGAAGTTGCATGGTCCTAAGCTGGCCATTCCAGGGGTTTGCTATGGTCCTTCAGCGACAGTTGAGGATGCTATCTTTGGGTATTATCCAGACTGGCTCTGTTGAGACCTGTTCCATGGCGTGGGCTTCTGAGGACCTTCTCATCCTTTGGATTGATCCAGCCAAGCTGTTGATTAAGGGAGAATTGCCCCGTGGCCCTCCCTTGGGCCTGCTCCATACAAATTAGACTGATCCTTTGTAGGTCTTTGTCAGGCTCCTCAGCCTTGGTTAGGAGAGTGTCTGTCCTTCTTTCAGCTGACGTAGTGACTGGCTTGTGGCTGCATCTTAACTCTCAGCACGTCAGAGCTGTCCCTCACCGCTCCTCAGAGTATAACCCCCTCCCTGGCCACTCAGTACATAATAAACCGTATGGAGGAAAAATAACGTTCATGAGGCCACCACTCTTCTAGAGACTCTGAAATACCCCAGTTATCTGCCTGTCTGTCAGAATTCACTGGGGTGGACTGGCTCATTCTGGCCTCAGAGGAATTGCTGCTTCTGAACTAAGCTTTGTGTTTTTCTCTTGCCCACAGTGAAGGGCATGAGAAACATCCTTACTTAGGTGATGTCTACCACGATGGTGTGGAGGGCGCTGCTCATTTGCTTTCGGAATGGCGAAGAGTCACCATAGTATAGTGACTGAGAGTCCCAAATCCACAACTTGCTGGCTGTGTGACTTTGGGCAATTTACCTAACCTCTCTGTTCCTCAGTTTCCTTATCCATTAGATGCAGATAAAAACAGTACTTACCTCATAAGGTTGTTAAATGAATGACTGTATCTGAAGTCCTTAGGACAGTGTCTTCATGTAAGTTAGTGCTAATTGTTAGCAATTATAATTATTTCTATTTTTTAGTGTTTCTTTTATGAAGAGCCCTGGAAGGAATTTCTTCTCTTCATGCTCTGAATGATGGTGCTTTTCCTGAGGAGCTACTTTGTGTAGCATAAGTGCTAATCGAATTGTATTTATTTTATATACATTATGATTCACATAACTGACCTCAGCCACCTCTTCAGTTGACTGTTAAAAGAAAGCTTAGTTTCACACACATGACCTGATTCTAACAGATATATGGGCTCTTTCAAAATGATTTGTTTTATATTTCCTTTAAACTTTGCTTCTTTTTTTCCTGTACTACTATTTTATCACTGCCTGCTTTTTCTCATCGGCTTATCAAAATACTTTTAATCTTCTTCTTGCTTATGTAAATCACTTTAAATCCCATTGAAACAAAGCAGAGCATGAATTAATAAACTAGTAGAGAACTTTGGTGAAGAACAAACCTTCAGGTTGGCTCTGAAGCAAAATCAGATGCCTTTTTTTGTGTGGGTTAAGTTTCATTTGGGGCAAAATGAGAACTGCAGCCTGGGAGACAGCACCTCAGATCTCTCTGTGAAAAGAGGCAGGGTGGGGAGATCAGTATATATGTGATTTTGAAGGGGGAGGGAGTACATGCAGTCAGGCATACATTTTTCCAGAAGGTTTTGACCAGTCTCATGAAGCTTTGGCTAGTCATGAGAAACAGTCATCACCATGAAGGATTTTAGTGCTTTTCTAGATGTGAGGAGATACAGATGTCTTTTTTTTTTTTTAATGTTAATTTAATTCCATAAAAATCTTGTTTTGTGTAGCTTGCTTTTTTTTTTTTTTACTTTTTATTTTAACATAAGTTGCCTGCTTTTTTGTTGTTGTTGTGCTAAAGGCAAAATCAGAATTAAGACGTTTTTATATCATTCAATTAACACTTACAGTGCATGTTACATCTTTATCTGTTACCTAAAAATTACCTCTGTGATTTTTTTAAGATTAGTAAAGTTGACTAAAAATCTGATGTCTTGAGTGCGGACATTAGCTTTGTAAGGCTGCAGCTGTCCGATCTTCTGCAGGAAGCTCTTTTTTTCCTTTTATGTCCAAGAGACATGAATCAGCTCGGTGGTGGGTAGTACCTGCGGAAAAGGGCTTCTCTGGCAGTTGTGGACTGACTGAACTTCGAGTGTATCCTTTGAGGCTCAGGTTGATTTTGACCAGTAATTCCAAACTATGGTGGAGGGGCAGGATTGAGTTAGGGTAGATTTCATTCCTGAGTACAGAATTTTCCTAACATTTTCTCTTTTCTAAGTAATGGACTGTCCAGGTCATTCAGGAAACACCCTTGAGGGGACTTCCTGCTGATCTTTTGGCTGGGACCCTGTGCTCCCAATTCAGGGGGCCTGGGAACTAGATCTCACCATGCTGCAACTAAGACCTGGCACAGCCAAATAAAGAAAGAAGTAAATTAATTAGAGTGAAAAAGGAACACCCTTGAGTGCTTCTTTGTGCTGGGTGCTAGATGTACAGAAATAAGGAGGAAGCTCTCCAGTCTCCGCTGGCGGAGGAGGCCCCACCCATTGCCCAGGCACCTTCCATGAGGAGGGGCAGCTCGAGCTGAGACAAAACTCTTGTAAATCCCAGTTTTTCCTCGTCTGTGAAGGTTTGTGATAGACCCAGCCCTGTTGACCAGGACCTGACCTGTTTTCCTCATTGCCGGTGGTAGCTGCTTCCCTTCTTGATGTGTCTGTCATGGAAGAATTGAGGAACTGTGGGATTATCTGTAGCATGTTCTCGTTTTGTGTAATGTAACTGACGTGGGAGAAGCCATTCAGTTCTAACCTTGATAGCAGCTAGGATTCTGTCAGCCCTTCACAGAGAGCACATTACTGCAAGTTGCAAGGGGATTAGACAAGCTCATCCTCAGTTTCTTTCATGACATGTTGGGATAATAGAGTGATAATCTTACCCATTGTAAATGGACAGTTGATCTTTTTTTCTTGCCTCCTTAAAGCTTTGAAATATTTCATGGTCCTCCTATTGAAAGATTTGTTGCACATCTTCAACATGTTCTCAAACTTTACTGCTGTATAGAATTTATACAGAGACCACTTCAGTCTCTCCAGGCGAAACAGGCCTTCCTCATGTGAAACACCAACTGGTTATGAAATTCCTTTGGTTTATTCTGTGTGCACTGTGCAAAGAGAACAGAGCTGAAGGTGATATGATCGCAAGAGCCTGCAGCCCTGCTTGTGTGTGTCTGTGAGGCTGCGGGGCTGTGTGGATGGGTGGGCTGGTGGGAGGGTAAGGCAGAGGTTGCAGTGTAATCAATGACCAGGGTTAGTGGAGACTGGGATAATAATACACATCAGCTTGAGGCTGTGGGGAAGGTAAAGGCTGAATCTTTGTATTTTTTAGATGTTCTCTCATAACTGTTTCTTGAACTGTGATAACTGTCTTGAGGTGTAAGAAAGCAGAAATCTGCTTGATTGCCTTCTGGAACACTCCTTTGGTTCTTGGTTCGGTCATGGGACCATGGCTTTGTGTTTTCCGTTTTATTTCTCATATCCTTCCTAATGATGCCATGTGGATTTTGTTGCCTGTTTGACTGGAGCAGTAAACTCGGCTGATGTTTTCAAGGAACAGTCTGCTCTGATTCCTAGATCCATTTGCTGCGTCCTGGGATTGCGTTGCTTTGTTGATGCTGTGAGTGCAGCCAGCGCGAGCTAGCACAAGAGAGTTTATATTGTCCCTTTCCGCAGTGCTTTTTAAGAATTGACCATCTTTTTAATATTTATTAAATCATAAGCAGGAGATTAACATTCATTGTGGAAACCAAGCCTGTGGTGTTTGCTGCACAAAGATAACCACTGATAGAAACATTTTGAAGCAAACCTTCTAGGTTTTCCTGGTGGCTTAGATGGTAAAGAATCTGCCTGAAATGCAGGAGACCTCCTGGGTTTGATCCTGGGTTGGGAAGATCCCCTGGAGAAGAAAATGGCAACCCACTCCATTATTCTTGCCTGGAGAATTCCATGGACAGAAGAGCCTTTTGGGCTATAACCCATGGGGTCACAAAGAGTCGAACACGACTGTGTGACTAACACTTCTAGAATTTCATCCATGTATAGTTTTATTCATAAAAATTTTATAATGGGTTGCTGTGGACTAAATTGTGTTGTCTCTCCCCACCCTCCTGTTTGTATGTTGAAGCCCAGAACCACAATGTGACTACGTCTGGAGATAGGGTCTTTAGGATATAATTATGTTAAAGGGGATCATAAGTGTGGGGCCCTAATCCAATAGGACTGTGGCCTTTCTAAGAGTAAGAAATCTCTCTCTGCCATGTGAGCACACAGTAAGTAGGCAGCTGTCTGCGAGCCAGAATGAGGGTCCTTACCAGGCACCAGCTGACCATGCTGGCACCCTAACCTTGAACTTCAAGCTCCAGAACTGTGAGAAAATAAATTTTTGTTGTTTAAGCCACTCAGTCAGTGATATTTTATTCTGGCAACCCAAGTAATACATAATAATATACATGGTATTTTGTTATATAGTCTTGTTACTTGCTTGAATAGACTCACAAACATCTTTCCATATCACTGAGTACACGTTTATTTCTCATTCTTAATGGTGTCATTTCATTATGTGGATGAGCCATTTCTGGCTGCTATTAATGGTATAACATAGATGGAGTAGCTTGTAAACAACTACCATTTCTTTCTTTCCTTCTTTTTTTTTTTTCATATTTACTTGGCTGCACTGGGTCTTAGTTGCGATACGTAGGGTTTTCAGTCTTTGTTGTGGCATGTGGAATCTTCCAGTTGCAGGATGCAAACTCTTAGTTGTGGCATGTGGGATCTGATTCCCTGACCAGGATCCGAACCCAGGCCCCCTGAGTCGGAAGCTCAGAGTCTCAACCACTGGACCACCAGGGAAGTCCCCTCCCATTTATTTCCTGCAGGAGGTTGGGAAACCCAAGATGGAGGCATCTACAGATCTAATACCTGACGAGGACCTGCTTCTTGGCTCGCAGATGGCCGTCTTTTCACAGTAACTTCTCTTGGAGGAGGCAGTGAGTGAGCTCTCTGGAGCCTGTTCTGTAGAAAGCCCCAGTCCCCTTCTTGAGGGTTCCACCCCCAAAGGCTTCCCTTTCAGACAGTGTCACATGGGGAATTTTGAGGGGACTCAAAAAACAGTCACATTGGAGGAGGTGACATTTTGTCTATTTGTTTGTTCATGACATTGTTATTCTACCACACCTTGATTTAAGGGCAAAGATCCATGACCTTGATAATGAATGCTTGGAGATCTAACATGTGAAACTGCTCCTCGAGTGTTCTATATTTTTTAAAGATGGACTAAGTTAGGCTCTAAGGCAGACTTAGGCCTAAATTTTTACCTTTTTTTTTTGGTACCAACCAATTTGTAGCATTTTGTAAAGTATTAGTTCCCCGTATTCACAAACTTCACACAGACATCTGGAAGTGACATTTTATTTAACACATTACCCAGTATCCCATTTTTTCCAATTGTAAATGCTGTGATAAACATCTTTCCATCTGTAATTTAAACACTTGTTATTTTCTTAGCACAGACTTCTAGACTTGGAATAGCTGCATCAAAGAATATTTGCTATTTAAGCGGTTTTTATATCTATAGCCAGACTGTCCTCCAGAAATAACTGTTTTGAGATTTTTTTTAAAAAATTGAAGACAAGAAAATTTGTTTTCTCCCCTTGTGACTTCAAGCAGTTTGCCTTCATAATGGCTTTTTATTAAGCGGTTGATGGAGTTATCTGCTCAATAGAATGATATCAATTTAGATTGCTGTATGCTTAGGCAGTAAGACTCACACCAGGGTTCAAATTAGTACTAATTTTGTCTCAACTTCTGGAAGCATGACCACTAGTGCTAAATCTCCCTGAAGAATTCTGAAATGTTCCATTGTGGAGGCTGGAATGTGTTTGTTCTGGGAGGTCTTCAACCTTTTGGAATTGGTAGCTGTTTCATAGACATTAAAGAGGAAAGAGCAGCAGAAATACTGAATAAAAACAAATGAGTAAAGGCCGTTATTGCTTTTTCAAGTCTTGCTTTTTAGATATTCCAAGTAGTTGATTTATATTTCTCCTTCAGAAATGATGAGAAGCAACAACTTTTTTGCTTTTTAAAAGTAATGTTGATTGTCTTTCATGTTTAGAATACATAATTATTTTAGAATATTTAGAGACTACAGGGAAATATAAAAAGGAAAACAAAATCAGCCATAATCCCACAGCTCAGAATTAATTACTGTTTAGCATGTAGTACAGGCTTCCCTGGTGGCTCAGACAGTAAAGAATCCACCTGCAATGCAGAGGACTCGAGTTCAATCCCTAGGTGGGGAAGATCCCCTGCAGAAGAGAATGGCTACTCACTCCAGTATTCTTGCCTGGAAAATTCTATGGACAGAGGAGTCTGGTGGGCTACAGTCCATGGGGTTTCGAAGAGTTGGACAGGACTGAGTGACTAACACTTTCATTTTCACATCTAACATGTAGTGCATGTTTTCTGATATCTTTCTGTGCTTATACAAATATAAAAAATAGTATATCCCATAAATAATCCTGATGCCCTTTCCTCTTATCATTTTTATGGCCATTTTCTTATGCCCATAGTGTTCTGCTAACACACTATTTAATATATGCTTAATATTCCACTGTAATGTATATACCAAATTTATTTTAATGCTTTTCTTTTGTTAGGCATTTAGGTGTTATAGACTATGTTTACTGAGGACATCTTTACCCAAACATATTTTTATGGGTCTATAATTATTTTTATAGGTTAGATTCATAAACATGAACTTGTTAAGACAGGAATGAAATTTTAAAAAGCTGTTTAATGCATATTGTTTTATTGCTTGATGATTGATCCAAGTTACATTCCTGTTCTGTGCTGCCGGTGTAGAACAGGTTGCTCAGTCATGTCTGATTCTTTGTGATTCCATGGACTGTAGCCCGCCAGGCTCCTCTGTCTATGAGGATTCTCCAGGCAAGAATACTGGAGTGGATTGTCATGCCCTCCTCCAGGGGATCTTCCCAACCCAGGGATCGAACCCAGGTCTCCCACATTGCAGGCAGATACTTTACCACCTGAGCCACCAGGGAAGCCCAAGAATACACCAGTGGGTAGCCCATTCCTTTCCAGGGGATCTTCCTGACCCAGGAGTTGAACCAGGGTCTCCTGCATTGCCGGCGTATTCTTTACCAGCTCATCTACCCAGTGAATATTAGTCTTGTTTTATATAGCTGATGATTGCCAGCATCATTTTGCCAATTTGAGAGGCAAAAGATAATTTTCAAATTTATATCTTTTGTCATATTCAAGTATTTCTCCATTTTATCATTTGCCTTTAATTTTGGTGGCTCAGATGGTAAAGAATCTGCCTGCAATGCGGGAGACCCGGATTTGATCCCTGGGTTGGGAAGATCCCCTGGAAAAGGGAGTAGCTACCCACTTCAGTATTCTTGCCTGGAGAATTCCATGAACAGAGGAGCCCATGGGGTTGCAAAGAATCAGACACAACTGAGTGACTAACACTAACAGCTATAGCACTTATTTTACTAACAGAAGTTTAAATGTAAGTGATAAGCATAATAGTCTTTTCCTCAGTGATTTCTTCCATTACTTTTATGGTTAGAAATTCTTGCTTATCTCAGATCAGATATTCACCAGTGTTTTCTTTTGGAATTTGTTTTCTTGATTATTTATTTATTTACTATTATATTTGGTTCTTGCATCCAAGGGTCCTTCTTGCCAACTGGTTTTATGAATGAAGTTTAGTTGGCATTTTTTTCAGGCCATTTTTTTTCATGTCTATATCTTCTTTCTTAGTGGCAGAACAGAATAGTTGTGACAGAGATCTATAATATGTACTTTCTGGCTTAAAATATTTATTAGCTGATCCTTTATAGAAAGTTTGCCAACCCTTGCTTTAGTCAACCTAGAATTTATTTGATATATAGTTTAGTCGAGGCCCTAATTTGATTCCTTCCTTACCCCTAACACTCATTTTTCTCAATTTTGTGTTTTGAATAATCCATTCCTTAGACACTGACTTGTGATCCTGTCTTCATTATATTTTCTGTTCCTTTTTGTACTGGGCTTTGTTTCTTTGTCCATTATAGAAGCAAAGTTCTTATCCAGCTGTGAGTTCAATTACAGTTTAATAAAAATGGAAACAAGAAATTTGGAGAAACAAATACTACACTTTTAAGATTTATCTATAAACAGGTTGTACTGCACACATTGCTGAATTAGGTAGTCTTATAAAGCATATATTGATAAAGGTTCAGGGGCTAAGGGATAAAGACTGAGTGTAGAGATGTGTATATTTGTAAATTTGCTCTCTTGTGAAGCAGCCTGCTCATAGAGGAGATCGAGCTTGTCTTTATGAAGACTGGTGCATTTTGGTGAAAGCAACATTCCAGCGTAGCAGCTGCATCCTCAGGTAACCTTGGTTTGAGTCTGCATTTTTGTGTATCCGGTCTCTGCTAACAAAAGGAGTCCCAGCAAACTATAAGCAGAGGTACTACCAGAGCTTCCAAACTAATGGTTCGTGTCTGCAGGAAGTGTATCTGTATCTTAACAGATGAAGAGTGAATTCTAGTTTTTCCTTTAAGATAATTCATTTCCCTCCTTACCTACATTTAAATGTGTGTTAAGTTTTGGACGTGCATGCGTGTGTGTGTGTGTGTGTGTGTGTGAGAATCTGTATTCGACTGTGTCTACTTGTGTATGTGTGTATGTTTTTTGTTGTCATCTCAGTGCTGATATATTGGATAAAGTATTAGTTTTTTCATATGTCAGTGAACAATCCAAGGCTTTATCCCAGGGTGCATTTCAATAAACATCTGTTTTGCTGCCAAGGAAAAACCCATATTCTAGAAAAATGAAGTAGATGTGACTTGTGAGCCTACGCAGAGGGACATGGAGTTAGTTGCCAGTGGATAGGCTTTCTCTTCTCTTCTGGAGTAGGTTCTGCCTTTGCAGGGTCTGTGTAATGAGAGTTTGCTTATGTTATACAGGTCTAAGATGTGGGCTTGGTGGCAGGCAGTCCTATTTATGAAGAGTTTTACCCTTCTGCACATTTGCTATTCCTTGTGTTTTCTGGGCTTATGAAATAGCATCATTAAAGCATTGTAATAGCATCATCAAAGAATTAGTCTTATAAGTTACTCTTATTTCTCTAGGGTTTCTCTATTGTTGTAGAGCAATCAGAAGAGAACCCAAACTTTTTTCTTTTTTTTTCCATTACACTGGAAAAAATGTTTTCTCTGCTAACAGCATGTGCTGTGCTAAGTCGCTTTAGTCATGTCCAGCTCTTTGCGACCTTATGAACTGTAGCCCACCAGGCTCCTCTGTCCATGGGATTCTCCAGGCAAGAGTACTAGAGTGGGTTGCCATGCCCTCCTCCAGGAGATCTTCCTGACCCAGGGATCGAACCCTTGTCTCTTGTGTCAACTGAATTGACAGGTGGGTTCTTTACCACTGGCGCCACCTGGGAAGCCCTCCTAACAACATTTCTGACACCAAATGTGTGGGGTTTTTTCCCTCACATTAAATAATTTGGACTCTTAACTGCCCAGATCTCATGCAGATCCCCACAGGTCAAGGGCTCAATTCTACAAGACTTCCTTCACTTCATATATTCCCAGCTTGTCAGCTGTGCTTCTGACTCACCAGCTGTTAATCAGTCGGACCTCCCCGCAAACCCGCACTGCCTTGGATTTGATCATTTGCTAGAAAGGCTCACAGAACTTAGAAAAACACTTAAAACACTTCCTATTTCTGGTGTGTTAGAAAAGGTACAACTCAGAAATAGTCACATGGAGGAGCTGTGTGAGGCAGGGTGTGGGGAAGGGCTGAGGGGTGTCCATGTATCTCCGGGCAGACCTCTCTTCTAGCACCTCTGTGTCTTCACCAGCCCAGAAGCTCTGCTAACCCCTGTGTTAGGGTGAACACGGCAGCTCCATTAGGTAGGCGTGCGTGCATGCTAAGTCGCTTCAGTCATTTCCGACTCTCGGCCACCCTAATGACTGTAGCCTGCCAGGCTCCTTTGTCCCTGGGATTCTCCAGGCAAGAATACTGGAGTGCCTTGCTGTGCCCTCCTCCAGGAGATCTTCCCAACCCAGGAGTGGAACCTGCGTCTCCTGTGGATTGCCAGCAGCTTCTTTATCCCTGAGTCACCAGGGAAACCCCTATTATGTAGGCACGATTGATTAAATCATTGGCTATCGGTTATTGAACTCAACCTGCAGCCTCTCTCCCGTCCTGGCAAGTCAGGGAGCAGAGCCAAAAAATAAGACTCTGTATTCACCAGGTTGGTTCCTCAGGTAACCAACCCCTCCTGTTCTAAGAGTCACCTTATTAGCATAAACTCAGGCATAGTTGAAAAGGAGTTATTATGTATCACAGGGTACTATTCTCACCTCTGTTACTCACAGAATTACCAGAGTTTCAGAAGCTCTGGGCCAGGAAACAGGGCAGAGAGCAAATACATATTTAATACTATGTCACACCCGATAGCCATTGGATGCCTGCTGAAACAATGGTGAATGGCCCGCTGTCCGTGCTCTCAGAAGGCCTGGTGAACTCCTAAGTGGGGTACAGTGTGATGGGGATAAGCCCAGCCACCATGAGAAAACCTGTAAGGGACTCGTAGCTCACCTTGGGGGCAGAGTGAAGGAAGGAGGAGGTGATGTCTTACTTGAGTCTTGAAGGAGACAAAGAAGTCAACCAGATGAAGGGGTAAGAGAAGGACATGTCTGCAGAAGGAGCAGAGTCCCAGGGAGGTGGGGGGAAAGCTGAGACCTCCTTACAGTTGCAGAGGGGGCTATAGAATCAGAAAGGGGGAGACTGGAGGCAAGGGGGACCAGGGGTGAAAGCTCTGAGCATCCAGACAAATTTTCTCTGAAGGAGGTCATGGAGGGAACAGGTCAGACCAGAGGGATTTTCTCTGGAGCTAGAATTTACTTGACTGTTGCACGCTGGAAATAGATGAGAGAGCAGGGAATAACAACGCCCAGTTTTCTGACTCGGAGAAGGCAATGGCACCCCACTCCAGTACTCTTACCTGGAAAATCCCATGGACGGAGGAGCCTGGTGGGCTGCAGTCCATGGGGTCGCTAAGAGTTGGACATGACTGAGCAACTTCACTTTCACGCATTGGAGAAGGAAATGGCAACCCACTCTAATGCTCTTGCCTGGATTATCCCAGGGACGGGGGAGCCTGGTGGGCTGCCGTCTATGGGGCTGCACAGAGTTGGACACAACTGACACGACTTAGCAGCAGCAGCAGCAGCAGCAGCAGCAGCAGTCTCCTAACTTGGGAGGTGGTGATGCCATTAATCAAATGCAGGCACGGGAGAGGAGGGATGGGTTTAAGCATAGCTGGCATGGAGCAGAGGAAGGAGAACAGATCACCGGTTCTCTTTTGGTCTTGCTGTGTTCAAATGCCAGAGGAGCCTTCAGGTCAGGGACAGATTCAGCTTTTGTCGGGCCTGAAGCTCCTACAGTTAAGAGCCCTCTTTAAGAGAACTAATAGGAACTCTAAAGACCAGCTTAGATACAGGACTCTGGGAGGGGCTTTGCCGGGAAGGGTCCTGAAGTGTGAGCTTCAGTAATTTCCTGTGAACCTCCTCCTGCGTCCGGGCGGATGCCCAGGCTCCTGGGGGTCCTTTTCCCTCTCTGGTGTCCCCTGCTGTGTCCTTCTGCATGTCAGAAAACCCCCAGGTTCCTCTCTGAGCTGCAGGCGGGTCGTCATCTTGTGTAGACTGTTCAGCTCAGTTCAGTCGCTCACTCGTGTCCGACTCTTTGCGATCCCATGGACTGCAGCACGCTAGGCCTCCCTGTCCATCACCAACTCCCACAGTTTACTCAAACTCATGTCCATTGAGTCGGTGATGCCATCCAACCATCTCATCCTCTGTCATTGTCCCCGTCTCCTCCTGCCTTCAATCTTTCCCAGGGTCAGGGTCTTTTCCAATGAGTCAGTTCTTCTCATCAGGTGGCCAAAGTATTGGAGTTTCAGCTTCAGCATCAGTCCTTCCAATGACTATTCAGGTCTGATTTCCTTTAGGATGGACTGGTTGGATTTCCTTGCGGTCCAAGGGACTCTCAAGAGTCTTCTCTGGCACCACAGAAATTAAAGTTAACCTGAGGGTTACCTCAATGTGAGGAAGGCCTGTGCTGTACCTTCTGACTTTTCAGTGGAAAAGGTACCCTTCTTCCCCCATCTCCCTGACACACAAGTGAAACAGAACAAAAAGCCACAAAAGGCTTTTATAGGCCCAGGGGTTTGGTTTGTTACCACTCTCTATGACCAAGAGAGCACAGTGATGTGAAGTTACGTTCTATTTAGATCATCAGCGGGAATTGGCGGCCATGTGTATACACTGAACTGCGTGGCACTTCCAGCTTTTCCTGTTGAAGAGTTTTGAGGACTTATTTTACCTAAAGCCTCTTAGAATAAAGTCTTTTAAGTCAAATTTGTGTGGTCTCCTGACAGAGATTAAAAATGTTTTCATAAGAGCCAGTCAATGTAAGGTAGCACATTTAGATAATAATTCCAATAATGCGTACATAGAGAGGTCTCTAGCTGTAAGAGGGAGTGGAGAAGAGAACGTAGAGTCATTGTTTAGTCTGTGTCTTTGTTACTTGGCTGCAAAGCCTTTTCTTGCAGGGAGATAATTACTGACATTACCAAGGACAAGGTTACATTTGGGTCAAATGTCTTCTCTCCTGCTGCACCTTGGCCTTTGGAACACTCCCCCCCGCCAGTGCCTCGTCCTCTGGGCAGCCGCCCCCCCCCACCAGTGTTCCAGAAATCTACCCCCACTCTCCTTTCACTGTCAGTCTGCGTGTGAATGATCTCAGCTAGATGTTAGGCTCTTATCTGATTAAAACATTCACACCGTGGTATAAATAGCTCACAGAAATGTATCTGTCAAAGGGTGTTTGCACTTTAGAGGGGAGTTTCTAACTAAGGGGAGCACTACAGATGATGGGAGATTTTGGAGCCATTTATCATTCGTTTTCAAACTGCAGAACTGAATGGAGTTTGTATGCTAGTTCCTGTGTGTATTTGGGGTTTTGTTTGAATTATAGGAGGAGAATGTTTTTACCTCATTTTTCTTTCCCCCATCCCCCTCCTCCACCCCCAGGTAGGCACAGGTTTTCTACATATGTTTATCTAGTAGCTGAGTCGGTAAAGAATCTGCCTGCAATGCAGGAGACCCAGGTTCGATTTCTGGGTCAGGAAGATTCCCTGGAGAAGGGAATGGCAACCCACTCCAGTATTCTTTACTGGAGAATCCCATAGACAGAGGAATCTGGTGGGCTACAGTCCCTGGGGTCCCAAAGAGTCAGACGGCTGAGCAACTAAACCACCACAGCACAAACTTTAAATGTTTAATTGGGGAGGGGGTGAGATTTTCAGTGATGGCCTTATCTGCTGCATTTTGCCACCTGCAAGTTACCAAATTCCCAGAAAGAAGAGCATCTTGAAAATCTAGCACGTTGCTTTGGAAAGGTTGGCTCCTGCTCTTGTGAACTGAAAATATCTGCAACTTACATCACTGGGCCTGAAATCCCAGGGCCTTGTAAAGAAAGGGTACAGAGATGTTGCTTTCTGATTCGTATCCATGCCCTGCTGGTGTTCTGGAGTCAGTGCTGAGAACTGAGTGCTGCATCTGAAGAAAGACCTGATAGAGCAAAGAGCCAGTGAAAGGGCTGTAAAAGGACGAGTGTGTATTTTTAACTGAAAGTTGGTGTGTGGGAGCTCCTTCTAAATATGTTCTCTCCAAGAGCCTTGCATGCATGCGTGCTAAGTTGCTTCAGTCCTCTCCGACTCTTTGCAACCCCATGACCGTAGCCCGCCAGGCTCCTCTATCCATGGGATTCTCCAGGTAAGGATACTCGAGTGGGTTGTCATGCTTTCCTCCAGGGGATCTTCCCGACTCAGGACCAAACATAAATCTCTGTGTCTCCTGCATCGGCAGGTGCATTCTTTACCACTAGTGCCACCTGGGAAGCCCAAGAGCCTTGAGTCACACCAGAATCTGACTTGCAGGGATGACTGGGGTGTGGGTTATTGAAGGTAGGCAGAGCCCTGAATGTTTTAGCCACTTCAGAAAAGTGGACACCATAGTCTTATTTTTGGTTCCCCTTTGATGCTAACTGGAGTGGGACTTCACCAGTCCCCCTTCGGCAAATGAATAAACGAGGGCACATTGATAGTTTCTGGGAACTTGGAGGGATGCAAGAGAGTTGATACTGAATTTCTGCTTTCACTTTTCACCCTCAGAACTCAACCACCTTTAGAGCACATGCCTCTTGTGTTATGGAGGGTTGCAGGCGGCTGTCCAAGTCATACTCTCTTGTGACCGGTGCTATAAAACCAGTGGAAACTCTGATGGTTTCTGCAGATGCGTGTTTATCTGAAAAATGCTGGGCCCTGTCCAAAGGGAAAGCAGGCAGTAATGGTCTCAATTTCAAAAACAACCTTCAGCTGTACCAAAACTTTAAAACCTTTTTCATTATTTTTTTTATAATTTCTAATCACCCTCTGTTAAAAATGAAACATTAAAAAAAAAAAAAAGATCACTGAAGCTGTTTTAGGATTGCTGATGTTGTCTGTTCTGCAGCCCCAGACTTGGAGCACTTGGCTGCAAGCAGGCAATTCAAGAATTTGGGAGAAGGGTGGGTGATCTTGAAACATGCAAGCGAGTTCATAGTTTAAGAATTTTTTTCTATTGAGAAATGAATTAAAAAAAAAAAGCCCTTTAAACTCTTTTTGCTTTTCTTATTAAAAAAGAGTTGTTTTATTATCGTTTCCTTGGCCGTCTTCATGTGTGCATTCATAAACTGCTCTTACGAACCTTGTCCCAGGCCACATACCCACCCTCTGAGTCTGTGAACAAGATTAATGAGTCAGAAAGACTATTGAAGGAACTCAGAGAATTGCCACACTAGGTTTTGAGAGGACACTTAGACCGTTTCTTTCCAAATATACAATGTTTGAGCTTCCAGCGCCAAACTCTTGAGTCTGGGTCTATTACAAAAGTAAAAGGGGGCGTTGATGCCTCTCTCCGACTTCCTGTCCACCCTGTTGTCTGTGATTAGATGTAACAGAACTGTGTTTCCAAGCTTCCTCACCCTTTTCTCTTTCCTCCACTCACCCCCGGTGACGCTGTGGCTGTCTTCTTCCACTACCCACTCACCGTACACTTGGGATCGCATGCCAATTTAGAAAATAGCCCTCAAGATGAATCCAGCTGCTCCGATCCATAAGCAAATACAGATGGCCTTGGGTCGTCCACCACGACGGACTATCTGCCCCATCGCTTCTCTCTGTTCCCATTTCAGAATTCATGGAGAGAATCCAGAATGATCTAGAGGAGTTTGTGTGCTCAGAGTTTAAGGAATTGGGAGTGTTAGCTGCCAAGCAGCCTCCCTTGAGAGGTGTCCTGGTAGGAGGTAGACTGGGGAGGTCTCAGCCCGGCAGGGTGCTGGGGAGGGTGCACCGAAGGGGGAGGTGCTGACCGAGACTATGTGCCCTGAACCACAGGCCCTTTGCAGACTTTGTGAACCTTAACGAGTCTCTTGGGTCAGAAGCTTGTAAAGTATTTCGGCACCTTGGCTCTGGACTCTCTGCTTCTGCATGATTCAGATGGAAACCAAAGCTAGGAGTGCTGTAAGTGCACTTGAGGTCAAAAAGGGCTCATCCCATCAGGGACAGGCTTCTTCCGCTTTTCTGTGTGCCTGGCCAGATGATCGGCCCTTTGCCGACAGGAGAGGGTGAGCACAGTTGGAGCCTCAGAGGTGGGGTGGTTCCTGTCTTCAGAGGCTTCCGTTTCTTTTAGCGAGATGCACCCCTTGTGGCTTTGCTCTGACGCGTCCCTTCACGCCTGCCCTGTGGCTCCATCCTGCATCCAGGTCCTAGGTGAGCTCTTCTCGGCCGTGACTCACCACAGAGGACCAGCCGAGTGCGAAGCAGACGTGGCTGGGGAGGCTGTCAGATCAGCTGCTGTGGACTCACTCACCACCATCCCGGGACGTTTCTCAGGTTGGAAGCACGTCTTGGCAAGGAGACCAGCCTCTGCCTGCCCCTCTGAGAAGCTCCTCAGGGTGTTAGCAAAGAGAACACTGGGGTTCAGCAGGGATGGGGTCGGCAGAGGCCAGACCAGGCAGCCCCATGCCCTCCCTCACTGTGAGGTTGCAGAGTGGTGCGCGGGCTTCTCAGCCGTCCTCCCACCATCCTACATGGAAGTGTCTTCTGTCCTGTCACAAAGATGCTCGAAACCAGGGGCGCGTGTGGGGTCTTCTTGACCACCCAGGACCTCGCGTCTCACCACGGTGGGCTGAGACTCAGCGTCACACAGAAACAGCAGGGTGAGCTCCCCAGGAAGAAGCAGTGGAGGCTGAGCATGGCGAACCCTGGGAGATAGTCTGAGAACAGAGACGCGGGCGCTGGGGCTAGAGGGTGGGCGGGAAGTGCTGAGAGGACCCGAAGGACGCGGCTGGTTTTGAAGACTAACCTTGTTTCACGTTGTTTTTATTTCAGGTGTGGCAAATAGGAATCTAACAGTCAAGCAGGAGACGTGTTATTACGGCCCTTGAGAAAGGTCTTCTTTGCAGAGTGTTTTAGGCATGGCAGCTCTGAGGGCTCAGCATGGCTGAGGTTAAACAGAAGGCTTTATTTAGAAGTTGGAGCAAAATTGGATTCTTTTTGTTTTTTTATCCCGCATTTTCGTATTGGTCCTGATTGGGGATGGGGGCGGGGAACCATACCTTTTCAGTAGAAGGAAAGTGTGATGTCATCTCTGGAGGGATCACGTTTCACTGTCTGGTCCCTGAAGTTCGATACATGGCCCCTCGGGGGCCCCTGTTAAGCAGGTGTGTTCTAGGGTGAGCACCCTGTGCAGGTCTCTTTTCCTTCTCAGAGGTCAGGGAAACGGGAGCGTGCATCTTTTCTTCTTTTTTTTTTTTACCCCTGTTAAATCAGCTAAGAAATGAGTACACATTGGGCTCAGCACAGATGGAGTCTCTTTGGGTTTCAGAACACCCAGACTTTTTTGTGGAATGCTTATGCTGTTTGCTTTACCACTGGCAGAGCAACTTAATTCCACATGAATATTATAATAAGACACAAATAAAGGTTTACATGGGAAATCAGGCACTGTGGTCCTGGACATCCTCCTATAACACCCAGCCCACGACCAGGGTGGACAAATGTCGTCCAGGTTCCTTAACTTCCCTGAGCTACCCTTCCTCTTGTGTGAAGGCAGGTTTGGACTGGATTATCTCTTCAAGCTCAGAAACTCCTTTATTTTAAAATGGATAATTGGAACATATATAGGTCATCAAAGAAAAGTAAAATATGGTCCAGCCAGAGTATGGGATATAAATATATGAAATACTGAATAAGTGTGTAATATTAGTCTTGGTTTTACCTCGGGGTGACTGTAGAAGGTGTAAGTCAGCTACTGGTGAATTGCCGTGCGGATCTGGAAAAAAAGTGTGTGATCACTGTCATCGTTGAGCTGGTTTGTACCATGGAAGCAGTGTGGGCGAGGTGGGTTTTCAGTAATTGCTAGTGGTAGCACCTGTGTTACTCAGGGCCCTCATCTTCTTGGGTGATGTCATCCACTCTCATTATTTTAGCCACCACCACCCTGTCTGTGGTCTCCCACCGTATCTGCAGCTGAGGCTCTGTTCTTATCTCCATGCATGTGTGGCCACATGTCATTTTCTGCTTCAGTTTAGTTGCTCAGTCATGTCTGACTCTTTGTGACCCCATGAACCGCAGCACGCCAGGCCTCCCTGTCTATCACCAACTCCTGGAGTCCACCCAAACTCATGTCCACTGAGTTGGTGATGCCGTCCAGCCATCTCATCCTCTGTCATCATCCCCTTCTCCTCCTGCATTCAACCTTTCCCAGCATCAGGGTCTTTTCAAATGAGTCAGTTCTTCGCATCAGGTGGCCAAAATATTGGAGTTTCAGCTTCAACATCAGTCCTTCCAGTGAACACCCAGGACTGATCTCCTTTAGGGTGGACTGGTTAGATCTCCTTGCAGTTCAAGGGACTCTCAAGAATCTTCTCCAACACCACAGTTCAAAAGCATCAATTCTTCGGTGCTCAGCTTTCTTTATAGCCCAACTCTCACATCCATACATGACTACTGGAAAAACCATAGCCTTGACTAGATAGACCTTGACTAGATGGACCAAAGTAATGTCTCTGCTTTTTAATATGCTGTCTAGGTTGGTCATAACTTTCCTTCCAAAGAGTAAGCGTCTTTTTAATTTCATGGCTGCAGTCACCATCTGCAGTGATTTTGGAACACAAGAAAACAAAGTCAGCCACTGTTTGCCCATCTGTTTGCCATGAAGTGATGGGACCAGATACCATGATCTTATTTTTCTGAATGTTGAGGTTTAAGCCAACTTTTTCACTCTCCTGTTTCACTTTCATCAAGAGGCTCTTTAGTTCTTCTTCACTTTCTGCCATAAGGGTGGTGTCATCTGCATTTTCTGCTTAAAACCCCTTAATGGCTTCCCGTGCAGCTCAGGCTAAGACACACAGTCTTTAATACACCTATCAGCCGATCTGTACTCTGCTCACCCCACTAGGCTGAGCCTGTGCTGCTCTCCCCCAGACCACCGCGCTGAAGCTGAGTGGGCCATCTTTCAGTTCTCCAAACCCGCAAGCTCTTTTGTGTCTCAGCATCTTGGCACATGCTGTGCTATCCCCTCTCCCCAGCTTGCTCAGCCATTCTTTATTCAACTGCACTCTTCCTCTGGCCACAGCTCAAGAGTGTCTCCCTCAGAGAGGCTTATTTGAGCCCAGACTGGTTGAGCATCTTCTGCACTTCTCTCAGTGCACTTATCACAGCTGCATGTAAACCAGCAGTTGTGTGGCTCATTACTTACTGGGTGATTCCATAGGGACCTCGGCACGAGTTTATAGAGACCTTGGACTGCCAGCACGTCTCACTGTTCCCCTTCCTCCCAGCCTGCTTTCCATTGCATGTGGTGAACCATAGTGATGTCATCACTTCAAATGGTGCCCCGGCATTAGCTTTACATTAAGGAATGCTATTAGTGGAATGCCCACAAGCAAAGCCCTTTCTGGGAAAAGATGTCTCTGTCATGGTGGGACTCTGGGTCCTCTGTGGCCCCATGACCTGCACATTGACCTGGCAGAGAGACTTCTAACAGTATGATTCAGACCCGGGGGATTTTTTTTTTTCCCTTGTGTGTACATTTATTTGGAACACCTGGGTCATTTATACAATTTCCTGCTTGTGAAATGGTAGTAACCATATGTCCCTAACTTTTTAAAAGTTTTTCACTTGTCTACAGTTTAAACTGAATGCAAACATGAAACTTAATGTTTAATATTGTTTGCCTTCTAGAATGTACTGTTCTAAAACATAATGATCAAATATTTTAAACACAAAAAATTAGTTACCATATGTAAGGCCTGGGTTTTTAATAAGCATGTTTCTGATTTTTTTTTCTAGAAGCCATACAAAAGAATGGAAAGAAAAGAAAAACTACCACTTTATATTAGGAGCACAATTAGGAGGAAAGAACAAAAATAATGAATTAATTGACCTTGATTAGGGACATGATTATTTATAACACGTATATATGGAGTGGAATGCTCACTTACTCAGTTGTGTTCAGCTGTTTGCGACCGCCAGGCTCCTCTGTCCATGGGATTCTCCAGGCAAGAATACTCAAGAGGGTAGCCATTTCCTTCTGCAGGGGATCTTCCCAACTTGGGGATTGAACCCGTGCCTCTTTCATTGGCAGGCAGATTCCTTACCACTGAGCCACCTGGGAAGCTCCACTCACAAATATGATTTTAAATGACATGATTCTATAAGGTGTGATTATGGGATGAATGCACTGAGCTCTCTGAGACTGCATCCCTTGTGGCAGAAGGCCTTCTCCTCCTCCTCTTCCCCATCTCCCCCTGCTCCTCCTCACCCTCCGCCATGTATTATTAATCTAATTCTAACTGCACTGCGAGAAAACACTTCATAAACTGTTTTTTAACAAACTATTTTAAATCATCCCCCCCACCCCCCCATACACACACACACACATGATAACAAAGAGGCCTTTAGATCTTTAGATCACAAAGGGACCATTTCTATTTGAGCAAAGAGTATGTTTTGCTGAAACAAAACTCTTCCTCCTTGTACTGTTAGAAAGAAAAACGCTTACTAAAATATTTTCCCCAGCATTTGTTTGGATACAGCACAAATAGCATGCCCTTTTCAGTATCTTGCACCTAGATGTCTGTTTTCACCATTTAATTTTTTAAAAAGTCATGTTGCCTGTATGAATAAACATCTGTGGTAGGAATGGGAATTTGGTATAGTCATAAACTAGGCTGTGATTCATAGAACCTGTTAACAGTGATATTAGAGGTTGTCTATCTCAGTGCCACACTTTGTAGCTACACGTAGGGCACCAATGAGTTGAGTGAGTTGGGGGCCGTCACTGTGCGTGTGTGTGCCCTGAATGGTGGGAAGGAGGGGCACTCAACACTCTACCACTGCAAGGGATTCCTGGTGAAGTCGTGTCCTCACAGTCCCTGCCCTCCCTAATCTAGCCCAAGCCCATCTGTCTTCCGTCATGGTATTTGTCAGTTCTGGTGGCTTCTCTCCCAGACATTTAGCCATTTGTATCTCACCAGGTTGAGCAGCACCTATTAAAATCATAGATACTCTTTGAATGTGAATTATGTATCTTTTCATGGGAACAAATTTTTGAAACTTCCACATGTAATCTCTCAAGGGTTTCTATAGAGTACATTGAAGGCAAATGTTATTCTGCTTATAGCACACACACAGCAATTACATGGCAGTTCAATTGTTTCTCGGGTCACAAAACAAGATTATAATAAAGGGGTGGTTGATCCAGAAATTATGATTTTGGAGTCTCATACCTGTCCATAATGGATAAATCACCATACTCGACCTCGGTCGTTTCCCCAGCAATTTTGTAGGTAATTGAAGTGTTAGGAGAGAAGAGTAATTATTTGTATTACTACATATGCTGTGAAAGGAAAAACTGTTGCTTTAAAGTTCTCATTGAGGCGGCAGAATTCACTCCTGACTGCTGAATGCAAGTCTCTGTTTTTCTTTTTCTCCCCCTTACTCCTTTCCTATGCCCTGTGATGCTTCTTCCCGAAAAGTCTTGCAGCTCCCCAAACACACCATGCTCTTCCAACCCTCCAAACCTTTCTGAACAGTGGTTTCTTTTCCCTTGGGTGCCTTTTGTTCTGTTCACAGAGTCTTGCTCCTTCTTTAAAGACGTTGGTTTTCAAGATATGTTGCGTGGGTTAGCAGCTTCAGCACACTTGGGAACGTGTCAGAGCTGCAGAGCCTCACCGGCCCTCCAGGTGCCTACACTGGACATTTTGGGGGCAGGAGAGAGAGATAGCAGCTCAGCGGAGGGTCTTGGGGGAGACCCTATGCTCTTAGAGGGCCAGCATGCACAGACAGACCTCCCTCCCCAGCTGGATCGTCCTTGAGAGGATTGGAAGAGGGCCCAGCAGTCTGTGCTCTAACAAGCTCTCTGAGTAGTTCTGACGTGATGGAGTTTGAGAATCACCACATTCAGACACCTTTCACATGGCACCTCGTCCAGAGGCTTGTCCTGAGAATTCTTGAGCAGGCAGTTGTCTCTTACATTGAGATACTTTTTGTTAGTGTGTTAGTCAGAGAAGGCTAGCTGCGGTAACCAGATGGTGGTAGCTTAACAACAAGTTTACTTCTCACTTGCGACAGGCTCCCATTGGGTCTGCCTCACGTGGTCTTCCATGTGATGATTCAGAGCCTAGTTCCCTTATGTCCAGGGCTTCTCCCTTGCGCATGACCCCCTCACAGCTCTCTCCCTTATGTCCAGGGCTTCTCCCTTGCGCATGACCTCCTCACAGCTCTCTGTGTGGTCTGCGCTTTCAGTGGGCCTGTCGAGGAGAGAGCGAGCGAGCGAGCTGGGACTCTTGTGCACCATGTTTTATAACCGCACCTAGGCTCTGCTACCTCACTTTTCTGATATTCCTCAGCTAGAACCCAGTCACATAGTTTTCAGCCTGACTGCCAGACAAATTGGAAGGGTGGTCTTTTTTTTTACCCCAGGAAGGAGACACGGGATTGGGGAACATCTGGTCCCCTTCTGTCCAGTCACAATACGATGCCAGCCATAGATGTCATTGTACATTTGCTAGTAACTGCATTTAAAAAAGTAAAAGGAAACAAATGAAATTAATTTTAATAATATATTTAATTTAATTTAGTATATATCAGTATTATTCAGCATGTCAGCAATAAAAATTATGAATAAGATATTTTGTATTCTTTGTTTGTTTGGTTTTTCATCCAAAGCCTTTGAAATTTACGCTGAGAATTTATTTCCATTTGACTAACCAAATGTCAAATGCTCAATAGCCCGGTGTGACTAGTGGCTCTGCTATTCCTAGCGGATAGCACATTTCTAGCCAGTCCCTGCCACACTTGGTATGTAAGTTCCTCATTTGAATCCTTCCATCTTTCCTCTCCCACTGGACTGTGTTCCTTACGTCTCAGTCCTTGCACAGTGCTCTGTGGTTAAGAAATGCTTGTGAGTGGTTGAGCAGGCAGGAGATTTAATGCATGAATCAACTGAGTCATGAATGGACTAATGAGTAAATATGGGAGAGCATTCCACTTGGCTCTTGGAACTACTCTCATGAAAGTTCCTAAGAAGTTCTCTTTTGTGACAAGTGCTGGTTTGCACAGAGTCTGACAAGATTAGTGTCACAGCAGAAGAGTAAGCCCGGTTAGCTGGGGTGCTAGTATGTAGTACTGAATTGCAGGAACCTTGAACTGAGAGAACCTGATCGTCAGAAGGTTTGATGTCCTCATTGATGAGCATGTGTCCCTGAGGCAAGTGGAGACTTGGAGCTGGCATGTTAGTTCCAGGGAGCTGGGTCTGCTGACACTTTCGGTTGATTTAACTCTACCGCAGTAAATCTAAAGCCCTGTGTTTCTCCCCGAATTAGTGAACACATATCGTGGAACATGCTGCCATTATTTCAAAACGAGATGCTAGGAAAATTGTTAACATGGTCTCAGTTTAAAAACGCTGCTAAACAGAACCTCTTAAAGATTTTTTGTTTGTTTTACTACCTTTTCTTTAAGTCTCCAATCGGGAACTAGGAACGCTCATGTAAGTTTTATCAGTCTAGTGTACACATCTGAGATCCTACTGAGGAGGAAGACAGACAGGGGTACATTAGACAGCAGTATGGGATTAGGGTGTTTTGTTTTTTTGTTTTTGTTTTTTTCATTACTGCCCTAACTGCAGTGTGGAGGATACATATGGAGGATGTCACTTTGGCATCTTATTCCTCTGCAGCAGGAAGAAAGGAAATCCTTAGAAATGCACATTGCCTTTCTCTAAACAGATTGCTTCTAGTTAGCCGCCATCGTGGTCACAAATTTGAACTTGATTGAGTGCTTGTAACTGAGCTGGCAAATAAGGTATTAAGGAACTCTAGGCAACAAAACCCTAGGGGCTTGGTTTTGTTCTATATTCTCTTCAGGGAAGTATCCTGCTGAGCGCCCATTTCAGTGTGTGAGCATACCATTAAAACAACTGGAGAGATGCAGGGGGCTCTTGCTACTCTGGATGGCCTTTCTTATTGGCTTGGAGTTGAAAGGCGTTTTATTTTGGCGGGGGTCGGGGAAGACGGGGCAAGGAAGGTGGATGAAGGGTGATTCTGGTGGAAGAGCCCACCCGCAAAGTTGTATTGAAATCCAGGTAAGTAGAAATGATCCATGGAAACCTGCCATGGCATTTCAGTAAGACTAAGGTGTGTGTTGTGGAGAAGGAAACAGTAACCCACTCCAGTGTTCTTGCTGGGAAAATACTGTGGACAGGGGAGCCTGGCGGGCCAGGTCCGTGGGGGTGCAGAGAGTTGGACACTACTTAGCAACTGAGCGCGAGCGCGAAAGTGTGTCCATCCCCTGGAGGACAGTGAAAGTTTTGGCCTCATCCCCGTCCTCTGCTTTCAGCTACGTACAGTCATCTGTGTCATGCCTGTGAGAGATGCTAATATATTTGGGAACCCGTCCATGTTTCCTTGTATTGGATCTGGGCTTAAACATTGTGGGTGTTCTTCCTCTCTTTTGTGTTACTAAGATCAGTGACTCTCAGGCTGAGGTGAAAGCCTACAGCATTAAGTATTGCCTGGAGGACTTCCCTGGTCTCAGCTCAAGGCTCCAATTCAGCAGTTCTGGGTGGAGTCCTAGATCTGTATAACAGAGGTGAGCAGGCATCTGGTAGGTTAAGATCAGGAGGTAGTGGGGAACATTCCAGGTTGACAGACAGCGTTTCTGGAGGCATGGAGGTGAGGCGCGAGGAGGCAATACAGTCAGTGTTCCTGTTCGTAAGATTCGGGACGAGGGTGGTGAGGAGGGCAGGGGACAGCACAGTGGCTGTAGGTGGCTGTAGGTGAAGGGCAGTCATGGTTTAGCCCATGGAGAGACCATTCTGCCCTGGGAGCTGGATCTCAAAGGTGTACTGTCTGTTTCTTCTTTCGCTCCTTGGGGGGATTAACATGGGCAGAAAGTCTTTGCCCTCACATTCCCATCTTTCCTCACTCTATTCCATACTTTGAACTATTAGGTTTCACCTATGTGTGAACAATAAAATAAGAGGACAAAGATTTCAGTAGAGTGAGGTTTTGGCCGACATTGCCCCTATAGGGGCTTTCCAGAGGGCACTAGTGGTCAAGGACCTGTGTGCCAATGCTGGAGACACAAGAGATTGCAGTTTGATCCCTGGGTCAGGAAGATTCCCTGAAGAGGGAACTGGCAACCCACTCCAGTACACTTGCCTGGGAAATCCCATGGACAGAGGAGCCTGGTGGGCTACAGTCCATGGGGTCACACAGAGTTGGACATGACTAGGCATCTGGTCCCATCACTTCATGGGAAATAGATGGGGAAATAGTAGAAACAGTGTCAGACTTTATCTTTTTGGGCTCTAAAATCACTGCAGATGGTGACTGCAGCCATGAAATTAAAAGACACTTACTCCTTGGAAGAAAAGTTATGACCAACCTAGATAGCATATTGAAAAGCAGAGACATTACTTTGCCAACAAAGGTCTGTTTAGTCAAGGCTATGGTTTTTCCAGTAGTCATGTATGGATGCGAGAGTTGGACTGTGAAGAAAGCTGAGTGCTGAAGAATTGATGCTTTTGAACTGTGGTGTTGGAGAAGACTCTTGGGAGTCCCTTGGACTGCAAGGAGATCCAACCAGTCCATTCTAAAGGAGATCAGCTCTGGGTGTTCTTTGGAAGGAATGATGCTAAAGCTGAAACTCCAGTACTTTGGCCACCTCATACAAAGAGATGACTCATTGGAAAAGACTCTGATGCTGGGAAGGATTGGGGGCAGGAGGAGAAGGGGACGACAGAGGATGAGATGGCTGGATGGCATCACTGACTCGATGGACGCGAGTTTGAGTGAACTCTGGGAGTTGGTGATGGACAGGGAGGCCTGGCGTGCTGCGATTCATGGGGTCGCAAAGAGTTGGACACGTCTGAGCGACTGAACTAAACTGAACTGAAACTGACAGCACGGCATGGCCCCTTGAAGATGAAGCGAACACAGGAAGAAGAACTCACGTTGAGCTTGATTTCAAATTTCAAGTTGTGGATGATATCTGAAGGTCTGATCACTTGTAGACCAGTTTTAAAAGTAGGTGTTGATTTTATCTTTATGGTCAAGGCAAGTAAAAATGACCTCTTGTTAATCTGTTTAAAAGTAGTTTTACCACGTAGGACCTCTGTGACCTTGGACTGACCCCCTAAGTTCTGTGCCTCGGTTTCCTCGTCTATAAAGAAAGGGTTGGTGGAGGAATATACTGCTCATCGCACTGCCAGGCACCGAGTAAAACCATGCTGAGCAGAGCTGTACTGGAGCCTGAAGCAAGAGGAAAAAAAAGTCAGTAGTACTGATCTTATCTTTATTTCAAGTTGTGATTTGTTTATCATGGCTTTTTTGGAGGATATGAACTGTGATTTCATTTGAGTGTTTCGTTAAATTTTACTTAATTACTGAGTTTTTAGTGCTGTCTTAAATTCTGTCCCTCAACTGAGTGCTCCACTTAACTCATCCCAGTCATGACCATGGAGGAAGTATTTATTTATGCATTAGCTACTTATTAGACATTATTTTAAAAGTTTCCCAAATAGGAATAAATGGCTTTAGAAATTTTAAATAATGTTTAGTTTAAAATAATTCATGCTTATTAAGGGAAGTCTAAAAAGTATAGATAAGTAGAAAGTAGGGAAGATGAAAGCCTTTGTTCCATATTTCAGACACAACTCTATCAACATTGAACTTCAGTTTTCATTTCTTGTTATCTTCCATCCTAATATTTTCAGGCCTCAGAAAACTCTGCAGTATTTTCTGTGGCTCCCTTAAGGAGATGTGTGTGTTCGAAAGGGAGGTCAAATTCATTTGAAATAAAACTTAAAATATTTTGATCTACTTAATTATTAGGTTTAATGTTAATTTTGAAGCAGGGCTCCAAAGCATAGTAGCTATGTGAACTTAAGGTAAGTTATTTAGTTTATAAGAACCCTGGTTTCTCTAAAGAAAAATATCTCTTTATAGTGTTATTATTGTAAGGGTTGAATTGAACTGAATTAAACGAGTACGTATGCTGAACGCCTAGCACATAGGAGGGACTTGGGAATGTTCTCCTTGCCCCTCTCCTCCAGACCCCAAGGCCATTCATTCTCATTCCTTTCCACTTCTCTTCTGTATTGAAATTCCTGTGTGACAGTCACCTAAACAAATAAATAATCATTGACTTCTAGATATAGGTCTTGGCAGAGCATAAATTGAAGCGTGTGCCTGGAGAGTTCCCAAACGCTTCATGGAACACTGGAAGCCTCATTTATATTGTAGTTATTTAACCTGCTAGCTTTGAATCGACGGCGGGACTTTAAGACCTGGCCCCTCTTTGTGGAAAGGCCAGTGGGATAGTCGTAGCTACTTCTCAGAGCCTGATTACACGCCCCACCGCCACCCGCCTCACCCTCTCTCTTTCAGCAGTGCTTTTCCTGGAAGCGTGTTTTCCCTCGTGTGGGAGGGCAAAGCCGCAGCCCATTGTGTTGCGTGGGTCACACTTTAGGAATGTGACGAGTAGCACTGGCCTGTGCGGCAGCCTCAGCGAAGGACCAGAGGTGGCTGCAGCTCCGTCACCGTTCCGCCTCCACCACCGCCTTTGGTCTCCAGGCTGTGTGGTGTGTGCGTGTCGATTCAGTAGTGGGGAGAAAGGAAGCCCCAAAGCCTACCTTCCCTGACATCTGCCCTCCTCACCTACCGTGTTTTTATCTCCACCTCCGGTTACTTTTATCTGTAGCTTATCTATGAAAGATTCATTGAGTTGAGTTATGTATTTTTACAAGTACTCGGGGGGAAACTTTGATTTGTCAGGATGTGTGGTTGTCCGGGAATAAGGTTTGAGCCCTGAAACCGCTGGCTTTGTTTTCTCTTCCTTGTCAGTCTCTTAACTTCACAAAGGAAATCAGTCACAATGAGCGCTCGTTTAGGCAGCAGGATGAGAAAGGATACATCATCTTCGCCGCTGATGAGTTTATCTTATGGAAAGGACGTAATCTGCTGCTGCTGCCAAAGAGGGGACTTCCCAATCATTGTCAGGGGACTGCCATGACTGTCAACAACCATTATCTTTTCATCATCCAGTCTCTCAGTCGTGTCAGGCTCTTTTGTGACCCCCACAGACTATAGCCCGCCAGGCTCCTCTGTCCATGGGATTCTTCAGGCAAGAATTCTGGAGTGGGTTGCCATTTCCTTCTCCAAGGGATCCTTCTGATCCAGGGATCAGACCCAGGGATCGAACCTGCGTTTCCTGCTTGGCAGGAGGATTCTTTACCACTGAGCCACATTGTCTTTTTAATGCAAGCTGAATTTGCCCAGATCTGCTGGATAGCTTTGCGGAGTTTCCTCAGGGTGGATTTGCCCCTTGAAGCCTGGGCGTGTTTCTGTTTTTGCAGAAGTCGGTATGCCGTGTTGGCTGGACCATTCTCTCTCCTTCCCCCAGGTTAGGGAGCTGATGGCCATGGCCTGTGACACCTGGAGGGTAATCAGAGCCCTGTGGTCTCTCCAGCTTGTCGCTTTTCTGTCATGGACACATCAGGATGGTCCCCAACTTTCTACCTTCTAAACACTCATGGGACTGGCTTTAAGTAAATTAGCATACACAGATATTTTTATGAAACCTATAACCTCAGAGGGTGGCTCTTTGCATTTTTCATTATGTTCTTTTGAGAGGTGGATGGGGAGAAGTGAAAGAACGGATGTTCGTCTTCCATTTATAGCTGAATAAGGCATCTGAAGGGAAAACTCTAGTGCTTAGGGCTTTAAAAGAAGGTTTTGATTATCTTTTCTCACCAAGCACATATTCTCTGGCCTTTCACCTCAACATTTGTCACGTGGTGAGGAAAAGTTAGAAAATTCTACGTTGTGTGAACTCCCTTGGTGCTGGAGTTTGTGATAAATAAAGCCAAGGTGAGACAGTTTCACTGTTTGTTCTATAAGCACACATGTATGGATTATCTACTGTGCACACAGCACACAGCTGTTCCCCGCCACCGCCCTGGTGCTCAGAGCTGACGAGGGCAGATGACACACCAGGCTAGGTCCAGTCCAGGTGGGGGCCACGGCGGCCCCGCTGTGGTAACTCAGGCCGGGAGTTTCATTTCCTGAGAAAAATCCCCACGTTATGTTTCCCTTGGCTTTGTAAGTTTCCATCTCTGAAACAAATCATTGACACCGCTGGCTGAATGATCATCATTGTGACCAAAACAAATAGTTCACATAAAAACTCTTCGTGTCCAGAGTATAAGAGCTCTATATCCAGCCCAGGGGGATCCTGATCCTTCAGTGAATCCATCTGATAAATGAGTTCTGAGTACATACCCTGTCTTAGGACCTGGGAATAGACCAGTACACAAAATAGACAAAAATTTCTGTCTTCCCAGAGCTGCTGCTTTTTTTAAAGTGGAGTTGGACAGACACTAAACAAATAAGGAAAACAAGAGTATAGAATGCCAGATGGTGACAGAGGCTGTGCAGGAGTGTAGGCAGGGAAGGGGGATGTCATGGGTGGAGGTGGGCTGTCTTCACAAGAAGCTTCTAGATCATTCGCGGCTGCTGGCAGTGTTCTACGACAACAGTGGGACATGTCCGTTGTCCCCCTGGGTCTTGGGAGTGAGCGATGTCTAGCTCAGGTCATAATGGTGATCCCTGTCTTCCAGGTGAGGGAAGTGGGCCCCCAGAGTGGTGAAGTCACTGTCCTACATTCACAGAGCCAGTCCCAGAGAGTACCCTAAGCCTCCCCCGTCTAGAAATAATGGGAGGACTCCACGCGTCTTTTTTTCTTCATCTGAAAACGGAGCCTTCTCTAGGGCCCCTTCCGCTGCCCCAGCACCGTGGGCTTACCCCAGACGTGGAGAGAGGGCAGTAGGCCTCCTCCCCCGCTTCTTCACCGTAGGACGTCCTTGTCTTCTGCCAGACTCTCAGCTCTGCCTCTGTTGGAAATGAGGCTCTGACACATTTAGACATAGATCCACCTTTTGATCTGTGTATTTCTCTTCCATGTGCTCTAGGGAAATATGATTCTGAAATGTGTATGTAACATCGTATTGGAGTGGTTTGTTGTTGTTCAGTCACTAAGTCGTGTCTGACTCTTTGCAACCCCACGGACTGCGGCACGCCAGGCTTCCCTGTCCTTCACTGTCTCCTGGGGCTTGCTCAAACTCATGTCCATTGAGTTGGTGATGCCATTCAACCATCTCCTCCTCTGTTGCCCCCATCTCCTCCTGCCTTCGCTAGAAGCTGCTCAGTGAAGGCTTCATCTGATGACCTGTTGCCTTACTTGGGTGTCAGTTGGGGCTTCCTTGGTGGCTTGATCTTGATCATTCAGCCAGATCCAGGGGATCTTCTCAACCCAGGGATCGAACCCAGGTCTCCCTCAATGTTCTGGAGAAGGGAATGGCAACCCACTTCAATATTCTTGCCTGGATAATCCCCGTGAAGAAAGGAGCCTGGAGGGCCACAGTCCATGGGCTCACAAAGAGTTGGACACGACCAAGCAACTAAGCACGCACAGGACATCAATCAGCAAATGAGTAAGATTGCAGGTGTTGACCCCGCTGATTGCCGTCTAGTGTCTGCTGATTTACCATTTAGATTGCTTTACTGTCTCCTTCGGTCAAATTTAAACCTGCTCAAGAGCTTTGTGTCTTAAAACTTTGGTTGACTATCTGGCTCATCTCTCTGGACCTCAGTTTCCTTATTCTGTGAGTGGAGGATCTTCCCCTGGTCCCTTGTCTAAGAACTAGATAAACTCTAGGGGCTTCTCGGTAGAAATTACAGGAACACACAGTTTTGAATGTAGGTTTAGAAGGGTTCATGGACCATTTTCCTCCATATCCAGGCTTGGATGGATTCCAGGCTAATAAGAAACACTAGGCTAGATGATAACGTGCATCTCATTTTTTGTGATTATCTGATTAAATCTCTAATGACAAAAATCATCGTTGAGGTGAGCATCTAACTTCGTGAAAAGTGAAGTGAAAGTGTTAGTCTCTCCGTCGTGTCCGACTCTTTGCGACTCCATGGTCTGTCCATGGAATTCTCAGGCAATAATACTGGAGTGGGTTGCTGTTCCCTTCTCCAGGGATCAAACCCAGGTCTTCTGCATTGCAGGCAGGTTCTTTACCATCTAAGCTAACAGGGAAGCCCTATCAGATTTCATATCAGAATGTATTTCTTTGATATTAACTCTTCTAAGAGGCCCCGAGGGTGTGATTTAGCAGCCCTCCCTCCTCTCCGCTCCCACTTCCACCTGCCTGTTGTCGCCATGCCCCTCCTCTGTTGTAGCTGGCTGTTCAGCAGCCTGTTCCCACACCCGTCGTCTCTGGTCTTGTCCTGACCTCTGTTCTCTCGCTTCTATGCACCGTATTTTTGTTTCCTCAGGGGCAGATCGTATTCCCAACACTGTTTCTTTTCTTTGGCCAGCAAGCTGACCGGTAACAATACACTATGGAAATCTTTAGTCATTTGTTTCTTTTTGTAAGTTTTCTTAATAATTTTTTCTTTTGTTTCATTTTTTCCCATAAAGGAGAAATGGAGTGATTACTTCGGAGTACATATTTAATATGTATTTAAGTCTCCACTTCAAAGTATGTGTTTATGTATATTTTTTATTATTGTTGTTCAGTCGCCAAGTCATGTCTGACTTCTTTGCAACCCCATGCACGGCAGCACTCCAGGCGTTTCCTGTCCCCCACCATCTCC
Organism: Bos indicus x Bos taurus; assembly: GCF_003369695.1. Lineage (NCBI taxonomy): Eukaryota > Metazoa > Chordata > Mammalia > Artiodactyla > Bovidae > Bos > Bos indicus x Bos taurus. Next base: position 75,500,134 of record NC_040087.1, on the reverse strand, counting down.
CAGAGTTTGCCCAAGTTCATGTCCACGAACATGAACATGTTGGTGATGCCATCCAACCATCGCATCCTCTGTCGCCCACTTCTCCTTCTGCCAACCATCTCATCCTCTGTCACCCTCTCCTCCTGCCTTCAATCTTTCCCAGCTTCAGGGTCTTTACCAATGAGTCAGCTCTTCGCATCAAGTGGCCAAAGTATTGGAGCTTTAGCTTCAGCATCAGTCCTTCGAGTGAATATGAAGGATTCATTTCCTTTAGGATTGACTGGTATAAACACATGTTTTATATATTTAAATATACTTTACAAGTATACACACACACGTGCACACACATATACACACAACATACATATACACACATGTATACACACAACACACACATATATACACATACACACATACACATAAATGTATATACACACGTATACACACAATACATATACAAACATATGTATATAACCACACACACACACATATACACACAATATATATATATACACACAGAGATATATACATGTACACAGATATACACACACAGAGAGATGCACACATACACACATATATATGCACACACACATGTGTATATATATATGTTGCCTTTACAGTTAATTGTTATTTTGTAAATATTTTCCTGATTGGCCAAGAGCCTCTAATAGGAGAGTAAAAACAATTCTGTTGAGATAATTGATATTTATTCCTTGTACAGTCATTCTTTATATAGCTGCTGCTGCTGCTAAGTCGCTTCAGTTGTGTCTGACTCTGTGCGACCCCATAGACAGAAGCCCACCAGGCTCCCCCATCCCTGGGATTCTCCAGGCAAGAACACTGGAGTGGGTTGCCATTTCCTTCTCCAATGCATGAAAGTGAAAAGTGAAAGGGAAGTCGCTCAGTCGTGTCTGACTCTTGGCAACCCCATGGACTACAGCCCACCAGGCTCCTGCATCCATGGGACCTTCCAGGCAAGCTAGCTATAGCAAAATGCAGTCTCAAATTTTATATAATTCATTGCTAGAAACAAGTTTATTTACACATCTTAAAGATTCAGTTATACTGTTTCCAAGGATACCTTGGTCTTAAAAAAATGTCTGGCAAGTTTTGCAGAATAACATTTTCTTAGCTGGGAGAAAGAAACACTTTAATTATTAGTAAATGACCCATTGGGGTTTAGCATATGAGCAGTTGAATGCTCCTGCCTTAATTTGGGCCACATGAAAATATTTGCATATTTTTACATCCACCAAATTTGTGCTTCAGGGCTAAAGATAATCAGTGACATAAAACTGACACAAGCATTCAGTTCAACCAATACGTTTTGAATGCTTGCAGAACCTCAGACCCTGGGGACTCAGCTCCTGTCCTCATGAATTTACAGGCTCACTGGAGAGTGCGGCACATACACCCTTGGTAAAAGGTAGACTGTGAAAAGCTCTGAGATGGCAGTAAATGAAAGAGATGCCCAGAAGGTGCCAGAAGAGGAGCTAATGCATCCTGGGCAGGAGGAGCCAGGGGTTTTCCTAGGAAGGTGGCATTTAAACTGGGTCTTGAAGGTCGCGTAGGTGTCCTGTGGGTGAGAGGGTCCTTTATTCAATTTGCTGCTTTTCAGAATTTGATGGAACTTCATTGTACGGTGGGTGGGGGATGACAGGGTCTTTGGAGACTAAAGTTAGACTTCCTTATAGTAAATAATTACCCTTGGAAAATTCCTTAAATTTCCTATACCCTGGAAAATTCCTATAAATTTCCAGTTTTCATGGTTTTTTTTTGTTTTGTACCCAACCTATATAATAATGTGTGTGTGTATTAAAATCTGAAAGCTGAAATCCATATATGGAAGCATCTATTTCATCTTATCTCTGGAATGTTCCTATTTTGCCATGGGTTTTCCTCCATTCCCATTCTGTTTTAATAATAAAACTCTATACCCTTAATGCACGCTTTTTTGGCGGGGAGGAGGAATTGTCAGTATATAGATGATATTTACCTATTTCCATTTTTTAAATTTATTTTTTAATTGGAGGAAAATTACTTTGTAATGTGTTGGCTTCTGCTGTACAGCAACACAAATCAGCCGTAATTATACATATATCACCTCCTCCTTTATTGCATGTTAATAGATGTATGTGTTATTATAAGAGTTAAACTGGTTAATGTGTGAAAGAACTTGAGATTGCTAGTGTCTGAAGGTTGGTAAATATTTGTGGATTTGAATCCAGAGGTCCAGCATATACCTTCCCTTTGAAATATTGTAAAGGAAAACTTGACCACATACTTCCTGTCCTTCTATGATGGCATTTCCTCTTGTGGCTGCTCTGACCAGATGTCGTTCTCTTGTCCTCAGACACCGATTTCATGAAGCGCTTAGAGAAACCACATCCTACTTGTTGGTTTAGGTTTAGACCTCAGTGCCGTACCGTGTGACCCCTTGACAGGCAGACATACTGATACTAGTGTGTGTTAAACGAGCAGAATCAAACAAGGGCCTCTTACGTTGCCTGGGAAGTTAGGTAGCAGGAAGGGCGACAGTAGTATCTCCACTCCTCTAAGTCCTGAGAATTTCCTTCCTTCATAAATTAGACCCCCTCGAAAGTGACAGACCAGACCAGTGTCTTGCTCTCAGAATTGCTTTCCTTTATCTGGATTTAGGTATAATGCTCTGAGTTGGTGGTGAGAAAGCTGTGTGAATTTCGCTGCTGCATTTCCTGTGAACATGCTGGGCACCTTATCTAGACACTGATCAGTTCTCTTCTATGTAAATTTCTCTGTGAGAAACTAGAAAAAATGTACTTGCCTTATAGCTTGGTATGTTTTTCCTTTTGAGGATGTGAATTATGGAACCGATTATGTTTGCCTTTGTATCTTGACTACCTAGAAGCTTAGAACCAATTCATAGTTTTTTCCTTGATTACAAAAGAAATATAAAATTCACAGCTAAAGTTGTGAAAAGTAGAAAGATTTCAAGAAGATGCCTGGATCAACGCAGAACACAAGGGGATCAAGACAGCTATTGGAAGACAGTTGTCATAACCAAACAGCAAAGAGGGAAGGGCAGTGGGTTTTAAATTGCTGAAGCACTTTGTTATGTGCTGTAGCAACGCTGCTGGCGAAATTGTCATTTTTGATTACGCTGCTGAAGTCCTGAATTTAAGACTAAGGTTAATTTCTTCAGATTGGAACAGCAACAGCAACAATAATAGTTACCATTACATGAGCACCTGCTATGTAACAGGCGCTGTGCTGTGCTGTTTTTACACTTTTGCCTCTTCACTGAAATGATCTCAGTTGGATTAAACCCAGATGTTGCCTTTATCTTTAATTGCTGGTCAGTAGCTTTTACCTATTTGTGCTCTCTAGCAGTTGGCATAGTTGCAATAGACAACTGATTCTACGTAGCATCATGCTGACGAGTGTGTCCGTTGCATCTATAATGCACTATGTGACCTTCTGCACATAAAGCAACCTTTCTGGCCATCAGTTTCCTCATCTGTAAAATGGGAATAATCATGTTTCCTGTTTCACAAGGTTGTTAAAGGACTTTCCAGTTGGCTCAGTGATAAAGAATCTGCCTGCTAAGCAGGAGATTCTGGTTCAATCTCTGGGGTCTGGAAGATTCCCTGGAGAGAGAAATGGCAACCCACTCCAGTATTCTTGCCTGGAGAATTCCATGGAGAGAGGAGCCTGGTGGGCTGTAGTCCATGGGGGTCACAAAGAGTTTGACACAACTTAGCGACTAAAGAACAAGAGCAACAACAAGGGTTGTTATAATGATTAAATAAATCACCTCTGCAGGTCTGGGGACACAGCACTTAACAGTGTTCATAAAATAAATAACCTTGTAAGTTCCTTTTCATTGCTTACAGAATGTCAGGGTATTTTGACCCGTTAAATAGGATAGCATTTCTCTCCTTAAAGTCTAGAACTTCTGGTGGCCTACTCTCCTTCCCTGGTGGCTCAGAGGTTAAAGCGTCTGCCTGGAATGAGGGAGACCCGGGTTCAACCCCTGGGTCAGGAAGATCCCCTGGAGAAGGAAATGGCAACGCACTCCAGTACTCCTGCCTGGAGAATCCCATGGAGGGAGGAGCCTGGTAGGCTACAGTCCATGGGGTCGCAAAGAGTCAGACACGACTGAGCAACTTCACTTTCTGGTGGCCTAATGATGATGGGAATTTGAGGAAGAATTGGGCTTTTTTGAACTCTTTGAGACATTTCAAAAAGGTTTTCAGTTGTTGGTTATGATGTGCTTTGAGCTTCCCTGGTGGCTCAGATGGTAATGAATCTGCCTGTAATGCAGGAGACCCAGGTTCGATCTCTGGGTGGGGAAGATCCCCTGGAGAAGGGAATGGCAACCCACTGCCAGTATTCTTGCCTGGAAAATTCCATGGACAGAGAAGCATGGTGGGCTACAGTCCCTGGGGTCGGAAAGAGTCCGACACAACCGAGCGACTTGCACGTCACACTTACCCATGTGCTTTACTGCGGTTCGGCTTGTCTGTTTAGTGCTTATGGCTTGCCTCCTCTAGTTTAGAGAACGTCTGTAAGTTTTGATTTAACCATTATTCCAAATCTATATTTATGTAACTGAGGTTCTTTGTTTTTTTGTTTTTTGTTTTTTCTATCCTCTTGTAACCTTACAAAGAGAGATTTTAAAAATTCACAGATTGTATTTATTTTGGAGCACAGATATGGTGAGTTCTATTACCCTGAAAGATTACCCAAGATTGAGAAATTGAGTAGTTTAAAAAAAATTATTATAGAGACTACTTTTTTTTTTTTTTTTTAATGGATTCATAGAACCTTTGTGACTCATTACTCAGTGCTATCCACACTGAGAAAGATTCCTGAAATCTGGGTGGCAGAGACTGGGGCAACCTCCTCAGGCCCTGGTGAGAGGATGAACGTGCGGACATAGGGTGCCATCTGGGCTCCCCTGCTGCCCCCGGGGGACCCTGCCGGCCTCAGTCACTTGGCTGGGGACGAGGAGACTTGTGTCTGTATCTTAAACAGCAGCTTCTGTGTTTTCCTGGGTATAGGTACCTGTATACCTCGTGGCACCTGCTGTTGTTAGTGATACCTTGTTCCATTGTTTACATGTTACTACTACCGCTGCTATTATTTACTGTTACTAAATTCTCCCCAGTCTCAATGAAATAAGCAGAATAACTAATTGGGAGAAGCTCTACAGCATTCCAGGAAGTACAGGTAAATACTTAATCCCATCTTATGCTCATTTTCGCATGTAGTTTATTAATAAATCTGTTAACGCTTTTGGTTTTTCCTGAGATGATTTTAAAACGATCTAAAAATTACTCCACTATTAATGCGAGGAAATGATGAAAATAGGAGGCTTTTGGGGAAACACGTTAAGTGCTGTCACCGCTGAACCATGGATGGTGACCTAGCTACTTGCCTGTGCTTCTGTGTAAATCCCTGTTAACTGTATGAGTCTGTCCTTCACGATGTCTATTCATCTTGCCTTCTCAGCTTGTTCTGACACTCCTGGAAGGTGAATTCCCTCTCCTCTGCCTTACCTTTTCACCGCGATCCTCTCGGTACCTAGTACCAGATGCGTTACCAGGTGGTACCCACATAACCGTTGATGGATCTAAGGTGATATTCTGTTTAATAAAAGCATTTACTGTGATATGTGGAATCTCATGAAAATATGTAATGACCTCGCCTTTGTCTAGTATAAAATAGTAGATAAATTAAGTTTGCCCTGCCAGGGGCTGTCATGCAGCGAGAGAGTCTCCCCTTCTGCCTGCCTGTGTAGGGTGCTGGCTACAGGAATCCCTCCTGGTTGCCCCTCCCTGCTTTGATCATCAGCCAAGCATTTGGTGTTTAGCTATAACATGAAGGAGAGCCTCCTGAAACTGTAAGAATCTGAGAACAGCCAGATGACCTGGCTTCTCTTCAGCTCCCGACATGGAGTGATTACGAAGGAGTCTCACAGTGACTGGTTTGCTTTTCCACACTGCACTGTTTTGATTGGGGTCCATGTGGCCCACGCTGCGTGGAGCAGACACAATGAGGCTGGTCTTCACGGGAGAGGCAGTGCACTGTGCATTGTACAGTTCGGGGTTTGTTTTCCTCTGGCCGGGCGAGTGGGAACCTCCCATTTTCCGAGCAGTAGTAACACCCCTGGAGGCTGGCCCTCCCACCCTGGCGGGATCCGCAGACCCAGCCGGCGGGGCTGACCACTTGTGCCTGGGAAGGCAGCTTCCTTTCCGTCCTCCGGCCCCTGGCATGCGTGTGCCTCGCCCGGCCAAGGACTCGCAGCTGTCTCAGTTGCAGACTCTGTGACTTGCGTTCTCAGCCGAGGATGCAGGCTGATAAATGCAGGACAAGTAGCCGAAGTGTCAAAAAGGAGCTGGTGATCGAGTCCCCACTGCGGTGCAGGGATGCAGCCCAGGGCGAGGTGGAAGCAGAGAGCCCGGGGCCCGTGCTGGTAAGAGGGGCCGGTCCCCGGGGCTTCTGCTGTCTCCCCGACGCTGTGCTTTCATCGCCTGTGTGCGCTTTGTGCCTTCTGGCCCTTCGGTTTGATTCTAAACTTGCCTGTCTCCGGCGAGCTCTCTTCTCTGTCTCCTCCTTTAGATTTGACTTGGGTTCCACTTTGATTCTTCTTCGGGAGGAAAGATAGGTTGATGTCCTGTGGGTGAAGGTGGTTTCCAAGAGGCTTCTTTGTATATACAACAACTACATATTGTTCAAAATTGTCTCACCTCGCTGCACTGTTGCCATATGTAAACCTGGAAGGCACACTGGAATTGCCTTTTATAGGATTGAAAACGATGCCCTTTGCAGAATTAAAACTTGTTCACATTATGTGTTTGTGAAAATTAGGATGGTAACGTGGGGGTGTGGTTTAAGGAACCTAGCTGCTGAACTTAAATGTGTCCTCACCCCTTTTAGGAAGTTTGCCTTGAATTGAACAAAGTAAGAAATAGCCTGTGCTTAGAAACCAGTTGCTAGAAAAGTTTCTATTCTTAACATTAGCTAAACTCAGAGCAGTCTGGATAAATTCAAGTGCCTCGGTAGACTTTGTAAGGGCAGAATGTGAAAAATGGTTTTGTTGTTAGCATCAATGAGTAGGTTGTGCTTCTCTCTCGGAATTTCTTCAGTACAATAAAGGCACATAACTTTTAAAGCAAACTGCAGAAAGCCATCAACATGCACATGGGAGGGGACAATTAAGCCTTTCAAATGATCTGTTAAAGGGATTGTTACACTCATATGTAGCAATTTTACATAGTGATTTTTTTTTTAAACATCAAGGTTCATTTGCTGTTATAAAGTATTGGGTTAGTTAACTTATTTTTCAGTTAATGTTTTTAAGAATCTAAACCTAAACTTCTCTGTAATGGATTTGACTTGAATTAAATCGCCTTTGATCTGTGAGACAGCCATATATTGTACTGCCTTCAAAATTATGTTGCTAATCAGGAACTGAGAGAGTAAAGGGTAAGGGGCTTTCTGGATGTAGGTTTTCATCTGAGAGATTTAGGCCCCCCTAACCCCAACATTGTTTAAAGATGTTTTTCGTTATCTTGGATTCCTTTCTGCTAGCACAATAGTTCATTTATCCATTGAGAAGCATGAGCTGCTTACATGCGGTAATAGATTAAACCGGTTAAAGCTCTCAGCTGATGTCGCTTGTGATTTCTTGGAGGAAGTTGTGTGGTTTGGGTTCCCTTGTGAATATTCTTAAAAATCTTTTGTCAGTGATTCTCCAGATGTGTAGAAATATTTGTCCAGAAGATTAAATACACTGTAGAAAGATGCTCTGTGATTTTTTTTTTTTGAATCACCCTAGTGACTTTTAAAAAATTTGTTTCTCTTTCTTGTGCTCAAAAAAAAAAGAAATTCAGCCACTCACGTCCCAGTTATTTGTCTAGGTCGAAACTCACCCCAGGCAGTTCCAGGGGGAGTTTGTTCTCCGCTGTAATGGATAAGGCTGGGCCGGCTGCAGCTGCACCTGGTAGGGGTGCTCGTGGGGGACCCAGAAGCTCCTGGGAGCGTGGGGAGCTCTGGCTGTACACCTGCGGAGAGGTGTGAGGGGGACGAGAAGGCAGAGAAGGAAGCAGTTCTTGTCTGATAGTGTTTCTCTCTCGCATTGTGGTGAACAAGATAGAAAGAGCTACCACAGATAAGAGAAGCAAGGATACTTACGCAGAGCTTCTGCCCTAGGCAGATCTCCTTACCTGTGATTCTCGCTGCCCTCGACAAATGAGCATTCAACATACTGCTAGGAGTGCAGCTTTTCTCCAGGACGAGTTTTTAAGAGTTACACAGCACAACCTCGAGATCTGTGTGCTTTGGCACCACTCATTATTATTATGTCAGTAGCTCACTTGCTTGTTGAGAATCCCCAAGTCTGTAATGTTTAAATGTAAGTAACTTATTTTATTCAAGAGGTAGAATCTTGAAATCAAGTTTCACCAGTTTTTGTCATGTACACAATCAGTGCTCGGGGAAAATATGACATAGTTTAGAAAGCCAAAAAATAATTAATGCATATAATTAGAAATAGGGATAGTATAAAATAGGGAAATGTAAAGTGTCCTTACCTTTGATTTCCAAAAGTGCCCACAGTTAATTACTTGGTAAATAACTTTCTCCCATGCATGTGAAAATATAACTTATTGTATGTCTTTGGAAAATGTATGCTACTGTAAACTTCTGCATTAATTTTCTCCCAGAACATATCAAGAACATCTTTCTTTGTCACCATGTATAGATATATGCCATTATTTTTAATGGCTGTACCATAATTTGATTGTTTGTTTCCAGTTTTGGCCACTAGTACAGTGTGTGATCTTTGAGAAATGACCCTGTGGCCTGTGAGTGACGAGCAGTGAATGTACTGGTAAATGTTTCTGAAAGCACTTATGCCAGTGAGAAGAAGCCCTTTTCCTGTAAAACTTCTATCAGAAGTTAATGCCTCTTTCGCCTCTGCCAGGGCAACAGTTAAGTCTCCCTTAGCCATGGCTACTTGTTCCGTGCTGGGTAGAGTCAGTGTTTCTATTCTAAAAGAAGTACGTGTTCAGAGGCTGTAAGGTTCAACGAACAGGCATCTACGCAGGTAGGTCTTGTCCCTTCATTGTGACCGTAGCTGGGGAGGAAGTGCATGGTGAAGTTTCCCCATTCCTCTCCAGGCTTACTGCCAACCCCATGGAAAAATGACTCTGTGGGCTTTGAGTGACTAAGAGGGGAACAATCAGGATACTCTTGATGTCTACAAGTTAGTTACCCCGCTGACATTTGAATACCTATTTTTGCTCCCCAAACTCTAATGCAATTCCTGGAAATAATTTATTCTAATTGTTACGGCTCAACAATTTAGAGGAAAAGGGTGTGGCTTCAGAGACTCGGGACTGGCTGGGGCCTACGTCCTGGTGTTGCCCTTGCATTGCTCACTTTCAAGAGGCAGGTAAGGACCGCAGATCAAGTCTTGGGGAATTCTGAAGGTTGAAAGATGTGAAGATGGAGAGAGCTGCATTTTCACATGTTAGGTAAACTTGTTAGGTATTTTTAAAGCAGTATCTTTTTAGAAACATCTGTTTAATTTTTGATATTTTTCTTTTTAAAGAAATACTTATAATTTATTTGTGCATTTGTTTATTGGCTGTGCGGCATGCTGAATCTTAGTTCCCGGACCAGGGATTGGACCTGTGCCCTCTGCAGTGGAAGTGCAGAGTCCTAACCACTGGAGGGCCAGGGAATCCCCAGTTTTTGATATTTTTCTGGGATCTTCAAGTGTTCAACACTGAATCTGAGTTCTTATTTTACTATTTTAAAGAACAAGTGGTTAGTAAATGACCATATGAGAAGGCAGCACATGTACCCATGTAGAAAGAAATAGGAGACTGGGCTTCTTATTAAGTCAGTGTATTACCTGGGGAGGCCTTTTCTTCCATAAGTTCTATTTACTCTAGAACTAGCAGAAGCGAATTAAGATACAAACCCTGAAGGATAAGCTTATGGGTAATGTTCACGTTGTTGTCAGTATCCTGTAAGACTTTAGCATATTATGATTGAGTTAATTAATTTATATTTGTAAAGCCCTCTGCCCTCCATGTTTTTCTGCATCCTTATAGACACCTTTAGAAATAATTAATTAATTATATTACATTGATATTATTCAGTAGGTAGTTTTTTTTTTTTTTTTAATATACTGAGTGGTGAAGGAAGGAAATTCCTGCAAGCTCTGTGTAATGACATATTCCCAGGTGACCAAAAAAAAAAACCAGGACGTTTTCCTTATTCAGAGCCACCAGCCTTCACTGTGCTCCTCTGTTTCCCCTTCACTTGTCTTTGTTCATTCAGCCACCTTTTTAAGAACCGAGATTTGCAATCGTACTGGGTAGTGCAGGGATACAGAGGGGAGCGAGACCCCCTTCTTCTCCCCAGGCAGCGCGGCGTGGGCAATGAGGGGCTTCTTTCCTCAGGAATGCTGTTCCCCTGGTATTTTTTTAGGCCCAGCAAGTGTCAGTCTCACCCATCCTTTTCCACTCAGGCAGACAACGCTTAAGTCATCTTGGTCATGGGCTCCAGCAAGGACGCGTTCTGTGTTTTTAGCACCTAAAGCAGGCGTAGCCCTGCTTTACTGAGGGCATGGGGACCCTATCGTTTGTGTGCGCAGTCTGTGTGAATGAGGCCCCGCTGTGGCACCTGTACTTTGGGGGGCAGTTGCTGGGAGGAATCTTCGGCAAGTGGATGCTTCTCTTGCCCTAGAGAAGTGGCTTCCACAGCTCCCGTCACTGTGTCCTTGGAGCTCTGGGCCTCTCCCACCTTCCAGGAGGCTTGCTCGTTTCTTTTCTCATGTGTGTCAGTGACATGGAGGCAGTGGCTAGGCACTGTTGTTTATAACAAGGTACTGGCAGTTGCACTGTTTTTTTTTTCCGATGTAAAAACAAAAATAGAAAATATTTATATAGTGTCTTGCTTTGTGCCAGAAACTGTTTTAAACCTATTAAATATGTTATGTCAATTCATCCTCCAAGATTATTAGTCTTTTTTACAGATGAGGAGGCTGAGCCCAGAGAGGTAACCTACAAAAAATTGTACTTTTAGGAAGTGACAGAGCCAGCTTTAAGGTGCCAGTCAGGTTTTCCAGAACCCATACCTGAACACATATGTACGATTCATTACCAAAAACCAATGTATTCCTTATGCTTGAAGTTGGGATTATAAAGAAAAAAGAGAAGTTCCAAACTCCCTGCCCTTAAGAAATTTAAAGCTGGTTAGAGAAAGGCCAATTTCTAAGTGGCAAAACGACAGCAGTTGAACAGCACAGACAGACGAAGAGGAGGATGGTCATGGCTAAAGGAGTTGGAAACGTGAACAGGATGGAGTTGGGGGTCACGTCACTCTTCCTTTGGGTCCCGTTTTATCATCCTCCCAGAAAATTATACAGCAGCATAGATAGATTGGTAGAATATCTGAGAATCTGGAGATATCTTACTTTCCTCCCTAGATTTCTTTTTCTTTTTTGATTCCATGATAACCCTGAAATGTTCATTTCCTAATCAGTGAAAGAGGCACCGTGGTCCCCATGGTGTTTATAGGAGGCTGCCATCTGCTCAGTGTTCCCTAGCCTCTGACAGGTGGTGGCCAAACACGAGACAGCAGAACCGTGTCACTGCCCGTGAGTGATGTGGCCGGTCCCAAGAAGACCGTTTGGAGACCAGCTTCAGATCTGGTCAGGGATCTGCCTTTTAATCTCTGCAGGTGACCGCCCTTCCCTCCCTCCCATACCATCCCTACCCTGGCTTCAGCACTTTTCTTGTCTGTAAAATGAGAAAGTGAAAGTGAAAGCTGCTCAGTCGTGTCTGACTCTTTGCGACCCCATGGACTATATAGTCCATGGAATTCTCCAGGCGAGAATACTGGAGTGGGTAGCCTTTCCCTTCTCCAGGGGATCTTCCCAACCCAGGGATCGAACACAGGTCACTCGCATTGTGGGCGGATTCTTTACCAGCTGAGCCACAAGGGAAACCCAATGAGAAGAAAAATGAAAAAAAAAAAAGAAGTAAAATGAGACGCGTGTAGTAAATAACCTCAAAGTTTCCATCTGGCACTATATTTCAGGGTCATTCACTTTGGCCCACAGTACGCTGTGATGGGGTCACATCAGGACCTGGGGGTTTGTTTTAGGTTCTGAGCTCAGTTTATCCAGAATCGTGTGGGTTTTGAGTTGGAGGAGCTATAAAACAGGAGATACTGGATTTCAACCCAATGTAATGAATAAGACAAGTGCAGTGGGTTGGCAAACCTGGAAATAAATAGAAGTGGTATGTCTGTAAGTCACCCAGTTGTGTCTGATCCTTTGCAACCCATGGACTGTAGCCCGCCAGGCTCCTCTGTGCATGGGATTCTAGACAGACAAGAATACTGGAGTGGGTTGTCATGCCTTCCTCCAGGGGACCTTCCCGACCCAGGGATTGAACCCAGTCCCACATTGCAGGCAGATTCTTTACCATCTGAGCCACCAGCGAAGCAAATAGAAGTGGTAGCAGGGAATAATGTACAGGAAAGGCAAGAAGATCTGGCTTGAGCCTACAGATGAGACGACTGAGTCTAATTTTAGAAGCAAGAAGACTTGGAAATTATAGTTTATCCTCAACTTTCCAGAAGTTGGAAATATCCCTGTAATGTGATACAGCCTGTCCTAAGTTTCTCTTCGAGTGTCGTTTGAGGCTTGAGAAGTTTTTAGTGCTCGTCTTCCAGACAAGCGGATGTGCCACTTCCCAGCAGGGCTCAGGGAGGAGCTGGTCCGGAGTTCTGTTTCAGGGTCTCCTTGCTGTGGAGCGTTGGTACCACTACTAAGGCAGAAGTGGGTCGTGCCAAGGGCCTGCCCTCGCAGTCAGAAGTCCTGGGCCCTATGTCTTCTAAACACTTGATTTTTCTAAGCCGAAATTGTTTCTGCCGGATGGAGATAATCACGATGGCTGTCCTCCAGCCCCGTGTCTCTGAAAAGCTGTCTGGGCTGCCCTGGTCAACTTAACCACATTCAGTCTCTCCTTACTTTGAGCCCTGCCCTTTTATGCCACCAGGCCAGTTGCTCCACAGTGCAGATAATGGCCGTTCATTTCCTGCTTAAACCCTTTCGCTAACTTGTCTTTGCAGAAAAGGCAAAGCATGCCTACTTGACCCTCAGAGGCGGGGCTGAAGTTGCTTGCAGGTCTCTTGTCTGCTGCACTTCCCAAAATGCGTCCCGACCCCGGCCTTCAATTCCTTGCTCAAGGTGCTTTCACACATGGGCACAGCGCTGCTTTTTGGCTGGCAAGGCTTCACTGCCTGACCACTTTCTTTCATCTTTCAAGTCCCGGTCACATACCAGCTCCTCAAAAAAGCCTGTACTCTCTCCCCACATCTTCCTGAAGACTGTGCTCCATGGCTCACCGTGAATCATTATTCTAGCGTGTTAGGTTATCATGCTTCTCTGCTGTGTTGTGCTGAGCTTTGTACAGTCTCCCTCTCTGGTGGGGGGCGGGGGTATATACCCCATAGGAACCCTGTGTTTTGTTTTTATATTCTATCTCTGATGTAATGTCAAAGCTCCCGCCCACGCCCCACCCCCGTCCCCCATTTTCTTTCCTTCCGGCATGGCCCTTGTCACCTTTGCAGGATGTAAGGCACAGGTTGCCAAAAGGGCTTTTAGGAGAGACTGGACTTGAGGTTCTTTCTCCCTCTTCTTTCTTCCCTCTTTCACCTTCGTCTGTTTTGCCACCAATATTTAAACATGCTGAAATGCCAAAACAAGTAAAAAGGGGTGCACTAGAGGGGCCTGCTTGACTAAATGTGATGTGGGTATTGTGCCCCCAAACTCTCCTGTGCTTCTGTTATTTTTGATCTAAAGTAAAATGTTGGCTTACATTTTGTGACTTAAGGACACAAATGCAAACATAGGTGATCAGGGTCCAAACCTGTCTCTCCCTTCCTCTCAGCCAGCACCCATCGTTTCTGTATCAGTTCTACTGCTGCTCGTTAGCCACCAAAACTGTAACATTGTGTGACCCTATTACCAGAATCCCAGTAAATTGATTATATGTGGAAAGGGTAGTGGAGACCCACAAGATGTAGGGCCAAGAAGACAGTTAAGTGGGACCTGTTAGCAACACTGAACGATCCAGTTCTCTGCTTTAACTTCGTCACAACTTAACCTGACTGTTTTGTCTCCAATGTGGGTAGTTTTATCTCCCTAAGTGAAAATTTCAGGAAGTTTTCTGTTCCTTGTTCTGCCCTGAAGTGTTAAAAATTATTTGTAAAACAAAAAGTATATTTCATACAGTCTCTCCAGGCAAGAATACTGGAGCAGGTTGCCATGCCCTTCTCCAGGGGATCTTCCCGACCCAGGGATAGAACCCAGGTCTCCCGCATTGCAGGCAGATGTTTAACCGTCTGAGCCACTAGGGAAGCCCCAGTGGAACTATAGCATGAGGCACATATGTAATTCTAAATTTTCTTGTAGCCAAATTACAGTGAAGTAAGTATGTGTAATTAATTTTAGTAATACAGTTTTTTAACCCAGTATTTCCAAAAGTAGTATCCTTTCAGCATTTAATCCTTAGAAAATATCAAGGCATTATACATTCTTTTATTCATACTAAGTCTTTGAAACTGGCTGTCTATTTTACACCTGTAGCACATCTAAATTCAACATGGTCACATGTAGCTAGAAGCTGCTGTACCAAACAATGCAGGTCTGTAACCATACGCACTCCAGAGCTTCAACACCTCCAATCAGAAAAGTTGTAGGTTTTTTTGTGGGAGTGAGTCATATTTGTGAATCTGGGTTGGGGAGGAAACGCATGATTTAAGTTTAAGGTTGGGTTCTTGCCACGATCATGTCCTTGAAGTATTTGGAAATAATGTGAATGAGCTTTTACCTAGTGGCACTAAAACCTCATGTTCAAATCTGATTCTTTAGGAAAATTTAGTATTTTGGAGTATGATTCGTAATGTATCAATATTTGATACAGAAAATGATTTTTCAGGGAAGGACTCTGCTTTTTCTCTCTCCCGGTGTGAGATTGTGGTACCTGGGCAGTTCAGTGCAGCTTTATGTTTCTGGATCTCAGAGGTGGGCAGAAGGCCTTGGATTCCTGTCCTCCCTGGAGGTGTGGAGGCTGGGGCAGCGTGGCGTGGCCCAGGGTTGTGCGTTCTCGGGACAAGAAGTGGGGGCTTTAGGAAAGGGCTTCCTGTTCTGGAACTCTGCAGTGCTGTCACGTGTCACATGGGAAAGGTCGTGGGCTTGGCCCCAGGAGACCCACAGGTCACCATCTGTGAGACCTTTGTTGATTCATGGAACCCCTCCGAGGTTCAGTTTCCCCATCTAGGAAAAGATGGTGATGCAACCCTAAGAGTTTCGGGGCAGGTTTAGAGAGAGAATTTATGTGTGATCCAGCAAAGGCTTGTTTATGCTCTAGGGACTAAAATTCTCTGTATCTGAATGAGCTTAACTACGTATGATCCGCATGACCAGTGCTCTGAACCACACACTGTATATTGAACCCTTCAGTGACCCTGTGATAAAGGTAAGAAGAAAGTGGCATTTTTCAGTGCTCTGAACCACGCACTCTATATTGAACCCTTCAGTGACCCTGTGATAAAGGTAAGAAGAAAGTGGCATTTTTCAGTGCTCTGTACCGTGCACTGTATATTGAAACCCTTCAGTGACACTGCGACGAAGGTAAGAGAAAGTGGTATTTTTCAGTGCTTTGTACCACGCACTTAATATTGAAACCCTTCAGTGACCCTGTGATGAAGATAAGAGAAATTGGTACTTTTCCCATTTCAAATGTGGATATGGAGATTGAGTAATTTGTCCCAAGGCCACATAGTCAACAAGCAGTCGAGCCAGGATTTTTAAAAAACACTTTGTAATATGAATTTCTGTAACATACATGAAGGTAGACAGACTAGGAGAGTGGTTTTCTGACTTGGGTGGCATCACAGGCACCCAGATTGCCTGGCCCCACCCCCAGAATTTCTGATTTGGTGGCTCTGGGGGGAATGTGCATTTCCAGCAAGTTCCAGGCAGCTCTGGTACTGCTGGCCTGGGGCCATACTTTTGAGAAACACTGGACTGATATGATGAACCCCCATCCACCCATCACCACCTGCAACAGTAGCAATTATTTTGGGGATCAAGACTTTAATCCTGACACCCCATTCCTGCCCTTGCTGGTGTCTGAACTGCCTTCCTGGTGATGACGTGCTCAGAAACGCCTGTGAACCAGAACCGTGTTCTGAATGTTCCATTCCCCGCCCCACTCCCCACCAGTGTTCACAGATAAGTAGTTTAAAGTAAGTTGTTTTGAAATCTGACTAAATCTGGTTTTTAGAGCCTTTCAGCTTAATTACTTGACCTCTTCATTTCAGGGTTTCAAAAATAACTTTTATTGACATAGGAAGAGTGAAGAATTTCAGTCTATAATGCTAAAAAAAGTGGGAGGGAAATTATTGACGGGAACGGAGTCTGTGGTGTAGATTGAAGCTAAACTTCTTTAGGCACCTACCGTGATGTGTGTCTTTCTCTTTTGCCTTCATCGTTGCTTTTCACATGTGAAAAAATGTCAGGAGAATCAGCAGCTGGCGTGTTGTGTGTGTGAGAGACGCGTACAGAGGCGTCCCTCGGGCTCTCTGCCTGTTCGCTGTCTCCGCCCTCCCTTCCCTGCCTCTCTGGCTCATGCCCTGCCTCAGGGCAGAAAGAAGACACTTGAGGTGCAGTCTGCACAGGCCGCACTCAGCTCCACTCAGGATTCTCAGGGGCACAGGGCGCAGAGGAAGCCCGCCTGAGCCCCTCGTTCTCTGTGCCCCCCGCCCCCGCCACTGAGCACAGCTGACTGCACACAAGCAGTTATGTGGGCTTTTGTTAATTAGTATTATTAGCTTCATTATTACCTCCAATTGCCATTCCATTTTCTAGATGCCATTGATTTGACAGTTTTTCATAGTCTCTAATTCTGTTCACTTTAGTAATAGGATAATAATTTTTGGAAAACCACACTTATTTATAAAAGTGACAAATACAAAATGCAGGCTCTTTTCCTTCCATCCGACTGATTGATTTTGCATGTCCAAGTATTGCTCACACTGCCATGGTGATTCAGTACAGTCTGTCAGTGACAAGTTCTCTCATTTGAGTGCTCATTTCAGCACTGTGTAAAAGAATTCAGCATCTTATCAGTGTTTGTAATATAAAAAAGCGGTATTCACAAGTGTGTCATTCTTGGTGTTAGTCTCTTCTGAGGATAGCACCACATTTCAGCATAAGAAATATATTTAGATGTCTGCAAGTTTGGTGTTCATTACAGGTCCTTCTAAACATTCTCCAGTTCACCAGCTGTTGTGGTTTCATGCTGAGGTTCGAGCTTTCTTCTCAGTCCATGCTAAGATAGGGTCCCCCTTTTCTCCAGTCTTCTGGACCAGGTGCTTGGGCATGCTGTCAGTGAGCGTGCAAAAATTTAAAATGTAGAGGCTGCGAGGAGGAGCGGGGACCAGGGAAGAGCATAGTCCAGGGGTCAGGAGACCCCGGACACCAGCCCAGCTTTGCCAGCAGCTCTGCCTGGGACCTCAGGACAGTCACACAGCTCCCACCCATGCTCCCAGGTGTCCCTGTCTGTGAGACGGGAGGGTTGGACCAGACAAATCTCAGGTTCTGACGTTTGCACAGTTGCAGCTCTGTTCTTACTGAACCTCCTGCTCGTTTTAAACATGCCCAATTCTGAACAGCTGCTGAGGCCTTTGTTCCAGCACACATTGTTAGCAGTCTGCAGAAGAACGTGTATTGCTGGAGGAGAAGGTGATCAGATGTTGGTTGTCAGGGTTTCTTGAGTCCTAGTATCCTGGGTTAAGGGAAGAAGACCACGTGTGTTACAAGGAGATCGGAGGCCATTCTCCACGGCTGGAGGATGTACGCGCCTCGTTTTATGTCTCTCAGTCTCTTTGCTCCTTCACTGGTTTGCTGGCTTCCTCAGGGCCCTTCCCAACATGGCCTGTCTGCACTGTAGCCTCATCCTTCACCATAGGCTGTAGTCCAGGGGTGGCTTGGAGACATGTGAGCTAATCATTGGGACGACCTCAAACAGATGCTGTTCAGAGAGTCGTTTATGTTAGACGAGGACCAAGGGCTGCCTGAGGCATTGGTGGAGTGGGACCCCTTGCGCAGAGCTCTACGCCTCAGCCTCCAGTGTTCCTACCCATTCAGAGAAACTGAGGCCTTGCAGGTAACTATCCATTGCTTCCTAAGCATATCCATCCAAGAGTCCACTGCTGATTTCAGGTGGCTTGTTCATTTGTGCTTTGCAGCCGCATCCAGTACTCTCAGAAAGGAGTTCTCATAAACACAGTTTTCTGCATCACACTGGGTTCCAGTGACGCTGTCGCAGCCTACAGGAGGTGCTCCGAGCCCTTGGCCTGTGGGGGCCCGTGCCTGCTGTGAGCTCTGCCTGGCTATCCTGAACTGCCTGCCACTTCCTGAACTCAGGGCTTCCCTCACAGCTCAGTTGCTAAAGAATCCGCCTGCAATGCAGGAGATCCTGGTTCGATTCCTGGTTGGGAAGATCCGCTGGAGAAGGGATAGGCTACCCTCTCCAGTATTCTTAAGCTTCCCTTGTGGCCCAGCTGGTAAAGAATCTGCCTGCAATGCAGGAGACCTGGGTTCCATCCTTGGGTTGGGAAGATGCCCTGGAGAAGGCAAAGCCTACCCACTCCAGTATTCTGGCCTGGAGAATTCCATGGACTGTATAGTCTATGGGGTTGCAAAGAGTCGGACAGGACTGAGCGACTTTTACTTCGCTTCACTTCACTTCCTAAACTCACTTGTTCAGAGGGGATTGACCAGGCCTCAGAGGAGACCCCAGCAACTTCCTAAACCCCACTTCCCTTTTCATGATACAGATTTCAGGCCCCACAAAATCTGATTCCACCCGTGAGCATGCTCCTTGGCTTCTCCGTTTTCTCTGCAAGGGGTCTCCAGGCCACCCTGAAGCCTGACTGACTCATTCACCTCTCGGACTCAGTGCTAACCACTTCCTTTAGGAAGCACCGCACTGTCAGGCCCCTTCACTCACCGCGTGCCTGTGCAGTGCAGGTTCTGTTTCATGGGCTAGACAAAGAAGAAATCATTTAGACATAATACCAGTAAATAAAACAGAGATCTTTCCCCTCCTGTAGCTGGTACTCTAACAGGAGTGGGGAGGGGAGGAGAGTCAGTTTCACTCTAGTGGGTCAAGCGCCACTCCTGGGTTCCCACTGCTGTCGGTCACCGTGTTCTGCCTCGTTCACACGTCCACCTGCCCACTGGCTCATGAGCTTTCTCGGGCGGTGGGGTAGGCTGTGTCCTTTTCATCTCAGGATCCCAAAGACCTGGCACCATGCACGTGAACAGGCTGCATGAAAACGCATGGAGAAAACGAACACATATCCATCTGCTAACAGCCCTTGCACTGGGGGAGGGGGACAGCTGCTCATGTCCTGCGCTCACCCTAATTATAGGAAGGTGAGGATTGTTCCTTCAAATCTGACAGCTTCCAAGAAGTTCCCGGTGGGAGTATGGAGTGAGAGTTGTGTGCAAGACGGTGGTGCAGAAAGGCTCAGGGCTGCAGGATTAACATCTGCCTTTGGAAGCCCCGTTCCTTCTTATTGCAAGCGCCCCCTCCCCGCCCTCCACCCCAGCAGCAGTGCTGGGTCCTGTGGGGCAACGTGGAGAAGTGCACCATTTTGAAAAATGGACTCAGTTCCATGAAGCCTTTTCATCTCAGCCGATGGAGGAGGTTTTGTAGCTCACAGATAAATCAAGGAAGTCCTAAATTCTTTATAAGCAGAGCGACGCATTTCTCATGTCTTAAAATAGAGTGCTCCAAGAGCTGCCGTTTCCTCAGTTTGCTATTTCAAGCAGTGGCGTTCAGCGTTTCAGCTTGTGTTAACATTTAATCACCAGACACACAAAGGCAAGAAATGACTAGAAAGTTCACGGGAAGCCATCATGTCAGAGGGGAGAGCAATAGAATCAGAAAGCCTTTTTGTTCAGCTCATCCCCTGGTTTTCGAGGCTTTGTGCACACTTGGCCAATGTCGAGCTCATTCGTGGGCCGACGCTCTCCCATTCTGCTGGATTCCAGAGGAGTCTTGTTTTCTTGGTGCTGAGAACATTACCTGACTTCCAATTGCCTGTGGATCTGGAACTTCAGTTTGCGTGGATGGCAAGCGGCCAAGCCCAGAGCAGCACATGCGATCGAAAGGACTGAGTTCAGCGAGGCTCTGAGGGAGATGGACAGGAGGGCGTGTGGGTCCTGGCCTTTGGCGCCCGTGAGAGCTGCGTGGTCACTGGAGGCCAGCCTGCTGCCGCCTGCTGTGACCAGTAGATGGGGACGGGGGCCCTGGGCATCAGTGGCTCACCTGGGCCCAGGGTATCCCTTCAGATGGAGCCGCTTCTTCCTACCATCTGGTCACATGAACAGCCTCAGGCTGTTCCGAGTCCTGTCGAAAGAAGCCAAGGCTTTGATTCACTGAGAGAAAACCATCTCTGGGCCCCGAGGAGTTTGCTCGCTCCATCCCCGCCCCCGCCAAGACTGTTCTGTCCTTTCCAATACCACTTGTAATGGAAGCGTCTGTCTGGGTTTTCTTTGGGCTCAGACCCTGAATTCCAGTGTCCTCTCTGTTTATTATCATATAGTTTTCTCCATGCTCGGCCTTTTGTTTTTCCTTCTCTATGAAAGTCCTAGCCATTGTTGTCTGTTTAATATGTTCTTGGAGCATAGAAGAAAGGTTTTGTAAACAGGTTGGTGACATTGAATGTACGTGTAGTACTCACTCAAGAACAAAAAATTCAGATTGCTGTCATGCCAGCAACACTTTTAATAATAATACTATTAAAAGTGGCATTAAAAGTGCCCCCTGTCCCCATCTACTGGTCAAAGCAACACATAATAGTAATAATTACATTTATGTGCCTGCTGTTTGCCAGGCTGTGTTGAGCATTAATTCAACGAGGCCCAATAACAGCCCCACGTAACTTCATGGGCTCAGTTTTTTTAACCACTGTGCTAAAGATGGCCTTCAACTTGATCAGTATCTGTGTGATATATATATGGCCCTATCAGAGCAGATCCAGATTTTCCGAGCAGTGAAGCTTAGACTTTGGGGGCTTTAAGAAAAATAACTTAAGTTACAAATACAAAATAAGGCACAGAAGTGAATATTTATTTAGAATTTGAAAAGAAATCACAACCAATTACAATGTTTAAAAAGCCAAATTATCGACATTGAAAGTACAGGAAAACAATACATTTTAATCAGTGAACCTCTTGACACACCTGAGTAATACTTTCTTTGAGACATTTTTTGGCTTCATACTCATATCACCTCTTCATACGATCATGACTTTGTGTTATCAGTCAGTGTCACAAGAATTAGATCATTTCGTCTTTCCTGTAGCAAGATTAGTTGAAATTTGTATTTGATTAATCATAGTTTAGAAGCGTTTAGCTTTGCAATGTTTGGTGACATCACATGAACTTTTAGGATTGAATAAATCTCTGTTAGGGTCATCATACAGGAGCTGTGTGCCTTGGGGGCATTCTGAGTTTGTGTGACAACTGATCTGCGATACCTCCAAGCAGTTCTGGTCCAAAATCTTGGGATGTACCTGTGTTGTGGTACCGCTTATGTGTACCTCCTTGTCGTATTGCCTACATGACGTTGGGAGGACTGACTTAATGAGCCACGTTCCTGTAAATCTTCCTAAACCAAGATGCCAAGCAACAGTCAACCTCAACAGAGATGTATGGAGCCTGGAGAGGGGCTGTGCAAGGGAAGGGCATTAAGCTGTCACAGCGTCTCTGGGTCCTGGGCTCCGTGCTGAGGGGGCATAGAGACAAGGAGAACCGGCCCTGTCCCAGGGCGCTAACAGTGGGGGAGATGAACTGTTCATGGGTCATTTCAACGCACGGCCGAAGGAACTGCACCCTAGGACTGCTCCTAACGAGGCCACAGTGGTCAGAGAAGGGATAGGCTGCCTTCTGATGGGCTGAGGTGGTGCCCCAGTTATGTGGCCATGCACTGCCTGTCCCGGGGCTAGAGCAACCCTGCTTTCACTTTCTTGGCAGCTCTGCCTGTGTCAGATTTGTTTTTTTAGAGCAACGATTCTGCTGCTAAAATAAAGCCTCTGTGGACCGCTGCAAAGGGCTGTAGGATTGTGACAGGTGGGTCTGTGTGGGGAGTGACAAGCGCACTGCCTGTGTCCCGGGCCCCCGGGTTAGAGACGCCACTGGAACCCACGTATCCATGTGCCCAAGGAGGGCTGAGCTGTTGGGTCAAGGAATTCAAACCCTTGCCTCTTGAAGAATTCTCATTCTTCCCTCAGCCCTGGTGAGGCAGCACTTCCTTGGTGACGTGAGGAGATCTCACAGCCCATGGACGGCAGCTGGTGCCATCTCATCTCTGCTTTCAGCTCTGCATCAGCGTCTGCCGGCACCTGCCACTAAACTAAATCAGGTGTTTACGAGCCTGCCCCTTCCAGGGTTTCTTTGACTCAGTTCCATAGCTAGTCTCCAGGGAAGGGCAGCCCTCCCTCCGCCCCAAACTAGGTAAAAACTTTGGCAAGTACTATGCATATACATTTCTAAGGGGAGGGGCCCTTGGTCTCAGGGGGTCCATAACCTCAGGGAGATTAAGACTCTCAGCATGGTCTTGTTCCGTGTTCATCCCTGAACTCACAAATTCCAGCGCAGTTCCTGGGCCATCATGGTAGTCCAGGTGTTCTTCAGAATCCCTGGGAGAGCTTCTTGTAGGATGGTTGGTCCCTGCCTGGAGCTTCTGATTCAGGCTTGGGAGGAGGCCTCAGAATTGACATCTGTATCAGTTTCCCAGGTGATGCTGACGGTGCTGTTCCCCGGACCCTGCTTTGAGAAACACTGCTGTAGACTGTTGTGGCCTCGTAGCACCACAGTCCTCTCCCTATCTGACTTTACAGCAACCAAGAAATGAATGTTCATACATAAGGACTTTTTTAAAAAAAAAGTATTTATTTTTAGTTGGAGGATAATTGCTTTGCAACGTTGTATCGGTTCCTGCCACACATTAGCATGAATCAGCCATAGGTATGCACAGCCCCTACCTTCCTGAAGCTCCCTCCCACCCCTTCCCACCCCTCCAGGTCATCACAGAGCGCCAGGCTGAGCTCCCTGTGTCAGACAGCAGCTTCCCACTAGCTAGCTATTTTACACATGGTAATGTGTGTATTTCAGTGCTGCTCTCTCAACTTGTCCCACTCTCCTCTTGCCCGACTATAACCATAAGTCTGTACATTATGTATGAGTCTCTATTCCTGCCTTGCAAATAGGTTCATTGGTACATTGCATATGGGGATTCCATTTTTCTAGATTCCACATACTTGCATTACTAAACGACATTTGTTTTTCTTTTTCTGATTTACTTCACACTGTATAACAGGCTCTAGGCTCGTCTGATAGATAAGAACTTTTAAGCTCCCAACGAGGGAGGAAGCTGAAGGACTTGACTATAGATTGAGCTGCACTTTTTACACACTATGAAGCACAGTCACACACTGGACATGTTCCAAACATCCTACCTGGGAGCTGGCTGAGCCCCATCCTGCCTAGGGAGACACAAGTGTCCTGGAATATTGAAAATTCAAGCAGGTAAACGTGCAGAGTTCCAAAACCTGGTAGTTCTAATGGCCTAGGAGCTTTGTAAGAGCATTGGCCGTTCATCAATTTAGGTAATTCTGGACCCACATAAATCAAGAACTGGTATGTCAATTATACCTCAATTGAAAAAAATAAAGTAGCCCTTCCTATAATCAGGCTTCATAAGATGCCTGAACTCCTGCTCTCTGTACATCCCAGCTTGGCCCGGCGCTGCCTCAGCCTTACTTTATGTGCATGGTTGCCTCCCCAGCTTAAGCTGGAAGTTTAATCAGTAACCCCCTGTGTGATTGGCCCGATCCCCTGCACCCCTCAGCTAGTGGCTGTCCTAGCCCTGAGTCTAGACGGGCTCCAATGTGCGAAGTCATCAGCAGGAAATAGCGATCCTCACTGCGACTTCCAGCCCAGAGAGCTGCAGGGCTTGCGTTCCAGCTGCTCCCTGGCACCTGAGGGGCCCTTCTGACGTCAGGCCCCCTGTCACTGATGGCCAGCCCTCCCTCTTGCAGTGAAGATTGCTGTCGTGTCCTGCCTCCCGTCAGCTGTACATGGCCTCTGACTTGTAAGAGTCCCCGTCCAGTACATCGTTGATTTTCTCTATCACTGACTCCAGGTTCTTTCTTTGGCCTCATGGCCGGGCAATTGCAAGGATTGCAGGATTGTGGGGTGCCGTCTAACACTCTTGAATCATGTCACCAGGAGAAACATTGAGCTTAGGTTTGTCGAGATGGCTTTAAAGCCAAGGTCATGAGCCAGCTCTGTGCTAAGCCTCTTACTTCTGAACCAGGAGTCCGGCTGTCTGATAATTAACTTAATCTCGTTTTGCTCTTCAGTTCAGTTGCTCAGTCATGTCCGACTCTTTGCGACCCCATGGACTGCAACACACCAGGGCTCCCTGTCCATCAACAACTCCTGGAGCTTGCTCAAACTCATGTCCATCGAGTCGTTGTGCTATTTGTGTGTCATTTCTGTCACCAGTGATGCTGCAGGCCAGCTTCCTACACTGGTAGGCTGAGGTTTCCCCCCGACACCAGCCCCCCCACCAAAAAAAAAAAAACCACATGTGACCAGCTGGAAAAGCTTAGTGGAGCTGAAGAACAGCGAACAGCTGTAACCAGTGAATCATCAGTTTAAGGAGGAGTGGAAAATAGGCAATTGTGCTCTTAACCCACAGCTTGGTAGATACTGGCCCCCTCACGTCTTAACCCACAGCTTGGTAGATACCGGCCCTCTCACGTCTCCCAGGCCCCCCTCTCTGTCATTTCTGTGTGTCTCCTGTTGTTGTCTTTATCTTGCCCTTATGTTTCCTCCATCTCTGTATCTTCTACTTCTGCCACCCCAAGGTGGCTGTCACCTGTGACTCTTCTCCCCCATCTCCATCTTGGCCCTTTTCCTGTCCTTCTTCACCAGTCTCCACTCACAGCCTTTATCCTCTGATGGTTTCTTTCTTCCCTCCTCCTAAAAGCCACGTGTGGAAGGCAGGCACTGGGCCAGCTATCCGTGTTTGAAGCAGGAGCTTTATGCCTTGCTCTTAGGCAGCACGTGGGTGGGTGGCTCTCCTCTGGCCCCTTTCCCCTGGAGTCAGTGGCTCTGTCAGGGACAGTGCCCTGTGCAGTTGCTGAAAACCTCCCCCCGGTCAGGTCTCCAGGAGTCATTTCATTGAGCAACTTAAGGGTGTGTACACATGTCAACTCTTCCCAGTCCTGGAGACCACAGAAGACATGTTATTCTTCCCTGCTGCTGCTGCTAAGTTGCTTCAGTCGTGTCCGACTCTGTGCGACCCCATAGACGGCAGCCCACCAGGCTCTCCCGTCCCTGGGATTCTCCAGGCAAGAACACTGGAGTGGGGTGCCATTTCCTTCTCCAATGCATGAAAGTGAAAAGTGAAAGTGAAGTCACTCAGTCGTGTCCGACTCCTAGCAATCCCATGGACTGCAGCCCACCAGGCTCCTCCGTCCATGGGATTTTCCAGGCAAGAGTACTGGAGTGGGGTGCCATTGCCTTCTCCGATTCTTCCCTGAGATTTCCTTTATTTCTAATTCTTCCCTGAGAGGTAGGCTTTGAAACATTGCCATCCTCCTATGAGTTTTCCTGATTCACATGCACCATCCGTCTTTTAAAAGAGAGGTCGACACTATACTGCGGTTGAGCATTGGTGAGCACTGACCCTTCACAAGGCAGCCTGGGGAAGGAAGACTTCTGATGGACAGGAGACTGTGTTCTCGTTCCATCTGCTGGCTACTGGGTGGCGGTCAGCGTCAGGCGGTGAGCTCAACTCCTGATCCTCTGTTCTGGGGCTCCTTCGAATGGAGTGATGTTTCCACGCCTACCTCTTTGTGGTGTTAAAGGATAGCCTGAGGCATATTAAACATTTCTAGGGTTGGTTTGAGCAAAAATAGGTTTGAATTGAGCAATACCCAATTCCCAGAGGTTGGGAGTGCTCTGATGGTAGGAGCTGGGGAGAGACTTCTGTAAAGAAAAGCGCAGAAGCAAAGAAAGGAGCTGTCGACTGGCTCCAGCACGGAGCCTGGTTGGCTGCTTGTGCCGGGTTGTCCTTAGTGTTTTGATTTCATAACCTTGAGGCATTTACAGGCTTACATTTCCATTTGCTTACATAGGCAGCCACCTATGGCATTAGAAGCACCTCAGACTGATGGCCTCTGGGTTTAATTAATTTAACAGTGGATTAAGTGTGATCATCTGTGTGAAAACACCTTGAAAGTTAACAGCGGCCCACAGAAGCAAGGTAGCCCTAATACCTACAATGTTACATTAAATACTGCCAAGATACCTTCAGGGGAAAACAATAATTAACCTCATTAACAAAAGCATTAGTTGTTGTGCTAAATAGCAAAAGTGATCTATGACTATGTAGATAGTTTTCATTTATGGAAGATTTAAGAAGTCCAAGTTCAGTCAAATGGTGAGAGCTGTCATTAAATGCACTTAAGATGTAAACGTATTGTCTGTATCGGTCCATGGGCAGGAAACACATCACCTATTTGAATGTGGACAGTTAACATCCATTTTGCCAACAAGCACCCGTAGACTGATTACTATATACAGCATAACAAACTGAAATAAAGGAGGAAATGATTTAAGTTGAATTAACATACTTTGGCGGAGAAGGCAATGGCACCCCACTCCAGTACTCTTGCCTGGAAAATCCATGGATGGAGGAGCCTGGTAGACTGAAGTCCATGGGGTCGCTAAGAGTCAGACACGACTGAGTGACTTCACTTTCACTCTTCTCTTTCATGCATTGGAGGAGGAAATGGCGACCCACTCCACTGTTCTTGCCTGGAGAATCCCAGGGACAGCGGAGCCTGGTGGGCTGCCATCTATGGGGTCGCACAGAGTCGGACACGACTAAAGTGACTTAGCATAGCATAGCAACATACTTTGGAGAAGACTTTCATTTTCTGTGACAGTTCTTACTTGAAAACAACTACCCACTCCAGTACTCTGGCCTGAAGAATTCCATGGACTGTATAGTCCATGGGATTGAAAAGAATCGGACAAAACTGAGTGACTTTTGCTTTCGCTTTCAAATCTTTTTTGGGCCTCTTTTAAATGTAAAAACAGTTTAACATTACAAATATTTTGAAAGAAGAAATTACCTCCACTTTTCACAAGATAGCTTTACTTTTTTTGATTGTATATATTTTTAATCTCCATCCATAAACATGTACTTTTATAATAATTGTGCACTTATTTGGGCACTATTTTTTTTCTCAGCATGTTTTGTAGAGTCTACTTAAATCAAGTAATTGACATTAAAGATGAGCATTTTATACTTCTAGAGCAAGGTGCGGAGAAGGCAATGGCACCCCACTCCAGTACTCTTGCCTGGAAAATCCATGGACGGAGGAGCCTGGTAGGCTGCAGTCCATGGGGTCGCTAAGAGTCGGACACGACTGAGTGACTTCACTTTCACTTTTCCCTTTCATGCATTGAAGAAGGAAATGGCAACCCACTCCAGTATTCTTGCCTGGAGAATCCCAGGGACAGGGGAGCCTGGTAGGCTGCCGTCTATGGGGTCACACAGAGTCGGACATGACTGAAGCATAGCATAGAGCAAGGTGACTGCCTCAGTAAGAAAACTGAGAACTCCATGGCGGAACACAGTAGATGCTTTAGTTCTTGTTCACAGGCTGTTTCAGTGCCTGTTGTAAGCAGGCAGCCTTCTGCTGGGTGATTCAGAAGCCAGACTCCTTCCATCTTGGGGTTGCACCCTCTGCTCAGCCTCCTGAGTCCACTGCTGGGTCCACTGTGTGCTGCTGGCAGAGGGGCGTAGGGAGGGAGCAGGGGAGAGAGGCTATCTCTCAGATCCGGAGGCTGGGAATTCTAAGATCAAGGCATGGGCAGATTTAGTGTTTGCCTAGGGTCCACTTCGGTTCATGGATGCTCTCTTCTTGCTGTGTCCTCACATGGTGGAATGGACAGGAGAGCTTTTGGAGGTCTGTCTTATAAGGACACTAATCCTGTTCATGAGGGTTTTACCCTCATTACCTAATCACCTCCCCAAAGCCCGATTTTGAAATCCCATTGTTTTTCAGGATTAGGTTACAACACATGGGTTTTCAGGACACAGTCAGTCAGTCTATAGCAGAGGGTTTTTATGAGCCAGGCTTGGCAGCAGGCCACATCCCTTCTACTCACATGCCATTGGTCACAAGACAGTCATGTGACCACACCCAACTATGGGGAGGCTGGGAAATGTAGTCCAGCTCTATTTGGAAGGAAAGGATACAAATTTGAGGAACACAGGGCAGTCTGTCAGAATTTCTAATCTAGTTGCCATATACCAGATATCTTTAGTATTTTTCCTACATATGAATTGACATTTTACTATATAGAGCATTTGTTGAAATTGTATATATTGGATGTTTTTATAAATAGTTTCAGAAATAATATTGCAGTAAAGGATTTATTGATATAATGAATTTATTTCTGATAACTGTGTGTGTGTGCATGCATGCACATGCATCTCTTTAGCACTTGGTGTACTGTGCTATAATTAGTTGAATATGTATCTTTACTGTTGAGTTAGCCCAGTTAGTGCCTTGCATGTGGAAAGTGATCACTAAACACTGTGACAATGACTAGAACTAGATGAGATTTTTTACTAACTTTGGAAATGGCTAGAAACGGCATATTCTCTCCAGCTCGTTGCCTCATTCTTCTGATTAGTGCATGCTAGGGATGGCCACCCCTATCCCCTGGGGCTCACCCACAAGCCCTGGTTTAAGTACTTTTTCCCCCTTACTGGCCTGGTTTTAGTCCCGCTCACATTTCTCTATATTTCGGTGTTGCATATGTAAGTAGGTAGATAGATCAGATTAGACAAGGCTATTTTGAGACTCAGAGAACTGAGTTTCACAGAGTTTTATATAAAATATTGAGCTCTGTGGATGTTTTAAGCCCAGGGTTAGGGTTAGGGTTAGCCCAGGATCAAGAAGAGATGGTCATAGCTGGAGCCACTGGCCATCGTTGCCAGATCATGGCTGGATTCCCAAGCAGAGTGGCTCTGGCAAAGCTTAAGGCTTAGTAGGGGACTGACCTAGCCAGGGGTGACCCAAGATGTGACTGAAGTTCCACCAGACCCCATAGCCTCCTTTGTATTTAAATAACCAAACAAGCAGAGGACCAGGAAGTGTCTTCTGTTCTTTTGAAAACAACTTGTTTCTCTTGCTTTTGATTCTTCCTGATAGCAAAGCTGCCACACTCTCATTGTAGAGAAGTTGGAGAATGCAAAAACATGTAGAGTAGTATGGATAAGGGACCTATGCTTTGGGCTTCCTGGGTGGCTCAGTGGTAAAGAATCCGCCTACCATTGCAGGAGACTCGGCTTTAATCCCTGTGTTGGGAAGGTCCCCTGGAGAAGGAAATGACTACCCACTTCAGCCAGTTTATTCTTGCCTGGGAAATTCCATGGGCAGAGGAGCCTGATGGGCTACATAGAGTTAGGGGTCGCGAAGAGTTGGACACGACTGAGCGAACGCGTGCAAGATGTATAAAGTTCTTCAGTCTTGAGAAGTTGCGTTTATCTGTAGTGTTTCAATTGCTTATCTCTTCACCTTCCAGGCCAAGCCAAAGCTCATTGAGCCACTGGACTATGAAAATGTCATCGTCCAGAAGAAGACACAGATCCTGAACGACTGTCTACGGGAGATGCTGCTCTTCCCGTATGATGACTTTCAGGTGAGGGTAAATAGCACCGTGCGGTCGAGCTTTACAAATAGTTCTTTTTTGTCTCTTGGTTTATTGTTGGGTTAGTTCATTTAGGGAATTAAAAAGATGAAGAGATGCTATTTTAGGGAAAAAATCTATTGCCATTATCTTGTTCCAAGTGTTCCCTCATGACTTGATTTTTTATTGGTATTGTTTTACATATATGTGTTATATGTGTGTGTGTGTACACACACAGATATGAATATATGTTATGTGTGTGCATATCTGTGACTACGTGCATATTCATACGCATAAAACACACATACATATATAACACAAATGTTTTCTCAAGCATTTGTCTGTTATCTTGAATAGAAGTGGTATCAGTTCAGTCGCTCTGTTGTGTTCGACTTTTGAGACCCCATGGACTGCAGCACGCCAGACTTCCCTGTCCATAGTCTGAGCTAATTCTGTAGACACAAGTGCCTCCTACATCTTAGGAAATTTGTTTGAAGAGGATTTTAAGGGTTTTGCCCAGTGCCTTGGAGTCTTAAGGATGGGATTGGCTCAGAAGTGGCAGAAGGTTTTGTCAGGCATCATTTTAAGCTGTCACTTTGGGAGACTGCCTGGAGAGAGGCCCTGAACTGTGCGTGGGCTCACTGAGAAGAGTTTGGGGCTCCTGACATCCAGGAACGTCCTAACATGTTCCTCACTGATGCAGTGACAGGTGCTATTTCTGGGAACTCAGTAGCTGCCGGCAGGGCACTCAGCATAGCTTTTGTTGTGAGCAGCTCTTTAGATGGCTGCTTGAAGCCTTTCAGACTGTCCTGTGCTCAGTGACCCACAGCAGCTTCCAGGCCAGTGAGAAGTGATGGAACCCCAGTCGCGTTAGATGCTTGGCAGCCTGGAGTCACATCCATCCATTGGAGACTCCAGTTACTGCCCTTGCTGTCCTGGGATTTAACCTTGGAGCGTCCTTCTTCTCTACCTGATGCCGTTATCATCCTAGACTTCTCTGTCCTGAATTAAACTACCGCCCCCCGCCCCTGACTCTGCCTTTTTTTTGAAGCTTCTTTGATTCTTTGTTGTTTAATTTTAAAAACTAATATATGCTTGTAACAAACAAATAAGCAGATCCTATTGAAACACTTGACATTAAAAAGCCTTCCTTCCACCTTCTTTTTAATCCCACTCCCCAGAACATCACTTGCTATATATACAGTTTTCTATATGTTCAATTGTTTTTGGAAACTTCCATGTTAATAACAATCATCAAATCATATTCCTTGAAGTTTTTTTTCCCCCCATCAAATTTAAGAGCTTCCAGTTTACAACAAAGGTGAGAATTTTCACAAATATTCACTTGTTCAAACTTGTGAGAGATACTTGTGGAGAAAATGATGATTCTTTAGTTCTTTCCTGAAAAATTAGGAATGCCACAGAAATGAAATTGAGCATTAGTGGGATGTTCCACTGATAAATGGTTTCAAATCATGCCCCAAAATACAGTGCCCTTGAAAACTTCATTACAAGAATAGGTTACCCAACTAAAGGATGAATAAATGGAAACCTCAGAATGAAGTCTTTCCTCTGTGATTTTGACAACAGTTTTGTTAACATGAGGAGTTAAATTAGATGATTATAAATTAGACTCCATGTTGACATATTTTTCCTGCACTGTGCTCTGAGGAAGCTAAAGGTTATCTCAAGTTTCTTTGAGCGTGAAGTATTGGTATCTGTTCTTCTTAGTATCAGTTAGAGTAACAAAGTTATTTCTAGTTTTGCAGCCTAGAATGAAAAGTTTTAGTTGAAAACTGGAGATCCAGTTGCTTCAGAAACATACCAACCCCAGAAATAAGATACACTTATAATTTCATTTTTTTATCTCACCAACAGAGAACCTGGATGTTTAAGCAGTTGTAGAAACAGATGATTAAAACTTTGAGAAAAACTCCTTTTTTCCTTTCGCCTGTAACAACTTTTCTGGGGATACCAGACATAAATATTCTAGGAACAGCAAAGAACTCATTGACATTTTGCTAGCCAAGATTGATGAAGAGTGTTAAGTTCTGTTTAGGGGAAGCTTTTTCAAAGATTAAGGAGCTTGAATTTCAGCTTTGATCCCCATCACAGTAATTGCAATGGGCCACGTGGAAGTTTAGATGCTGCCGTTTTCTTTCTAGGTGTCCTCCTGTATCCTAGTCTGGGAAGGCCATGTGCTTTCTTGCTAAATTGTCTCAATGCTTTTATGACTATGTAGTTGGTTGATCCAGTGACATGTCTTAGTGATATCATGGATTTCTTCTGTCTCTCCCTGCATTTTTAGGCAGAATGAGGGCAGAATTATTATTGTATTATCAGAGGCAGAGGAAATAAATTAGACAGGGGCAAGTATTTTACTTCATGTGAAATCAAGGTAGCAAGCTGGTTAGGAAATGGGTCAACTAGTGAGCAAAACGCATAGTGGGGTTGAGTTGTAATCCTACACTTTCCAGTTAAACAATATTAGTTATTATATCATTATATATTATAATATATATTATTATATTATATTATTATTAATAAGATAATAGAATTTGGTGTGAAATTCTGTCACATATATTCAGAATGGTAATTTACTAAACTGTAGGTGTGTATAGCCGGAGAAGGCAATGTCACCCCATTCCAGTACTCTTGCCTGGAAAATCCCATGGATGGAGGAGCCTGGTAGGCTGCAGTCCATGGGGTCTCTGGGAGTCAGACACCACTGAGCGACTTCACTTTCACTTTTCACTTTCATGCTTTGGAGAAGGAAATGGCAACCCACTCCAGTATTCTTGCCTGGAGAATCCCAGGGACCGGGGGGCCTGGTGGGCTGCCGTCTATGGGGTCGCACAGAGTCAGACACGACTGAAGCGACTTAGCAGCAGCAGCAGCAGCAGGTGTGTATAGCAATGATACATTTATACAGGTCACGTGTAGACCTGTGTTGGTATTGGTCAGCCCCTAAGGATGTCTGAGAACGAACCTTGTAGAGAGAAGATTTGTTGTTGGATCTACTTGTCTAAGGTGGGAGGAGAGTGTTTAAAACAAAAAATCCTGAGAGACAGAAAGTCAATGTGAATTTCAAAAAGACAGTTCTCAGCTGTCAGAATATCTATGAAGTTTTATCTGCCAAGATTAGGGCAGGAATGCCGAAGCTCAGACAGCCCTCTCTAGCTGACTGCACCTGTGTTTTCAGAATCAGATTCTGGTGCTCTGGGGTCGTTCTGCTCTGTGTCTGCCCTGGCGTCCTGGTTCTCCTCCCCAGCAATATCTTCTCTTCTTTCCCAACCTTCTAGAATGTTTTCACCCATGAGGCCACTTCAGATTCCATGTCTTCTGAAGCTGTTAAAGTCCAAGTAATGTTTTCCATCTTCTCTTCGTTCTTCTAATACTTACTGTCTGCACTGTGTATCTGAACACTTAAGTACATTGTCTAGAGCTTTTCAGTAATGGCTTCTCATGCTTTCTGTCTTCAAGTGTCTCGACCCAGACTGTGGCCTTGAGGAAGGCTCAGGTACTCGGTTGGTGCCTCTTTGACCTCCAGACATTAGACTTTGGTGTTGGACATAAACTAACGAGGCATAAGGTTTGTAAGAAAGATATGAAAACAGTATGTCATATTCCACTTCTGAGGATATACCCAAAAGAATTGACAGCAGAGACTCAAAGAACTACTTGTACATCCCACATTCCTAGCAGGATTATTCATAGTAGCCAAAAGGCAGAAAAAAACCCAAGAGTCTATTGATGGGAGAATGGATAAACAAATTGCATGCATATGCACAATGGAATATTATTCACCCTTAAAAAGGAAGGAAATTCTGACACATGCTACAACATGGATGAACTTTGAGGCATTATGCTAATTGAAATGAGTCAAAAAGGAACAGATATTGTATGATTCCACTTATACGAGATACCTGGAGTAGTCAATTTATCAAGACAGAAAGTGAAATGGTGGTTGCCAGGAGATAAAGGGAGATAATTGTTTAATGGGTACAGTGTTTCGATTCCACAAGATGAAAAGAGCCCTGTGCAAGATGGAGAATGTTCTTAATGCTACTGAATTGTACTCTTAAAAATGGTTGAGATGTAAATTTTATGTTATGAATATTATGCCACAATGGAAAAAAAAAAAAAAAAGAGCAGGTTGTTATGAGATTTCTGTGCCATACAGATCTGAAATTGTTGTCTTCTAGAAGCTGTATGAGCAGTCAGGGTAAAGCGTGACTCTCTGAGGCTCATTCAATTGACATTTCAAGGTGTATTGTCAGTGTCAGATCTCTTCAACAAAAAAATTTAAAGGGAAAATGGGAAAATTATTAATAATTGGAAGCTCTAGAAATGTTCACTTTTGGAAATGTTTAGTTACAGGAGAATCCTAGAGTGTTCTCAGCATTGTATCAAAAAAATGTGGTTAATTCATTTTCCTTTAAACAACATCCTGATATTTATTTTTCCTCTGTTTCTTTTCCTCTTTGGCTTACATGAGCCTGATAAAGATCTACAAACCACTGACCTAAAAAGGAAACCAGGCCCCACTACTTACAAAGGGCTTGGACGTCCCTCATCTCATTTCCCATCTGTCCTTTTGAAAAGAACTTTTTTTTAATTCATGGTGTTTTGTCCTCACTTTTTATTATATGCTGCCAAAAAATAATTTCAATACTTTCTTTTGGGCTTTTTATTGCAAAGTGCTCTTTTGATATAATTCCTCAAAATTTTTATCAGTCTGCATTCAGTGGTCAGTGATGTCCATTTCCATGAGCATTGTGGTTTCTGGGATATTAGTTCATGTCGAGGACTGAACCTACCTGAAAAATCTGGATAAATAATGTTTCTGAATTGACATTGGCCAGACCCTCAGGAGATAAGGATTTTAATTCTACATCAGATAATGCCTTTAATGGAAAACGGTGACAGGTCTTTTTTATCTTTTTTTTTTTTTTATCATCAACTATGTCTTAAAAAGAAGAGCTTAGTTTTTTGGACAGCACTGATCAGCTGAGTTGAAGAGTGTGTTTATTTAGCATATAGTCTGTAGTTATACTGATTGTGCAAAGGGCTCAGACAGGGTTCTTACTTTTGAATTGCTCAAAACTTAGGAAAGGAGCTACTGAATTCATGTTAATAACAAGAAGGAGAATGTGACTAGTATCAGGACAGATTGAATCCCATGGAAATTTATTTCTGGAAGTTTAAGATAGTGGGACGTCCAGGTGCTGAGTCCTTCGTGCTTGTGTGCCTGCTACGCCGCTTCTGTCGTGTCTGATGCTTTGCAGCCCTATAGATTGTAGCCCACCAGGCTCCTCTGCCCATGGGGTTCTCCAGGCAAGGATACTGGAGTGGGTTGCCATGCCCTTCTCCCGGGGCTCTTCCTAACCCAGGGATCCAACCCGTGTCTCTTATGCCTCCTGCATTAGCAGGCAGGTTCTTTACCACTAGCGCCACCTGGGACACCCTTAGTGGTTGGAAATGCAGAGGTCCAGCCTAAGAGCCAAGCCAGGGTTACTGATCTGGGCTCACCCACAGAAACATGAGACAGCAGTCAGAGGGACCAAGCGCTTGAGGGTGCCCTCAAGGGACTGGATCTTGGGGAGCACCTTCACCTAGGAGGAAGGGAGGTGAGTGAGAATCAGACAGAAAGTGGGAGGAGGACCAGGAAAGCAAGGGGCCCTGGAAGGCAGCGAGAGGGCTTTGAAGAAGGCAGGCAGAAAGAGCCAGTGGCCCCGCACTCCTGCCGCTGAGGTGGGAGAGTGGTCCTCGGTGCCGATAACCCAGGCGTTGCTGTCTTTGTTGTTCAGTCACTCAGTCGTGTCCGACTCTTTGAGACCCCATGGACTGCCACACGC
Organism: Bos indicus x Bos taurus; assembly: GCF_003369695.1. Taxonomy (NCBI): domain Eukaryota; kingdom Metazoa; phylum Chordata; class Mammalia; order Artiodactyla; family Bovidae; genus Bos; species Bos indicus x Bos taurus. Next base: position 75,464,425 of record NC_040087.1, on the reverse strand, counting down.
CGGGCTTCCCTGTCCTTTACCATCTCCCGGAGCCTGCTCAAACTCATGTCCATTGAGTCGGTGATGCCATCCAACCATCTCATCCTCTCTCGTCCCCTTTTCCTCCTGCCTTCAGTCTTTCCCAGCATCTAATGAGTCAGCTCTTTGCATCAGGTGGCTGAAGTATTAGAGCTTCGGCTTCAGCATCAGTCCTTCCAATGAATAGGCATGTCGTTCCAATGAATAAGCATCCTAGGCATTGTTGCCTAGGATGGTCGTTTCCTGCTAGGGCTGAAGAATTGACTGAGCGGAGCACAGAGGTCAGCGTTGAATAATAGCAGAGAGAAGGAATCCTCATGACTCAGAGCAGTAACAGGAGGTTTTGATCAGGATTGGGGAAATGAGAGAACAAGCTAGGAAGGGAAGCCCAGGAGTGAGGAAGAGGCCGAAGAGTTATGAGGGATGTATTTGGAAGTGAGGGCTCTTCAGAGGAATCTGTGGGGATGGAATGAAGGGTCTTTACAGGAAGAGTTTAGGAAGGAGAGAGAGTTCTATCTCTACTCGGGAGCAGAGGATTGGGTATTAGAGAAATTGAGAGGCGGATTGGGCTAAGGGAGGGAATGTCATGCTGGCCTGGTGAAGAACAGCCCGGGGGAGGGTTCGAAAGGGCAGGGGATGGGGAGGGTGTGGCAGCAGGTCAGCCCCCTACTGCTGTCACCGTGGCCGCAGCCCTCATCCTTTCTTACCTTGGTTAATCCAATCAAGTCTTCCAGGTCCTGTCCTTGCCCTCTTCCCGTCTGTCCTAACAGCATAGCCAGGGTGATCTTTTGAAAAGTAAGCGATTGGCAGGTCTGATCACCTCACGCCTGTGTTCAAAGGCCCTCAGTGAAGTCTTACTGTGGCTTACTGTGTTATCATCACTGCCTCCGGCCCACTCTATACTGCAGCCCCGCTGGCCTCCCTGGGGCTCCTCTGGGAGCCTCCTGCCCCAGGGCCTCTTCTCAGGCTGTTCCCTCTGCCTGATGCGCTCTTCACCCAAGCTCTCCCCCACCTCCCAGCAGGCCTCCCTCCAACCCTTGCACCCTGGTGGAGCCCTTGCCCTCTGCCAGGCCCTCCACCTGCTTCTGGGCCTTCTGGCTGTACCCAGCGCAGTCCAACTGACGTGGCACCCAGGTGGGTGCTCCAGCCCTCCTCGCTGCCCCCCTGGCACCCCTCTGGGTCCTGTGCTCTGTCCTGGCAGAGAAGGCCCATCCCACAGTGGAGCGGGGCCAGTGCCGCGCTCCCGTGGGCAGCTCTCGGGGGCGTGATGATGTGTGTTCTGCTTTCTGTTAGGGAGCTTCGGCATTTACGCAGAAGGTGGGGTGAGGCTGCCCCAGCAGCTGGGCAGCCCCGGGAGCTGCGGCACCTCCTGCAGAAACCTTTAGAGAAAACATCTATCAGGTTGATCTCTGTGTTTACCTAGCACTTCAGACATCTTCATTTTTCCTCAAGACAGCTTGGTGAAGCAGTAGCTTTTTTTTTCCCCCCACCACACAGGCAATGTATGGCATGATTTTTGTTAGAAACACTATGTGGTGCTTAGGAAAACTTGTTATTGAGCAGGGAGTTGAGATTACCTACATAAATAACTAGATGAAATAAAACACACACACACTCACAATATCACCTGCATAAGTGAGTCTAAGATTTGATTTTCTCAGGTGGAATGAAAGGTATTGGATGGATCTGGAAGTCCATTACCGAAGCAGTGTCTTCCCCATATCAGGCCACAGTTTCTTTCCTTCCTCCTTCCCTCTTCCCTGGTGGCTCAGCTGGTAAAGAATCCCCCTGCACTGCAGGAGACCCCAGTTTGTTTCCTGGGCCGGGAAAATCCCCTAGAGAAGGGAATGGCTACCCACACCAGTATTCTTGGGCTTCCCTTGTGGCTCAGCTGGTAAAGAATCTGCTTGCAATGCGGGAGCCCTGGGTTCAATCCCTGGGTTAGGAAGATTCCCCTGGAGAAGGGAAAGGCTACCCACTCCTGTATTCTGGCCTAAGAATTCCATGGACTGTATACTCCATGGGGTTGCAAAGAGTCAGACATGACAGAGCAGCTTTCCCTTTCCCTCCCTCCCTCCCTTCTCTCCCTCTCATTCTCTCTCTCTTTCTTTCTCAAATCTTCGCTTATTAAAAATAATGGGGTTTTTTTAGCTGACATTTTAAATAGGTCTGAGAGAATGATGACACTTCCACAGTGAGTGGAACTGGTTAAGCACAGACCATCGAGTAACCAATGAAGAGCAGAAGGATACTTCTATCTGTGTGATTAACGTACATGTCTTAGGTTATTAAACACAACGAACAGGCATTGATACGGGAAGATTTGAAGCAAGATGCAATCTTTGGACAGTGCAAGCAGGTGGAGGGCTATTTGTACTGTCTGTCTACCATTCATTGGAAGTCATTCTTTATTATAGTTATTTGTAAGTATAAGACCTTATTATTCTCTCCCCAAATAGAAAATAAAATCTCCACGAGAGTGGCAAACTATAGTCACTGGGTTTTTATTATAAATCATAGTGGTGTTTTTTTTTTAAATTCACCTTTGCATTTGCGATGTTCCTATGACAGTGTTTTTATCCATGGTAGGCACTTAATATGTCTTGAATAAATGGATGGATTTGGAATCTCAACACCAGCTGCCTTTGAGGTCGTAAAAGCCTAGCTCAAGGTGATGGATGAGGGAGACAGAAGAGGGGGAAATGTGTCTGCATGCAACAACAAAACCCCCAAGTCCTTGAAGAAAATGCAAACTGAGGTTTGGGCCTCAGAATTATCAGATGCCATTTAACATATTACTGGACACACGCTTGGGGCTTCCCTGCTGGCTCAGTGGTAAAGAATCCACTTACCAATGCAGGAGACATAAGTTTGAACCCTGGGTCAGGAAGATCCCCTGGAGGAGGGCATGGCAACCCACTCCAGTATTCATGCCTGGAGAATCCTGTGGACAGAGAAGCCTCTCGGGCTACAGTCCCTGGGGTCACAAAGAGTCGGACACAACTTATTGACTAAACAACAAGAGGCACACTCTGTGGTTCCTGCAACCTGAACAGGTCCTGCTGTGTCCGCCCCTCTGCCTGGCCGAGCCCAGGTCCTGCTGAGTGTCCTGCTGGGGCCTGAGCGGCCTCGTATCAGCAGCACCTGGAGGGTGGGCCCGAGGCCCCTGAGGACGAGTTCAGGGAGCTCCACGAAGTCCCCTGATGGCAGGAGACCTCCAGTCAGGACTTCCCCGTCTGCTCAGCATTTTATCTGGAAAGCGTAACCTCCGCTCCACTGTGATTGAGATGGACTCTGCCTGGCCTGCCAGCTGTGGAAGTGCTGCCCCGACAGGACTACCGTGATGACGGTGCTCACAGAGGGGTCTGTGTGAGGTTCCCCTTCACGCAGGAGTGAGACCTTACATGTGAACGGAGGAGTGTGCCTTCCTAAGGCAAGCCCTGAAAGGAACCTTATTGGGATATTGGAATTATATAAACAGTGGACATGTTTTAACTTGACACATATTAACTATTTGGGCTTCCCTGGTGGCTCAGTGGTATAGAGTCCACCTGCCAATGAAGGAAACATGGGTTTGATCCCTGGGTTGGAAGATCCCCTGGAGAAGGGAACGGCTACCCACTGCAGTATTCTGGCCTGGAGAATCTCCATTCACAGAGAAGCCTGGCAAGCTACAGTCCATGGGATCTCAAAGACTCAGACTTGACTGAGCGACTAGACAACAACATATTCACTATTCACTATACAGGCGTTCCCACAAAGTGAAAGTGAAGTCGTTCAGCCGTGTCCGACTCTTTGCGACCCCATAGACTGTAGGCTACCAGGCTCCTCTGTCCATGGAATTTTCCAGGCAATAGTACTGGAGTGGATTGCCATTTCCTTCTCCAGGGGATCTTCCCAACCCAGGGCTCGAACCCAGGTCTCCCACGTTAGAGACAGACGCTTTACTGTCTGAGCCACCAGGGAAGACCAAAGGTAGGGTCTTTTTAACAACTAAAATTGCATTCTAAAGAAGACACAGACAACTAGAAAATAAAAGAACTTATTCTTGCCCACTCCTTCCTCAAGGCTTTGTTACTGAATGGAATGCTAGGTGCTCTAGGCACCAGGGTGGGCTTCCCTTGTGGCTCAGCTGGTAAAGAATCTCCCTGCAATGTGGAAGACCTGGCTTGATCCCTAGGTTGGGAAGATCCCCTGGAGAAGGGAACAGCTACCCACTGCAGTATTCTGGCCTGGAGAATTCCAGTCGGACACAACTGAGCAACTTCCACTTTCACATTTCACTTCCCTAGGCACCAAGGTAGGGGTAAGACCTGAGATACAGTCATCTGGTTCTAGATTTTAGCCCCAGTCTGTCTGTTAGTAATCTGGGTATTTTGGTAAGCAAGAAACCATCCTAAAATTCACTTTTCTTAACCTGTTATTCAGCGGGTACATTTGCCCTAAAATCTGGGTTCTCATTAGATGTATGAGAATCCACAGAGGCAGCACCGTTCACGGAAGCTGTCTGCACCCCTGACCAGTGTCCTCTAGGCGGCACAGAGCGGGTTGAGTGACCAGGGTGCCTATCAGAGCGTGCTTCCTCTCCTCTAGTAGCATCGTTTTGTTTTTGAGGGTGGGAGTTTTTAGTTGCAAAGTCATACGATGTGGAGAGCAGGCTGAGCCCTTACTCATGGGGAAGCTGGCCCTGCCACTCGTTCCCTGGCTGCTCCTGGTCTTCTGGGCACCCTCTCTCTCTCTCCATCCTCACCTGTGCAGTGATACTTAGGAAGTGATTAAAAATGAGCCTCTTTGTTTAATACCAACCCCCATCTCTCTAAAAACTGAACTTAATTGATGAGTCCAGTCACTAAGTATTATGAACATTTAACTTAGTTAGAATTTACTGCACTTGAATAAGCTGTTATGTCATATATAATCTGGGGGGGGGGGTGGGTTGCAAGGTAGCAGAATGAAATTTTTATGACTCTCAAAGGTCTGCTGACATTTATAAATGTACATATATGTCACTTTAGGAAACAGGACATTATGCATTGACAGAGCTACTTGATGTCTCACCAGTTGCTAAGACAGTGTCTCATTTGGAGCCTCAAGTGATCTTTCTTTTTTTAAAAAAATTATTTATTTTTGGCTGTGCGGGGTCATCGTTGCCGTGCACAGTCTTTCTCTAATTGTGGCAAGCGGGGGCTACTCCTGTTGCAGAGCACGGGCTTCAGGAGTCACAGCTCTAGGAGCACAGGCTCAGCACTTGCGGCACGCAGGCTTCGTTGCTCCGGGCACGTGAGATCTTCCCAGACCAGCGATTGAACCCGTGCAGATTCTTATCCACTGTACCACCAGGGGAGTCCACCTCAAGTGATCTTACAACTAAACAAGACAGCCTCCATTTAAAAGTCCCAATGACGCATTCACCCAGACATTTATGTTACTAAAGGTGTTGGAGAAGCGAAGATGACTAGCACAGTCTGCGGTTCTTGAGTCTGGTAGGCGATACAGCAAGGTTTTTTGAGTCGTTTTAGCAGAATCGCTTGCTGTGTGCTGCGGGAGGTGGGAGTGAGCCGCTCCACCAGCCAGGCAGAGGGGGCCAGTTCCTTAGGGAGTGAGAAGTAGCTTGTGTGCTGGAGGGTGGAAGAAGGGCAGGAGGAGAGTCCAGGAAAGTCAGTACCACTGGTCACCAAAGGCCTTAGGTCATGCTGAGCAGTCTGGAGTTTAATCTGATGGCATTGAGGGGGTCACTGAAAGAATTTAAGCTGAGACATTGACACTATGGATGAGAGTTTTAGAAAGATGACTGACATCTGTGCAGAGGGGTGGCGGAGGGAAGGTGGGCCTACTCGTCGGGGAGGGTGCACACTGAGGGTCACACAAGAGCGCCCTAAATCGTGTGTTGTCATGGCAACGGACAGCAAGGAAAGTCCTTGAAGCCACAAGGTGACACTGTGAGGGAACCGAGACCGTTAAAAGATAGAAGCTAGGGGACCGTGCAGGGGCTGGTAAAGAGGAGCTGTCAGAGGCAGAGAGATGTCCACTTCTCTGTCCACATCAGGCTTGTCCTTGCGATGTTTTAATTCATTTCTTGGGCGTTTTGTTGTTGTTTGTTTGTTTTTGATGTGGGCCATTTTAAAAGCCTTTATTGGATCTGTTACAATATTGCTTCTGTTTTTTGTTTCGGTTTTTTGGCCGTGAGGCATGTGGGATCTTAGTTCCCCGACCAGGGATTGAACCCGCATCCCTTGGCCTGGAAGGTGGAGTCTAACACTGGACCTCCAGGGAAGTCCTGGGAGTTTGTCTTTTTTGTTTGTTTGTTTAAATCCCTTTAGAAACCTAAATGGGAATCTTTCTCCCGACTCTTGTCTGGTCCCAATGCTTTGTTTGTTTCCTTGATTATTAGTGAATTAAACACTGAAAATCCTCAGGAAACTGCCTCCCTGGAAATGGACTTGTCTGATCTTCATGGAACACTGTGGGTCTGCGGCCAAGCTATGATCTCCGCAGTGAGATGTGGGGAACGCCCTGGGTAAATTTCAGTTTCCAGCGTAGCTTGGGATTGAATCTTCTCAAAAGCGAGTCATCTGCTCTGAAACAAATGCCTCTGCCAGATATCTGGAAAGCTTCCATTACTGCTGTGCCCAGTAAGTGGCAGCGAAGTCCCCAGCCTCGTCCAAAGGGAGGTCTAACACCGCGCTGGATTCGCAACGTTTTACTGCACTGACAGACGCATTCAAGGGGGCATTTCCGGCAGATTCGCAGGGACCCAGAGACGAAAGGAAGTGGGTGTTGGGCGCTGTCTCTCTAGCAGGGGATAGTTGAAAATGTATTTGGCCCAGCTGACCACAATAGAAATTCTACCCAGGGCTTAACTCTTTAGCGAGGGAGAGGGGCTGGGCCCCAGCGACGCCCGCCTGGGAACTCAGCCCTCCTGGGCTTCCGTTTCTCACATGCCCACTTGCCTCCTTTCACAGAGCCCTGGCCCCTCCCACCCCCACTCCAAGGGTGCCCTGCTCCTCCTGGTAGACCAGAGTACTCCTTCTCCGGCAAATGCATTTGAAGGGCTAGCTCTGCTAAGAAAATGGAAACAAACTTAATAATCAACGCAAGTACAGGTGCTTCCCAGGTGGCTAGTGGTAAAGAACCTGCCTGGCAACGCGGGAGGTGTAAAAGACACGAGTTCAGTCCCTGGGTCGGAAAGATCCCCTGGAGGAGGAAATGGCAACCCACTCCAGTATTCTTGCCTGGAGAATCCCACGGACAGAGGGGCCTGGTGGGCTACAGTCCACGGGGTCGCAAAGAGTCAACTGAACATGACTTAGTGACTGATCTCACACACACAGACACACAGTTCCTTCATTTGGGATTACAGACAGGAGAGGTTGCCTGCTAAGACAGTCCACATCTTAGCCTGGCGGTGGGTTGGAGCTGACAGATCTGGAGGCCTGGTGGAGGCCTGGTGGGCTGGACTGTCTAGCAGGTGGTCAGAGTGGGCCTGGGGCCCTCTCCTCTCTGACTTTAGGCCATCTCCAGGCCCCAAGATCCATCTTAAAGACAGTGGGAGCCTAGGTATTCCCTTCTGTCTCTCTGCTCTGCAGCCATACCTGCTAACCGGTTGCCAGGGAGGATCCTCTGCACCTCTTCTAACTCTGTCTCATCTGGTGCACTAGGGCCCTGCCTTCCTTTAAGGCTGTTCTGCTCAGGACACCTGAGGAGCCGGCTCTGAGCCCCACACTCCCTCCTGGGCTGCCAGTGGTGTTTGTTTTTCTCCCTCAGGGCGGAGACTCCCAGCCCTGTGCTCCTTTGAACCAAGAGATGGGGAGAGTCTTTGTGGATCTGCACAGCTGGGTCGAGTTCCAGGCCACCCACTTCTCTGGGATCTTGTCTCCAGCTCATTGTTCCTGTGTCCCAGGGGGAGGGTGGGCCTTTTGTTTCAGTGTCTTAATTGAAGTCCTATAAAATAATGATATTTTAAACACCCAAGAGATATGCCTACTTCCCACAAGGAATGAAGAGGGTTGTTTAATGCCCATTATAAAATGATTAATAAAAAAATCAGATGCCCTACGAATTGAGAGGATTAGAAAAATAAAGAAATGATGATACAAAAGAACATCTTTGTTAATACTAACAGCCTGTATTTAAGTCAACACAGTGAATCTCCCCTCCTTATAATCCAATTCCTTTCATAAAAACACATTAAAACTATTCCTTTAAGAAAATAAGTGGGATAATATGACTGAAAATCAAAAAAGGTATTCATCTTGTTTGTGGACATCTTTTAAGTTTTTAGTTTCTCAAAGAGCAATTCGTAGTGCTCAGATAATACATCATTTGTGGAGAGAGAGACAGAATTCCATGGAACTGTGGAGTTTTTAAACCACAGAGGAAACCTGGAGATCCTAGAAAACCTTGGATGTGGAAGGTTAAAACTGTCCTCCAAGACCATACAGCTAATTAGAGGCAGAGCTCAGATGAGAACTCAGGTTTCCTGGCCCTCAAGTCCAACCTCTTTCCAAGATCACTTCTCAAATTCTTCCGTAGGAAGTTTAATTAAATTATGCGCCTCACATTGCTTGCGGTTTGAAACATGAGCGCCTTGGTATCCCGGCTTCAGTGGGGTCAGCGTGGCGTGTTAGACCACACTGGTGCAGGAAAGACGGAGCCCTGGCCAGGTTGGGGGCGGGAAATTCATTAGTAAGAGGGATTCCAAGTTGAAGCTAAAGAAACAGGGCCGTGGCAGGCCATCAGGGAAGAGCAGTGAGTGGTGAAGAAGAGGAGCAGAAGATGCCAGGAAGCCTGGGCTGGGGCCCAGGTGTGGAAACATGGTACCCTTCAGAGGCCCTGATTCCTTGGGCTAAGCATCCCACTTTCCATATGTGGCTCATAGCTATTCAAGTGACCCCTGTTTTTGGAGGGAATCATGTCAGCCAAGATAAAAAAGTTTATAAAATAAAAAAGTCTCTATTTGAAATTTGGCCTTCCAAACTAGACGTGGCTATAGTCATAAAATGTAATCTTCCTATTGGGGTCCGGAGGTACCTCTGCATTTTATCATTTCACTCCATTAAAAAAAAAGTTCAGGGACTTCCCTGTTGGTCCAGAGGTTAAGGCTTCGCCCTCCAACACAGGCAGTGCGAGTTCGATCCCTGGTCAAGGAGCTAAGGAACCCACATTTCTTGTGGCCCCAAAACTGAAACATAAAAAGCAGTATTGTAAAGGTTTCAATAAAGACTTAAGAAAATACAGCTTTAAAAAAATCCAATAAAGCCAATAAAGGCTCTCAGGTGTTCATGCATCGTTATGTAAGCCCTTTGGAAGAGAACTTCACCTTTTCCTCCTCCTCTTGCAGTCCTAGTAAGTTTCCTTTTTAATTAATCTTAAAATTTTGTGAAAGGTCTCATAAGACTCATGTCCATGCTTGGCCAAGGTGATTAAGGATTTCTGTGAGTCAAGCACTGCCCAGATTTAACCTAAGTAACAGTATTGACTGGAAATGATTTAATCTATTATAGTAGCTGGAAGAAGACTGTTATTTTTAAACTGTATTTTGTGCTATTAGATTTATATCCCAAAGGTTGTCTGAAATGCTATGTTTAGGTTCAATTTTCAGATTTTATCACACTTCATAGTGTGTAATTTTTTTTCTCCCTACCCCTTGCACAAAAAAGACTTGTACCTTTTTCAGTAGAAAAAGGGGCCACCTGAGGCTTTCCAGGTGGTGTAGTGATAAAGAACCACCCTTGCCAATGCGAGAGACATGAGTTCGATCCCTGGGTGGGGAAGATCCCTTGAAGGAGGAAACGGCAACCCACTCTGGTATTCTTGCCTGGAGAATCCCATGGACAGAGGAGCCTGGTGGGCTACAGTCCATGGAGTCACAGAAGAGTCAGACATGACCTAAGCAACTTAGCACACACGCACCCCTTCTACATTGACTTTTTAGTAGAGTGGCAATGATTTATTTCCAAACAAAGGAATGGTACTAACGCTCTTTAAATGTCCACCTTGGTGTTGATTTATATAAAGTGGCTACAGACCTGTTTTTTAGCAGGAATATGATTTTAATGAGTGGAAAAGAATACCACAGCAATGAAAAAGAGAACTAAGCTCATTTTTGAGATGAATTTTAGTCTTCATTGAGTAGAAATCAGATATTGATTTGGAGTCTGTTGTAAGTCAGATAAATGAAACTACAGAAATTTAATGTGAATTGATTTGACATCCAATAGACTATTACCTGAATGTGACTTTTAATACATAAAATATATGGAGAAATTAAAATAGAGCATTCAGTTACTTATGCGACAGTCTTCCCTTGTCAATTCCCATAATGGACCAGAGGACTTTTTGAAATAATAGGGAGGAAAGCTGCAAGTAATGGATGATTATTGGTAGGCTCCTATTTCTATCTCCATTGACTGTTTTATCCATTCATTTCTTGAAACATTTATTGAGTACTTAGCAGATAGAAAGATACATCTTCTGCCCTCAAAGGAACCCAGAGTCTGGATGGAAGGGGAAAAAAGGACATGTGTCTGCAGAAGGGTTTTGGGTAATGGAGTCAGAGATTGACGAGCTATCAGAGGGTGCCTCGGGAGGTGTGGTTTATAAGGTCACCAAGGTCTGGGTTCAGATCTCGACTTTCAAACCCCGGAGACTGGGTTTGGGCTGGTGTGACCAGAGTTGTTTGGGCTCAGTGGAAATGACTTGTAGCAGCTAACTATGAGAGAACAAACCAGAAACCATTTGATACTGTGCACTGACAGCTAGTGGGCTTCCCTGGTGGCTCAGCTGCTGAAGAATCTGCCTGCACTGAGGGAGACCTGGGTTCCATCCCTAGGTTGGAAGATCCCCTGGAGAAGGGAACATCTACCCACTCCAGTATTCTGGCCTGGAGAATTCCGTGGACTAGATAGTCCATGGGGTTGCAAAGAGTGACTGAGATTCGACATGACTGAGCGACTTTTACTTCACTTCACTTCACTTCCACTTTCACTTCAATTCACTGAGAACTAGAATTAATCAGCAGATCAGAATACATTGATTGGCTGTGTGTTCTCTGATTAGGAGAGTTGACATGGGAGTTACAATAAACAAGTGACTTGGTGAGACTAGACTGGAAGCAAAGGCAACAAGTGGAAAGACCTTGGCAACCGGTGGTATCAAACAGTGACTCCTCATTGGAACCAAGTCCAGGAGTCCCCCGGGGGGTCCCAGTCTTTCCTATTAGATGGTAACAAAGACACTGACAGAAGGGCTCTGGTCATACGAACCCAGTTCTTTCTGTTGGCCCATTCTTTCCTTATAAAACCATTGGCTAAGCTATAGGTTGGTGCAGTTTTAGAGTCATGTACTTAAAGCCTAAAGAGTTCTAGGCATTTTCCTTTGGCATAGAATGTGTTTTTTAATTCTAAGACTAAATGGGTTTGTTTTTTTGTGTGTACACACACACACACACACACACACACACACACACACAGAGTTAATCTCATCTATTATGACTTGATTTTGTTACTTTGACTTTCTAAGGGTAGGGTTATCTTCACATTTCTCTTCCTTTCCATACTAAACACAACTTGTACTCATCCTGTGAAGTTTAACTGAAGCATCTTTGCCTCGGTGCACATCTTCTTGGCGTTCTCTTCTCCTCCCTGTTGGATTTGGACTCTGCTACTCTTTCGTCTCATTCCAGCCTGTGATTTTGTGTTCTTCTTTCCTACACCTTTCTGGTATGGTGGGTGGTTAGAAACACATGGTTGATTGGTTTAATTATGCCCAATGCTCTCTTATCTGTTAAAGGTCGTCTGTCTTTAATGATTAAAGTTGCTTTCTTTTTAGAATGAGAGCATAATGTCACTTTGATCCACACACACACACACACACACACACAAAAAGGTTCATTTCCTATTTCTCACCTTAAAGAAATATTTGGAAAAGTGTCACATAATTAAAGTTTCTTGAGTTGTTAATTCCACCAGGAAAATTCTATAGTAAATTTTCTTTCTTCCTGATGATGTGATGGGGATTGGGCCAGAAATGACCCTAAAAGTCCTATTTCTTGGCCTGAGTTATTTCATGAACATTTTAAAAGTCTGATAATTAATTTTTAAAAAATCTTGAGAGAACCAAATAAATCAAGATAAGGACACAGTAAGTGAGGATACAGAATATGTCCTCCTTTGAAGTATATGGGCCAGAAATGACCCTAAAAGTCCTATTTCTTGGCCTGAGTTATTTCATGAACATTTTAAAAGTCTGATAATTAATTTTTAAAAAATCTTGAGAGAACCAAATAAATCAAGATAAGAACACAGTAAGTGAGGATACAGAATATGTCCTCCTTTGAAGTGTATGTAATTTCTTTATTATACCTGACTCTTAGCACTTTTGACAATCTCTTCTAATGTGTGACTTTCAAGCTTTTGGAATAGATTATGCCTCCAGTGCTTACTGTCACTCATCTCTGTGGCCTTTCGTGGAACCAGGTGTATAATAAGGGTCACTGTTTGTGACTTTCATGAAGAAACCAAGGGCCAGTGTGTTGAAAGCCCTCCTGGAGGAGGCTGAATGAATCAACAATTCACCTGTAAAGGACTTAGGTAGAGAACAGAGTTCCTCGCTTCCCTTCCTTTAGCCTGCTGCTGCTGCTAAGTCGCTTCAGTCGTGTCCAACTCTGTGCGACCCCACAGACGGCAGCCCACCAGGCTCCCCCGTCCCTGGGATTCTCCAGGCAAGAACACTGGAGTGGGTTGCCATTTCCTTCTCCAATACATGAAAGTGAAAAGTGAAGTCACTCAGTCTGTCTGACTCTTTGCCACCCCATGGACTGCAGCCCACCAGGCTCCTCCGTCCCTGGGATTTTGCAGACAAGAGTACTGGAGTGGGGTGCCATTGCTAAAGGAGGCTTATTCTAAAAGTTGAATTTGATTATTTTCAAAGATGGACACAGTGCAAGTAAAGAGTGAATACAGGTGAAGTGGACACAACAGGGGGTAAATATAGGCAAGAAATAAGATTATTAAAAAAATGTATGCCCTTTATACCCTGAGAAAACCATGGTTGAAAAAGACACTTTTACCCCAGTGTTCATTGCAGCACTATTTACAGTAGCTATGACATGGAAGAAAGCTAGATGTCCATCAACTAATGAATGGATAAAGAAGCTGCGGTACATATATACAATGGAATATTACTCAGCCATAAAAAGGAACACATTTGAGTCATTTTTAATCAGGTAGATGAACCTAGAGCCTGTTATATAGAGTGAAGTAAGTTAGAAAGAGAAGAAGATCATATTCTAAAGCGTGTATATGGAATTTAGAAAAGTGGTGCTGATGAACCTATTTGCAGGATCGTAATGGAGATACACAGAGAACAGATTTGTGGACATGGCGGGAAGGAGAGCATTGGACACATTGAGAGAGCAGCATGGAAGCATACACAGTACCCTATGGAAAACAGAGAGCAGTGGGAATTTGCTCTATGACTCTGGGAACTAGCCTGGAGGGGTGGGATGGGGTGGGAGGTGGGAGGGAGTTTCAAGAGGGAGGGAACGTGTGTATACCTGTGGTGGCTTATGTTGTTGTATAGCAGAAACTGATACAATATTGTAAAGCAGTTGTCCTTCAATTAAAAATAAATTGTTAAACAATGTATGCCCTGGAGTTCTTCCCCTGTGCTGAAGGGGGAGGGACCACAGATTTTACCCTAAGTTTCCTCCAGCCTTAGAAAGAAGAGAAACAACTGGACAGAGGCTGGGCAATCCCAGCTTAGTAATTAGCCCAAAGATGGATTCTGTCAACACGATGGTTTCACGTGTGCTGTTTTTATAGCTATGATCTGTTGATAGTAACCCAAGAATTACAGTCCATAGGAGGAAAAAAAAAAAAAAAAATCTAGAACATTCCTTTCTGAAACCCAGGGCCTGGTTATCTCATACTGACACTACAATCCCTTCCAAATAGCATTAATTAGGGTAGATTAATTAGGTAGATTTGCTGCCTAAAGTGAGACTTTTTATTCTTTAAAGTATGCGTTTAAGCCTCATGACATAAGAGCAGTTCCAAGTTATAGGTGGTAAGATAGTGTTCACAAATTGCAGATTTAGTCAACAAACATGGATTAAGGACCTGCTGCGTGTCCCACTGGGGATGTGGCAATAAATAAGAATGGGTGTAAAAGGCAGGTAAGAGGTGGCTGTACAACAATGTGAATGTGTTTAATGGCCCTGAACCTGGACACTTAAAATGGTTCAAATGGTAAATGTAGTGTCTGACTTACCACGATTTTAAAAAGGCAATTAAGGCAAGTAAAAGGCAACACAGTGGTTCTAGATCAAGCACGTGGGGCGGGGGAGTGTGAGGGTCTCTGAAAGTGGCCTCTTCCCTGCCTGCAGGGGGTCCCTGGGCCCTGCGGTGCAGAGGAACTTGGGAGCCACTGCCTTCACCTTTTGCACTTTAAGGAGCCTGCTGGGGTCTGGGGTCTGCAGCGCCTGACCTGAGGCGGAAGGGGAAGGGCCCGCTGCCCCGAGAGGCCAGCGCCTTTCGGTCTCCACTCATCAAGGCTCACCCTGGTGCTCTCCTTCACAGACGGCCCTCCTGAGACGACAGGACCGGTACCAGCGCTCCACCGTGCCCCACAACGCGCTGCAGGACGCCCAGAGCCTATTTGTGACAGAGGTAATGTGCTGCTTCTACACTAGCTCACGTGTTAACTAAGTGATTTTTCTCTAGTGCCACCTCCCCCTTTAAAGATTTCAGTGGTATTTTCAAGACAGTGTCAGAGAGAGATAATTACATTTTTATCATAGCTGTTAAAATAGTCGATAGAATAAAGTGCAGTTTTCCGAGTCTGAAACGTGGACAGAAATGTCAACAGGGGTCCATTTATGACAAAACACAAATTTGACAGAACTTATTTCATAGGCTTAAAAATAAAGAGTAACTTGTAAATGGACACCTGGCAGACATTGATATTCTTTTCAAGGGAAACTCAGCACATGCATTTATGTGTTTGTTGACTTCATTTATATGTTTGTACATGTAACTTTTTATCAAGACTACTTCAGTATTCATGAAGTGGCAGGTAATAATGAGCATAATAACTATCCTTTATCAATATATGATTATTATTACTTTTGTTTGATCATACAGGTAATTACTCTTTTGTTAAGGAGGAAAGAGAAATTACTGCATCGAGATTGCTTTCTTTTTCTTTCTTGGGGTTTGTTTCTTCTTCCAGGTGCCTTTAGATGGGATGAATGAATTAGGTGTTTTAACCTTGTTTCTTGAAGTGCTCCTTCATTTAAAAAAAAATAGTGAATTTTTATCCCCATTCTTCTAGTTGATGTTTAGAAGCTAACCATGCCATCAATAAATTTGCCTGCTACAAGGAAGTTACACGCTATTGTAAGTGAAGAGCAATTACAGTAACAACATTTAGATTCCATGGATTGTTAAAGAATTTTTTTTTTTTTTGATGTGGGCCATTTTTAAATAGCTTACTTATTTTGGACTGTGCTGGGTCCTCGTTGCTTCGAGGGCTTTTCTCCCATTACAGTGAGAGGGGGCCACTTTTTGTTCAGTGGCTTCTCCTGTTGCAGAGAACGGGCTCTAGAGCACAGTCTCAGAAGTTGTGGCATGCGGGCTTGGTTGCTCCAAGGCACGTGGGATCTTCCTGGATCAGGGATCGAACCCGTGTCTCCTGCATTGGCAGGTGGATTCTTCACCACTGAGCTACCAGGGAAGCCCTCCATTGGGATTTTTAAAAAAACTGAACGTGGTTAAATTATCTGAAGTATGTTCTCTTATCGTTCTGAAGATAACTTCTTGCGTTACCTCCTTTGCCGCTCTGTTCCTAACACTGATGCAAGACAAATGCGGTCCGATATGCTTCAGTTTACATCATCTCAAATGTTTATTTTAAACAGGACACAGGCGAACCGTCCTGCAGCCTGTTTTGGTACAGAAAGTCACATTGTGGCACAGCCACACCCCTCGCTCACATATGCCTGTGACTCTTGACATTACTGCTCAGGCTCGATGGTTGCGACAGACAGCGTGTCCCTGAGAGCCGAAAACATTCACTATCTCGCCTTCTGCAGAAAACGTTTGCTGATACTTGTTTTAAGGCATATCATAAAACTGTTAATTACTAATTCAACTCTCCCAGTTTCTTAAAAAATAGGATTTTTGAAGGATGCCTCTCCATCGAGTCTTTCATCGCTGCAGCCGGAGCAATAGCGACTTCACCCTGTGTGCAGGGGCCAGCACAGCCCCACCCTCTTGGGCCCCTTCCACCAGGGTGGAGTGCCCCAGCACTTCCTCCCCATCCTCTCGTCCATGGGAGGATGACCTAATGGCTTAAAAAAAAAAAACATACACACACAAAAAAAACCTTTCAGTATAAAACCTCAAAATATTATTGAATTTCAAGACTTTGAAAGGTCAGTCATGAAACCAACCAGTCAGATTCCTGCCTCTTTAGAGATAGTTCTCCAGGTACTGATTTCTGATCGAACCCCTTGTCTTCTGGATTTTCTGCAGCCCCAGTCTCGTGGGGGTTGCTAGATTGTTCTCTGTTCCTGCGTTGGAATTCAGCTTGTGCCTGCCATGTGGGCAGTCAACAATGGCTTATGAAACAAGTGACTCTCTGACTACTTAACCTGGTTAACTATATCTTTTGCAGTTCCTAATTTTTTTTTTTTTTGCTTGCTCCTTGGAAAAAAAGCTATGACAAACCTATACACCATATTAAAATGCAGAGACATCACTTTACCTACAAAGGTCCATATAGTCAAAGCTATGGTTTTTCTAGCAGTCATGTATGGATGTGAGAGTTGGACCATAAAGAAAGCTGGGCACGGAAGAATTGATGCCTTAGAATTGTGGTGCTGGAGGAAATCTTGAGAGTCCCTTGGACTGCAAGGAGATCCAGCCAGTCCATCCTAAAGGAAATCAGTCCTGAATATTCATTGGAAGGACTGATGCTGGAGGTGGAAGCTCCAGTACTTTGGCCACCTGATGTGAAGAATTGACTCATTGGAAAAGACCCTGATGCTGGGAAAGATTGAAGGCAGGAGGAGAAGGGGATGACAGAAGATGAGATGGTTGGACGGCATAACCCACTCAATGGACATGAGTTTGAGCAAACTCTGGGAGATAGTAAAGGAGGGGGAAGCCTGGTATGCTGTAGTCCATGGAGTCTCAAAGAGTCGGCCACGACTTAGCGACTGAACAACAAATAGTTTAAAATATGTAAACTGTAATTATCTTTCTTATCCATTTTGCCTAAGATATTAAAAATCTGGGCACTCAGGTATCTGCTCATAAATACACTGATTGTGTACAAGTATATACTTATTTGGGCTTCCCTAGTGGCTCAGGTGGAGAAGACAATGGCACCCCACTCCAGAACTCTTGCCTGGAAAATCCCATGGATGGAGGAGCCTGGTAGGCTGCAGTCCATGGGGTCGCTAAGAGTTGGACACGACTGAGTGACTTCACTTTCACTTTTCACTTTCATGCATTGGAAAAGGAAATGGCACCCCACTCCAGTGTTCTTGCCTGGAGAATCCCAGGGACGGGGGAGCCTGTTGGGCTGCCGTCTATGGGGTCGCACAGAGTTGAACACGACTGAAGTGACTTAGCAGCAGCAGCAGCAGTACCTCAGGGGTAAAGAATCCACCTGAAGTGCAGGAGCCACAGGAGATGCGGGTTTGATCCCTGGGTCAGGAAGATCCCCTGGAGGAAGACGTGGCTACTCACTCCAGTATTCTTGCCTGGAGAATCCCATGGACAGAGGAGCCTGGCGGGCTACAGTCCGTGGGGTTCCAAAGAGTCAGACACAACTGAATCGACTTAGTACGCCTGCATACGTGAAGAGGTCATGGTGTCTCTGTGAACTGGAATCTAAATCTTTCTTCCTAGTTACCTCACACCATCCCTTATAAATAAAATGAGATGCTGAGGGCAAATGTATGTAATACTGACTCATGAGCAAGTTGTAATGTGTGTAAATACCATGAAAGAGTCTTTAGGGTCGCACTTTTCACTTACTTTCGTGTTCTTATAGAGGCCACATGACTTCTTAGGGACCTATTGGGTTTAAGTGAGGAGCAACATGTTGTTATGTAAATGCAGCAAGAGGAGGTGAGGTTTGTCTCCTTGTAACCCCTGCTCCTGGATCACGAATGATAGTGACTCTAATGACCCCTCTCCTAAGGGTAATGTTTCGGTGGTTCTTAAGCTTCAGGGAACCTCTCTCTGTGGTGGAATTTCAGGCATGAGAGGGTTGAGGGGAAAGAACTATTTTGATGTTGGTGTGGGTGTGCATTCGTAAACTTTCCCAAATGTTCTCCAGAAGTCATCACATGTCTTTTTCCTTTTTTTCTTACACTTTCTATTTTTTCTGCTCCTCCCAATAGTGCATCAAAACCTATAACTCTGACTGGCATCTTGTGAATTATAAATATGAAGATTACTCAGGAGAGTTTCGACAGCTTCCAAAGTGAGTACACGATCTGACTGCACAAGATGGAGTTAAACACACAGAGAAAAGTCTTTGTACTTGAAACACCCAGGGAAGTGAGTAACTTCACATGCAGTCAGAGTGATAAGAGAACGTGTTTCTAGATGGTTTGTGTGTATGTGGATGCTTCCTTGGTAGCTCAGCTGGTAAAGAATCCGCCTGCAATGCCGGAGACCCCGGTTCGATTCCTGGGTCAGGAAGATCCCCTGGAGAAGAGATAGGCTACCCACTCCAGTATTCTTGGGCTTTCCAGGTAGCTCAGCTGGTAAAGAGTCCATCCACAATGTGGGAGACCTGGGTTCAATCCTGGGTTGGGAAGATCCCCTGGAGAAGGGAACGGCTACCCACTCCAGTATTCTGGGCTGGAGAATTCCATGGACTATATAGTCCATGGGGTGGCAAAGAATTGGACATAACTGAGCGACTTTCACTTTCAGTACTTTTCACTTTGTGTGTGTATGTGGGTTAGCTGTTGTTTACAAGGAATTTGACCACAGAACTCAAACCTAGTAGTATGGGATTGGTTGGTGATAAACTCACGGATGGTTTAATTGTGTTCAGTGCCACTCAGGGTACCACTGATAAAACACAAACAGGTGAGGGTTTGTTTGTTTGTTTGTTTGTTTAAGTGAGAAATAGGAAACAAAGTAAATATAAGGGTATTGAACTATGTTGGGGTGTGTTTTATCTTAAGACTATTTTGAAGAGACATGAAAAGCATTTTATATTGAGCAAATTTTATATTTTAAAAAGCATTTTCCCAGACAAATTTCTTCACTTCCTTTAATGTATTAACTCATTCTGAACTACACCAAAAGCCAGTGTGTTTAGATTGATAATGGTAGTTAAAGTAAACCAGGTATAGATAGGTCTCGCCTTGAGAGGAGATCTCTTATAAAATGGTACATCCTGAAATGATACAGTTGGCAAATTTTGGTTTATTATGAAAGTTGAAAGCAAACAGTGATGGATTCTGTGTCAAAAGTAACTGTTGCCAATGAAAATTGTACTTGAGACTCTATTAATATATTTTTTCTTTGTGTTTGCTGCATCTGTGAGTGTGAACTGTTTTTACTGTTCTCAATGGACCTAGCTGTTTGTTTTTTTTCTGTTTGTGTGGTTCAGCCACTCCTTAAGAGTGTTCAGCCAACTTCCCAGTCTTCTCTTTTAAACCTCGGCTGAGAACACTCCCTTCCAGCATTGTCTTCTCCAGATGGCTCTGTTCCTTGCTTCTATATTTACCCAACACTCATCTGAGGCCTTGATTCTTCCCCTTTGATTGAATTCACCTATGGTTACTGATAGGCTTGTTCATGCTGTTCTCATGACTGAAAGAGAACAGACTGAGGATATAGTATATTTACTACACGATATACTGTTGCTGCTGGTGGATTTTACCTCTGAGCATTAATAAGAGTTTCAATCATGTGATGAGGAGGAGGAGTTTGTAACAGTGACTTAAGAACATAGATTCTGTAGTCTGCTGGCGTCATCTACCTCCTCTGCCCTCTGTAAGCCTCAGTGTCCTCATCTGTTAAGTGGTCTTGGCACCGGTTCCCACCATCTAAAGGATGAAGGGAAGTGCCACATGTGGAGTGCAGCACGGCGCCTAGCATGTGATAGCTGGAACTGTTATTGTCCTCTTTTTATCATTAATACCATCATCATTAAGACTGCTTTGCAGTCACTTCAAAGGCAGTGACGTCATTTAAGCTTCATGTTAAAGTTATTCTGCTGCTGCTGCTAAGTTGCTTCAGCCGTGTCTGACTCTGTGCAACCCCATAGTCGGCAGCCCACCAGGCTCCCCCGTCCCTGGGATTCTCCAGGCAAGAACACTGGAGTGGGTTGCCATTTCCTTCTTCAATGCATGAAAGTGAAAAGTGAAAGTGAAGTCGCTCAGTCGGGTCAGACTCTTAGCAACCCCATGGACTGCAGCCTAGCAGGCTCCTCCGTCCATGGGATTTTCCAGGCAAGAGTACTGGAGTGGGTTGGCATTGCCTTTTCCACCACGTCTTTATTTCTTTGTACACATTACCATTATTAACATGCCTAACTCCCAGCAAGCTATGCCATCTTGTCTGTAAAGCTTTTGGGAGCAATGTCGTCAGTTGTTTCCATTCTTCAGCCAAGTGGGCCAGCTTTGGATTTGTTAAAGTCTTGCTCCTCTGATGTGGGAAGAAATGTGGCATCTCTTCATAGACTAGGTAATTATAAAACAAGTTTCTTTCTTCTTTTTAAAGCAAAATGGCCAAGTTGGATAAACTTCCGGTTCATGTCTATGAAGTGGACGAGGAGGTTGACAAAGACGAGGTAGGATTGCTCGCTTATGAATTTAAAAGTCGACTTAGTTCACAGTTAGACGACTTATTGGAAAATTACCAACATGTATCCAAAACAGGAATTGGAATGTTTCTTGAAACAGGGGAATAATTTTTTTAAAATATCTTGTTTGATTGAAATAATGGTCTCTGTTTCAACTCGACTACATAGCATTGCCTGTTCCTCTGGTCCTTGTTTATTTGTTCTGAGATGGTTTTCAAAGGCAAGATTTGGCTACATTGTTAAAAAGATCAAGATAACTTAGATCCCAAGTTTGGGTTGTTTTTCAAGGGATATTTGACACAAACTGGCAGCCAGTAGGTTTTAAATGGCTGTTTCTTCAGGGAGAGCTATGAGTGAAGTAAATGGGACCCAGAAGCTCTGATTTTAACCAGCCCCCTTTCCCTACTATTGGAGGATGGATGATGACTAGGCGTGTGTAAAGGATGCTGAGCTGGGGCATTAGGTGTATTGCGTGCACCTAGCAAGGAAAACCTAATAAAAAAGTTAGTACCGCCTGTCTCTGCATTTCTTCTCCCCTACTCAGCTCACTGTGGGCATTAACAATGTGCACAGCAGCAAAGTATTTCAGAAACCACTTTAGAAATATTCTGGGAAGAGTCAGTGGTCATTTGAAATGAAAAACAAGATATTAAAACCTTGGCGTGAACTAATAGTGAGAGGAGGACTAATTGAAATAACACAGCAAACTATGAAATCCTAGGCACGTGGGTTGCTTCTGTTGTTGCGGATAATAAGGGCAGCAGTAGAATCACCAAGACTAACATTGAGGTGATCTCAGACAAAGTATAAGATGGGTCCTGCATTTATCTACTGGACTGTAGAAATAGAGGTCGTAATTCGACAAGTGCGTAGGAGGTGTGAGCTGGGTGACTGACACTGTGTGGTCCTCTTTGCCTAAAGTTCCTACTGAAGTGTGTATTGGGCCCAGCCTTAAAGGGGAAAAGGCATCACCAGGGGGTGATCTTAGAGAATGAGGAAGGGGCCTGGGTCAGAGTGTCATGGAAAGTTTGTGTGTGTGTATTTCACGTCTGCTTATTGTATGTACAAATGTATACCTGACCTATTTTTTGCAGCATCTGGCTGCCCCATGCCCTTAAACCCAGATCTCAGAGTTGGGGTCAGAACTTGAAGAAACGAGTTTTATTAACTTTTCTAGCTGTTGCTCTTCCCCTCTCTCTCTCCCTGCTGTGTTCTCGCCTCTCCTTCCCTCTTTTCTATTGCCCCAGCATTTTATCTCTCCTTTCTCTATTGCCTCATATTTCCTTCCTTCCTTATTCACCTTTCCCTGAACTAAGCCTCTGGGAAGTTTTCCAGGAATTTGCTTTTGTCTTCCAACTATAGGGGAGTGTAATGTGAAAACATTTTTCATGAAACCGGGCGAGACCTTACAACTTGAGTGGTCGAGTATGGTATGTACTTTCTGTGGCTCATTAAACACTTAAAAATGAAACAACTTGGACTGGAACAAGCTTTGCTTTTTAATGGACTGGAGTTTGCAGAAATCTAGGCTTGTCCCCCTTATATACTGGTAAGTGAACTTAGTAGGTATAAGTGCCAGGCGGATTCCAGTAAAGGAGTGAGGGGCCACCAGGCATGAATTGAATGGATCTGCCATCCGTGATAATGGGAGACTGACTGGTGGTGTCCTTCTCTCCTAGGATGCCGCCTCCCTCGGCTCTCAGAAGGGTGGGATCACCAAGCATGGCTGGCTGTACAAAGGCAACATGAACAGTGCGATCAGCGTGACCATGAGGGTAAGGAGGCCCACCACCCTGCTCTCCCCTGATTAAGCCCTTTCTGCTGGAGGTCTTGGAATGATGCTCAAGATGAATGGGGATGCTGTTCTTCCCAACAAAAGTGACATTGTCTGGTTAATTAGATGCTTCCCTGGTGATCGGTGATCGACCCTCACTGGTACAGTTTCCACCCCCTCCACTTGTCACCCTCCGACCACCAGTGTGACAAGATTATCCGGAGGCTGGTGTGAAGGAGCAGTCGCCATATAGCCTTTCTTTCTCTGTGTTGATTACAAAAGGGGTACTCAGTACCTTGCAGAGCATCACCAAGGGGCTACACCTAAGCAATTTTGCTTTCCTGCAACAAAATCAAGAAAAGTGGAAATCAGTGACTAAAGGGAATATGGTTAAGTTGGAAAGGAGGCTGCCAAGAGAAAAGTAAAACTAGTGTAAAAACTATCCAGGAGAGAAGTAGGAGCAGAGAAAGACCAGGATTAATAGTAAAGAGAAGCAATGGAAGGGAGGTGGGATGGGCAGGAGAAAAAATTAAATCAGGGGAAATGCTGACTGTCGTAATCCTGAGGCTGAAAAGTCGTCCTGTGTCGTGAGGCCGAGAACGCTTTCTACTCTGGGCGAGAAACCCTGGGGATTTGAGAACGTTTCCGTCCTTTCCAGCTGCATCCCAAATCAGAACGCACTGCCCCGATTCTGGGTGGTTATGTAAAAATCTCTGATTCTCTGGGTAAGAAAAATGACCCAGGAATGTTAAGTGAACCAGCCCCTCAGAATTTAAATGCAGGGAAATTATTAGATGCAATGCAGAGTCTTAACTCAACTCAGCTACCTGGGCACTGGCCAGAATGAGATTTGTTTTGGAGAGAACTGAAATGGTTTTTATGTCAGGGCATCATTGTGAGTTATTGAGAGAGATTGTGGCTCCTTTCGTTCTGAAACAATCACTGTGTGTATATTTTTCTCTCAGTCATTTAAAAGACGATTTTTCCACCTGATTCAACTTGGTGATGGGTCCTACAATTTGAATTTTTATAAAGATGAAAAGATCTCCAAGGAACCCAAAGGATCAATATTTCTCGATTCCTGTATGGGTGTGGTTCAGGTAAATATGAAACAAGTTTTATCATTGAGTTTTCTCATTTGTAAAAATACTGTCTATGAATTAGCAGATTTAAGCAAACACTTCCAAAAATGGCTATATTTGTGGTAGAACTATAATGGCAGATGTAAAAATTGAGTAAAGGTTTGTTTTTCATCTAAAGTGGGTGCGCGACAGGCAGAATTACATTGTAGGAGCCCCAAGTGCTCTGGCAAATGTTTTTCTTCTTAAAACCTGGCTCATCCACTTTTTAACTATGTGACCTTGGACTAGCTATTGACAGAAGTTTGTTCATATGCAAGATTCAGATAATGATAATATTTCCTTAATAGGGTAAATAAGTTAAAGGATTGGATGAATTAACTTGGAAATATTTGGGACAGTTCTTAGCATCTCAGTGATGACTTTTATCATCATAATACCCATGGCAGAGTAGTATATATTGATCAAGAGGTTGGGTTTCAGGTGCAGACTGAGTTCATATCCCCATTCTACCACTGACCAGCTCTGTAACCTTGGAGATATGATTTAACTTCTCTGTACCTCAGTTTCCTTGTTTGTTAAATGGGGACAGTGATAGCACTGAATGTGGTTATGGAGAGGATTAATCAATGCATGTAAAGAGCTTAGAACAGTGCTGGCACTTGGTAAGCATTCAGCCAATATTAGGTATTTTTGTTGCCATAAGTGCTGTTATAGTTGTAGAGTGAATCTTAAACATTATTTTAATTATACATAATAGATGGCACTAGTGGTAAAGAACGCGCCTGCCAGTGCAGGAGATGTAAGAGACATGGGTTCGATCCCTGGGTCAGGAAGGTGCCCTGGTGAAGGACATGGAAACCCACTCCAGTATATTGGCCTGGAGGATCCCATGGACAGAGGAGCCTGATGGGTTACAGTCCATAGGGTCACAGACTGGAGTGACTTAGCACTCACGCAGTGCATGAGCATGTTAATATTATAGAAGATTAGACAGTACAGGTAGTGCAGAAGTCCCCGTTGGCCCCCATCTTTCCCTTTCTCAAAGACCTGCTGTTAACAGTTTGATGTGGCTCCTTCCATACCTGTGCGGAACTGCCTTTGAAAGCAGGTTGGCAGTTTCTCCATCTGCACGTTCATCCATCCATCCACTTATCCCCTCCCTTCCCATTTCCCAGGAGGATCTAAGGTAGCAATTTACAAGGAAAACCAAAAATATAGGATATTATACATTTAAAGTGGGTGTGAAAGGTGAACCAGGAGTCAGAGTAGGGAAGAGACAAGATGGGATTAATTTGAGGGAAAAGCATATATTTTAAAGAACTAACGCCTGCTATGGGTGGATGACACACCGGCTCTGCGCTTTCTAGCTCAGAGACCCGTTTGGTGGCACAGTGTCTGTAGATACAAACAACCAATTAGTCAGAAGCTGCCCGAGTAATCTCAGAATGAAGCCCATTCAGACATTTCTCTTGGGGGCCCTCATACAGAGGGCACTGTGTGATTAATGAACAATCTCCTTGACGACTCCTCACAATAGATGCAGTCACCGTGATCAGAGAGTGCCTCCTTAAAATGAGTCAGTATCTGCTGATGACATCGGCCCAAAGCTCGGTCCTTTAAGAAGGGTTGTTTTGTGGGGCCAGTGTGACTAAGGTTAGAGACACAGCTCTCTGGTTTGGCCCTTGCTTATGTATTTACATGTTTATTTAGAATTACATTTTGTTCTCATCCAAAATAGTACGTTCATTTGGTTTAAATGTCAAAGAGCACAGAGAGGAAGCACTAGAGGTGCATTCCTGCCAGCATCACCCTCACTTTGCCTACTCCCCACTCCCTGAAAGGATCATTTTCAACTTTTCCCACTATTTTAAAATTTTTTCTGGGCTGTATGTCCATATTGCTAGATAAGGAGTGTTTGCTTCTCTTTGTTCATCAACTGTGGACGTTATGTAATGCTAGAGAGGATTTCAGCTTCTGCAGCCCTCCTAACTGCTCTAATCTGAACCAGTTCAAATTAGATGGTGACTCTCTACAGTCACCATTCTGGAAATTCCCTTTGCCTTCCTCCCTGTGTCAGAGTCCCTGTTTTCAGGATCCTGTGTCATCTTCTTTCACCCTTTGCTTTCTTACTTGAGAGGAACACATCCTCCAATTGCTTCCTGGGAAATTTTTCATAGGATCTTAGTTTTTTGAGTTAGTCTGTCTACACACACCTTTAGCTTTGCATTCATATTTGATTGACAGTTTGGCTGGGTATCAAAATCCAAGGTGAAATTTACCTTATACATTGAAGATCTTCCATTATCTTCTAGGTGCTAGTGTTATTTTTGGAGTCTGATGCCATTTTTACTCCCTGTTGATCTTCTCTTTATCCCTTATGGATGGTAACCTGAAGTTTAGGGTATTGTGTCTTGACTGGTTTTTTTTTGAGTAGCTTTTTTGGTGAAGCATAACATATAAATAGAAATCACACAATGAATGTGTTGTTACTAAGTTTGGGTCGCTGTTGTCTGTGTGTGCTGAGAACCCTGTTCTTGTTCTGGAGACTCTGTCCTGCGTGTTCTGTCCACCTACATCTTGTGAACTCTGGGCAGGAGACTCTGTCCTGCGTGTTCTGTCCACCTACATCTTGTGAACTCTGGGCAGGAGACTCTGTCCTGCGTGTTCTGTCCACCTACATCTTGTGAACTCTGGGCAGGAGACTCTGTCCTGCGTGTTCTGTCCACCTACATCTTGTGAACTCTGGGCAGGAGACTCTGTCCTGCGTGTTCTGTCCACCTACATCTTGTGAACTCTGGGCAGTCTCTTCAGTCAGCAGAACTGTTGGACTCTGTTCAGGCTCACCTTCCTGGGTCCAGGCAGAGAGCTAAGGTGCTGGTAGGGCTCACCTCATTCGTTTCCTTTCTATCAGGGATCGTAGGGCTGCACTGATGATTGCAAAATATCTGGAAACAGTTGTTTCATCTCTTTTGCCCAGTTTTTTAGTAGTTAATGATGGGAGAAGAAGTCCAGACCTTGTTGTTTCATCACAGTGAGCATGGAAGTTAGGGGTCCAGACGGGTCCAGGCTCAGATGGCTGCAGGTGCCAAACCAATAAGTTAGGTGGAAGAAGAGGTGTGCTTGTAAAGCAATGGGGAATGCTAGGGACTCAGACGAACTGGAACACAGGGCTCCCTTCAATGGGGAGCTGATGCTGCTGGGGGCATTGCCAGCTCCAGGCTGCTAGATCATCTGAGGTTTTTTTAGGAAAACCAGAAATACAAAATTGTAGTTAAATCTTGGTCTTTTAAATTACTGATGGTTACAACAACAGCAGAAAAGCACAAACACTGTGCAGTACTGAAATTTTAAAAGGGGGTGGGATACAGGAAAGTGTACCTAGGCCCTAGGTCGAGATGACAACACCACTTAATGTCCGTTGAAAATTAATTTTGCATCAACAGCTAATTGACCCCATGGTGCTCTCAGCTTGTGACCCAGCCTCAGCTGAAAGCTGCCGCTATGTAAACCAAATTATATCAAAGAATGTTTATTCAGCACGTAAAGGGAGCCATACCAGAGTGCATTATCAATGACAGTGAAGTAACTTCTTGTGTGGGATTCCCAAGTGGGAGTTTCATTTGTATTCTTAAGCTGAGAGACCTTTTCATTTATGTTTTAGTTGAATTTTCTATCACTGACTTTTTTTTTTTAATTATTAAAGCAAAACTATATATAATTGGTAACATCATTTAGAAAGTAGAAATAATTACTTTTGTTTTATAAGATAGTTGTGATGCCTGTCTTCAGCAGAGTATATAGATGGTCTGCAATATGGAGTCAATGCATAGGTAGTCTGCAATACGGAGTCAGTGCATAGATGGTCTGCAGTACAGAGTCAATGCATAGATGGTTTGCAGTAAAGACTTCCTGATCATTTTGTCTCTGGAGCATATTTCAGACTCTAAGGTTCTGAGCTCAGTGGCCATCACTTCCTTTATATTCCTTTTGCAGGTGTGGCGGATGGCATTTTGCATTTAATGAATTGTATCTAAGGCTTCAAAAATTTTAAATCATTTGTTTCTATCTCCATATCTGTTTGTAAGCTAATCACCAAAATTAATGGCTTAAGAGTTACAGGTTTTTTTTTTTTTCCTAATATTGCTTTTGGACATTGTAAAAAAGTTAGTTGATCAATGCTGTGAGTTCAAAGAAATGCCTAAACTAAAATTTAAAAATAGACCCGAAATGAATCTTGAGCCCCTATTTTAGGACCTTGAAGTTGATTACACTTATTTTGTGGAGAGTGAAACTGAGGCTTAGAGAGAGGAATAACTGGGAATCAAGACCTGCTGCTAGCCCCACTTTTACCATATTTTCCTAATAAGAAGTGCATGAGGAGTGCTGAGAACTTCTTTCACACCCGTCTTCAACCCCTCCTCTGACGCTTGCTGTGAAGTGTGCCTAGGGCGTGGTGGTCCACATGCTCCTCGGGAGCAGCTCTCTGCTGAGAACCATGCTGTAGAGGACTCAGGGCCACCTTTGGGAGGCCACCCTGTCTCTGAGACCTTCACTGAGGCCCCCCAGGGCCAGCGGCTAACCAGCCAGCATTTTAACGAGTGAGCTCTCTGCCTGGCCCCCGCGTGTAAGTGGCAGTGTGTGACGTCACGTCCCTCACCCTGTCCTCGCCAGGAGTCTTGTGTCACACTGCTCGGAGCTGACCCTCTGCCTAGTGCAGGCCCCAGGGTGATGTACCCCCGGGGTAAGATTGATATTATATGGAGGCAGGTTTGTATCGTCACAGCTGGGGGCTTGTGCTGCTGGCATCCGGGGGTAAGGCTAGGCTGCTTCCACACGGGCTGCAGGGCCCAGGACCATTCCCATAACAGAGGGCCCAGGAGTCAGCAGTGCCCAGATGGAGGAACCCTGGCCTCCCAGCACATTCATCCTTTGAATACAGTGCACGTGGATTACGGTTTTTATACTTTGGGCAGAAAAGCTGGGGGCATGAGGGAAGCTGGGGGAAGGGAGACCTGGTGCCTAAATACCTTCTGAGACTCATAAGTGGTGAGAAAGTTCCAGGTAAGGGAGTCAGACCTACTGGTAGATAATAGTAGTGTTTAGTAGTGTTTGTCGCTTAATCGTGTCCAACTCTTTGCAACCCCACAGACTGCAGCCTGCCAGGCTCCTCTGTCCATAGGATTCTCCAGGCAAGAATACTGGGGTGGGTTGCCTTTCCCTTCTCCAGGGGGTCTTCCTGACCCAGGATCGAACCTGGGTCTCCTGCATTGCAGGCAGATTCTTTACCATCTGAGCCACCAGGGAAGTCCACTGATAATGGTTTGCTTTAAAAATGTGATACCACATATTACTTCATTAAAAAAAAAATAGGAGCTAGAGAAATTGAAAATTTTTCAGTGAACTTTCATTCATTCAGATATTTTTAAAGGGCCTATTACCTGCCAGACAGTGTTCTAGAAACAGGGATGAAGGAGGGAAGAACAGAAATCTGCCCTGAGGAGCTCCCATTCCACTGGATGGGCCAGGCAGCAAATAAGATAAATATGTAAAATCTGTAATGTGTCAAATGGGAAAATAAAGCCACGAAGAAGATAAATCAGGGAAGGTGGAGAGTGATGAGGGCTGAAGGGGAAGGGGCTTGCTTTTTTAAATGACTCGATCTGAAATGCCGGTGAGATAGTACTCACCAGCAGACACTAAAGAGAAGAATTTTCAAGGATGACCCAATTCTTCTAAAATATGTTTCTTTGCCTCCTTCCCCCTTTCAGAACAACAAAGTCAGGCGTTTTGCTTTTGAGCTCAAGATGCAGGACAAAAGTAGTTACCTGTTGGCAGCAGACAGTGAAGTGGAAATGGAAGAGTGGATCACAATTCTGAACAAGATTCTCCAGCTCAACTTTGAAGCTGTGATGCAGGAAAAGCGGAACGGAGACTCTCATGAAGGTAGGCAGGTGTGGCTCTCTCCAGGTGTGCGAACGCTCCACCGTGTCTTCCGTTTCCCCAGAGGATGCAGGAAGTAGATTACTGACAGGTACAGGGAGGTGGGACACACGTGAGCTCCTTACAGATGGGCTGTCGGCATTACAGTAGGATGTCCTACACTGACATCATTTGTGTAAGGAAATCGTGTAATGGGAAGAACCACAGCTTTGGAGGCAGAAAGGAGGACCTGAGTTCAAGTCCCAGCAATACCCTTCGTCAGCTATGAGACCTCAGGCGAGCTCCCTATGTTTTCAGAGCCTTGGTTTACTCACTTGTAAAGTGGGAATAAAAACAGAACTTGCTGGTTGGTGGGAAGGTTAAGCAAGATAATGTATCTCAAGTGCCTGGCAGAGAGTAAGCACTTAAAATGCTAATTATGGTTTTTATTGTTATCATTAATCATATCCTTTGGAATTTTCGAGTCAGAGTTAGGATGGGCAGAAGCCACAGATTAAATCAGTGGGTGGGGAAATCTGGCTACATTCTTGACAATTCACATTTTATTTCAGGCCTTTGGACAGGTGATTCCCAATCCTGCTGGCTATGCCTTAGAAGTGCCTGGGAATCTTTAACAAATGCCATTCCCTTTGTCCCACCAGAGATTCTGTTTTAGTTGGCCTGGTGGGTGTGGTCACGTGGCCTGCTATCCATAGCTAATGACAGTTCTGCTTAAACACTGCCCAGGCTGTTCCACCATCAAATATTCCATGCTCACTCCTGGGCCTGGCATCAGCATTTTTTAAAAGCCCTGAGGTGTTTCTGTTGGGTATCCAGATTGAAAACCACGGTATTCCAGGCAACATAAGAGAAACAGCCTTCCTTCTCCTGTTTTAAATAAGATACACTCAACTACAAGTGACTTGGGTCATCTCTTTTACTGTTTTAGATGATGAACAAAGCAAATTGGAAGGTTCTGGTTCCGGTATAGACAGCTACCTGCCTGAACTTGCCAAGGTAACACCACGTTAAATCTTCCACTCTTCATAGGATGGGGTTGCAATGCTTCACAAATACGTGGTAGTGAACTGCTAAACTCATGGTGCTGCTGCTGCTGCTGTAAGTCGCTTCAGTCGTGTCCGACTCTGTGCGACCCCATAGACGGCAGCCCATCAGGCTCCCCCGTCCCTGGGATTCTCCAGGCAAGACACTAGAGTGGGTTGCCATTTCCTTCTCCAATGCATGAAAGTGAAAAAGTGAAGTCGCTCAGTCATGTCTGACTCTTCGCGACCCCATGGACTGCAGCCTACCAGGCTCCTCCGTCCATGGGATTTTCCAGGCAAGAGTACTGGAGTGGGGTGCCATTGCCTTCTCTGAAACTCATGGTGCAGTTACTGCTAATTTTTGACCACAGTCTTTGGTGAGGTAGAATACCATTACTGACCTGAGTCAGGTTTCAGTTTGTTTTCCAGAAAGTGCCTTGTGACATATTCTCTTTTTGTTATTCTTTGTTTTTCCTCCATAATATTTCATACCACATTACACATATTGAAGAAATAACCAAGATGCACAGGTAAATGTTTCCATGGTAACATGTTACTTACTGTGTTCACACATATGCTCCCTTATTTAAGTTAATAGAGACAATTCCAAAAAGGATGGATCTGTATTACTAGTAATCTTGTTACTGAACCAAAAAGGGTTGCCTGAGTTATATGAATTGTTCCTGGGTCACTCTGAATGGAAGAAAAAAATAGTTATACCTGTTTTTTTATATAATTTTGAGAAGCTCAGAAATTACTGAAAAGCACAGAGAAGATCAAAACATCCACATTCCCACCACCCAGATTCCACACTTGTTACTGTATTGTTCTTTCAGTTTCAATATCTTTTAAAGAAATAAAATATCCTTTATAGTTGAAATCCTTTTTTAAGTATCATCCTTACTCCATTCCCTTCTTCCCTTACAGCCTCATCTAGAGACAACCACTGTTATGGATCTTCTGGGGATACTTCCTTTTGTTTTTCTTATCTTTACCAGTATATCTATCATAATAATATACAGCTGTGTTTTGCATGTTTAAAATGTTATATAAATGATTACGTAGTCTTCTGTACTTGCTTTTATTTTTAATTCAGCCTCATTTTTGAGATCCATCCAAGTTGGTGTGTAGATCGAATTCATACCCTTTATTGCATTGTGTAAGCATTTTATTTTAGCAGTTCTCTTATTTTCAATTTTTTTCTATTACAAACAATGCTACAATGAATATCCTTGTACTTGTATCCTTGTGTGCATCTATGAATGATTCTTTTTAAATGAGAGAAATATCTTTGTCTTCCTTGGCCCTTTATATTCTTCCTCTGTTATTCCCTTTTTATTCTGTCTCTCTCTTTTTGTGTGTGTGAGAACACAGTGAAATAGAGACCCTACACACCCACATCTTAAACACTGTAATAGACAACATGGTTTATCTATATACCATTATAAATAGACTGGCATTCAACATTGACCTTCACTTTAAGACAACATAGCTGTTCTAAAATACAAAACTTACCTCCCTGGCTGGGACTTGAGAATATTGTTTTTCTTTGGAACCTGACTGTTACCACAGTGTCTTTTTAGCACCTGCCTATTACAGCTAATTTTAGTGCCACCATTGTAACCTTCTGGGCTGGAAGAGTTTGGGCTCATGTGTTTGTTTTATGTTATGAACTTCTGTGTACCGTATTTACATTCAGATTTGCTTTTTTGTTTCTGGATATTTTGGGGTTTGTGATTTCTCAAAGCAAAATGTTTGTTGAAACAGATAATATATGCAGTTCAGTCTATAATTCAAAAAAGTAACTTTGTCCATTTACTGGGTGAACACAGTGGATACCTAAGACAAGACTCATATTATTTGAGCTTTGTTTTTGTTGTTCAGTCACTCAGTTGTGTCCAACTCTTTGCTACCCCATGGACTGCAGCATGCCAGGCTTCCCTGTCCTTCACTATCTCCCAGAGCTTGCTCAAACTCTTGTCCATTGAGTCAGTGATGCCATCCAACCATCACATCTTCTGTCGTCCCCTTCTCCTCTTTCCCTCAGTCTTTCCCAGCATCAGGGTCTTTTCTAATGACTCATCTCTTAATATCACGGGGCTAAAGTATTGGAGCTCCAGCTTCAGCATCAGTCCTTCCAGTGAATATTCAGGACTGATTTCCTTTAGGATGAACTGGTTTGACCTCCTTGCAGTCCAAAGGACTGTCAAGAGTCTTCTCCAACACCACAGTTCAAAAGCATCAAT
This sequence comes from Bos indicus x Bos taurus, assembly GCF_003369695.1. Taxonomy (NCBI): domain Eukaryota; kingdom Metazoa; phylum Chordata; class Mammalia; order Artiodactyla; family Bovidae; genus Bos; species Bos indicus x Bos taurus. The sequence goes on along the minus strand of NC_040087.1, from coordinate 75,431,502 downwards.
TCTTTGGTGCTCAGCTTTCTTTATGGTACAACTCTCACGTCCATCCATGACGACGGAAAAACCATAGCTTTGCCTTTATGGACCTCTGTTGGCAAAATAATGTCTCTGCTTTTTAATATGCTGACTAGGTTTGTCATAGCTTTTCTTTGAGATTAGTATTAAGTAGAAGTCTGTATTTTTCCTGTGAAGACATGTAAGAGCTGTGCCTTCCTTTCTTCTCTTATTGACTACTGCTACCTGGACAGCATGATTTAGAATTCCTTGGTTGTCAGACTTAAAGGAGACATAGATCACATACATTTATTCTTTAAAGAGTATATTTATAAGATACATTTGAAGCTGTTTTCAAACAGTGAGTAACGACCAAGTTAGTGGAAGCTGTTTTAATTGGTAAAAGGCAATTAAATTGGTTTTAACCTCCATTTCTCATTTATTTTTTGTTTTAATGTTTTATTCTTTTTTTTTTTTTTTTTTAACTGAAGTTGGACTTACATAGAGTGACGTGCCCGGGCACTAATTGTATAGCTTTCTGGATTTCATGTCGGCACACCCACAGAACCCCTACCCATGTCAACATATAGAACATTTCCAGCACCTCAGCAGACTGTCTTGTATCCTCCGTCTCAGCTGATACCCTTACTGTTTTGACCTCTATCACCATAGATTAGTTCTAACTCTTCTAGAACTTCCTAAAAATGGAAGCATACATACGTACTCTTTGTGTCAGGCTTCTTAAGCTCAACAGTATGTGACCCAGAATAAAAAAGTAGATAGAATTGCGTAGAGAATACTAAAGTGTCCTGCCCTTAATAATGATAGATATTATTTAAGATACTATATATCATGCATATAAACACGTATATATGGAGAGAGAGAGAGAGTGTGTGTGTGTGTGTGGTTGTGATGTAAATGTATTTCTTACTTCGAGTCATGGTCGAAATCTAAAAAGTACAGCATTATAAGGGGCTCTAGCCAGACATCCTGGAATGTGAAGTCAAGTGGGCCTTAGAAAGCATCACTACAAACAAAGCTAGTGGAGGTGATGGAATTCCAGTTGAGCTATTTCAAATCCTGAAAGATGATGCTGTGAAAGTGCTGCACTCAATATGCCAGCACATTTGGAAAACTCAGCAGTGGCCACAGGACTGGAAAAGGTCAGTTTTCATTCCAATCCCAAAGAAAGGCAATGCCAAAGAATGCTCAAACTACCTCACAATTGCACTCATCTCACACACTAGTAAAGTAATGCTCAAAATTGTCCAAGCCAGGCTTCAGCAATACATGAACCGTGAACTTCCAGATGTTCAAGCTGGTTTTAGAAAAGGCAGAGGAACCAGAGATCAAATTGCCAACATCCGCTGAATCATGGAAAAAGCAAGAGAGTTCCAGAAAAACATCTCTTTCTGCTTTATTGACTATGCCAAAGCCTTTGACTGTGTGGATCACAGTAAACTGGAGAATTCTGAAAGAGATGGGAATACCAGACCACCTGACCTGACTCTTAAGAAATTTGTATGCAGGTCAGGAAGCAACAGTTAGAACTGGACATGGAACAACAGCCTGGTTCCAAATAGGAAAAGGAGTTCATCAAGGCTGTATATTGTCACCCTGCTTATTTAACTTCTATGCAGAGTACGTCGTGAGAAATGCTGGGCTGGAAGAAGCACAAGCTGGAATCAAGATTGCTGGGAGAAATATCAATAACCTCAGATATGCAGATGACACCACCCTTATGGCAGAAAGTGAAGAGGAACTAAAAAGCCTCTTGATGAAAGTGAAAGAGGAGAGTGAAAAGTTGGCTTAAAGCTCAACATTCAGAAAACTAAGATCATGGCATCTGGTCCTATCACTTCATGGGAGATAGATGGGGAAATAATGTCAGACTTTACTTTTGAGGCTCCAAAAATCACTGCAGATGGTGATTGCAGCCATGAAATTAAAAGACGCTTACTCCTTGGAAGGAAAGCTATGACCAACCTAAATAGCATATTCAAAAGCAGAGACATTACTTTCCCAACAAAGGTCCATCTAGTCAAGGCTGTGGTTTTTCCAGTGGTCATGTATGGATGTGAGAGTTGGACTGTGAAGAAAGCTGAGCGCCGAAGAATTGATGATTTTGAACTGTGGTGTTGGAGAAGACTCTTGAGAGTCCCTTGGACTGCAAGGAGATCCAACCAGTCCATCCTAAAGGAGACCAGTCCTGGGTATTCATTGGAAGGATTGATGCTAAAGCTGAAACTCCAGTACTTTGGCCACCTCATGTGAAGAGCTGACTCATTGGAAAAGACCCTAATGCTGGGAAGGATTGGGGGCAGGAGGGGAAGGGGACGACCAAGGATGAGATGGCTGGATGGCATCACCGACTCAATGGACATGAGTTTGAGTGAACTCTGGGAGTTGGTGATGGACAGGGAAGCCTGGTGTGCTGCAATTCATGGGGTTGCAAAGTCGGACATGACTGAGCAACTGAACTGAACTGATAAGGGGCTTAACTGTTGTTCCCCCTCCCTACCCACCAGCCCACCTCACGCCAGCTCTCAAGTGTTGTAAAACCATTTTACTTAAAGAAGGTAGAAAAAAGCAGAAGGTAATTTTTCAAAGGGAAAAAGAAAACTTAAGCTGTGCCATCATTCATCGGCATGCTGCCATCCCTGCCCACTGTGGGGCAGGTGTCTGTTCGTGAGACCTCTTGTCCAGGTGCCTGGTTGGTGGCGAAATACAGTATGAGGGGCTCAGGCACGTGTGTGCCTGACTCTCAGCCCCTCCGTCATCCAGGGCTCCAAGTGTGGGTGGTTTTGACTGTTTCCAACTCCCTTCGGTGTTTCTGGAGCAGGGATCATTGGTACCTGTTAAGAAAGGAGGAAGGTTGATTGATCACTGGTTATCCTGATTTTAGAAGGAATGGATTCCAGAGCTGCAGAATCTGAGACTGAATCTGGGGAGGTGGGGAGCAAGGCTGGAGTCCCACAGCTGTACGAGAAGGGAGAGTTTAGTCAAGGGGATGAGGAAGTTAAGAGGTCGGTAGTGGGAAACAGTCCATGGGGAGGTCAGGCCACCGTTGAGCTGGATTGCAGAGAAAGGACTAGAACAATGGGGGCAGGCAAAGGTGTGATTTAATGGCAGGCTTCTCTCAGCGCAGCCCCTCTTTCTGCTTCATTCATCCTGTTGCCTCAGCTTTTGTTTTCTGCTGTGCCTGAGACATAACCAAACAGGATGTGAGTGAGAGGAAGCTGTTTTAGTACAAAAATAGTTGATATTTCATTGTGGAATGGAATGCAGGGGCCCTTGACATACAGTAGGAGTGATGTGGACTCAGGTTTTCGGCGTGTTTTGTATATTCCTGGCCCTTTTGTTGCTTATACGTTTAGTACTGGACACCTTCATTGTTTTCTGATGGGGACATACTGTGTACACCCTAAAACCTGTGCCTTTCTTTCTGTTGTCTAATACAGAACCCAGTATTTGTTCTAAATGTACCAGCATTTAAAGTATCAAGAGTACATAGTCTTATAAACATTTTTATTAAACATACAAACTGTAGTTAAAGTTAGTTGATTGATTTCTCCTCTTCATTGTCGAGGGGTAATATGATCATGTGGTAAACCTGATTACTATTTATTTGATACATATTTTTTTTCTGGTTGCATTTACCTTAGGTAACATTGGAATGAATATGCACACACATATATATCCTCTCCTGTGTAAAGATAGTATGAAGAAAACTCTCATTCTCCTTATATTTTCCTCCATAACTTTTCTATTTTTGTGTTCTTGCTGTACTCAGAAACAGCCGCTCAGTCTTAATTTGGTCTCCCCAAGTGGTTGGGAAAGAGAATTGTTGTTTGATGCTGAACCAAAATTGCTCCCATCCTATTACTGTGTAACTTGTTTTTAGGGAATGAATTTACCTTCCTAGGTAAATTTTCCACAATTGAATACGGGCTAGAAGGTGGTGTTTCAGACTTTAGAGTCTCGCTGAGGTTCAGTAAGCATCAAGGTGCCAAACTCACACGTATTTGTTAGAAACCAAAGAATTTCAGACACTTTCTCTGAGTTTTTACACCACATTGTAATAAATGCTTCCTTCCCTGTATCCTAGTCCAGAAAACTATGTCACTGTGTTACAACACAAAGGAATTGGCTAGAGTTGTGTTGTGAGGTGAGCTGGCATTCCATTCCTTGGGCTTCCTTATCTAGAATGTTTTATTGCAGCTTTGTGTCACAGAGGGTGCGATAGTAGTCCCAGGGAGTTAAATATCAGGGAAGTAGTAGAAACAAATCATGACAGCTCTTTAAATTAAAAAGTGTATATTCTGACTTCAAAGGATTTTGCAAAGTCTTCCTATTTCCAACCCATTCTGTTTAAATGAGCCAACAGTCAGAATATTTTTCTGATGACTCACCCTCAAAGTACAACACTCTGGCCTCCGATTGTTTTACCTGTTCAGAGGTAAACTTAAGCTGTTCAGTTCAGTTCAGTCATTCAGTTGTGTCCAACTCTGTGACCCTATGGACTGCAGCATGCCGGGCCTAAACTCTGCAGTAGTTCTTCTGGGAACTCTTGAATGGATGGTTCATAACTGAAGAAAAGAATAAAACATTGTCAGGCTGTATCATTAGTGATTAAACTTGGGCTTTACAGGAGTGGGTGCAATGGCTTTTGTTTTAGACAATTCATTCTCTTCTGTGATTTCTGAGAAGTGTCAATTTTTACAGAGAATGGCTCTGTCGTTACTTTTCTTTCTGCATTTTCCTCTCGGTTTCCTGTACGTGGAACCCAAAGTATCAGACGGACAGTGGGTAGGACGGCAGCAACCGGGTTTGGGGAGAAGCAATTGAGTTCTTCTTCCATCCACAGTATGGACTGACCTCAGGTTATTTTTAAGAGTAGGGCTGGTTTCTGTCACTTTGAGAAGTGCTGGACAGCATTGTCTGTGGGCTATTTTTTGTACAGTTCTGTTTTGTGGGCTCTTAGACTGTGAAAGTACTTATTACCCAAATTTATTTTATTTCATTGTCTTTACTAGAACTTAAGTGAAAATAAATATGTTTTCTATAATAAGTAAAAATATTCAAAGTCACATAAAGAAAAGTTCATCTTTTCCCTTCAACCTCCATCCCTACATTCCTGAGAGCACCAATGTTATTAACCTGTTATAGTTTCTCCTTCACTAAACCAATTGCTGATGGAAACATGTATACACATGTGTAGTGGTTTTGGTTATTTGTTTTTTAATGTGCTCATGATCTACACATTACTCTGAAACTTGCTCCACTTAAAAATATTTGTTTAAGGGTCCTTCTAGGGCCATACAGGCTCTAGTTCACTCATTGCCATCATTCAGTTCAGTCGCACAGTCATGTCCAATTCTTTGTGACCCCATGGACTGCAGCACGCCAGGCCTCCCTGTCCATCACCAGCTCCTGGAGCTTGCTCAAACTCAGGTGTATTGAGTCGGTGATGCCATCCAACCATCTCATCCTCTGTCATCCCCTTCTCTTCCTGCCTTCAATCTTTTGTCTTCATACTCATTTCCGTAGCTGCATAATATTCCAAATATGGATACTGCACACTTTATTTAGTCATCTCCCTCTTCACGAGCATCTAGATAATTTTCTGTTTTTAGCCTACACAGGCACTGCGCAATAAACACCGTGACGTATTTAAAACTTGAATGCTCGTGCTCTTATTTCAGCGCTAGGACTTCCCCAAGGTGGGATTTCTGGGTCACAGTTTATCATGTTTTTAGCGCTTTAAATATTACCAGGTTACTTCCCCCAAAGGTTGTAACAACTCATATTCCTGTTTCTCTGCATCCAGAGGAATAAAAAATGGTGTTTCTCTGCTTTAATTTCTATTCTGCTGCTTAGTAGTGATATTTTTCATATTTTCATGTTTATTTGCCATTTGGTTTTTTTGCTGTCTGACTTGCCTGTTTATATTCTTTACCTATTTTATTTTTTCTGGTCTAATAATTAAAGAGTGTCGGTACTGAAACCAGACAACCTCGGCTAGAAGCCAGACTTCTATTTAGTGTTGTGAGTTTGGAGCAAACTTTGGAGCAAAGTGTTTGCTCCAAACATGTCCCTCATGCCTCAGTGTTTTCCCTTAAACAAGGATAAAATAAGACTTGCCTCCTAAGCTTGTACCAAATTTAAATATGCTCTTAGGGTAACATCTAGCATAGAGATATTGGCTGTTATGAATGAATACCCCATTTTATCACTGATACCTTCGTGTATTTTATTATTCTCTGGCTCTGGGGCAAAGCCACATTTTCTTACTGCTTAAGTTTTACTTGGTAATTGTTTCAAACACTATTTATCAGACATACCCTCTTTTTAAAGTACTCTAGGCCTTGGGAGGGCTGGGAGGAACTTTAAGAAGCTGAGCCTGCTTTTTATCTATCTCAGAGCAGAGCTGTCGACGTGTGTAAGGTAGAGTATACACTCTGAGGTTATTTTTACATCTAACATTGTCCCTTCTTCCCCATTAAGTGGTTTTTCTGGTGAAGAATATATCTCTTGGATATTAGTGGCAACATTAGCATGCTTTGAGTCTATTTTGGCTAGTTGATTTTTTTTTTCTTTTAATGTATCTGCATCCCTGTTTGCCCTCCAATTATATGGAGCCCTTAGCAGTCATTCCTGCTTTGTTCATTTCTCATCTCCTAGTCTGCTCGAATCAACAAACATCTTTCAGAAAGGCACCAGGGAATGCTTCTACATTAAGGATCCATTCCCTGGTGGCTCAATGGTAAAGAGTCTGCCTGCCAATGCAGGAGACATAGGAGACTTGGGTTCAATCCCTGCTTCGGGAAGATCCCCTGGAGTAGGAAATGGCAACCGATTCTACTATTTTTGCCTGGAAAATTCTATGGACAGAGGAGCTTGGTGGGCTGCAGTCCATGGCATCGCAGAGTCGGACATGACTGAGAGCACGCTCTCCTGCTACTATGCCAGTTGTGCTCCAGTGTCTGAGATCATAAAGTTTGCCCTTGTTCAAAGAATCCAGCAGAAATTCAGGAAAAGAATGTGTCACTGTGGGTGGTGGCTCACAGCATGTAGTACTGATATTTTTGTTAGGAAACCTCATGGACAAAGTAAAGCAAATTCTTCTTTGGGTTCAGTTAAGTATATTCTGCGTGCACATATTCTGGCCCTTTTGATGTGAAAAACCAGGGAAGATGATGGGCTTGATGGATTTCAAACTTTGTCCACCCCCTCCCAGCTGCCCTGCAATGGGCAAAAGCATGAGCTGATCTGTAGGAAGGCCCCTGAGCCTCCAGAAGCCTTAAAGCTGCAGGGAGAGGAACAAGATCAGCTTTGTCATGGAAGGAGACTTGAGCCAGCACCTTGTTGAATATGTTTACTTGGAAATGAAAATTGAGTCCAGGGAGGCTGAGTGGCTTGCTCAAGTTCACACAGCTAGTTCACAACTGAACTAGAACTAGTATCCAGTTTCTTAGCTGATATTCTGGTGGTCATTTCATTCTGCTCGATGTAGACAGTTGTTTAAATATAGTCATGATGGAGTTTGGGTCATTGCATTACAGGTAGATTCTTTACTGTCTGAGCCACCAGGGAAGCCCTTGCATCGTGGCTAAAAACATTTTAGAATAACTCCATGGCTGGGAAAATGAAGACGATACTTAATTTCCAGTTGGCCATGATTAGAAATGTGATAATAGACCTCGGTAAGCTACCAGCAGAGAGGACTAGATGCCCTCTCCAGTGGTTGTCTCTGCTGATCATGTGCTGAGATGTGACTCATGATCTTTGAGCAAAGGAGCAGATGAGAGAGGATGTTTTATTAAGAGCTCTGACTGCCAGTAAGAGCAGGGTATAGATTTAGAGGCATCAGGTGTGAGGCACAATGTGGCTGGAGATGACTTCTGTGACTCTCCTAGAAGCTTCCTCTTCTGCCTGTTCCCAGATCGCACTGCTCCAGCCCCCATCGCTGCCGCTGTGTGTCTTCTCTTCTTCTGTCCGTCCCTTCAGTGTTGGGGCTTCTGGGTTTCCGTCCACAGACTTGCTTTCACACTTTCCCCAGGGACCCTCACCCACCCGCCAAGACTTCTGTGCTGAGGTTCTCCTTGTCTGTGATTCCAGCCTTCCTCCCCACCCTGTGTTCACATTGCATCTTTCTGGCTGTCTACTGGATGTTACCAGTTGGGAATCCCCCAGGATCTCCAGAATCCAGTCTCCCACCTTCTCAATAAACCTGCTCTTCCTCCCAGCTTAATTGTCAGCCAGCAGGCCATCCAAGGCTAGGAAGGTGGGGTTTGTTATAGGCCTTGCTGTGAGGCTGGGAGCCTGTTGTCATAACCCGGGAGAGACCATGTGGATCTCCTGGTCTTTCCCTTTTTAATCCATCGCTTCAGCCCTACCCGTGGGGCAGATCTATTGTAAAATGTAAATTCCCTTGATGAAAATATTGCAGAATTTTTTGATTCTGGATTCTGGATTTTGGATTCTTAATGAAATCCCCAGGCCTCACTATACAAATCTGACTCATTTCTCTACATTTTTCCTCATGTGCCATTCATTGTAATGAATGACTTGGTCATTGCTCAAGTGTGAACTTGTGCTTTTATACCTGTAGTCCCTCCGCTTAGAACGCCCTTCTCTCCTTTTCTGGCCAAATGTCCTTATCCTGCAAGATGGACTTTCCTCCTGGAGCTCTTTCTCGTGGCCACCCCCTGGTGCAGGTTGGCTCGCTGTATGCATGGTTTCCTTTGCCGTTCGTATTGCTGTTCATATCCTGTCTTCCCACATGGTATTCCTTGGGGACAGGGACTGCACTTCACTCATGTTTGTGTCCTTAACCTGACATAGAATATGTGCTCATGAATATTTATTGAATGAATCAGCATTTCCCCCCTTGCCTGCCACCAAAACCAACGGCTGTCCCTCAAGATCCGCCATAGTTTTCTTTATTCCACCATCCAGAACGTCTTCCTTCCCCATCCTTTACTTTTACCCTCAAGTCACAGGCTGGACTGTAAGTCCTTTCTGCCATTTGGACTCTTTTCTGCTCTCATTATCTATCCTTTCTCTGCATCCTTTTCATTCGATCTGAAATGCACATGTTTTCCTCCTTTTTGCTGTCTAAATTCTACCTCTTCATTCAGAGCTGGTCACCTATTTCATTATTCTATGAAGCTTTTCCTGATGGTAATGTTTAACTATTCTCTTTTGCTTTGTTTGCATTGTTTTTTTTTTTTCTTTTTTTTTTTAATTTTATTTTATTTTTAAACTTTACATAATTGTATTAGTTTTGCCAAATATCAAAATGAATCCGCCACAGGTATACATGTGTTCCCCATCCTGAACCCTCCTCCCTCCTCCCTCCCCATACCATCCCTCTGGGTCGTCCCAGTGCACCAGCCCCAAGCATCCAGCATCGTGCATCGAACCTGGACTGGCAACTCGTTTCTTACATGATAGTTTGCATTGGTTTTGACTCTCCAGTCGATTGTCAGCTTCGCAAGGGCGGGGATCAAGTCTTAGCTTCTCTTTTCCCCGCACAGATCTTACACTGTGTCTATCCTCACCGCTACCCACAGTACTTACATAGTCTGTCCTTATTTGCTGACGTGCAGGTGACCCGCCAAGATGAGGGCAGGGTTGTCCGGCAGTCTGGCTCTTCAGGTAGCTTTCAAACATACTTAGACACCTCTGTAAGAAAAGGAGGTTTTTAAATGTGATTTTTATTTTTTATTTTATCTTGTTATCAGAGTGCCAGAGAAGCAGAAATCAAACTGAAAAGTGAAAGCAGAGTTAAACTTTTTTACTTGGACCCAGATGCTCAGGTAAGAAGTATTTTAATATTTAGACTAGTTCAAGGAAAGAAAAGCTTTGATAGGTTATTTGCTTGCTTATTTGTTTGCTTATTTATATATTTTGGATGAAAAGCAATATGATAATATAGAAAATTCAGGAGAAAGAGAGAAAACAAAAACCAGTAATTTCATTACCATTACACAACCATTGTGAACATTTGATATTCCATAGATTGTTGAAAATTGAAGGAGATTTATCCAAAGATGTGCTAGTCCACATCCAAAGATGTGCTAGTCCACAAAGAACATATATAATTTACTCTGTAAACCTACCACCAAGAAAATAGCATGCATCTCTACAGTTGCCCAGTAGACGGTACTGTTTCCCGACTGGCCCAAGCTCAGTTCCAAACACAAGCCTTGCCATCCTTCAGTCCACACCTGTGTCCTGAGAACACCCCAAACACGCGTGGCGAGGGCCTCCAGGGCTGCCCACAAACAGGGCTGCTCGGAGGGGCCAGCTGTCCTGCTGCATCTCCTCCCGTAGTTTCCTCTTCTTCATTTGTTGTCTTTTTTTTTTTTTTTTAAATAGAACTTCTTTTCCCCATTTAATAATCAGTATTTTCCTCTGTCTCTTCTCAGACTTCAAAACCATATAGTTTTTTGGATAGGTTTTTGTTTAGTGTGATGAAATATGCACAATATAAAATTTACCACTTTAACCATTTTTAAACATACTATTCACTGGCATTAGGTAGAGTCACATTATTGCACAAGTATCAGCACGATCTCTTTTCAGAACTTTTCCATCCTCCCAAACAGAAACTCTGTGCCCATTAAACAACAGCTCCCTGTATCTCCTTCCCCTCACCCTTAGTAACCTCTATTCTACTTTCTGCCTTTAAGATTTTAACTGTTTAGGAAGCTCATCTATGTGGAATCATTTGATTTTTTCCTTTTCATGTCTGGCTTGTTCCACTTAGTATAATGTCTTCAGGGCCCATCCTTGTTGTAATATATGTCAGAACTTCATTCCTTTTTATGGCTGAGTAATATTTCATTGGATTTATAGTATATGCCACATTTTGATTATAGGTACTTCAGTTGATGAACACTTGAGTTATTCATAACAATAATTTTAAAGCTCTATATAATCAGTCATTGAGTAGATATACCATCATTTATTTGACCATTATTATATACTACATAAATGTATAAAATAGTGAACACAGTTTGCATAAATAAATATGTATAGCTTTTCCATATTTTAAGCAGTTTCCTTAGGATACATTTATTATGGGATTTTTTTTTTAGTGGGAACATAATACATTTATATATTTGCATTTTCTTTTAAAGAAGCTTGACTTCTCAACAGCTGAGCCAGAAGTGAAGCCATTTGAAGAGAAGTTTGGAAAAAGAATTCTCGTCAAGTGCAATGATTTATCTTTCAATCTGCAATGCTGTGTTGCCGAAAATGAAGAAGGGCCCACTACAAACGTAATTTTCCTTTTGAAAAACTAAAATTAAAAAACAAACACATTCCGAGGTTTCAGGTGAGCCCGTTGCAGTGCAGTCATGTCACGCAGTCCTAGTTCCTGGTGTTGGAGAACGGAGGGTGAGATCAGAGTGCAGAGGGTCATTTGGGCCACCAGACAGGACGTTCACGATACAGGACAGGGAGGGAGGCTGTTGCACTTTTGCAGTAACTTGTAGCAGCAATCACACACAGGTCTAGTGGTCTCTTCTTTGATAGCAGCATTCTCTTGTCCCAACAGTTTGAGCCCTAGTGGTCTCTTCTTTGATAGCAGCGTTCTCTTGTCCCAACAGTTTGAGCCCTAGTGATGGTCTGTATTGTTTTGTTTTGTCCAGGTCGAGCCTTTCTTTGTCACTCTGTCCCTGTTTGACGTAAAATGCAACCGGAAGATTTCTGCTGACTTCCACGTGGACTTGAACCACTTCTCAGTGCGGCAGATGCTGGCCACCACGTCCCCGTCTCTGAGGAACGGCGACCGGCAGAGCTTGCCTGCCCCTCTGGGCATCCTCCACGAGGCCTCCATGCAGTACCCGAAGCAGGTGGGGGACTGGCCCAGTGGTCACGCCACTAAGGCCTACCTTGTACAAGCTGTGTAAATACATAAATGAAGCGTAAAATGCGCAGTTTGAGTAAATGAGACTCTTAATTAGATTGATTGCGTATATCACGAGGCTGTCAAAGCAAGCTGAAAGAGAAATGGCTTTTGACTTCTCATTTCTTTTTTTCTAAACTTGCTGCTAGTTGCCTCCCCCGCCAAAGAGCCTTTTTGATCGAACGATGAACTGTTTGTTGTTGAGTTAACCAGTTTGGCATTGGGTGCTTCTGAGTAGTTCTGCTGTTTGCTGATTGAGAATCTTTAATGTTTGTGAGATTTGTTTAATGTGACTGTAAATTCTGCTTGCTAAAGAAGATGGTTTGTTCCCTAGGGGATATTTTCAGTCACATGTCCTCATCCTGATATATTCCTTGTGGCTAGAATTGAAAAAGTACTTCAGGGGAGCATCACCCATGGTGCTGAGCCATACATGAAGAGTTCCGACTCCTCCAAGGTATGGATGACTTTGGGATGATAAAAAGCAGTGGGGGAAAAAAGTAGGAATAGAAATGCTTAAAGAAATCACAGTTAAGCCATATTTATGTTCTAAAAGAGATAGACAGCTTTCACTGTTCTTTGTTCAATCGCTCAGTCGTGTCTGACTCTCTGCAACCCATGGACTGCAGCACACCGGGTTTCCCTGTCCTTCAGCGTCTCCCAGTCCATTGAGTTGGTGATGCCATCCAACCATCTCATCCTCTGTCATCCCCTTCTCTTGGAGCCTTCAATCTTTTCCAGCATCACTGTCTTTTCTGATGAGTCTGTTCTTTGTATCAGGTGGCCAAAGTATTAGAGCTTCAGCATCAGTCTTTCCAATGAATATTCAGGGTTGATTTCCTTCAGTATTGACTGGTTTGATCTCTTTGCAGTCCAAGGGACTCTCAAGAGTCTTCTCCAACACCCCAGTTCGAGAGCATCAATTCTTGGTGCTCAGCCTTCTTTATGGTCCAGCTCTCGCGTCTGTACATGACTATGGGCAAAACCATAGCTTTGACTCTACGGACCTCTGTTAGCAAAGTAATGCCTCTGCTTTTTAATATGCTGTCTAGGTTTGTCTACTCTTGTAGATTTACTCTTAAGAGTTAACCTTATGTGTCCAGTTTTCAGTGAAAAGTAATTTCATGTATAAATAAATACTTCATTTGGCTAGACTGTCCTGGCAAAGGAATTAACAGCTTAATAGTAAACTTTCTTTCATTAAAAAGTACATATATTATATTTAAATGGAGTTCATTTCCACTTGCTGGCATGTGTCCAAGGTCCCGGAATTGTAAATTTGGATCCATTTACTCTTACATGTGAGTCCAGAGACTAGGAGGTGACCTGGCTGGGGTGGTCTGGCCGGTAGTGTCCGCAGATCGAGCCCACTGTGTTTTGTCAGGTGGGACAGGGCTCTGGTGGCAGAGGCAGTGTGACATGAGGCAGGAGAGGGAAGGGAAGTACACATGTGGTGTATGTGCTCTGTGTTCATTACTTTGGTGTAGTGTTCGGTACCTGGGGGTACCTAGGAGTGGACATAAGTCACACTTCCAAAAACTTAGATTTACAAAGGTTTAGTTGCCCGCTCAGCTTCCCGCTTCCGGAGTCGCCAAAGGACACATGACTGTCACTTTCCAGCATGTTGAGCTGCCTGGTTTGAGTCAGCCATTTGAGTGCAGCTTGTGCCAGTTTTACAGTACTTCTATTTCTTAAACAATTTTTTTTTTAATAACTGATCATCTGTGAGATGACCCTGATACATTGATTGACAAAGACTGGTCCGCAGGATTCGGGGCACCCTGGCGGCTCTCACTGAGGTCTTCTCAGCTGATTCAGAGCTTCCTCTCTGTGGTCATCAGTCCATCACAGGCGTGTCCATGCAGATGCAGGGTGATTGTTAAATAACAGGTCCTAGGAGTCAGAGACCTGGGTGCTGAGTGCCCAGCCAGCCTGGACATGTCATGTGACCTCTCTGGGCCCCAGGTGTCACATGTGTAGTTGAAAGATGGTGCTGCTACCTGTCCCTCCCTTCCCTCAGGAACAGTGCTAAGATCAAACAGATAATGTACAAGTCAGTGCTGGGAGACTGTAAACCAAGCCACTGACACATACAAGAGGACATCATCATCAATTACTACAGCCCCTGTCAAGGAAGAGCCCATGTACCCAGGCACACAGCTTCAGACGGGATGCCCTTCTGGCTGATAAAAGCTGAGTCAAGTTTATCTGGAGAGAAGCTGTTTTATTTTTTAAATCAAGTCTGTAAAACCTGGGATGAGAAGCTCTTTTAGTCTCTTTGGTGTTTTGATTAATAATCAGTGAATGCCCAAGATAAGATCTAGTCCCCTGCTGTGTGCGTAACACGTTTCCAAGGCTAGTATGCACCAGCTTGGCCGCTTCTGCCTACCATGTGCATGGTTTGGAATTTGGCAGCTCATGCTGGTGCGAAAACCATGTATCCTTGCAGGCGGGACGCCATTCTTCCCAGTGTCCACTGAGCATCTGCTGAATTTACTTCTCCTCCATACTTACGGGATGTGAAGCCCAGCCATGCGTACATTTTCCCATGCGTTCACACCTCCAAAGCAGTCAATTCAAGCAGAGATTAAGACTCAGCCATCTTATGTAAAAATAGAAGCTTCAGTAGAGATTTTACTAAAGGATAGTTTTTTCCCGTGTATCAAAATTGTCTCTTCATGGCCTCTCCTTTGGGTTTGGCCCACCCTCATACCTCAGGGGTGTACTTTCCTTTGCTTGCCGCATAAAACTCTGAGCTGTAATCGAGCTGTAAAAAAAAAATTGTCTCTTCATGTTTCCCAAGATGGCCTGGGGCATCGTTTGGAGGAAATCATTGGTTTGGAGGAAATTTTTGGGAGGAGTCTCTGTAGGTGTCCACCATGAACAGACTTTTTTAAAAAAGAAAAGGGGGGGAAAAAACCCAAAGGGCACACACTGGTTTTTCACTGGCTTTCACGTGCATTGTATTCCATGTGCATCCTCAGTAAATCTGAGAGTTCACTGCAGGCAAGAGTGAAACATATGCAAATATTTCATTTTAGTCCACAACACAGTCATTATTGTTAAAACCTAAAAGCAATTGTTTCTACTTGAAAATGTGCAAGTAAAATGGCCACTCCGGGAAGGCTGACCATTCTACTCTATGATCTCCGAGTTTGCATGGACATGCCCCCCTGGAAGGAGAAAGGGAGGGACTGGATCCTAAACCTGTTTCAGTGGAGAAGTGTTTGCATCATCACTCCTGAAGGCCTCAGTTCCCCAACGTGGTTTCAGTACACTTGTCATATTTAGTAGCCAGAAGGGATGCTGGCAAGTCGAGCTCGTGCTCTTCATTTTGCAGGTAGGGAAGCAGAGTCCAGAGAGGTTCAGTGGTCCAGACTCACACAGCTGGTTTCGGTTTGACTCAGAAGCAGACAGGATGCTGCTGTTCTCCTTCCGAGTCTTCTAGATGAGCGTTTCTCAGACCTGGTGCACACAGATCACTGGAGTTCTGGTCAGATTTCGGGTTCTGACCCAGGAGGTCTAGAGTGGGGCCTGAGACCCAGCTTTCCTGACCAGCTCCCGGTGGAACCAGTGCTGCAGCTCTGCAGAGTTCACACTGGTTCACTGGCAGTACAGCATGTTGCCCGTTGGTTTGATTCTGATTTACTTAAGTAATGTAAAAGATCTGTAGTCATGTACGGATGTGAGAGTTGGACTATAAAGAAGTCTGAGTGCTAAAGAGACTTTAGCGCTTTTGAACTATGCTTTTGAACTATGGTGCTAGGGAAGACTCTTGAGAATCCTTGGACTGCAAGGAAATCAAACCAGTCAATCCTAAAGAAAATCAACCCTGAATATTCATTGGAAGAACTGATGCTGAAGCTGAAGCTCCAGTATCTTGGCCACCTGATGCAAAGAGCCGACTCATTGGAAAAGACCATGATTTTTGGGAAAGACTGAGGGCAGAAGGAGAAGAGGGCATCAGAAGATGAGATGGCTGGATGGCATCATCAATTCAATGGACATGAACTTGGGCAAACTCTGGGAGATGAGGGACAAGGAAGCCTGGTGTGCTTCAGTCCATGGGGTCACAAAGAGTTGGACATGACTTGGTGACTGAACAACAATACCAAAAGACCCTTCACACTTTACTCTGACTGAATCAATTAGACTTTGTAGTGGTAACAGTGCAGTATCCCAGAACAAGAAAATTTGGGGATATTAGGTGTCATCTGCTTTAGCGGTAGGGGTATCATTGATAAAGAGACCTGCCATGCATGCATCTTAGGCCAAAACTAAATCTGCTTCCCTCCGCACTTTAGAGTTAATCCACCCCCCACAGAAACCAAAAGTGATCTTGAGAAAGTGAAAGTAGCGGTAATTTATACCTAGAAACAGAAACGTGGTGTTTGAAAGCCCTGGCCTAACTTAAGTCAGTACCTGTCATGCCTTAATAACAAGCATATACTCCCCAAATCTGGGAAGTCTGCATAGGCCAGTGCACATTAAGAGTTGTGAAAGCTTAGTGTTTTCATTAGTGTCCTCATTTGAACTCCCTTGGCATATATTGGGGCATGAATACCAAGTACTAGTAATTACTGATAACTCAGGGGCTTATACTACATAGCCCTTAGTCATAAAGAAATACAAAAGTCTATGAAATGGCATGCCTGTTGCCTATGAAGTCCAAAGAAAAAACCTACATTTTGGAAACAGTTTTCATTTGATATTCTTTGGAAATCGTGCTAGAGAATATGATGAACAGAATCCTCTGCACTAGAGTGAATCCAGCTGTGTTACGTTTAGATCTGCTTGTCCATGCATCTGATACTACAGGAAGAGCTTGTTCAGTGACTGAGATAATAACTGTAGTTCACAATTCTCCCTTCAGTGGGATACAGTAACTCATAGTTCTACTCTGATGTCTTTAAGGTTGCTCAGAAGGTTCTGAAGAATGCCAAGCAGGCATGCCAAAGACTAGGGCAGTACAGAATGCCATTTGCTTGGGCAGCAAGGTAAGAGGAACATCTTTTTCTTTTTTTTTTTTTTAGTATTTTGATTGTTTTTTGTGCATGTCACTTTTTAAAGGAGTTGCTTTTTTTTTCTAGGTTTTTTGTTTTAATTGGAGGACAATTGCTTTACAATGTTGTGGTGGTTTCTGCCATGCAACAACGTGAATCAGCTATATGTGTACCTAGTTCCCCTCCCTCTTGAGCCTGCCCACCCTCCGTGTCACCCCTCCAGGTCATCACAGAGCACCAGGCTGAGCTCCCTGTGCTGTGCAGCAGCTTCCCACTAGCTGTGTGTTTTACACAGGGTAGTGCATATATGTCAGTGATACCCTCTCAGTTCGTCCCACCCTCTCCTTCCCCTGCTGTGTCCAGGAGTCTGGAGGAGAACATCCTTTATACTTTTTATATAGGTACAGCTATATGGAGAGACAGACAGACTGACCAACCCATTCTGTTTGTGGTCCAGAAGCAGAAGATTTAAATCTGTAAAACTGAAAACCAAGCAAGCTGCATATCTGAAACATCATTTATTAGAGACCCAGAGAAAGGTGGTGCTGGCTGGAGAAGGGTGCTGTCAGCCCTGGCGGCATGGACAGGAGTGTGTGTGGCAGAGCTGGGGCTCCAGGTTCCAGCACGCACCGCCAGCTGGGAAGGGGGTGGCAGCCCGGTCAGTGAGGCCCACAGACCCTCTGTATTTCGAGTCGTAAGCATTTGGCTGTGTGTGTTATTTCCTAAGCGCAGGCCATTTGCTGGTGATATTTTCTATGTAAATTGAGTTAGCTGTGTTCATCGTCATAAATACCTTCCTCGTCTTTCGATAATGAGATTTCTGCTGGCCGTAGCCAGTGGAATGACAATTAGTCTTCACTTAGAAACCAGAGTCCAGCTGTGGATTTATTTTGGTCACTTGGAAACTCAGCTTAGACATGTCATTCTGCTATTTCAGGACGTTGTTTAAGGATGCATCTGGAAACCTTGACAAAAGCGCCAGGTTTTCTGCTCTCTACAAGCAAGACAGCAATAAGCTATCCAACGAAGACATGCTCAAGTTACTTGCAGACTTTCGGAAGTGAGTCTCAAGGCCTTGCCTGTTTCTTCTACATCAGAGAAACAGAAGTTACTGTATAAGATGGGGGTGGGCAGCCCTGTGTCAGAAGTCACTCCCTTGGCTGGTTAGCTTGAACCCCGCACCCTGCCCAAAGTGACCGCGTTTGGGGTGGTTTCGGCTCACAGTCTGGCTTCCTGGGTGGTGCTTGGAGGGTGAAGTTTGCAGGGCCATCAGTGAAAACGTGGTACGAGCAGAGAGCCTATGGCCAGGCAGCTAAGATCACAGGCCTCCACTGGTCCTGAGCACGGGGTGGTTCTCTTGGTGCACCAGGCCTCCCGTAGGAAGGGTTTCCTGGGGAGAGAGTGGTCCAGAAGGTCAGCGAGAGACTGAGAAACCTGGAAATAGGGACCCAGTGCTGTCAAGCGCAGATGCAGTACCATGAGGGAGGCTGCAGTCCTTTTTCGTTACGAATCCGAAGAAAGGCCACTGTGTCTTTGAGTGTTTGTCACACTTGAGTTAGGGAAGTAGAGAATTCCTTTTCATTTTTTTTTTAAACCTTGGTGTTGCTTTATTTTCTTTCCTTTTTTTTTTTACAAAAATTTATCACATGTTGGTGGCTTGGACCCCAGCTTGGATCCAAAGCTATAGTTTCTGCTCCTGTGATTCTCTCAAAAGTCATTTAGCAGTGGACGAGAAACATGTTCTGAAGCTGCCCTAGTGTTTAGAAAATAGCTGTCAAAGCTTATGAGCCACGTTGCCCCTCCCCCTTGTGGTGATCATCAGAGGAGAGAGTCCTAGATTTAGTCAGAAAGTAATCCTGTCAGAGAGATGGTATTGCTGATGTGTGCTCCAAGAAGCATCCGTCTAAAAAGAAGGATGAGATATTTTATATTTATTTGATTTGCTCACGGTTGTGTCTCTTATTTCTGCAGGGGATCTGAAAGCCAAGTATAAAAATAGAACATTTTCTTTAAAATGCAGATCTTCTTTAAATGCTACCATATTGGGTAGTTTAGGTGATAATGCTGTTAGTTTCTGCACGAGGTTTACAGATATATACAAAAGGCTGGTGGAAATGAGAGGAACCCTGAGAAAAAGTGATTCCATTAGTTGGGGTTGGTGAGGGGCAAAGATGACGACATTCATCATACGCTGTAGTCATGTGGGAGCAAGAATTTGGAACCATTAGGGACATCCAGGTTCACATGAACAGAACCGCAAGATATCTTGACCGTGAGATTGCTCAAGACAACAATGATGATGTCTGAGGAATCTTAAAAACAAAAGTTGGGAACTTTTCAAAACTGGGAACAATTCAACCAAATGCTGAATCTGTGAGCCACTGAGCTGTGATGCTTCTTGCCAGTGATCTCAAAGATGTTATTAAACAGGTGGCTTCTGAAGGACCAGGAGGCAACATCCTGTGTTCTGGGAACTAGTCGTCCTAACCAGATTTCTGCCTCTCCTTTTTTACTTGGGTCACTAAGCTGGTTCGACAGAAGAACGTAAAGCATATATTCCAAGATGACCAAGAAATCAGAGAAGTGTGAGAGAGTGAAAAAATGTTCAGTGCTGGAGTAACCAGATGCGAGGAGGGGTGACAGGTGGCTAGTCTCAGTCTGGCAATGGGCTTCTAGGGGTTTGAGAAGGAGCTGCTTCTTGGCAATAGTCTGTGCAGTATCTTCATGAAAGACTTTTATGAGAATGTAAAGTGCTGATGAATGTCTTCGTGACATATGTATTAGGAATATGTTAGAATCTGGATTTAGGAGGGTCTTGATCAACTACAAATGACTCAGTCATAAAAAGGTAAAATTTCATTGGGACAAAAATCAAATCCTGTTTTGATTTCTAAAAACATAACTGTATAAAGACAGGATGGAGAGATATAACAAAATAGTAAAGCATATAAAAAAAGATATAGGGATTTTAGGTGACTGTATATTTAATGTGCCTCACTGGAGTGGTGTGACTGTGTAAAAGTAGTAGAATTTTGGCTGCATCAGTAGAAAGGTATATTGTTCAAACCAGGCAGCTGCTCTACCCAACCTGTTCAGGCCCTGCTGGACCTTACTGATACAGTTCTGGGAGCCATGATATAAATGGGGTGTATTTATGGGAGAGAAATGGCATTGGAGGAAGACCCAAAGGGACTCAGAAGCAAGGACTTTAGGAAGATGTGATAGCTGTCTATTAATGATTTAAAAAGTGTTAGAGAAATTTAACTAGGCTCCTTGATGAGTGAAAGCTTCAGCAAGGTGAATTTTACCAGGCTGTAAGGAAGAGCAGTCTGGGTGTCAAAATGGCTATGTTGAAGGTTTCCTTGTCACTAGGAAGGGCTGAGGGCATGCTTGTCAGGACTGGCACAGAGGACACCCCTGTATTGGATGGAGTCAGACCAAATACAGACACCAGACAATTCACTCAGCACCTTCTTTATATCCAGCATTTCACTAGGCAATGGAGCCTCAGATGGCTTCTGAACTTTCTGATTCCATTTGAGCCAAGAATGTATGTTGAGAATGGAGTGGTTCAGGAAAACCTCCACTGTAACATTTTGTCAATATTCTTATCTGGGCTTGTGGTACCCAGCACAGCAGCCACTAGCCACGTGTGACTTTCTAGTACTTGAAATATAGGTCCTGCTGAGACGAGCTCTAAGCATAAAATACACATCTGGTTTCAAAGAACCAGAACGTACTTTTTATACTTGTTGCATACTGAGATAATATTTTTAATATATTATTGGGTTAAATAAAATATTTTAAAAACTAATTTTACCTGTTTCTTTTTACTCTTTTTAAGTGTAGCTTCTATGAAGTTTAAAATTATTTTTGTGGCTTGCATTGTATTTCTCTAGGAAGTGCTGCTCTAGAATTCAGAGCTAACTAACTTGTTTGACTTTTCTCTTCTCTTACTTGTAGACCTGAGAAGATGGCTAAACTCCCTGTGATTTTGGGCAATCTAGACATTACAATTGATAACGTTTCCTCAGACTTTCCTAGTAAGTGTACATTCTGTGTAATAAACAGACCAGCTTTTGTTTGGTTTTTACTTCAGTTTGTTTGTTTTTAATTTTTTTTTTTTTTAGATTATGTCAACTCATCATACATTCCTACAAAGCAATTTGAAACCTGTACTAAAATGCCGATTACGTTTGAGGTGGAGGAATTTGTACCCTGCATCCCTAAACACACTCAACCTTATACCATCTACAACAACCACCTGTATGTTTATCCTAAGTCCTTGAAATATGACAGTCAAAAGTCTTTTGCCAAGGTGAGTGGCAAAATTGAGTTTTATTTAGTTTTTTAAAATTTGTTTTATTTGTGTGTTTGTTTGTTTTTGGCTGCGCTGGGTCTACATCGCTGCTCGAGGGCTTTCTCGAGCTGTGCACGCCTTGGTCGCTCCGCAGCGCGTGGCCTTTTCCCAACCAGAGAGCGAGCCTGCATCCACTACATTGGCAGGCGGGCTTTAACCACTGGGCACCGAGGACGCCCACGTTTTCTTTTCGATACCAAACTTTCTTAGGTTTTTGGCTTCTCATGTTCTTTCATAAATAGTTGCATACTTTAATCTTTTTTTAAATTCTCTTTTTTATGTAACTGTCACTGCAGGCCAGAAATATTGCTATTTGCATTGAATTCAAAGATTCAGATGAGGAAGACTCTAAGCCTCTAAAGGTTGGTACTTTATGTGTACACGTTTTTCCATTTTAAAAATGCAGTTCCTGATACTGCATAGCTAAAGGGACTTCTTAGCACATTTTAGTTGACACAAACACACAATATGTAACATCACAGACTATAGCCACATACACTGAACCTTACAGAACAGGAATAACTGAGTGCTTGCTCTTAATTGGCAATTTCTGTTTTGTAACACTCTTTAGGGATGGTGTTTTCTTATGCGTATTCAGTTCATTAAACATGTACCTCGCTTGAAAATGTTGATTCTAGTTGTAATAATAATAGTAGTAGGTTATTGGTGATGTTATTGAGTGCTTACTATATTCCAGGCTCTGCTTGTACAGCCTTATAGATATTAGATTCTTTTAATGCTCCTAACAGTCTTTTGAGTTAGGAACTATTATTATCTGCTTTTTTTTTTTTTTAACATGATGGGACTAATGCTCAGAATTTAAATGAATTGTTCAGGACGATACATTAATGGAACCAGTGTTCAAACCCAGGCAGTCTGGCTCCAGACCCCAAATTCTTCACTCTAACTATGTGGAAGTGACTTTCCCCAAAGGGAAGGAGATAATATGTGAAGAATATAATATAGTTTTTCCCCTCAAGAAATTCATAGTTTAGTGGGAAAGGCAGTCATGGAGGAAAAGCTCCTGACACATAAAAGATACTGAAATGTTTTTTTGGATAAAACCGAATGATTAGTGTAAAACATTGCCAAAAGGACACAGGAAAGAAATGAATCATTTCTTGAAGGAAGCATGAGAGTTTGCTTGTTGTACATGGAAGGGAAGGTTCTTCAGACCGAGGGATTGTGTCAGCAAAGGCATGGTGGTGAAAGTAAGCAGTGAGCTGTTGCTGGTCATGGAGTGGAGTAGGGATAGGGGAGGGCTGGGAGGTGAGCGAGGGGAGTAAGGGGGCTTGTGGGTCTGGAGTCTTGTAAGTAGGAGAAATCCATCAAAGGGGGCTTCATTTATGCTATAGGAATGCTGCTTTCTTTACAACGCATCTGAGTTTAATTTCTTGCTCTATTGACTGAATTCTGGTACCTCCCTTTGCTAATTCTTATTTTAGTGCATTTACGGCAGACCTGGTGGGCCGCTATTCACAGAAAGCGCCTTTGCTGCGGTTTTACACCATCACCAAAACCCAGAATTTTATGATGAGGTAAGTGAGGTTTTCAAGGGAAAACCTAGTTTAACCAGTTTTGAGGAAAACTCTAATTTCTTTGCCTAGCAAAGCAAAATTCAAGAGAAGCTGCATATAACACTGAAGTTACAGTGCTAGAGCTAAATGTTGAAATATTTAGTTTACTTAACTTTTCTAATTATAAGAGCAACACATTTATTAAAAAAAATAAGTTGGAAAGTACAGATAATGCAGAAAAGAAAAAGTCAAAATTCTTCCTGTATCACTACCACAATTAATATTCTCACCTATTTCTCTTCATACTTAAGTATAATTAAACATCTGTTGGACCTGAGAATCTTCCTTATTTTGGGGTGTCCTTATGTAGAATTATACGCTTCCCTGGTGGCTCAGATGGTAAAGAATCTGCCTGCAATGCAGGAGACCCAAGTTCGATCCCTGGACTGGGAAGATCCCCTGGAGAAGGAAATGGCAACCCACTCTAGTATTCTTGCCTGGAGAATTCCATGGACAGGGAAGACTGTCAGGCTACAGTCCATGGGGTCACAAAGAGTCAGACATGACTGAGCGACTAACACACACACATGGAGAATTATAATGGAGTTCACTCAAACTACTATGTGAATCCTGCTTTTAAATAGTCAAACCTGGTTTTTCATTATGGCTTGGTTGTGGTAACAAAATGGCATCTCTCATGTATTTTCCAGTTCTTTCTAGAGTTGAAATACCAACTTTCCTGTTTTGGGTCAGTGAATTTGTTCATTCATGCTACTGTAACAAAATACCACAAACGGGGTGGCTTGTAAAGAGCAGATATTAGTTGCTCATGGTCCTGGAGGCTGGAAGTCCAGGATCAGGGACCAGCCAGCATGGTCAGGTGAGGGCCACCTCCCAGGTCACAGACTTCTCAGTTGTGTCCTCACATGGCAGGAAGGACTGGGGAGCTCGATAGAATCTCTTACAAGAGCATTAATCCCATTCATAAAGGCTCCACCCTCAGGACCTAATTGCCCCCAAAGGCCCCACTTACAACCATCACCTTTGGAGCTAGGATTTCAATTTATGAATTTGTTGGGTGGACACAAACAGTTAGACCATAACAGTGTGTTAAGGATCCATTTCTTCAACAGTCTCAGATCCCTTTAACTGCAGGCGTTAATAAATCAGTTTGGAGACCAAACACACATTTGTGCATGGGTGACATGTTGTTGTTTTGGAATATAAGAAAGATTGTTATTTTTGTCTTCCCTGCAGATTAAAATAGAATTGCCCACCCAGCTACATGAAAAGCACCACTTGCTGTTCACATTCTTCCATGTCAGCTGCGATAATTCAAATAAAGGAAGCACGAAGAAGAAGGACGTCGTTGAAACACAAGGTTTGAATGTCATCATCCCTTTGATTGTTCACAGCTTGTGCATTAGGTTCTTAAATTTCGTTTTGATTCTAAATTTGAGTACTTTCACTGAGGGACTGTTTAGATGAATTAGAGAAGGTAGCATGCCTGGCCCACATGTATACATTTTATAGGACATAGTTTTAGAATGCTCATCCCGTGGAGGCCAACATGCTTTATGACTCTTTTCTGCAGAGGCTATTTTCTGAGTCATCTCAGTTTCTTAGTCATATTGGTATTAGCAGTTCTTAAAGATCAAGCAGTTTAGTAACGTGGCTGTCTGCATCCATTTTCCTACACTTCAGTGATTTTTGTTGTTGTTGTTGTTGTTCTCTGTTTCAACAGTTGGATATTCCTGGCTTCCTCTCCTGAAGGATGGAAGGGTGGTGACTAGTGAGCAGCACATCCCTGTCTCAGCCAATCTCCCGTCTGGCTACCTAGGCTTCCAGGAGCATGGGATGGGCCGGGTATGGGACTTTAAGATCAGTTTACCCCGGTTCCTTCCAAAAGCATGCAATATTTTTGCCAGTCCCAATATTTTGGTTTTAGTTATTCATTTTACAAGTAAACTTAGCCCACTGGAAGGCTTCCATGGTGACTCAGATGGTAAAGAATCAACCTTCAATGTGGGAGACCTGGGTTCGATCCCTGGATTGGGAAGATCCCCTGGAGGAAGGAACGGCTACCCACTCCAGTATTCTTGCCTGGAGAATTCCATGGACAAAGGGGACTGGAAGGGTACAGCCAAAGGAGTTGCAAAGAGTCAGACACAACTAAGTGACTTTCACTAGGCCACTGGAAGGCAGTGCTGGTAATAGTTATCATAATCTAGAATTATAGTTTGGGCATTTTATAAGCCCTGAACTGGCACTGCTTCAGCAGGGAAATGGAAACTTGAGGATGAGATGGAAGTTTGTCTCTGCAAATTAGCCATGCTCAAATAAAAATATGTTCTTATAGCCATGCAAATGATTAGAAATTGTGTTCCAGCTTATTGTAAGTCTAGTAAGCAAATCCCTTATCTACTTCGTAGCCCTTTCTGATACATTTCTGATTCATGAAAGCCTGAGTCTTCTCAGATTTCTCCAATTGGTTTGTTGGTTTTATATTCTTTTTAGCCATCTTAAATTTTATCGACTTCAGTTTTATAACATACTTAGTTAAGATCTGCTCCATTTCATTGTGAATGGCTTTTAATATCTCTGCATTTAAATAGCACTAAATTTGGGCCAATGTTATAGACAGATAGTTAAAATACTCAAAAATAAGGGTAAAATCATAATAGTATTCAGTTGTTATGATTGTTATTATTCAGTTACTATTCCTAGTCTGAGAATGAGAAAAGTGGAGGTTTCAGAAATAAAAACAAGCACAAACATGACCAACCGTTTTCAGGTTCTAGGAATACTTACTATCTTATTTATTTTATCTGGTACCTTATGCCATCACTTTCAGAATCCTGAGTTCAAGTTTGGTCAAGTGATTGGTAAAATTGGAACCTTTCCCTCCCAGATGGACAATAATTTATAGAGCTGCAACTATATAGAAAAGATAGTTTAGACAATCTATTAAGACGAGCATTGTACTTGGGAGAAGAAAGTGGGCATGGTTACATGCCTACCATGAGCCAGGCATAAATAACAAGTCAGTGAAGCTGTCTGGCATTCAGTACTTTGTCAGTACACTCAACTGAAGATGCTGTTTGAAGCCAAGGTCACTAATCTGTTGGGATTTTTTTTCCCCTCCATATTTTTTCAGCATTATGGTCCAGAAATTAAATGGGTAGATGGAAGCAAGCCTCTGCTCAAAGTTTCAACTCATCTGGTTTCCACAGTGTACACTCAGGTACATGCTGTTCCATTAAAATTAGCAGTGACAGCTTTGTGAATGAATTTGCATGATTTTCTTGGCAGAATAAAATCATAATTGATATGTTACATAGATATATTTTCACTCTGTAAGTCCTTTTGTAAAGAAAGAAAGTACATATACGGTGCTCTCATGTAATAATATAAATGGATAGTACAAATAACAGTTCTCACGATAAATTTTCCACTTTTGTTGGAGGACCTTTGAAGTCTTTTTTTTAATTTTATTTTTATATGATGTTTCATAGTCTGAATAAAACACGCATGCTGCAGAAGCAAATACCTCTGTGTCCACACAGATATGCTAACAGGCTTTCATTTTCCTTTCTTCTTTTATCTCCGCAGGATCAGCACTTACATAACTTTTTCCAGTACTGTCAGAAAACCGAATCCGGAGCCCAGGCTTTAGGAAGTGAACTTGTAAAATACCTTAAGGTATCAGACGTCTTTCTTAGTAACTCCCTTTTTTCTGTTTGGTGGTGAGTGTTGTTCCCACCCCTGGAAACCTTATAAGGCTGCTCTTCGCCAGATGTTCTCACAGTGATATCGTCTCTAGGGTTTTAGATAGGGGCAAGAAGTAGACTCAGAAATGGTACGACTTCTGAGTATGGGTACGGCAGTCTTCACCCAGCCCCACATATACTTTTCTCAGGCCGGCCTAAAACGTGATTCCACATAGAAAACCAGCCACTTGTAGGCTTTTTCTATGAGTGCTCACTGCACACAGAGCACAGTCCAGGAGCATAAAAGACAGTGACTTCAGTCCCACCGTTAAGTAACTTCTAGTTCATTGTAGGCGACAACGTAACCTTGGTGAATGTGTTCTAGGTGGGAAAAAAAAAAAGAACAACAGAAATAATGCACATAAACTCCTGAGGGCAGGAGGAGAAGGGGATGACAGAGGATGAGATGGTTGGATGACATCCCCAACTCAGTGGACAGGAGCTTGAGCAAACCCTGGAAGATGGTTAAGGACAGGGAAAGCTGGTGTACTGCAGTCCATGGGGCTGCAAAGAGTCGGACACGACCGAGTGACTGCACAACAACAATGCACGTAACCAGCCCTAGCTTTGTGCAGACAGGAGGCTCCTGGGGCGAGCAGGAGGGTTGGTCCAGGGGAGTCTCACCCAGAACATGATTCTAGGGGAGCAATAGCTAAACATGTGTTCTAGGCATTGGGACAAAACAGATGAAGTGTGAGAAGTGGAATTGGTTTGATTTAAGCAAGGAAAATGGAATGGGGATTCTGAAATCCCTGCTTCAAGTCCCCTTTCAGCTATATCATAGGAGCCATGCAACTTGAAGAAGAACCTTTTATTCATTCTCCATTGCTGCTCTTAACAAATTACTGCAGACTTGGTGGCTTTAGCGACTTCATTTTCACTTTCACTTTGGTGGCTTTAAACAACACAAATCTGTTTTCTTGCACGTCTTGTAACTCTGAAGTCTGACATGAGTCTCACTGGGCCACACCCAGGACGTTATTAACAGGGCTGAGTTCCTTTCTGTAAGCTCTGGGAGTTGATCTACTTCCCGGCCTTTTCCAGCTCCTAAAGGATCCTTCATTCCTTGGCTTGTGGCCCCTTCCCACATCTCAAAGCCAGCAATGTTGCATCTCGGAGCATTCTTCCCCTCCACTCTCCTGCTCCCTCTTTGACTTCTAAGGACCCTCGTGATTGCTTTGGGCCCTCCTGGATAATCTAGCAGAGTCTCCCATCTCAAGGCCAGCTAATCTGACTAGCAGCCCTAATTCCCCTTTGCCATATAACATAGTCACAGGTTCTGAGGCTTCGGACATAGACATCTCTGTCCAGTAGGTTGCCACTGTCTCCCTTTGTTTCAATGGGTTTCTTCCATCTGTGTTTGAAGCTGAGTGGAAATTTCTTGGGGTCAGTTTACTTTTAAAATGATAACATGAACCTTGCCATCCCACGCCCGTAGAGCCTGCACGCGATGGAGGGTCACGTGATGATCGCCTTCTTGCCCACCATCCTAAACCAGCTCTTCCGCGTCCTCACCCGAGCAACCCAGGAGGAGGTTGCGGTCAACGTGACACGGTGAGCGAGGTGGAAAGGTGGTCCTTCTTCCCTCTCAGTCTGTCCACATCTGGAGCACAGCCATATGTATCTGGGGTGCCAGTACATGTTGAACATGATATTTAAGAAACTTGTTTTGATTCCATATGTGGGGACCCCATCCAATGCCTCATTTCCTCGTTTCCTGTGGTGCCAGTAGCATCATCATTGTTGTACTGCTACTGTGATAATAATGAAATGTTTCCATTTCCACATTACTATTCATTGCTTTATTCATTCCTGTGGTGTGTAGGGTCATTATTCATGTGGTTGCCCAGTGCCATGAGGAAGGATTGGAGGGCCACTTGAGGTCATATGTTAAGGTATGTAAATTAAACTGCCCCGGTCATTCAGATCTGTGGCTCTCCAACTTTTCTTCTAAGGACCTATTTTATTTTCCTTAAATCTAGTTATTTGAAGATGTATTTTGGATAACACTTAACACCTCTGCTTTCTCTTCTATTCCTGTGTACCTGAATGAGGGGGATGTCCAAAGAGGGGCAGCCATTCATTTATTTCCTTAATTTCATCCTTTCAGCTACATTTCTTTCTTTAAGGGTTTTTTCAAATAATGTGAGCCAAATGATATAGAGGTTTAAAGATGGAAGGTTAGCTCTAGCCACCATCAAATTGGACTATGTAGGAAAGCAAGAGATGACATTAGATAAATGTCAACAAGTTCATCATTTACAAACAATATTCAGTGAACACAGTGGCCTTTACTGTTCTGAATAGTACACATGTTCTATTTAGCCTTGAACACCTCTCAATTGTAGTTGTGTATTAGTTTATATTTAAACTAAGTTGGGGTACTTCAAGGAATCAGTTGCTGCATGTCAGTCATGTGACAACGTTGATTACAGTTTTGGGGAGCTAGTGTTCTGTCCTGGAAGACCCACCAGCTGAGTCAGATGGTTCACGTGTTTTGATGGGTTCCCTGAAGACACCCTGGGCTCCCTCTTCCTGTCACATGACACCCACCCTTCCCACCTTCCGTGTCCACACCTTCCTCTCCCACCCATCAGTGATACCTGGTCCCTGGTCTCCATCCTTGGGAGCCTCTCCAACTCTCAATCCATCTTGGAGAACCAGTGCACTAAAGTATCTTTCCCCTTTCTTCAAAGTATGCATATAAGGCCGAGCCATATATTGCTTCTGAATACAAGACAGTGCACGAAGAGCTGACCAAATCCATGACCACGATTCTCAAGCCTTCTGCCGACTTCCTCACCAGCAACAAACTACTCAAGGTACGTCAGGAGGGCCAGTGTGGCTTTGCGGTGGGCAAATTGAAGAAACTTCAAACTTCCTGGCCTGATCAATTTCACCCTCTTTGTGCTTTTGGAGACAGTCAGCAGCTCCTCAAAGCAGGTAACAGAGATAACTCTTCAGTAGCAACTTTGCTGTTAATGCTTCTGCTCCAAAGCGAGCCACAAGGCATTACTACATTCAGAGTTTCACAGTCATATTCAGACCAGTGGCGGACACTGAGTTAGAGACTGTAGAGGCAAGCGTCTGCAGGTGGGAGTCAGCCGAGAGGAATGGCCTCGTATGAGATCCGGGGCGCCCGTGGCTGGCTGTGCCACGGTAGGTGTAAGCGCCCAGTTTCCCAGTGGGACAGTGCTGTTTACTGCTGGACACGTGGAAGCAGGTGCAGATCTGCCTTGCCCCTC
Source organism: Bos indicus x Bos taurus (assembly GCF_003369695.1). Taxonomy (NCBI): domain Eukaryota; kingdom Metazoa; phylum Chordata; class Mammalia; order Artiodactyla; family Bovidae; genus Bos; species Bos indicus x Bos taurus. The sequence goes on along the minus strand of NC_040087.1, from coordinate 75,401,696 downwards.
AGGTCCGAACATTCGTCAGGAGGTTCAGCTGTGTTTTCAGGCCATACTTGTTTCACGTCAGTGACCTTACTAAGAGAGTAAATGTCTTGTCTTCTGATTTGTTGTTTTCCTTACTGGATTTTTTTTTTCTTTTTTTTTTTTTTAGTATTCGTGGTTTTTCTTTGAAGTTTTGATAAAATCCATGGCTCAGCATTTGATAGAGAACTCCAAAGTTAAGGTATGTCACTTCCTCTCAAAGTTCGCCTAGTAGTTCTCAGGGGAAAGTCTCTTTCATTGTAGCCAGCACTTATTAAAGCTCTCTGGGTGCCCGTCCCAGTACTGCTCTAGGGGCTTTCTGAGTAGTAAGGCGTTTTAGCTTTACAACAACCCGACAGGCGGAAGTGCTAGTCTCGCCCCTTGTTTTATGGATGAAGAAGCTAAGACCAGAATGCATGAGTGCCCAGGGCCGTGCTATGGTGCATGGAGGGAGGGGGCTTTGTGACCAGTCTGGCTCCAGAGCCCACGTTCATGGAGCACTGTGTTATTAAAAATCCAAACAGAAGTATGTCTTTTCCTTTGACTAGCTTAGAAGTCTTCACATTTGTGGAAGTAGGAGTAGCAGCTTAAGCATTCATTTAAAATGTAATTACCCGGTGTTTCTGTAATTACCCGGTGTTTCTTAAGTGTCTTGAACGTGGTACATTATTCTCAGGAACTTGGATGGGAAAATCTAATATGACCACACAGCCTTGGTAGCCAATGAGTGGACTCAGAGACACAACTCCATCCCTGCCAGACACCTCCTCCCTGTGGTTCCCAGATGTGTGTGGCTCTCTGGGTCCCAGGCTGTCCCCTGGTCCCTGCTGGTCTCTGCCACAAGATGAACTGACTCTGGACTGACACCACCACTGGCTGTCTGAGGCTCAGTGTAGATACATATTTATAGGATTCCAATGCAGTAAACCCAGGTGGCCATGGGCAGAATTGCTTCTGAGACTCTCTGGGTCCCAGAATTGCTGTGTGATGGGATTCTTGCTGCATCTTAGCTCCGCAGAAGTGGAGTCTCGGGGCATGTGGTTGGGCGCGGTGGGTGCTTGAGCAGGGAGCAGTCGTCTTGGAGCCCAGCAGCCCCTGCAGTGAATGTGGGAAGGATAAGGGGGCCCAAGGGAGGGAGGCTTGAGCTCTGGGCCCCCTGGACCAGGGATCTGGGTGCATAGCAAGCCTGGGGAAGGGCTTGTGGATTTTGTCAGGTGGGAGGGTGTGGTTCCGAACCTAAAGCTGTGCTTTCTGCTATAGAGCCAGTGCTGGAGCCTGAGGAGGTTTCCTTTTTTTCCCCCCTTTTTAAATCCAATTTTAGTGCACAGGGAGATGCCAGATGGAGGTGGGCCCTGCCTTCCACAGAGTAACGCACCATCTAAATCATGCCAGCACAGCCTGCCAAGGGAAAAATCTAGCAGATTGTCTCCTTGGCAGTATGCAGCTAACTAGGCACACTCACACACGTGTGCGTGCACACACACACACACACCCTCACCATGTTATGTTATACTGCCTTTCTGTTAAAGATGTCATCTCCTATTCAAGACAGCCTCTAGGCCAGTCTTAGTCTGCTGAGACTGCCATCACAAGTACAATACTCCGGGGGCTTGCACAACAGAAACTCATTTCTTTGTGATTCTGGAGGGAAGAGGTCTGAGAGCAAGGTGTCTGTAGGGCTCGTTTCCTCTGAGGTGTCTCTCCTTGGTTTATGGGAGGTCTTCTCCCTGCTTGTCTGCATCCTAATATCCTCCTTGCGTGTCCTGTAAGGTTAAGGCCTATCTTGATGACCTCATTTTATCCTAATTTCCTCTTCGAAGACCCTATCTCCAAAAATACTCCCATTCTGAGGTGGGCTTAGGACTTCAACATCGGGCTTTTGGGGGGTAGTCGGGGAGAGGGACACAATTCAGTTTACAACAAGGCCCTACTGGATTTTCATTATTTTTGTCTTTAAACGGGATCACTTCAGAGACTGGCAACTTGATTATATTTTTTAAAATAGCCAATTTGTTCAGAAGGTATTCGCTGAGCCCTTATTATATGCCAGTCTCAAAGGTTATGCAGTTAAATGCACTGTGGTTCGTGCCCTCATGGAGATCAGGTGGGAAGATGTGCAGTTAGACCACGGGAGCTCTGGTCAAGGAGGTGAGGAACACGTCTGAAACATTTCTGAGAAGTGTATTTAAAATCAAATATCAAATGGCACTAGTGGTAAAGAATCCACCTGCCAGTGCAGGAGAGGTAAGAGACATGGGTTTGATCCCTGAGTCAGGAAGATCCCCTGGAGGAGGAAATGGCAACCCACTCTGGTATTCTTGCTGGGAAACCCCATGGACAGAGGACCCTGGTGGGCTACAGTTCATGGGGTTGCGAAGAGTCAGACACAACTGAGCACACACAGATCAGTGTCGTCTAGCCTAGAACTGTGATCGAAAGTTAATAAAGGATTGTGTGCGTTCTTTTCTCAAGATGCCAAATTAAACCACAGAATTTGGGGGTCAATAGAGACCAAAAAGCCACCTTCTTGTGCAGCTGCCCCCTTATTTCACGAAGGTGGATGGTGGAGGTCTAGACCCATGAAGATCTAGATCCTTGCCCAGGATCACACAGCCTTGCAGAACCAAGAATCCTGCCAAAGTCAGAGTCAGCCCCTCACCAGTGTCCTGCCATTCCCAGCCTATAGCCCAATTCTCTAGCTCCACAGATAAACATTTAGTTTATCCTTTAGGGCTTTACACAGGCCACTCAAGTGCTGCCATGCACAACCTTTTCTGTAAGTTAATTATATCCTGATCTCAAAACAGCATTCGGAGGGTTTTTAGAGGTAGTTTATTTTAAAGCATTCCAGCTTGAAAAGAAACACAGGCATCCAAAAAGAGAATGCTTAACCATAACATGATTTACTATAAAAAGGGATTCTGAACACCTGCTCACCACTCGGGGGAGTCCGACACTGGTCACTTTTAGAGGGGCTCCCCTCCCCCGTGACTTCTGCTTCTGTGTCACCCAAGATACCACCCTTTCCCTAAATCATGCCGCCCTTCCCTGAAACCACACGTTTTAAATTTTTGTAGGTCTTAAAAATTAAAGTAGAGTTGCTTTACAATATTATATACATTACAGGTTGTAATTGTGATTCATAATTTTAAAGGTTATATTCCATCTGTAATTATTATAAAACATTGGCCATATTCCCCTTGTTGTACCATATATCCTTGCAGCTTATTTTACACCTAATAGTTCTTGCCTCTTCTTCCCCTGGCTCTATATTGCCCCTCCCAATTCCCTTTCCCCATGGTAACCACTAGCTAAATCACACCTTGGTCTAGGAACTTCTCTTCAGCTTTTGAAGCCTGCAGTCACTTTGCCTCATATCTTAAGTGATGAGTTGTATATGGTTGCATCAGCTGTTTTAGTGCTTGTCCTGCATCTGTAAAGTTGCATGCCCCAGTCTCCAGCCCCTGTGCTCTGGATTTAGGGAACAAGTTCATATTCACCATTTCTGTACCATTGGTGGTTTCCAGAATCATGGTCAAATCCCCTTAGAGTTTTTCTGTTTTTAGGCTGAAGATTGTCAAAATACTCCAATGTTTATAATCCTGACCTTGACCTTTTTCCTCACTGGTGAGTCTTGTCTTCAGTTGCTGTAAGCAGGCGCACACCTGTCTCATAGGAGCACCTGGGCCATGGTTCACAGAAGAGCTAGACAGTGCTTTCAGTGTCCTTGAAAGTCTGCCACAAACCAGCACTTGGGGTCATAGAGTGTGATGAGCCTCAGTCTTCATTTTCCACTCCCAGTGCTGGCCAGGCCGTTTCATCTGATGCACACATATAGGGAGGGACAGACCTGCACGCTGTCGTGCCGAAGGTGGAGGCAATGTCATGTGTCCACCTTCCCATCCCCAGCCAATCAAACTATGACCCCTTTGCAGAGGAGAGCTGAGCATCAGAGCCTCTCTCTGAACTAGCATCTGAAATGGTCAATTTCCATACCGCTGCAGATGGACCTGCGAAGTTTGGATTGATTACCTGTGACCATTCCAGACTTCAGTGTTCCATAGGTGATGTGCTTAGAATGTATAATAAGTCGTTTTGGGGGGGAAATGCAAAATAGGCCTCACTGTGGCCTCCTGAGGAGTTCCCAACCCCCAGCTCCACCCTGCCTCTAAGGTCAGCGTACTTTAGGTTTTTCTTCCCTGTGGTTTAGTTTTAGCAGCTATAATTTCAGCAGACTCATTTTGAGTTTCCTTCCCTCCCATGTTGACTCAAGCAAATTGTTAGCATTCCACAGGTGCTCCTGCAGGAAGCTGGAAACCTGGCTGGGGACAGGCCGAACCTCTTCCCTTAAGTGTCAGTTGTTTAGCTTTCAGCCATTTTCTGTCTTAATTGAGCAAGAAAAGAGCTTTCATTTGAAGAGTGAAAGAAGGGCAGTGTGGTTCCTGTTCTGAGTGGACTGCCTGGACTTCTCCTGAACGATATGTGAAACTCTGTGCATCTGAGATGGCAGAATGGTTAACAGCCATGCTTCCGTCCACGAGGGTGTGTTTCCAACAGTGTGTGCTCCAGGCAGAGCGTTGAGGAGAGATGCAGGCAGAGTGGAGAGTGCGGCCTCCACCGTGCAGTTGACAGAGTCCTTGGAGAAGGAGAACACGCATTTAGAGGAGAACGTGTGAAGGTGTCCGTGTGAGCTCCAACACAAGAGGACATTCGTGTGATGCTGGAGCTGGAGCTCCACCTGGGCCTTGGAGGCCGCCTCCCTTGTGGGAGGAGAATGGGGGTCCGGCAGAGGAAGGAGCTCATGCCCAGGTACAGGCTCAGGCTGAGGGTAGAGGGAAGAGTGCAAACAGGATTAGCTCAGAGACAGCGATGAGACTGTGGGGGAGCTTTGCGGGCAAGCAGCGGACAGTTAATAGAGATCCTGGAGAGGAAGGGTAGTGACAAGGTGAAATTGAGTGTGCATTACCAGAGTGGTTGGAAAACTTTTATACCAACAAGTCTACCTTCCCCCTGGAGTTTGAATAGTCTGTGGGCAGGCAGACCTCTCACCAGCAGCATCTGCTGGAGGCAGAGATGGTGGGGGCTGGGCTGCCATGGACGCGGCTGCAGCACTGAGGGAAGATCCCACAGCAGGACATGGTCAGGAGTAGCGTTTCATTTGGCCAGGAAGTCCCCTGCCATCTTAGCGTCCTGTCCTGAGCCACCACTCATGTACTTACTGCCCTACATCAGCTCGTTAGCCTGGGTCATGTGCTTCCACCTCAGTTTGTGGTGCTCTCCGTAAAACCGTCTCATCACCTCAGTCTTCATCGCCCTTCCGTGTGCATCTTAACCTCATTGCTGTGTTGCCAAATTAGGACTCTTGACAATAGCTGTTTGTCACAAGGGGGAGCTTCATCTCACCCTTCAAAGGCACTGAGTTATCACCTCCTAATCGCCGAGCAGTATTGTTGGTTGGTTGGTATGTTAATTATACATCACTCTTCACCACACTTCTTTCCTTTTAATAAAAAAAATTATTATAGAAAATTTTAAAAGGAAAGGGAGTAGTTTAATGAAACTCACGTACCTCTCACCCACTCAGCTTCAATAGTTATCAACACTCTGCCATTCTTGCTTTATGTATCCACCCCCATACTTCTCTTTTTCCTAGAGTATTTTAAGAACATTCCCTCAATATTTTATCATTTCCTCTGTAAAACTATAGTGTATAATATCCAATGGGTAAAGCCTTTAAAGAATAACCATTGCACCATTATGATACTCAATAAAGTTAGCAATATTTCTTTATCATCATCTAACACCCCATCTGTATTCAGGTGTCTCAAAAGTGTCATTTTACAGTTGGTCTGAATCAGGATCTAAACACTGTCCACACATTGCCATGGGTTGATGTGGCCCTGATGTTCTCTTGGCCCCTCACACTGTTCCTTCTCCATTTGTTTGTTTCTTAATGCAGTGTATTTGTTGAAGAAAGTAGGCCACCTGACCTGCAGAATTCCCCACACTCTAGATCTGGCCGATTGTAAGCTTGCAGTAATACATCACATGATTCTCTGTGCCGTCTGTTTCTTGTGTAGTGACATCTAGAGGCTAAACTGCTTTCAGGTTTGATTTTCTATGTGGCATGGATACACCTTAGCTGGTACTCCTGTATCTTACTTATCAGGAGGTATAGGATGCCCAGCTGTCCCACTTTTGGTTGTGATAATATTGACTCATAGGTCCATGTGGTCCACCCCATCCCTCCATTATAGAATTTTCCATCCACTTTTCATGGTTTAAGCAGCTGTTAACTCAGCGCCATTCGGTAGGCTTTTCTTGGGAGACCTCGTGTTTTAGGAGTGGCTGGCTTGGGAGCTGGCATTCATGCCTAGTGGTTAGAGTTGGCCTTGCCCGAGTTCCTGATAGCTAATGGTTGATGGAGGCTGACACCTCAGGATCTAGAGTTACTGGTTTGCCAGAATGGAACAAAATCCTTTTGGAATTTCAGATTTTACTGTTCTGTTTATGAAAGTAGATAAACTTCCAATTCTTATGACTTGATCCTTCCCTCACTGGATTCTTGAGTTTATGTACATTTACAAAGATTGTCTTGTTATTGGTGTGAGAACTGAGATTATTGTAAAGCTGGAGTTCCCAAATTTCATTATAGTTTCTGGTATTTAAAGCATAAAATAATGCATGCTCTCATACCAAAATACCTAGGCTCCAGTTCTAGTTTTACAAAATGCTGTTTATTTGCTATTAAGATACTGGTTTGGCTCCTCCAAAATAGGCCAAAATAATAGTGGCTTTGATAAGACAATAGGTTCATTTCTCTCTTTTAGAAAATTATGATCCATAGGCAGCTCAAACAGTGGGAAGCTTGTCCTGCAAGGTCATTTGGGGACTCACGTTCCTATCCAATTATCCAGCCCAGGTAGCATCCTTGTCTGCATGGTTGAGAAGCTGGCTCACCACCACCCCACATTCCAGGCAGTGGCAAAGAGAAGGATTCGGAAGGCAAGCATAACTTCCTCTTATAGCCCATTGGCCAGAATGAGTCACATGACCATTATCTTGCCACAAGTTACGCTGGGAAATGTAGCCTCTAGCTGGGAGGCCATGTGTCCCTGTCAAACCCTGGCATTCTGCCACTAAAAGGGAGAAGGGAAGGAAGGATATTAAAGGTCAGTTAGTATTCTTTATTGAATCTTTTCAAGCTTCAGTTTCCTCTTGTCTGTAACATAGGGATGGAAACACCCCCTGCTATGGGGTTAGAATCACATGCATGCATGGACCATCCAGTACAGCCCGCTTCCCATTCTGGGTCCTCAGTAAATTGTTCCACTTATGGAGCAGGAGAGGGGTGGGAGAGGGGGCAGTATGGCCTCACAGAGCAGAAAGCACACAGGCCTTGAACTCACTGTATAATAGATCCAGGTTTGAGTCTCTGTTATTGTTAGCTGTGTGACTGAAGCCACATTTACCTGACCTCTCTGATTCTCTATAAAATGAGAGGGTTTAAGAATTTAATGAAAAGGTTATATAAAAATATCTAGTACAGTGCCCAGTATGTAGAAGACACATGGTAAGTAGTAGCTAATCGCTAAGTGATCTGTGTGTAATTTCTTAGGTATGCATTCCTGACAGAAAAAAAAATTACTATGTAAAGTTAAAGAGGACTCCTCCTGAGCAGTTTCAACTAGTGACATACAGTCACCATTCTGTGCGTGTTCAGTTTGAGTACTTGAGGCTTAACCCTAAGCCAGTGCTTTCTAAAGCAATCTCTGCATTTTACTTTGGCTGATTTGAATGCCTGTACCTTTCAGAGATGAGATTTCTTTCCCCAAAAAACAGTTCAACTTAAAAAAATAATCAGCGTTTGCTCTAAACCCTTTTCAGCTGTTGCGAAACCAGAGATTCCCTGCCTCCTATCATCATGCGGTGGAAACTGTTGTGACTATGCTAATGCCTCACATCACGCAGAAGTACCGAGATAACCCGGATGCATCCAAGAACGCCAACCACAGCCTGGCTGTGTTCATCAAGGTGGGGGGCCCTCCAGCAGGGAGGGCGTCCACTGGGGGCCAAATGTGCTCTTTCTAGCAGAGTGACTCATACACAGTAGGTGCTCAGCGAATGTGTTTATGCCAGAGGATAAACTTATCCACAGTAAACACTGATTTGAACCCAACTTTCCACTACAGCCTGAATACTTACCTTTGTGGGTTGTTTCCTCCGCAGAGATGTTTCACCTTCATGGACAGGGGCTTTGTCTTCAAGCAGATCAACAACTACATCAGCTGCTTTGCTCCTGGAGATCCTAAGGTAGTGTGTGTGCCTGCATGTGCGTGTGTGTGTGTTACACACTTCTTTTTGTCTCTCTGAGTGAATCCAGATGCCTACCTATTTCTCTGGGTTCACATCAGAATTTTCTTTCAGTCCCAAAGGCACTACTCCCTGCCCTCCCTTGGAGATACTAACTATTAATAACTAGTACTCAAAGTAGTATGTGAGATAGTGTGTGTGTGTGTGTGTGTAGTTAGTCATGTCCAACTGTTTATGACCCCTATGGAATATAGCCCACCAGGGTCCTCTGTCATGGGATTTCCCAGGCAAGAATACTGGAGTTGCCATTTCCTTCTCTGGGGGATCTTCCCAACCTAGGGATCAATTCCGCATCTCCTGCATTGGCAGGCTGGTTCTCTACCACTGAGCCACCAGGGAAGCCTGTGTAAGATATTAGAGACACAGTAATTCCAAATGCAACATAAACATACCTGTTGGTTTTTCTCATAAATACCTGAAATGACTCTCAGCTGCACAATTAAAAGTATTCTTGTTACAAATCATAGTTTGTTTAACAAGGTAACAGAAGGAACCACAGCCTTTCTCTGCCAGAATTTTCTGTTTCTTCCCTTGGGTGTCTATTTTAAAGGTCTGCCTTTCTCATTTTTTTCTTGCTTTGAATCTGGTCTGTAATTATAAGCTGCCCGAAATCCGTTATTGAAGTTGGAGGAGCATAAATAATAAATGCCCTAAAAGTCAATGGAGAACATTATTTAGCAAAATGTGTTCCCCGGTTTTCAAATGAATCCCTGAAGCCATGCTGAAATCTGTAAAGTACCCTAGAGCATGTAGCCCTGAGACAGGGAAGGAGCCATAGGCACCACGTCATTCCTCAGGGGTTTCTTAGGAGGCTGTGCAGAGTATCCGTAACTTATGACTATAACCATTTTTTTCCTGCAGACCCTCTTTGAATACAAATTCGAATTTCTCCGTGTGGTGTGCAATCATGAACATTATATTCCTTTGAATTTACCAATGCCATTTGGAAAAGGCAGGATTCAAAGATATCAAGGTAATCTATCTTTAAATATATTAATCCTAGTCTTTTCAAAAAGAGAGCCATTCATTTTAAATAAGAGAATTAGTTCACGCATGACATTAAGAATATCTGACATTTTTCATTGGTGAATTCATTTTTTTTCTCGTTTCCATTTTTTTTTTTTAATTGATAACATGCTTCATAGGAACTTAACTTTTTTTTTAGCAAACTTACCAGACTATTGATCATGCCAGTGTGACTCTTTTTTCATTGAACAATTCCATTGCTTAAACAATAGAAATCCTTTTTTTTTTTACTGTAGTTTATTTTTATTTGTTTCACTTTTCCTTTTTTCTTATGAATTAGCTTTTCTTTCACCAACTGTGGAGTCAAATGACACTCCTGTAGGTAGGTGTGGGGTGTGACGCTGCTTTCTTGCATCTTCCTCCTTTAAAAGAAAAAGAATGCAAGTGATTGCTGAAACGCTTACGTGTGCTACGCATTTAGACATTTCCCATGTACTTGGATCAATTTTAAAATTCACGATAAGCCAGTGAATTTGTTCTCACTGTAGCTAACACATCCGTAACATCCCCGGGAGGCGTCTTGTTTTTTGCTCCTGGGATCACTAGGTCCTCTAGGAGGCTTCTTTAAGAAGTAAAGCAAACAAACAAAAAACGCTGCTTCACTTCTAAAGTGTATTCTCCCACTGTTTTCCTAGTCCTTGTTTATAGCAGTAGCCGTAACCTTTGTCACACGCAACACGGCTTTTCACATGCTTTCTATGTTTGCATGTTGAGTCTTTATTAACTGTTCTGTATCCTTTCTGAGTTTGAAGAGAATTAAGCTCACAGAGATTTCTTTGTCTTCACTGAGTAAGTAATTGAGTAAGACTAGTAATCCCCCCAGTCTCCCAGGTCTATCATAGTGCAGTATTTAGCACCTTGCATGTGCTCAGGATTATTTATGCTGCAGGAGAGAAAAAGTGAAGGATGCCACCAAACTATTTGTTGTTGCCTTGTCACTCAGTTGTGTCCAACTCTTTGCAACCCCATGGACTGTAGCCCATGAGGCTCCTCAGTCCATGGGATTCTCCAGGCAAGAATACTGGAGTGGGTTTCCATTTCCTTCTCCATCAAATTATTGATGACACCTAAATCAAGTGACCCTGAAATTCAGGGAGAAATACACAAAGGCACTCATTCAGAGACATAAATATCTTAAATGCCCCAAAGAGGCTCAAACTGTCTATAAAAAGCAAGATAGGGACCGTGGCCTGACATTGGTTATCATGCATTCAGCAAATATTTGCCCAGCACCAACTCTACCTAACCTTGGGAAACAGTTGTGGACAACAAGGATGAAGTCCCCGCCTGTCAGAGTGATGAGTGCTACGGAGAGGAAAAGTGAGGGAACGGGACAGGAAGTGGGTGACATTGAGATCCGGTGGCCAGGAAGAGCCTCACTGAGAAGGTGACTTTGGGGTAATAATTGGAAAAGGTGCAGGGTTGAGCATTCTGGGCCATTCAGAATCCCCCGCCCAACCCTGCCCCACCACCTGTCTCCCCCTGAGCTGTTCCCCACACACCAGACACACCTGCTGGTCCCAGCTCCTCACTCCTGATGCTTCTCAGCCTCACACAGCACCTCGCTGGGGTCCTCATGTTCCTCCCAGCCAGTCACTCGGCCAGTCACTGGATCTGGGCCTGGCCAGGTCCTTGCCTCTTCCGGCACCCCACCCTGCCCTCTTAGCCCACCAGCAGTTACTGGCCCACCTGCCCTTGGGGACCATGACTGTCTTTTCCTCTCACCTGTCAGGGTGCTCAGGACAGCTCTTTCTGCCCAGTGGTCGGGCGTGAACCTGTACTAATCTTCCCCACTGGCCCACCGCGAGACATGCACAAACTCTTGTAGACTGTCAGGGAATTTGGAGCTAGAGGGACAGGTGGCTTCGGTATGAATTTTCATAACTGCACCAGTACGAATAAGGTTTTGTCTTTTTTTTTTAGCATTCTCCTTCCTCTCACCCTTCTCACCTGCTGTTCCACCTTCCTCTCTGCACACACACATACTCACACGCACACACACATGTGTACAGTTAAACCCATAAATAGTTTTCTTCTAAGGGACTCATGTGAATTCAGGCTATGAACTGTCTTTTCAATAATCTCTGCTTAAAACAGTGGACACGAGTGTTCTGGAAGGTCCTGGAAAGGCTTTCTAGGACTTGAGTGAGAATCTAAATAGGGTTAGAAACAACTGCCCAGCATGAGATTAAAACCAAAGTAGAGGCCCATTGACTTTCCTCTAACAATGGATGCGGTATAAGAATTTAAATCCAAGCCACAGCTTACTGGAAAAGTGTTATTTCAGCTTTAGAGTGTGGTGTTTAGCTACTTGTTTCTACCTTCCCTCAGTAGAGTTCACATTTGGTTACATCTTTTTTCTAGAAGAGCTTTCAGTCTTGTCTCTTAGCTTGCTGATGACTTAGCTAGTTTGATTTGGTGCTTTGTCCATTTTAGTTCTAGTTTATATTAGTTTTCTATTTGCTTTTTGAGGTACAGAAGTTTTAAGAGTATATTTGAGAAAATTCTATATTAAATAAGGTCTTCAGTGATAGCAAAATAAGTAGGTTATATGCTAACTTGGTCATTTTAAACACATTGGGTGGAGTATATGGGCATTAATGACCAGGAAATAGATAAATGAACCCATGTAGTGAAGAACATTTTAATAGGCCATGTATATATTTATTCTTTAGTTATGTGTTTGTTATGCACAAATTACTCCTCTATAATGTTGTCAATTACTACAATATTTGAATTTCATATTAGTAACAAAATTACATTTGTAATATAATGTGCTGTTCTATATTCTAAAAATTGGTACTAAAACTATTCACTGACTTAATAATTACGTAGGATGTAATACTTTCTATAATCAAAATCCAGTGCATTTATATGGTGGTGGTGGCTTGGTCACTAAGTCGTGTCTGACTCTCTTGGTATCCCTGTGGACTGTAGCCCACCAGGCTCCCTGACCATGGGATTTCCCAGGCGAGAACACTGGAGTCGGTAGAAATTTCCTCCTCCAGGGGATCTTCCCAACCCAGGGATCGAACCTGGGTCTCCTGCGTTGTGGATTGATTTAATTGTATTTAAACTCTGTTTACATTTTGGAGTGCAGAGCAGTGTTTTAGGTTATCAGCCTTTGTGGGCCAGATGTGACCACCTGTTGACACACACAGGGGAGCCTGAAAGGAAAGGGTGGGCTTGGTTTTTATTTTATTCAAAGAGTATTACATCCCTTCTAACTAAAGCAGTTTGTTTATATGCTCATTTCAGATCTCCAACTTGACTATGCATTAACAGATGAGTTCTGCAGAAACCACTTCTTGGTGGGACTCTTACTGAGGGAGGTGGGGGCCGCCCTCCAGGAGTTCAGGGAGGTCCGAGTGATTGCCATCAGCGTGCTCAAGAACCTGCTGATAAAGCACTCTTTTGACGACAGATACGCTTCCAGGGTGAGTGTTCTCTGATGCATGGAAATGTGACTGATAACATGACCTTCATTTTGAGTAATCCAAAGAAACAAGCAATTAGAAAATTAATAACGATAGCACAAAAGCTTTCTCTGTTTATGCAATAAAATCTAACAGCCGCCTTTATAGGAAGGGTCCCAGTACAGGGCCTGGCCAGTGCTCGCCCAGGCCATCATTAAGCTCTCCAAGGCCGGGATTCACTTACACTGTGCATCTTTGTTCCAGAGCCATCAGGCGAGGATAGCCACTCTCTACCTGCCTCTGTTCGGTCTGCTGATTGAGAACGTCCAGCGGATCAACGTGAGAGATGTGTCTCCCTTCCCGGTGAACCCTGGCAGTGTACGTAAGCACATTCACACAGACACGGCCTGCATTTGTTTCCTGCGGCTTCCCTAACAAAACACCTCGGACAGGGTGGCCCAGAGCAAGTAGGAATTTATTCCTTCACTGTCAGGGGGCCAGAGATCCAAAATCAAGGTGTCAGCGGGGCTGGTTCCTTCTGGAGGTGCTGGGTGAAGAGCCAGGCTGTGCCACTCTCCCAGCCACTGGTGCTTGCCTGGAGCGCTTGCTGCGCTTGGCGGTGGCTGTGTGACTCTGCCTGTCTTCCCTGGTGTTCTCCCTGGTGTGCGTCCGTGTCCCTGGTATCCTGTCCCATCCTTATAAGGACACCAGGGCTTGGATTTCATCCACAATGACCTCATCTTATCTTACATCTTAATGACATCTGCAGAGACCCTCTTTCCAAATAAGGTTGCATTCTGAGGTTCAGGGTGGATGTGCATTTGGAGGGACACTCTTCAACTATACACCCCTCCTTTTTGCCCCCCAAACCATAATAATCTACAGTAGTCTTGGTAAATTGCATTTCTGGCTAAGATGGGGTCAATTAGTAAACCTTCAGCTCTTGTTAAAAATCATTCTTAAAAAAAAAATTATTATAAAATCCATGCTTTCCTGATGGCTCATTTTCTTATAAGATGTCAGGATCTTTGTGTATCCAAGAAAAACTTATAGAGGAAGGAATTTTATTTAAAAAAAAAAAAAGCATAATTCTACATAATTCTAACCTGTGTATTACGAGATGTCAGTGCTAGTCCCAGTCCTGGTGTATTAATAGCATACCACACAGTCTTTGAAAAGCCACTTCTTTGGGCTTAATTTTCCATGTGTCTATAAAATTAGAAAGATAATCAGACTAGATGTCAGGGGGGGGCCAAGATGAGCAATCCCACCTCCCCTGATTGACCACCTTAATTTATTTTAGCCTTATGCAGATATTTAGAGGTATATTGGAAATTAAGTTGAGTGAAGGGTGATGCCAGGTATGATCTCAAAGCCTTTTGGTTGGAGACAGTTGGCTGTTAATTTGGACAGGTTAGCCGTTCAGTGTCCTTTTCTTGTTTGTTCTAGACCCTTGTACTGGCTCCATCGTTCGTCTTACCACTGTCATGATGGCATACACTGGGGAGTTTCCTTGTGTGTTTCTTTTCTGTCCCTTTTTCTCCTACAGTGGTGCTTTGTCCTGGTTTTTATACCTCTCTCCTCTGAGCGCATCTCCTACCTGATGGTGCATTGAGAGGAGCCCTATTTGTAGAGCGTGTTTTGTGTCAGTAGCTCCAAGGAGCATGAGTGGCCACTGTCCTCAAATGGGCTTCACCACACTCATCTCGCCCTCGCCAACACTGCCCTGCACCTGTGTGTTCTCTAAATCTGTCTGCTTTTCTAATCAGAATAAGCAATTCTGGGTCCTCTCTGTACTCCTTCAACCCTGAGAAACGTGAACACCATCTTTTTCTCTGGCTTCCATCGAAGTATAATCTCTGTTACAACACAACTTCACAGTGAACACAATTTCTTGGGAGTTCACAAGAAGCGCCTAACCTGCAGAGGTTTCCACCACCGCTATTGTGAGGTCATTATTGCTCATTTGGGAGGATTTCTGATGTGAGAGAAAAACCAACATTCTAGTTAGAGCCCTCGAGGCTTCTTCTGAAGGAGGAAACCTGCTGAAATAATCTAGAAAGATGCTGGGTATCCGAGCTGTGGAAAGGGAGAAATGCTAGACCTTCTGGGGGAAGACAGGACTCTCTAAGCCAAGGCTGCTCTGCCCCCCCAGGCCTGAAGTGCCCTACGCTCCCCACTCCTGCTGCAACCCGCCCCCTCCGTCCTCCCCTCACAGGCTCCATGCTGGTCCTCCCACCCACACGTGATGGGCAGGCCAGGCCGTTCTGCCCTGTTCTCCCGCTCATGCTCATACTTCCAAGAATGGTCGGTGACTCTTTTAAAACCATCTTGAATGATTTCTTGTCTCTCTCCCCCTTCAACAGACTGTGAAGGAAGAATCCCTCACTTTGCCAGCAGTGAACCCGTTAGTGACGCCCCAGAAGTCTGGGGGCACGCTGGACACCAGCCTGCACAAGGACCTCTTTGGCGCCATCTCTGGCATTGGTAATGCTTGGACTCTGACCTGTTTCTGGCTAGTTGTACTCAAAAAGTGTCTTTAATCCAGTCATCCATTAGCTTTCAGATCAGAACTTTGAAGTCTTGAGTTTCTGCTTCACATGTTCTTTTTCTTATTTTGCTGCTCAGCTCTGAAACCCCCCTCAACCCTACCCTGAAATAAAGATCCCCAATTTGCAGGAATTCCGAATATAGTACACTTAATTGCATATTTGTCTTGTTTGCTTTGTGTTTAATGCATGTTAATTTTTCATTTTAAATCTTCAAATTAGATTGTTTATGCTTTTAGGAGAAGAAAATCTTTGCAGGTGTGTGTGTGGGGTTAGGGTTTATTTGTAGTGTTAATCATTTAGATGAAATGTGAGAAAGTAATTCCTGAAGGAGTTATTGGTTTATGGCTCGAATGCAATGCTGAAATCAGTTTTCTAAAATCTCTTTCCTAGAATGTTTTTTTTCCTATCTAAACTAATGTTAGAGCAGCCCCCATGGGGAGGAAAACAGATGGCATAATTCAAGATTCAAACTGAGTAGTTTTTCCGTTTAAAAAAATGCCTGAGAAATGTACTGATTAATATTCTGACTAATTGAGCCCATGTGCCAGCTCCTTCATAAAGATAATGGTGCAAAAATATACATACATCTTCACAGACACTCACAGGCTTATGCTGTCTCTATCTCTCCCTCTGTTTTACACCACAGTTTGAATAAATGAAGCACCCAACTGTGGCTGGTGCTCAGACCACCCAATGATGGAATTAACCCCAGGGCTTAATAAAAGGGCAGAATAAATGCCCCCAGAATAAAAGGGCAGTCCTTTTATCTAATTAATCTGCAGGCTTATTGTTCATTCTGAGTTTATGTCCTTAGCTTTTGTGTTGTTCTTGTTAACATGCTATTTCATGTAGGCAACGAAGCTGGCCAGACTATGAAATTGGAAACCTCACACCAGTGCTCAGATTTATCCTCGAACACCCATACAGTCTTTAATCTTGCTTATGTTTATGTGTATTTTTCATAGTTCTGTTTACCTCATTTGGCACCGTAAAGATGAAATGAGTTAATTCATCCAGAATGCAGAGCCTGGCACACAGCATTTCCACTGCCTTCTTCCTGGGGCTCTCGCGCTGACCACTCACCCAGCCACTCTCTGAAAGTGGGAAGGGGTCCCTTCCAGGCTCTGTTTGCAGCAGTCCATGGCACTGGCTTTAAAGTCAGACAGTTGTGTCCTTGGGTCCAGACTTCCACCATTTACAATTGCAAGGGCAAGTTGTCTGTCCTCTTCATCCTGTGCCCACATTTCAAAAACAGTCCTGGTGAGGGAAGAAGAGCTAGTGTAGTGTTGCAGAGCTTGGCAAGGTAGACACCTCAGTGTTGTTATTTGACTGCCATTGTAACAAGCACAGTTCTTCAGTGTTATTCATGCTTTGTGATGGACTCTTAGTAGCCAGTCAAATGAGTCCCACAGCCTAAATCTTAACTCTGTGTTCCCTCTGACCAGCATTTCTGCAGGATCCAAGGCTTTGTGGAAATGGTGAAACTAGAATGAGGTGATGTTTTGACTCTGGCTTGATTTCTCCAGTTCCACATTTGCCCGGTTAGGGTTTGGGATTCCTTGAGAACATAGAGCTGAGCCGTGGGGGGGTCTTCAGCACAACTTCATTGGCATAAATGGCCTTCGATTGCTCTGTGTTCATGGTGAAGTTATGAAAAGTACTTGAGACTAATTTTGTCTTTTTCATTCTTTCTTGAATTTTAAGATCTGGATCCACTTTTCACGGGAATTCACCGCAGCAGACTTATTTATACTTGGGCTTTTATCTATGACCCCACCTTCCCCTCACCCCCCATCTTTAAACACTGTAATCCTAACTTCCTTTTAGAAATGCCTTCCAGGGAAGCCCCCACCTTTGAACTGGGTTTGCTAGTTGTTTTCTGGTAGCTTTAGCTCTTCTTTTATTCACCAAGGAATTCCATATCTTGAGGAGATTCTCCTTCCACACTTACTGAGGATGTGCCCTCAGCATTTTTTTTTTAATGCCTTTGGAACATGGTGCATGAAAATTTCTAAAACCAATTCATCGCCTGGATAAAAACTACTGTAAGATTACATTCATTTTAAAAGGCATGCATTCTTAGGCTCAGAGTTCTTTTTTCCACCTACTCAGTGTATTGCTTTTTGCTGTCTGTACCAAAGGGGAGAGAGTTGAACTAAAGTTCTCCGAAAAGTTATGCACCGGGCCAGGTGCATAAATACAGACAAACACAGACAACAGGAACATGGTTCTAACTAAGCCTGTTGATTTTGATTTATTGCATTTCCACCTGTTTGCCTTTAGATTAGGACTCTTGTTCTGGAATTGAGCCTAAACTCTGAGAATTCAGGGTCTAATTTTACTTTCCCCAGAGTCTCTTTCTCCTGAGCTCCATGTTCTACATTAAATATGAAGTCCAGTTATATTAGGAGGCTGATAGTTATAATTTGGTCACAGCGCATGTCTCTTTTCTGAGTACAGAAAAAGACTCATTGCTTTTTCATAGCGTTTTGACCTGCTTCTCGTGGCAGTCACACAGTTCCTGTCCTGGGGCCGTGCTGCCGGTGGCCCGTGGTTTACATGTTCCCGCCTTCACTTGTTTTCGGATTCTGCTGACCCTTCTTTCCTTGATGTACTTAACACACTGAATCGGTTTTAGGGATGGTGGATAAGCCTGTGGGTGGGGATGGACTAACTTGGAGGTGTCTCAATCCACGGCAGCTAATTGGCAGGCTGAAACCCAGAAGGGCTGCCTGTCCCGAGGTGCCAGGTGACGGCATCTCTCGTGAAGGCAGCTTGGGAATGAGAGGGCCATGCTCACAGCCTGCTGCGTGGGGCTAGGGCTCTTCTCCTGCGGTTTGCACAGCCAACCAGGCCTCTCTGCCAGGGGCCCGCCTCTTGGTTCAGCCCAAAGTGTGCGAGTCTGAGGGTCATTTTTAATTATGTGATTTAATGAAATCTTATCTAAGCAGGAAGTCAATCTAGTACTTTTTAAAATTCCATAGTCTCGAGGTAGGGGCTGACTTCTTCCTTAAAATGCAATTTTTTGTTTTTTCCCCTCACAGATGTCACGAATTTTATTTCCAAGTTAGATTTCCTCTCTGCTCGTAAATGTTTATTGCAGAGATTCCCAAACAGTCTCAGTTCACAGCACCCTCATTATCAAAGTGGCTTTTTTCATGGCGTCCCCAGGCCAAAAGAAACACCAAGTGGTCCGTTTATTAGGTGCTTAAGGCCAAATAACTTAGTAAGTATGTATAACCTAACAATTTAAGAGGCATTTGAAACCTATGTATGTAAATTCAAAGAAAAAAAATTTTATTTTTAATAACCACAGTTCTTACTAATGGAGCGTGTGTGCCTATTGGACACTGCACAGCTTCTCACATTTGAAATCAGACTGCTCACCGGCATTCTCATTTCCTGTTCCACACTGATTTTCACCCAGTACTTGGCTTTTATCACAGCAACCCCACTTCAGAGAGATATGACATCATGGAAAGGAATGTAGCAGTCTGAGGTCAAAACTACGGTTTCCGACAGATGTCAAGTATTGTGTTTTCCTTGAAAATTGAAAATGTCCCGTGACACCCCTCGGGGTTTTCTGGGGCTCCTGGGCATGCCGTTTGAGTACAGTGGGTTTATTGCATGATTTAAGTTTTTTTTATTTGAAGGTTATAGGTGGATTTATCTTTTTAATTTTTTGAAGTCTTTATTCTACCCCAGTCTGAAACAGCATGTTCTCCCCAAGTCTGAGCAATCCAAGGTGGTTTCTCGTAAGTGACTTGATAGTTATGTCGGAATGTTTCAGACTCAAGTTTACTTTTACACTACATGGCCTAGTTCTTTAAAGGAGAGGTAACTGAATAAAAGTCTTGAGCCAACTTCCTCACAGAAAAAACAAGTTTAAACAAGTGCCCTAAAAGCAGTCTCCTTTGAAGCTGAGGGCTTACCTTTATTTTGTTCTTTCTCACCAAATCTGGGTCTTGGCTTGACCTTTGTTTAGCTTCTCCATATACGAACTCAACTCCCAACATCAATAGCGTGAGAAATGCTGATTCAAGAGGCTCCCTCATAAGCACAGATTCCGGGAACAGCCTTCCAGAAAGGAATAGTGAGAAGAGCAATTCCCTGGAGAAGGTAAGTTCCTTTCCTGTAATTTCGGTGTTTTCTTATAACTGATGGATTCAGCCCAAAGTAGGCATGCTTCATGTTCGCATGTTCATCAGGTTGGACCTTTTTTTCCCTTTCTTTCTGAAACAACTCAGTTAAACCTGGGGTAGTCGGTCAGAGTATGATCTAAGGGTGGGGCCCATCCCCTGCACCCCTCTATTCCTGTTCCAGCATTTCATCAGTGTTCACAGTGAGCACTTTGGTTCTGGAAGTTTAGACAGATAGGGAAATCAGAATGCCACTTGCTAAGAATCTCCACGGTCTGTGTGCCAGAGAACAGTGTTTATAACACAGTTACCCATGCAAATGGGCGCTGGATCCAAAGCTGGCTCCAGAAAAGATTAATTATGGATGACTCAGGGATAAATCCTTATTGGGAATCACTCCATTCACCCTGTGCCCCCAACACAACACATCTGCTCATATTGAACTATTTTTCTTGAAATAACAAAAACTATTCTGAATTTTGTACGCATGGATAAAACTTAGATTTAGACCTGGAACCATGATAGATGAGTCTCACCTTGGCCACTGTTTGCCTAAGTTATTTCAAGTTATAGGCAAGCACGTGTATCGGTCAACAGGTGACCCACTTAGGGATGCATTCCAAATTCTCAGACACACGGAGGCCATCCTTACTTGGAATCAGGTGCGTAACCTTACCATGGGGTTGCGGGTCTGGCCTCTCCCCGATGGTGCTCAGCCACGGTCCTGGAGCCATGCGGACATCTCCGTGCAGGGGTCATGACCTGTCGAACTTTTCCCTTGACCCTGACACGCCTTCCTGCATAGAGGGAGAGGCTGCTCAGAAGGCACTCGGCTTGTGTCGTGCATGGTGCTGGAGAGGAGGAGGAGGAGAGAGACCAGCCGGCCAGGAGACACCGAGCCACCGTGGACTTCTCGCTCCTGACGCTGCCACCTCTGCCGGAGGAGGCCCCGCTGGGAGGAGGCCTGAGCTCTCCCAGGGGCACTGAGGAAGTGGGTGGGCAGCAGGGTGCCCCCGCGCTGCAGCTTTGCCACTGATGGCACCGGGTTCCTCCCTATGATGGAACTACTCACATATGTTGTTAATCGAGCCTGAAAATAAATTGAAAAATGATTTATTGAATTGAAATTGAACTGAATTGAAAAATAATTATGTATTTTTTCAATTGCCCACCAATGCCTTGAATGAAATATTGAAATGAAAGACAAAATATTTTTTTCACTGATCTTTCTGCTTTGGTATTTGGGGAAAAAAAAAATTCCTGATTCCAATTGGAATTATAA
This sequence comes from Bos indicus x Bos taurus, assembly GCF_003369695.1. Classification (NCBI taxonomy): domain Eukaryota; kingdom Metazoa; phylum Chordata; class Mammalia; order Artiodactyla; family Bovidae; genus Bos; species Bos indicus x Bos taurus. Next base: position 75,380,893 of record NC_040087.1, on the reverse strand, counting down.
CTTTGAAGATTTTCTAATTTCCTGTGTTCTCTTTTAATGAGATGAGATTCTTGTTCTTTTTTTTTTTTTTTTATGTGAATAGTTTGGAAGTGAACCTGCTGCCTGGTGGCAAAACTGCCCTCGCCCTGTGCCCTGAGCTGTGTGAAGTGTGCAGTGTTGCGCTGAGCTGATGGTGGCGTGATAGCATCAGCTCAGGGCCTCTGGCCCTGCTGGGCTGAGATGACCCTGTTTGCCCCTATCAGGCCGCTGCCCGTGGTCCTCCCTTAAGGCTGCTCTAGAATGTAACAGAATGACCATGACTCAGCTCCAGGCTTCAGTGGCTGATCTGCGGCAGCACCTTGGACTTAATTTGCTGTTTCAGCCACTGACGTGGCTTGGTTTGGCGGTGTCTTCTGAAGCATCGTTTCTGTGTTCCGTCTTAGCACATAAACTTTTCTGCATGAAGTTTTACTTGGCATTTCAGAACTAAGCCAGTAACCACGACTGTGGTTATTCAGTTTGAAAGGTCCGTGCCTTCTGCCTTGTCCTGGGAGAGTGTGCAAAGGAGACAAGACAGCACTCCCATGGATTATTAGCACACGTGTGTGTGTTTGATGACGATGTGCCTGTGGTCTGTTGACAAATCATGGATACCTGCCAACTTACATGATTTGACTAAATTCTGAAAATCTTTCTCTTCCAAGGGAGAAAAGTGAACCTAACTTTGTTTTACTTGTAACAAAGGAGAAAAGTCACCTGTGTTTTCTCCTCCTTTAGCACCAACAAAGTGGCACTTTGGGAAATTCTGTCGTTCGCTGTGACAAACTAGACCAGTCTGAGATTAAGAGCCTGCTGATGTGTTTCCTTTACATATTAAAAAGCATGTCTGACGGTAGGTAAAAAAATGAAGAAATCTGCTTTACTTTCCTTGTTTCAGTATTCGGTTTATCCTTTAAAAATTGTAGTTGGTTGAGAGGGTTTAAGGATTTAAGTGGATTTTTTTTTCTCTCTTGTTTGAAATACATGTTAATTTAATAAATGTACTAGAAATGAAAGTCTTAATTTGGACGTTTATTTTCATTAATTACTATATTCTATAAAAAGAAGTTCTAAAGTGTGAAGTTCTAAAGTGTGAATTTTAAAATTTTATACTAAATTCAGACATACATCTTCGCCAGAGGAGACAAAAGCAGATAAATGAAAGGAGCTCTTTTTTTTTTTATTATTATAAAGTTTCATTTGTCCAAACAAGCTTATGGACCACTTGCCTAATTTTATTAGTCAGTCTCCTGAATTAGAGACTGTAGTGTCGACGACCTGAGCACGTGCGTGCAGCATTCCTGGCTTTAACTAGAAGAGGGGTGCGTTTAGTTTTCTAATGGAAGTAGTGGTATCCTGGTAGGTTGAGTTTCTGATTAAGGGCTTGACGACCCCGTTTTTAAACAGGAATGACCACGACCGTTAGTGCTTTACCAGCACCTCGTGAGGCTTGTGAACGCCCATGGCAGGACAGTTGCAGCTCTGATTTAGTGTGCTATAAGCAATGGTACAGTGTCACAGTTCTTATTTTGGCCAGAAAATCTACTCATTTTCCCTGTAACAAATCAGAAAGTGTTCTGTGAACTCCGTTAGGGTCATGGAGAGAAGATGAACTCTTCTGAAAGGAAAATGCCATTTTTGGAGACCGGAAGCCCGCCTGTCTGGCGGCAGGGGCTGTGGCCATCGAGCCTCCAGGGAACGGCACTTCTGCCTGCGCATAGTGCTTCTTTCCTATCGAGCTCCCATTTCAGCAGCACCAAGAGCTGACCCCTAGCTCAGAGGTTAGGAGTAGCGTGCCAGTCCTTGAAATGCTTTGTGACTGGGGTATTTTATTCTTCTGTCAGTATGTTACTTTAAAATAGCTATTTAAAAAAACAAACAAACAAATAGACAAGGTTTGTTTGTTTTTTTTTTTTTGCGAATGATGACCAAATATAAAAGCACTGGGCACTTACTCTAATATTTCAGTTAGAACGTTGAACTTCTTCCCATTCAGTCAGAACTTCTCAATTTTCATCATGGTAGCGAGTTTTAGCCAGCATTATAATCCTGCTTTTCCTTTGTTAAAGATTTTCTTTAAAATACTTTACATTTCAAATATTAAATATGATGCATAACTAGAACATCAGTGTTTTTAAAAAAACAAATATACAAGAAGTATACCCTTTTAAGTCAGCCTTTTGTTAAGGCCAGGCAAATATTTTTAAAATGCAATAACCTCTTCAAAATAGTTATAGAATGTTCTCTTTTATCAATTACTGTCAAGTATAATTTTTTCCCCTTTATAATTAGAATTTCTTTATGTGTGTGTCTCATTTAAGAAATCTGTACCTACTCTCAGGGTCTGAAGATATTCTTTTGTATTTTCTTTAAAAGCTGTATTATTTCAATTTTCACACTTAAATCCTAATGTCTACCAAGCATTGATTTTTGTGTATGGTATGAGAGGCAGGAGAAAAATCACCTTTAGAATAATTTACCAGACAGACAATCAGAATCAGCTCTGTAACTAGCTCTGTGGCTGTTCTTTGCTTTCAGTTCATTTGTGTCCGACTCTTTGCAACCCCACGAATCGCAGCACGCCAGGCCACCCTGTCCATCACCAACTCCCGGAGTTTACCCAAACTCACGTCCATTGAGTTGGTGATGCCATCCAGCCATCTCATCCTCTGTCATCCCCTTCTCCTCCCGCCCCCAATCCCTGCCAGCATCAGGGTCTTTTCCAATGAGTCAGCTCTTCGCATGAGGTGGCCAAAGTATTGGAGTTTCAGCTTCAGCATCAGTCCCTCCAGTGAACACCCAGGACTGGTCTCCTTGCTTTATCCCACATTTAATGAGCACCTTGGACACGCAGGGCCCCTCACTCACCCTCTGCTCCTTTTTGTGCTTCCTCCCTCCTTAAGGGATAGGCTACCCACTCCAATATTCTTGGGCTTCCCTGGTGGCTCAGCTGGTAAAGAATCTGCCTGCGATGACTGAGACATGGCTTCAATCTCTGGGTTGGAAAGATCCCCCTGGAGAAGGGAAAGGCTACCCACTCCAGTATTCTGACCTGGAAAATTCCATGGACTGTGTAGTCCATGGGGTTGCAGAGTCTGACATGACTGAGCGGCTTTCATGTTCACTTGCCCTCCTTAATAGAACTTAGCTCTGCCTCCCCGCACCCCCAACACACCCAACAGCCAGAGTAAGGAAAGGCCGCCATGGTATGCCCGGCTGGCCAGCCGGTTCTGTTTCTTATGTGCTTGGGGAAGGGTCTCAGAGGTCTGCAGGTTGACCCAGAGAGGCTCTCAGCATCCCAGGAACTCCCTAGGTTCCCACCACACCCAGATGACCAGCCTCCAGTAACCAGAGTCTGTCTGTCTGGATTCTGAACTCAAACCCTGCCCCCAGGAAATGGAAGCTCTGCGACCCACCCTCTGGTCTCTAAGGCCAAACGTGGCTTTCAAAATCAGGTGCACTTGGTTTAAATTTCCATTCCACCAGCATTCTCTCCGCTGGTCATTGGGAGAATTGCTTAGCGTCTCTGAGCCTTTGTTCACTTCAGTCACTCAGTCGTGTCCGACTCTTTGCGACCCCATGGACTGCAGCACACTAGCCCTCCCTGTCCATCACCAGCTCACGGAGTTTACTCAAACTCATGTCCATTGACATCACCAACCATCTCATCCCTTCTCCTCCTGCGTTTAATCTTTCCCAGCATCAGGGTCTTTTCCAGTGAGTCAGTTCTTCACATCAGGTGGCCAAAGTATTGGAGTTTTAGCTTTAGCATCAATCTTTCCAATGAACACACAGGACTGATCTTCTTTAGGATGGACTGGTTGGATCTCCTTGCAGTCCAAGGGACTTCAAGAGTCTTCTCCAATACCACAGTTCAAAAGCATCAATTCTTCGGCGTTCAGCTTTCTTTATAGTCCAACTCTCACATCCATACATGACTACAGGAGAACCATAGCCTTGACTAGACAGACCTTTGTCAGCACAGTAATGTCTCTGCTTTTTAATATGCTGTCTAGGTTTGTCATAACTTTCTCCCAAGAAGTAAGTGTCTTTTAATTTCATGGCTGCAGTCACCATCTGCAGTGATTTTGGAGCCCACAAAAATAAAGCCTGACACTGTTGCCCCATCTATCTGCCATGAAGTGATGGGACCGGATGCCATGATCTTAGTTTTCTGAATGTTGAGTTTTAACTCAACTTTTTCACTCTCCTCTTTCACTTTCATCAAGAGGCTCTTTATTTGTTCTTCAGTTAGTCCATCTGTAAATGGGAACTCTGCTTTGAACATGGTGAAGATTCAATGACGGGACACATGTGAAGTCTTGAGACCCAGTGGAATGCTTGGCACATAACAGCTACTTGCTATGCATCCGCCCACTTCTCCCGCCTGTTGTCACTGCTCTTGACCATGTAGAATAGAAGTCTACGGCCGTGTATCTTTGTGGGCCTTCAGCCCCTCTGCAGCCACCCACTCCCTCATCTCAGGCCCCAAAGACTCAATGGCTTTTTCCCTAAGAGAAATCTTATAACACATGTCTCAGCTTCTATATAAAATGTAACCATGTAAAAATGGTTAACTCCCAGATGATAACACTGTGTGTGCCGTGCTGCATGGGTAAGGGTCAAGTGAATTCGTAGGATTTGCCTTAACTGAAAATGTGCCCAGTTGCTTGTGATAAAGAGTAGGTTGACCCAGAGGTTCAACCAGTAGGCGAGGTTCTTAAGCACAGATACATTATACCATCGGGCTGGGAAACAGGAGCTCTCATACACTGATTATTCAGAAGGCGGTTTGACAGTATCTGTTGAATTTTAAATGTACAAACCATTAACACGGTTACTTCACTTCTAAGAATTTGTCCTGTAGATGTGGTTGGACAAGTGTGCAAAGACCCATGGTCACTAAAGCATGATTTATAACAGCAAAAAATTGAGGGGAAGAACAAGTAAAACGTCTGTCAGTCGGGGACCTGGTAACTTTGTTATAGTGCGTCCATGGAGAAGAATATTATGCAGCTTGGAAAAGATTGGGATAGATCGAAGCTCTGTTGTTGAATTAAAACTCAGTGAAACAGTGCACATAGCATGCGTGTTTCCATTTCAATGTGTGTGTTGGGAAGGGGTTACTTATGTACATATAAGAATTTTCAGGAGATTCTCTACTGGGGAGGGATTCTGTAGTTGGTAAAGAGTGAACCTCCCTTTAGATTGTATGCCTACAATGTATTCTTTGAATTTTCTAACCCATTTAAGAGCTCATCATGTATAAGTTAAAATATGTACCATGTCGGGTTAGATGATACATGATGAAATTAAAGTTCAAGTGTTCAAATGTAGCTCCTTTACCCTGACTAAGCTGTTGTACGTGTCATCTGGTATAGAGTGGTCACCATAGTTCATTCTTTGATCAATTATGAAAGGGGGCTGGGAGGGTTTGGAGGCCTACACTCAGGTCTCTTCCCATATTACATAATGTAGAAAATAAGTAGAAAATAAGCATCCTGATTCTGACCAAATACATGTTTACTTTCCAGATGCTTTGTTTACGTATTGGAACAAGGCCTCAACAGCTGAACTTATGGATTTTTTTACAATATCAGAGTGAGTAGTTTTGTCTTTGCTCATTGACTCTTGATTTTTCCTGGCTAATTAAGGGGTGTGAAAAATACTCTGTTGTTGAACCAGGAATGCAATGTATGGTCACATCCACACTTATCCTTAGTTAAGTTCTTTCTCCTGGAGCTGACCCCAACACCCAGTCTCAGGAACTCATGGCCCAGAGGACAGTGACAGCCCTGAATTTACATATGTGATGATTATAGATGAGAGGTTACTACTTGTGTGGTTAAGCCGTTTTAATAAAATAACACAACATTTGTTAGCTGAATTGGGTGGATGCTGCATTTCTGAGTTGACTCTAACTTAAGCAGATACAGTACCTAAGACAGAAAAATTGCTATAATTTAAAAATATACAGTAAGTAAAAGTGAAATCTTAAATACAGTCTATATTATTTGATCTCTTTAAGTTTCTATTTTTTCCTTTAAGCTTTTTATTTTTAGAAACACAGATCCACAATCCCTTATCCAAAACCAGTGGGGCCAGATGGTTTTTCAAATCCAGAATTTTTTGGATTTTTGAAAAATTTTCATAGAGAGTATATTCCGTAACACCCAGTAGGGTCTCAGGGAGCAACCCACAGTCAAGCACATTATTGTTTTTGCATTAAGAACTTATTTATTTAATACCGTGATTGTTCACAGTAATTGGTTAAATCATGGGCTTCCCTTGTGGTTCAGCTGGTAAAGAATCCGCCTGCAATGCAGAAGACCTGGGTTCAACCCTGGGTTGGGAAGATCTCCTGGACAAGGGAAAGGCTACCCATTCCAGTATTCTGGCCTGGAGAATTCCATGGACTGTATAGTCCATGGGGCCACAGAGTCAGACACGACTGAGTGACTTTCACAAGTAGCTTTATGTCTGCTATTTGGGGTCATGATTTGCTGCCCCACGTGTTTGCATGAATTTGGGTGGAAATCCATGACGGTCAGAGTTTTGTGCATTTTGGAGTTAATGGCCTTGATTCATGAATTCACGGCCGTTTCCTCTCTAGTATAGATAATATTAGAGATATTATATCTTGTTGATACTTAACAAAGATAATAGTTGTCACATTTGAGATAAGCTTCACCACCAGAAGAACTTCCTTTTTTAAGCAATGTTATGGATATAGTAAAATAAACAACAACAACAACAAACATACTTGATGTCTGCAAGGGACCAGTCCATTTACTTGAATCAAAACAGAAAGTTCCAGGGGCTTTCCTGGTGGTCCCGTGGTTAAGACTATACTCCCGATGCAGGGGGCACTAGTTTGATCCCTGGTTGGGGAACTAAGATCCCATATACCACGTGGTGCAGCCAAAATAAATACATAAAATGAAGAGATGTTGTCTTGCTAAAAGGAATAAATATGATGTTAAAAAAAGAAAAAAGAAAGCTCCTTAGGTTGAACGAGGATGAACAAGCAACTCGGAGCAGCGTATGGGGTTTTCACTTCCAAGACGAACGTAGAGTAAGTGTCCAAGCTCTAAGTCAGTCAATCCTGTCCCTCCTGGGCCTTTGTTCTGCATTGCTCAAACCATCCTCCACGGTTCTGATAGCAGCACAACATAGGGCCTGCCTTGAGTTTGATCACTTTCTGTGGGTTTAAAGGCACCTTGCAGAGAATTTCTGAAAACCAGAAGTAAGGGGCCAGTAATATAGGTAAGAGCTTATTGAATGAACGTGTTACTGTAAATGCATTTAAATAAAGTAACGTGTCAGAAGTGATTTTATCCCCAGTAATTTTGTCGCCTCCCCTGATAATCTTTCATCCTATCCACAGAGTCTGCTTGCACCAGTTCCAATACATGGGGAAGCGCTATATCGCCAGGTACTGTGGGGGGTTAGTGTGGCGTGTTGTGTCATTCTGTGTATTACTTGGACCCGAAAGTGTGGGAATTGTCGTCTGTGGTGATTGGCAGTTGGAATTCTCACAAACAGCCATGAAGACAGTTGGCGGGTCCTTGGATAGCTGCCATGAAACCTGGCGGCCTCGCTCGCCGGCGTTGCCGCGTTCCTTCTGGCTCACTCTGTCTCAGGCGAAGCTCTTGGAAAGCTTTTCCTCCGCGGCCTGGTGCCGCAGCTCCTTCCAAACCCTCCCTACGCTCTGTTCTGTCTCCTCCTCTTCTCGCTGTTCCTCTTGCTGTGTCTTCTCACTCCCTCTGTTTCCTTCCTAAATGATCTCTCTTCCCATCTCACTCTCAAAAGGTCCTTCTTTTCTTTTTTCTTACCATTCTACCTCCCAGCTCCCAAGACACCTACTTCTCAGTCCAGCCCCTTTGCTTCTTAACGAAAGAAGGTTTTGAGCCCATCTCCGATCCGTTCGGACTGCCACCAGTACCATCTCTCCAACTGAGCCTTTTCTCCGCTCTTCCCGAGCAAGCCGTCTGTGGCCTGTCGTCGCCTGACCAGAGCGCTCTGTTGAGCGTCACAGAGCCTCACTGCCCCATGCCCAGCCCTTTGGTTCCGCACTGAGTCGGAGGGGAGCTGAGTCCTTGCTGGCAGGCGGCTGAGCAGCCCCTGCTCTGGCAGCACCAGTATCTCCTCAGAGGGCGTCTCTTCCCTCCTCCTGCCCTGTCGCCATCCAGCGTGTCTGTGTCTGTTCTCTTCCGTGTTGTGTATCCTGTGATAATGTATTTGTGGAGTCTTGGTCCAAGTGTCTTATTTCTCTATTGTTACTGTTTTAAAATTTTAATGATAAATAAACATATTTATGTTTTAAGAAAAACTTTAAAAGTTTAGTTGTCATTGAGGTTTTTCGCTTATCTGTAATTCTGTTTTACAGCAATGAAATAGGAAAGAGATTTTTAATAGACTTTCTGAATGTCAAGATTTTGCTTTTATGGTAACATTGTTCTTTTCTTGAGATATCTGAGAAATTTTCAAAATTGTGTTAAAAGTAAAAGTATGTTTTCTTTTAAAAAACAGATTGAGAAAGACTATATTATGCTTTCCTCCCATTAATACTATTTTTAATTGAAACATGGTGGCACTTAACGTCCGCTAATCTCAACTCTTTTTCTTTTTTATCGTAACAGTAATTTTTGCGTTTGAGTTTTTTGAGTCCTAAATGCAAGTATATACAGTGTGTCCTTATGCAATAACCTCTTTATATGGCAACTTCATTCCTTTTGACTTTGTCCCGTGAAGATGGTTAAACAGTATATTTGTAGCAGAAAGATACTGTGCTGGGGGAGCTTCTCACCCTCTTTTAGTAACTGTCACCCACATCACAAGATGGCATTTGGAATATGTTGTGCAAATAGAATAAAATGCCTCAGAGCTAAACGTGGTGAACGTGAGAAGCCAAAGATTTCGGCCCCAACAAACTGTTGTGGAATTGGGTTTTGTGAAACAATTAACTGATTTTTTTTCAATGGCTATAAATTTAACCTTTTTTTTAAGAAAAAATCTTCTGACTTCCTAAGCACCCTGTATATATTTGCATGTAAAAGAATGCTTCCTGGGACTGTCTTGGAAGTAAATGAGCATAGAGAGGCGGGGGAGGAGGCCGGTGTTGCTTGGTCTGGTGCAGAGCCGCGTGCTGGTCTATAGGAAACCATGCGTGGTCTCTGCTGCATGCGGACAGGATCCCGAGTCGTCCGTGTCTGGCCTCCATGGGGCTCCCGTCCTGGGAACACCGCACCTTCTCATTGTGTCCCTTTGAAATCACCCAGCAGCATGCTGCCCCATGAGACTCCATGCATGCCCTGCTGCACTCCACACAGTAACACAGTGAGGGAGCCGGTTGGCCGCGGGACGGGGGACAGGCGTCGCTCCGGCGCTGGGCTCAGGTCTCGTCTGCTCTGGTGATGGTACACAGTAGGAAGTCAGCCGTTTGACTGCTAACCCAGATCACTTTTCTGTTTTCTTCACTTGGCTGCTGACAAGTCTAACAAAGGGTGTGGCTCTTCTCCTCCTTGCCTGGGTAAGAATCAAAGGTGTTACACCGCCTCACCGAATCCGTCCCACTGCATGTTTTTCCTCTGTTTTCTTCCAATGCCTTTGTTTTGACTAAAAAAATAAAATTGTTTCCGCTCTTCAGTAACATGTATGATCTGAAAAGGCACGTGCTGTTTTGGCCGTTGTCCAGATGCTGGTCTTCGGCACCACACTGGAGTGATGCTCACCTGTTTAAAAAGGAGCATCTCTGAAGGGCTTTCCGACACTGGAAAGGCCTCTGCTTTGGCCTGGTTCTCGCTCCTTCGTCTTCAGGTGCTTTGCTCTGAACTCTGCGAGCGCTGCCCCTGCCGCCTGTGTGTCTCTGGCTCCCGGGCCCCAGGCGGGCTCCGCTGCGCTTGGTCTGTGCGTGGCCCGTCTCCTCCGTGCTGTGTCCCGGCCTCACTAACGCCCCTCCCCATCTCGCCGCAGTGTAACAAGTCTAACTTTGGCTCCTATCCCATTTCACTCGTGTTGCAGGAACCAGGAGGGGCTGGGACCCATAGTTCATGATCGAAAGTCTCAGACATTGCCTGTTTCCCGTAACAGAACAGGGATGATGCATGCGAGATTGCAGCCGCTGGGCAGCCTGGATAACTCTCTCACTTTTAACCACAGTAAGTCCCATGACACACCATCGTAACAGCCAGCCATCCCACATGACAGCCCCGAGGGGGCCGCCCCCCACCGGCCACCGCGCCGCACACCACGTCACCGACTCGCCTTCTCTTCCAGCTCAGAGCAGTGGGACCTGGAGCTCGCCGCGCAGTCCCCTTCCTCAGAGGAGAATGACACAATGTGGGACGGGTCAACTGCGGCAGCAGACCCAAACGCTCAGCCCCTCTGCCCCACGGGCTCTGCTTGGTGCTTTTAAGACAAAATCCAGCCTAATTGATGATGATAGCGGGACATCCTCTGATATTTTTAGTTCAGTATTTTGAGCCATTGCCAGGAGCCACCTTATCGTCATTTACTGCCCCCCACCCCTCCGTGACTCCTGAGAAACCTCTGGGGCAGGTTCCTTTGGCCCTCCTGAGGCCATGCGTGTAGTTGACCCAGCGTCCCCATTCTGACATTCCAGCCCTGAACATATGTTAATCTTTAAACTGCTGCGAAGCCGTAAAGCCCGTGAATCAATGTGTGAGGGTGTGGAAAAGCCAATAACAAAGTGACTTTTTCTGTGTTTTCAGTGTGAGAAAGATATCAAGTGTGCTTGGGATTTCTGTAGACAATGGTAAGATTTAATCAGGTCAAAGTCTGCTTACGAGGCTGCTTCACTTGCAAACCGAGACCTCTCGTTCATCTTGCCTTCCTAACTTTGGGGCTTCCTAACTTCACAGTAGAGACTTTGCCAAAACATAGGAGCATTATCTTTAATTCACTCTTATCATTTGCCAGAGGGCACCTGTGCTGTTTCCAGAAACCTAAGTGTAAATTTAATCTTCTTAAGGGTTTCTTCAAGCAGGAAACCTATATCAACCTTGCAGCACTTCGACGTGATCATTTCTGTCTGGTGTGGTCTCTGAGTCGTCCCATCCTCGCTCCATGCATGAGTTAGCTAGTTACTGTGCCATGTAGACAACTATTTATACTCACTCCAAGCAACATCTTTAATACATAGTCATTAATATCTTCTCATTGTTTCTAATCATAAGAATTCATCCCATGAACTGTGATGTCCATACCTCTTTCTTTGTACAGGCTGAGAGTCAAGACAGTATATTCCTGACACCTTAAATTGAGAATAGTTCAGGTTGAGAAATCAAAATACAGCAGCTTCCACCCCCTCTTCCACCCCCAGCAAAGTTAAATGTAGTGGGTACAGTCTCTCTCTATAAACTTCTAGGCTTAATTTAAATCAATATTATGTCAGTCTGCCACACACTGAGCCGGTAGCCTTCAAATGCTAGTTCTCAGTTCTATACTTAGCTGTACCTTGTACAACACATGTAAGAATTTGATTTATCCACCTCTGTTAGGGCTTTTTCAGCTCTGCAGACATGAGGTTCAAACAAACAGAACAAGGAGTTTCACTATTTTTAGTTTTCATTTCCTATTTAGCACACAAATCAAATTTCCATTCTTCTGAAGGACCTGCTACATTGCCTTTTGCCCAGAAAATTTTTAACACAAGGATTATCTCACTATCAGTTGAAATACATGCTTACACTTTAAAGCATTAAAAAAAAAATTTAAGCAGACCAAGGCCCCGCCTGCCAAGGTAATTGTTTAGGAAAAATAGAAAACAGACAAAAATAAACGGAATGATCAGCCCATGAATAAATAACCTTAATCCACTAAGATGGGCAGCAGTTCCTCCCACTGCAAATGGGCTTTGCGGTGGTGGCTTGAATTGGAGGAGAGAGACAGCTGGCTGTGTTCTGCTGCCAAAGACCATATTGTTAGCGTTGTTGATTTCCATCCTGTCTTCCTGCTGCCCACAGAGAACCCCGTCCTACCTGCCTCTCTCCTCTTTTCATCCTGAATGTTTTTCTTTAGCCATTTTCAGCAACACCATCCTCAATCAAATCTTCTCCTTTGGCCTTTCCAATCAACAGTGTGTAGCTGATTATTTTAGCCTTCTAAAGTGTGCCTGCAATTCCCGCTCACCCTAGATAGCTTCCAGTGTCTTGTAGTCCACGCATTTTCCCCTGGAACTCAGTCTTCCCTTATGTCTCTAATTCTGATTTTGTATTTTGGGGGCTTTGGCCCCTGCCTCCATTAGCTCTTTGAGCTCCATGTCATCAACTCAGCCAAAAGCCAGAGAGAAGGGAGTGTATACTGTATGTATACATGTGTATGTGTGTGAGCATGTATATGTATATATACATAGATGATTTTTTACATCTGGAACCTAGGCATTTTATGGGAAATTTGTAGCCATATATGTGTCTTTAAGAAAATTCCTATTTAACAGTAAATACAGTACCTTCTGTTGGGCCAACCAATATGACAGATATCCAGTATGTGAGAGACTTGGCTGGAATGCCAGAATCTAAAATGGATTTATTTTAGAAAAGGATGAAAATAGAAAGAATCCTTTCAATCCAGTTCAGTTCAGTCGCTCAGTCGTGTCCGACTCTTTGAGAATCCCTTAGACACCGGCATTTTTTCATTTCCTCTTTTCTCTAGTTCAAGAAGGAAAGGCTTTGTTAGACCTCAGCATGACCAGCAGGGGGCAGCAGAGGACCACAAAGAACTTAAGCCAATGCATGCCAGACTGCCCCTCCCCATCACCAGTTAACAGTAAGACAAGGGAAGAGACCCCATACTTACTGCAGGTATAACCCTAGCAGGCACTTACTCTCGGATTTTTACAGCAATTAATGAAAGTAACAATTTCACTGTGACCAATGGGCTTAGCTATTTTAAAAACACTCAAAGCATAGGAGTTTGTTGCATGGGTCATTGCCCAGGCTTATAAAAACAAAATGTTTACAACATTAAGGTATTGACCTGTTTACTGTAACATGTACTCATTGTGTATCGGTAGAAAAGACTTATTCCAGAGGACAAATTGAGAGTGGTAGGTGCCCGGAGGATATTTTATATAAACCAAGTGACGAGGGGAAAACTGAGTGAAGCACATTTGCAAATAAGTGATACATTCACAAAATAAAATAACACTCTGTATTTAATGTTATATATTATTCTAGGAATATATTAAATTCACTTGAATGATAATCTATATTTCCCACTGATTAATGGGAGAAAAGCCAGTCAAGAGGTAAAAACCCTTGAAGAAAACCTGTATTTCATATAATTCAGTATAAGAGATGGTTTAAGATCACTGGACTAAGTTGCAGAGAATTGTTGTTTAGTCACTAAGTTGTGCCTGACTCTTTAATGACCCCATGGACTAGTAGCCCGCCAGGCTCCTCTGTCCATGGCTTTCTCCAGGCAAGAATACTGGAGTGGGATGCCATTTCCTCCTCCAGGGATTCTCCCCAACCCTGGGATCAAACCCACGTCTCCTGCATTGGCAGGCGGATTCTTTACCACTGAGCCACCTGGGAAGCCCTTGCAGAGAATTAGATGTGCCCAGATGTCCTGTGACATTTAGAAAAGGCAAGTGGCTGTGGATCAGCTTCCGCCCTTCCCACCACATCACCTCTGATGTGCGCTGGGGCCGGGGGCCAGGGATAGTTATAGGTATGGTCAGCATTGCTACACCGGGATTTTCAGGAAACAGAACTGCATAAAACGGAGTAGAGTTAGTTTAAACACAGCAACTGACATTAGAGGGGAGAAGGTCTCATCCTTAGCCTTTGAGTGGGATTTTAGAATAAATTCCGTATCTGAGTGACATCAGACTGGAAACTGTGTGCATGTGAGCAGTGGGTCCTAAGGTCTCTAAAGTGACCCCTGACGTGCCGGCCAGAGATGATGGTACATCAGGGAAGTCCTCCCCACCCTGCTAAGTCACTTCAGTCGCGTCTGACTCTGTGCAACCCCATAGACGGCAGCCCACCAGGCTCCTCTGTCCCTGGGATTCTCCAGGCAAGAATACTGGAGTGGGTTGCCATTTCCTTCTCCAATGCATGAAAGTGAAAAGTGAAAGTGAAGTCGCTCAGTCATGCCCGAGCCTCAGCGACCCCATGGACTGCAGCCCACCAGGCTCCTCCGTCCATGGGATTTTACAGGCAAGAGTACTGGAGTGGGGTGCCATTGCCTGGAGTGGGGTGCCATTGCCTTCTCCACCTCCCCACCCTGACCTTCCTCAATGACCACGCTCAGTGCCTGTGCCCCGAGGCAACACTGCCCCCTAGTGGAAGTCAGTAGGGTTAACAGCACTCCTTACTGGCCTCGGTCAGAATCTTCTTCGTCAGCCTTAAAAAGTTCCTGACCGATGCTTTGAGAAATGACCGTGTCTCTTAAGACCCCTTCTTGGGTTTGCCAGCTCAGTTTGATTTTCCTGTGTTACCCAGTAACACGGTGACCACCTGTTAGAGACTTCCCTCATACACTGCTCTGTTCCAGGCCTTAAGACAGGCTGTCCCCATGGGGGTGTCCGTTGGTGGATTGTCCAGTCAATCTGTATCACTCACACAGCATCCTATCCTGCTACTTATTTTCAGGAATGATTCAGGAACACTAGCTCAGGAATCCTACTGATTTTTGAGACGAAACGGTTTAAAGAGAAGCAGAAGGCATCACTGACTCAATGGACATGAGTTTGAGCAAACTCCAGGAGAAGTTTGGTGAAGGACAAGGAAGGCTGGCATGCTGCAGTCCATGGGGTTGCAAAGAATTGGACATGACTGCGCCACTCAACAACAACAACAAATTATAACCAATTGTGGCTAAAAGAACTGCTTCTTTGATATGAATCGGACACAGGCAGGAAGATTTTATATGAATTTGACTCTTATTCTGAAAGAGATTAGATAGCCAGTGTAATGGCTTATGGGTGGTGTATTATAGTAGCTTAGAGAAATTTTGTCATTAATTAGCATGGCCCATTGATAATGTATGTTTTTTTTAAAAAATCACACAGTCACAAATTGCAATTCCTGAATCGTTCTAGACATTCAGCTAGATAAAAGTAAACTCTGTTGGAGTTCTTCGGTGTGTAGACCATCTCATCTGTAATCATCAAACTCAGATACACTTATCCAACAGTTTATCTGGAAAGAGAAAAGGATCATTCTGTGCAGAGATTACAGTTCATCACCGAAGCAACTGCCTTGTTACAGGTTAACTCAGATTCTAAAGCTTCATCTGGGGTAAATGGTAGCCCTCAAAATATCACGTGCGTGATAGTTTTTGGTTGGTCTGATAAAGGGTGTTGTATTTGTTTTTTTGTCGTCTCTTGCCCTGGTTTGTGATCACTGCAACAATAGTCACCAGTTTGTTTTCCTCTTTTTGCTGGCTCTGTATCTCACCAAACAGCCCTTGCCAAATGAAGAGATGCCTTGGCTTACAAAGGCGGTTCAATGAATATTAGTCCCCAAAAATGTCCATCTTTCTTTCTGCTGGATTTCTGGCCCCCAAAAAGCAGAAATAAAAAGAAACAGAGCTGGTAGCATCGTACTAGGGCCAGATGTGTTCCGTAGCTTCAGTAAGGACACGATGACGCTGTCGCAGTGTGAAAATGAGGCAGGATACATAAAACCATTTTCAAAGCAAAACAAAGTTGGATGAAAACACATAATAGTTTTTATTAAGCCATACTTTAAAAAGCAACTTAGAAGCTTGTGTAGCCTTTCAAGACTCTCTGACATTTATTAAAGTCAGAAAAACATCATGCTAGTTACTTTATCTTTATAATGGAGATTATGATACAGTGACCTGGATAAGGAACTTGGAGTGTAGTTTCTGGGTTTTTTTTTCCCCATTACTGGCCTCCAGAAAACTCTTTAGGCTTTCTGTACTTCATTTTCCTGATCTGTGTACAAAATGTCCTCCTCTCTGGAGTATTAAGAAAATTACCTACATAGTAAATGTTGATTGGTTTTGCTCCTTGGAGAAAGGCATTACATGATGTTTTATTATATTACCATCTTTCTTTGTAATCTAGATCAATACCATAACATCTTTGCATCCCTATATATATTTCTGCTAATGCATTACCATTTCATAATTTAATATCTCAAGTTATATGTCAAACTACATTTATATCAGTACTAAATGGATTTTACAGCCACATACAGAAGATATCAGTTTGTGTTTAAATTATGTTTCTTCAAGTCTCTTCTTTTTCTTAAACATTTCTTTCAGTCATAGTGGCTTTCATGCTTTTTATTAAAGCAAGTAGAATACTATTAGCAGTACAGTCAACTCTTGGTTATCATTCATGATTCTAGCTGATAAAACAAATCTTTATGTTATTGGCTTGAGACATCCGTAGCATTCACCATGTGCCAGGCACTATTCCATGAGCTTCACAACCATTAACTAATTTAATGGCCACCACAACCCTTTGAGGGCAGGTACTGTTATCCCCATTCTACAGATGAGGAAACTGAGGTAGAAAGGGGTCACATAACTTGCCCAAGGTCACACAGCTAGTAAGGGGCCGAGCTGGATTCATTGACCAGCAACCTGACCCTCAGCTCATTTTCCTTCCCTTTCCAATTAAGCTGCTGCCTCTGT
Organism: Bos indicus x Bos taurus; assembly: GCF_003369695.1. Taxonomy (NCBI): domain Eukaryota; kingdom Metazoa; phylum Chordata; class Mammalia; order Artiodactyla; family Bovidae; genus Bos; species Bos indicus x Bos taurus. Next base: position 75,364,237 of record NC_040087.1, on the reverse strand, counting down.
ATGGAAGCTTCAGAGACCTCAGCCTCCTTCATTCCCCCACCCCCCCACCCCCATCCTTAACAACTCAGACAAGTGGCTCAATTGAGTGAACTCCAGTCCAAGTAGCAGTCCTGGCTCCCCTGTTTACCAGCTGTGTGACTTAAGACAAGTTTTAGCCCTTCTGTGCTTCCATTTCCTTACCTGCAGAATGGGTTTAATAAGTGTACACACTTCACAGGGCTACCGAGGGATTAATGAGATGATCCATGTAAAGTTCACAGAATTGTGGCTGGCACATAGCAAGTGCACAACGCATGCTTGTTGCTGTTACTCCCCGTCCAGAGTGGGAAAAGAGTCATAATGGAATGGAAACATTATTAGTACCCCCTTTTCCCCACCCACCAAAAAAAGGCCAACAGGGAGATAAGGCCCTGAAGGAAGCCTTCTGAAAATAATCAAAAGTTGACTGTGACTATACTGTCCGCCAGCTTGCGCTCTGCAGTTGCCGACAGTGACCTTGTGTTATGACCCATGCAGGCTATGGCCACTCGGACGCTGACGTTCTCCACCAGTCGTTACTTGAAGCCAATATTGCTACTGAGGTGTGCCTGACGGCGCTGGACACCCTCTCTCTCTTCACACTGGCGTTTAAGGTTTGTATTGAACAGCTGTTCATGGTCAGAGCCTTTCTGAAACTCATTTTTTGCTTATTTAGCTGAATCAGCAAGAACTTCTTAATGTTGCAGTTTTACTGCAGCAACTGCTTTTGCCCCTGTAAGGAAGCCATTAATCCTTAAATTCCTTTAGCAAAAGCATTCCACAGTTAATGACCCCAATTCCCTGAAATATAGTACAGCTTAACTCTAAGCTGAGCGCCGAAGAATTGATGCTAATAGAACTGTGGTGTTGGAGAAGACTCTTGAGAGTCCCTTGGACTGCAAGGAGATCCAACCAGTCCATTCTAAAGGAGATCAGTCCTGGGCGTTCTTTGGAAGGAATGATGCTAAAGCTGAAATTCCAGTACTTTGGCCACCTCATGCGAAGAGTTGACTCATTAGAAGAGACTCTGATGCTGGGAGGGATTGGGGGCAGGAGGAGAAGGGGACAACAGAGAATGAGATGGCTGGATGGCATCACCGACTCGATAGACATGAGTTTGAGTGAACTCTGGGAGTTGGTGATGGACAGGGAGGCCTGGCGTGTTGTGATTCATGGGGTCGCAAAGAGTCGGACACGACTGAGCGACTGAACTGAACTGAACCGGTCAGAGTGTGCTGCCTGCTTGCAACTGGTGGACACAGGCTTTGGCGAGGTTAACCCTTGGCCAGATGAAAGCATTTACCAGGAACGTGGCTTTGCTCTGCCCTCAAGGATGATAAATACAGGAGCCTAATCAGGCATTTCTGCCTTCACTGTCTTTAAACATATCCAAATGTGGTAGCAATTAAAATTAAATGTTTATATGTAGAGGTGTGTGCTCAGTTTTGTCCAATTCTTTGCTGTCCCATGGATTGTAGCCTGCTGGGCTCCTCTGCTCATGGTATTTTCCAGGCAAGAATACTGGAATGGGTTGCCATTTCCTACTCCAGAGGATCTCCCCAACCCAGGGATCAAACCCACTTCTCCTGCATTAGCAGGTGGATTCTTGACCACCGAGCCACCTGGGCAGCCCATAGGTAGAGGAGCAATACGTAAAAACACGTTCACATTTTCAATTTTTTTTATCTGTTACTAAGTTAAGTGATAGAAAACATTTCAGGCATAGAGAATAAAAAGTGGTCTTGGTCTTATCTTTAAGTTGTAGTGAGTCACATTCGCACAGGTAAAGACAGTCTCTTCAGCCACTCTCGTTTTTGGGGACCTACCCCTTCCCATTCTTGCTCAGTAACTGCTTAGGTTTTCAGGGAGACTGAGTTAGTATTAATATTCTCTGAATATGAAAACAGCATGTTTATTTGCAAGGCAATTTGGGAAACATACCCAAAGGCATTCTGTACTCGTCTTCTTGTGAAGCACATTCCGTTATTACACAGAGTAAAGATAGTTACTGGCCATCACATGGCTTTATTATAATTTACCATTGCTCTTAGCGTTCTTGCTACCCATGTCCCCAGGAAGTGTCATCACTAGGAACCCCGCCGAGAGATGAGGAAATGGTGAATCCCTAGGATGAGGATGGGGGCAGCCGTGTCTTATGTGGGGCCTGACCCCAGCGGTTCTCGGTTGTGGGCCCCCAGCTGGCGGCAGCTGCAGGCCCTGAAGCTTTGTTAGAGGTGCAGGTTCTTGGGTCCTGCCTGACCGAATCCAACCCTGGGAGTGAGACGTAAACAGTACGGCTGAGGACCACTGCTGTACTAGAACCACATTTTGAGCCTCTTTCTGTTTTCTTTTGGAGATTTTTAAGTAACAGTTCTTATGTAAGTAGGCAGTGAAATTTGTAATATATTTGCCCCGTGCATATGTATCCATGCTAGCTGATAAGCTCAGATGCATCTGTAAGGTCAGAAGAGCAGTTGGGACGCTTTCTTCCTCTGTCTCCTGGGCCCCAGCGTGTAAATGAGCAGGAAGCCCCAGGGCTGCCCAGTAGGTGTGGTCTGGCCCCACAGGCAGGTGAGCGCACACGCAGCACAGGTGTGGTCTGGGAATGTCGTGAGGTCAGTGACGGTTTCCATACTACTGCACAGCCTGCAGTGCATCCTCAGCCTCCTTTAAATCACCTGCTTCATATGAAAGAAGAGCCTTGGTCAAGGTTCCCAGGTCTCCAGTGTCTGACCACTGTTAAATTAACTAACAGGTTCTGACTCGAGAGAAACAACATCTGATGGTCTCTGATTGATGACTGATTGTGACGTTTGTTGGGGGACCATCTTTGAAAAAAATCACTTCATGTCTCCAGACCTAAGATAATCTCATTTGTAAGACTGAAAAAGTAGGATCTGCCTCCCAGGCTGTTGTACGTTACAGCAAGATGACCCCTGGAAGGGCCGAGCACTCTGCTGATACAGACCGGGCTCCAGGACACGTGGGATCAGGCCGTTGTACAGAAACACTGTGGGCTTCAAGCCCCAGCCACACCGTTAGCCAGACGTTAGGCCTTGGGCAGGTCTCCTTGACATCTGTGGGCCCCGATTTCCTTCCCTAGAACATGCCAGTTATGCCTACTATGTCGGGAATTGATATGAAGTACCCAGAAACATCTACCCTGTGTTTGGCACGCAGCAGGAGCTCAAATGTTGACTCTAGTTTAGCAGTAAGCACTTTCCGCTGTGCTCATGCCTTCCTGGTCCTCAAAGTAAAGGATCTGATTCCTCAGACACACAGGCAAGGTTGAATTTTTGGGCTGAGGTGGCCTCTATCAAGGTCTGTATGCCTCTCTGCAAAAATCTTTGTTTAAAGCTCAACACATATACACACCCATTAAAAAATGGGAAGATGGGCGAATCTTATCGCCTTAAAGGATGTCGTGGCAAGCAGTAGATTCGCAGTAGTACCCAGCCTAGATCCACAAGGCCCACTGGTGTAGCAGGCCCTGGGATCTTCCTATGTATATATTTATTCAGCTGAAGCATCACGCAGAGCCTATCAGAAAAATTAAAGTATTACATTGAGTTAGCTGACATAATTGTTTGCAGATAGTCATCTTCGACAAATGGATCCCCATCTTTACTGAGCCTCTTAAATGACCACATCTCATAAGTTGCCGAAGGCAATCAAGAAATCACATTCTAAATGAGAGGAAATGTTTGAAAAGATTTAAGCCCTGAATCCCAGTTTATTATTATATTAGCTTCCTGCTGTTTACTGCCTTCTGTCTTCAGCGTCAGTCCTCACTATAGCCTAGCCCATAGAGCTTCTTCTCCCTTTTACAGGTGAGGACATTGAGGATGAGAAGTGACATGTCAAGCCCTTCTTCCCTGCTAAGTCAGTCGTGTGCATGGGGCAGAGGGGTGGAGGGGGAAAGGAACTAAGCTGGGTGAGTGTCGAGGTAGTTGAATGACCTCCCAGACAGAAAAAAGGAAATGAGCAAGCACCGACTAGATGCTGGCACTGTGTGGGCACTTTCACATGGGTTATCTAATTCATAAAAAGATGTGTTTTGTAAACCAGGGTAGTTATATGCAGAAAAATACACCACTTCTCTGACTGTTTTAAAATGTCTGTTAATACAGTCCCAAACCAATGCTAGGAAGATCCCCTGGAAAAGGGCATGGCAACCTACTCCCGTATCCTTGTCTGGAGAATTCCACAGACAGAGGAGCCTGGCAGGTTACAGTCCATGGGATCAGAGTCAGACACGACTGAGCAACTTTCACTTGCAAACCAATGATAACCTTTAAATAGTTGATAATACTTTCAATATACTTACAAATTTAATCCAAAAACGTATTTTAAGCAATTCCACATGGTGCCTTTTCTTGATTTGAGGTGCATGGTGGGAACCAGGTCATGCTGAGAAGGATTGCCGTGCATGGCCAGGGTGGGGAGCACACGGACAGCGGGGGTCAGCTACGGAGACTGGGGTCTGCTTTACGCAGCCGTGAGCCTGGGGTTCAGGTTGTCTCGGCGACTGACGAGCCTATGTAACAGAGACAGCTCTTCTCTAAACTAGATGTTTATAATCAGTGTTTAAACGAAAATAAAGCTATATGCCTAGGAAGAACGGAGCTGTCTTAAATAACACAGTTCCAGATATCTCATTTTGGTATTCAAGGTTTAAATTGTTATCCTGTTCATGGCTCTTTAGAAATTCCTGATACTGCATGTTCGTTCTCTGAAAGGCCCATTTCTCTGAGGAGGCTGTGTGACAACAAACTTGAATCCACATCAGACAATTCCTGAGAACTGTTTGTAACCTCTGCTCCACCTTATTGCTAGAAATGCGTCATGCCTTTCTTATTGTTCTAACATCTCGTCTAATTTTCTCAATGAAATTCTCCCATCTTCAGTAACATCTATAAGGAGATAAAGGTAGAAATGAGATCCTCCATTGTTATCTGTGGCTATTTATAAATGGAAAAATGAAGGTGATTTTTGTTTTGCCTTTTCTCCCCCCTTCTCTGGGTCTTTCTGAATGTTCAAAGATTTTTATGTTTAGTATCTGTTACTTTCTAATGAGAAAGAAAGAGACACACAAACAGAAGAAAATAGGAAGGTACCTGGTAAACTGGGGTGTATTCAGGATGAAAGGCCCTTCACCCCTTTAAATGAGCAGTTATGTATATCTTGGTGTGAGTTTTTACTCCGTTCTTCAAGCAACTTTTGCGATCAGAGCCCAGGAAGACTAAATCCTAAAAATGGGAAGCAAAAACCTTGACCAGAGGAGAGAGAAAGGAAGTTTAACTCCAGTGGTAAGAACTTGAAGACAGGCCAGTTCAGAACAAGACCAGAGGTCTTCGCCATTTTTGTACGAACCATCTCTCCCAGAAGAGTGCTGAGAAGATAAAAGCTCACATCCAGATTCACGCAAACCTTCCTCCAGCTGTAATGAGGAAGGGCTGCGGCTCCAGGGAAGAGCACTGCTCACAAACAGCAAAGTGTGTAAGCAGTTCCCCGAACACTGAAAGCAGCCTCTTTTTTTGTTTGTTTTTTCTAGTTGGTGAACAGCTGCTTGTGGTTGAGAATTACATCATATTCAGTTAATTAAGTCACATTTTCTGCTCATTAAATTGTTTCTCTTTCACACAATGGAATTCAATGCTGTATCTCAGTATTACATGATATAAAGATCACAGGATTCCAGGTGTCCACCAGCTGTGAATACACCTGTGAGTCACTGGACCTATAAAAACAAAACTTACTCCTTGAGTTAAACTTTTTCTCCAACAATAAGATGAGGTGAATTTCAAAACTATTATTTCAGCTGTAATTTGCTCTGCAACAGAACTGGCCAGACATAAGTCATTTCTGCTCATTTCACTGAATTATAAGATTGGTTTCAGGTACTGGCCTCTGGACTTTTTTTTTTTTTTTTTAATGACAGTCATTTTTGCCTACTTTTGCAAAATGTACGCATTCTCCCAAAAGCACGCCTTTGTCTTGATGGGCCTGTCTGTATTTGAAGAGGCAGGTCTCCAGTGTCACACACGTGTCGTGGCTACATGCTGGTCTCTAGCTGGGCAACACGTCTGTCTACTGTACATGTTCAACAATCTTTGGGTGTTTTAGCCAGCCAGGCTTCCGCGGTGTTGAATCAGTGTGGATTTGCTGCTGGTGGGAGGAAATCATGAAAAACAAAGAGAAGAAATTAGTGGTGGCCCTCTTGCCACTTACCGAACAAATCAGAGGGTGGATCAAATACTCCCTATGTGTGCTTAGCCGCTCAGTCATGTCCAACTGTTTGCAACCCCATGGACTGTAGCCTGCCAGGCTTCTTTGTCCATGGGGATTCTCCAGGCAAGAATAGTGGAGTGGGTTGCCATGCCCTACTCCAGGGGATCTTCCCAACCCAGGGATCAAACCCAGGTCTTCTGCACTGCAGGCAGACTCTTTACAGTCTGAGCCACCAGAGAAGCCCAGATACTTCTTATACTTGACCTCAAGTCTTCACAGCAGCTCAGTTTTAGGGTCACTGTTTCAGGGATGAAAAGGACCAGGCTTGGTTTACCTGCAAATCCATACACAGGAGTGTGTGCTAAGTCACTTCAGTCGTGTCCAATTCTTTGTGACCCCGTGGACCATAACCTGCCAGGCTCCTCTCTCCATGTGATTCTCCAGACAAGACTACTGGAGTGTGTTGCCATGCCTTTCTCCAGGGTATCTTCCCAACCCAGGGATCGAACCCACGTCTTTTAAGTCTCCTGCTTTGGCAGGCAGGTTTTTTACCATTAGTGCCACCTGGAAAGCACACCTGAGAAACAGTGCCTGACCAAGGCCTGGGCGTTTTTGCCCTCACCAGACTGCCTGGTGGGTGACGCATGGCTTCACAGAGTGCCTGAGAGCCTGCGGTGGGCGAGAAAACCCAGCCGTCACTGATAGGGTATCTGTTTCATAGACCTCACTTCAGTACTTTTCCAGCCCGTTCATTAGCCGATACCTGTAACGACTCTTCTCTGCTGGAACTGAGGTGTCACAAACCTTACCTGTGTATCAGTTGCTGGGCACAATAAAAATAAGTCAATAAATGAAGCCCAGTCAATACTGAGATACTGTGGTCCTTTAAACCGTATCACCGTTTGCTGTCAACTTTTAAAATTAGTCCCTCCCTTAGTAATAAAAGCATAAATTTATTGATAAGCTTATTTGTCCTACAGGAGACTTCTGTGCTCTCCTAGAAGGTTTCTGGCAAGCTTGTTTAAATTATAAGTTGTCCTAGTACCTGGAAAATGTAACCTTTGAGGCTGGCAGTTATATGAAACCTGTTAGCGATGTCTGGCATGTCTCACTGACCAGGCTCTTCTCCTGTATTTTAAGAACCAGCTCCTGGCTGACCATGGACATAATCCCCTCATGAAGAAAGTTTTTGACGTCTACCTGTGTTTTCTTCAAAAACATCAGTCTGAAACGGCTTTAAAACACGTCTTCACCGCCTTAAGGTCACTGATCTATAAGGTACGTGGTGTCATCAGGGGAGGTCGTCCTCGATTGTCACCTGTTCTCCTCTGTCCCCCCGGGGCTGAAGGGGGCGCTAACTAACCTCTCTGGGCCCATTTGCTTCCTCGTGTCCATCTAGTTCCCCTCGACGTTCTACGAGGGGAGAGCGGACATGTGTGCGGCCCTGTGCTACGAGACCCTCAAGTGCTGCAACTCCAAGCTGAGCTCCATCAGGACCGAGGCCTCCCAGCTGCTGTACTTCCTGATGCGGAACAACTTCGACTACAGCGGCAAGAAGTCCTTTGTCCGGACCCACCTGCAGGTGCGTGCGCTTTAGCTTTCAGGACACGTGTGCCCTGTGGGATTCTGCTTCCGCAGGAAGGCCGTGCATGTCGACGTTTACCAAGTTACCTCAGTGTGAGTTCTGAACGGTCTGGCAGCAAGACAGAAAGCTCAAATGTCACATTTACTGGTTTGGTTAATTTCCTCCTCCACGTTGTACGATTTGGGCCCAGGATGTGTCTCTGTTGGTAAATTGACATTTAAGTATTGAGTCAGTTCTGGACTGACTGAAATTAGGCTGAGTTAGGACGTACAGAACCTATGAGAGGATTCCTCGCAGTAAACATCTCAGGTAAGACACAGAGAGCCCAAAGTAGTCCCTTTCTGTCGTCCATCTGTCGACACACCTGCCATTTCTCCAGAGTTAAAATGCGCCAAATTCCCCGTCCTGTAAACTGCCTGACACTAGGGGCTCAGGTATTTCTGTAGACCCTCTTTTTCTACAAACACACAGGAGTGCCTTCTCTGTCTCTGTACTTATTCCTTTTTGAAAACAAGTATTTATCGTTTGCAAACTACATCCTAGGATTCCTGGGTGCCGGGAGCAAAGCAGGACCCTCTCCTGACCCGGACAGGGTGTCGTCATCCCCGGAGGATAGGCAGACCGCGAGGCTTCTGTGCCACGTGCCCAGGGCCGTAACAGGAGAATTTCAGTGCACCAAGGAGCGGGCCAGGGGCTTCCCGGGGGGTTGAAAGATGAACAGGGGCTTGGGGGTGAGCATGTTCCAGGCCCTGGATGAGAAAGGGGCCAGCCAGGGAGCTGGAGAAGGTCCAGACAGTAGGGTTGAGAATGTGGAGGCATCATTGCATATTCAGGGGGATCACCTGGACTCCAGACTGAGAAAGGATCCGGAAGTCGAGGCCTGAGCTCGGAAGACCGTGGGGAAACCATGTCAAGTCTAGGCCAGAGAGGATGGAGTCCTGGGTCAAGGAGAGGTTAGAAAGAAAAGGAGACTGCGTTAACAGTACTTGGTGACAGTACTTAGTACTGGCTGTGGTGCAGGATGGGGGGACAGGTCACAGTTTAGTTGAGTAACCAGGTCAAGGCAGTGCTAATATAGACCCCCAAAAGACAGATTCCCCCATGCCATGGTTAATATGTACATGTTTTAATAATAAATGCAGAGGGTCATCCACTTTTGAATACTGAGCCCATATAAATCCAAGCCAAAACCAAAGAAGTAAATAATAAGGTCTCCATGTCTATTAGAGAAGGTGATCCGTAATTATCCAAGTGACATGGGCTCATATGCTTCTCATTCCTCTACACTTGCCTCGTCACCATTTTGCTATACAAACAAAAGACGCAAGGAGAGCAGAGGCACCTTCTGGAATAATTCTTGGAAGTGAGAGGGGAATACTCAGACACTGTTTCCCACACTGGGGCGACCCCTGCTCGCAGGCTTCCCATTGCCCCATCCCCATGCACACCGTGACCAAAGTCAGAGGCCGAGCCAGGGGCATCACGTGAAGGTGAATTGATTAGCTCACATTTGTGTGTCCCTCAGATTGTTATTTCAGTCAGCCAGCTGATAGCAGATGTTGTTGGCATCGGGGGAACCAGGTTCCAGCAGTCCTTGTCTATCATCAACAACTGCGCCAACAGTGACAGGCTCATCAAGGTAGGTGGCCCGGTGCCGATTTACTTTTTACCCCCCGAGACCCGGCCTTATCATCTGGGAAACACACGCAGACAGACAAATCACAGCTGAAAGCCTGTCTTCCCTCCACCCTTGTTCCAGCACACCACCTTCTCCTCAGACGTGAAGGACTTGACCAAAAGGATCCGCACAGTCCTGATGGCCACGGCGCAGATGAAGGAGCACGAGGCTGACCCTGAGATGCTGGTGGACCTCCAGTACAGCCTGGCCAAGTCCTACGCCAGCACCCCCGAGCTCCGAAAGACGTGGCTGGACAGCATGGCTCGGATCCACGTGAAGAACGGGGACCTGTCAGAGGTAGCCCCACGCGCCTGTCTGTCCAGGCTTTTTGAGAAAACGAGTTATGCCCCACTCACTGAAAGAAGCTGATTATGAGAGAAACTTCCCAGTAATTCCAAGAAGCCAGCTAAAAGCATGTGATACTTCAGTGTTGGGCTCAGAGCTCCTTCATAGTCATTTAGCAGTTTTCCAGTTTGGAATATCGTAAGGGGCTTTCTCTGTCCCAGGAGCGTTGTTTGTGAGCTCTTAGAAGACACCCGTGCTCACACACGTGCCCGTTAGTGCAGATGCGTTCGGCTTCTGCATCAGAAGTCCTCTCCTGATCTAAAAAGCAACTATTTTATGGTAAAGTGAGATTTTCCTGATACAGAAGTCAGCCAGGGCATGGCCTTTTCCTCTTCGAGGCAGTGGTTTTGTCTGTGAACGCAGCAGGGGTCAGAGCCGCCCCGGGTGCAGAGCCATGGTTCAGTGAGCGACAGCATGGCAGGTGTGGAGGTGGGGTGTGTGGACTTCGAGGAGACTGGCTCCCAGATCCAACATTGACTAATTCGGTGACACTGAGCCTGTTCTTAACCCTGCTGTGTCTCAGTGACATCATCTGTAAAATGGGGCAGTTAAGGACAATGATGGGCTGTAAGGCGGGTTCTCTTCATGTTCCCACAAAAACTCTGCTCAGGGTTCATGCCCGTGGCATTTAGGTATGATCAGGAGAACAACCAAAGAAATATGCTTTTACTTTTAAACATGCTAATTGCTTGAATTAGTGAAATTGTATCCTATATCTGAAAAGTGTATGTAGCAATTCTTACTTTTTGATTATTCAGAGTCCATTCTGTTTGATCAGAAGTTTAATCTAAAATATCCATTAGCCATAATAAAAATGAATTATGCACTTGTTAGTAGCAGTAATTTTTCTACCATTCTGATGAGAACCAGGGCTTAGGCATTAGAACCTTACAGTAGGTTCATTTCTAACAGCTATGTTTGATGTTTTATAAACCATGGCAATTCGGTTAAAAGAATTTATTTTTGTTTTTTCTTACATTTTAAAGGTGTTTATAATGTTATCCATTGGACATTACATTACTTTCATTTAGAATTCTATTTTTGGAAAAAATGTATAACTTCATTGTTTTTTAGGTTGACAGAAAAATATATTAGCCCCTGAAGTTTGAGCAGTTCTCTCTGAATATAGGAATGCACATGCCTTTTCTTCAAGGGATCGTCTTTTCCCTTTAAGAGAAATAATGCCAAAATTTTAGATATAGTAAGATAAAATGCTTTTTAAAAATCTTTTATCTTTAATAAAAGTTAAATAATTCTAGATAGAAATGGGCCTTACCAAGCTTGTTGCCATTCATCTGAATTCATAGTTTCATAATTTCAATTTGTATGAATTGTCCCACTTTTTTCTATAGGTAAGATGTCAGCCATTAGGAACACTAGCTGATGCCCTGAGATCTAACATAAGTACACACAGTCATTAGGTTTCTGATGGTGAGCTTTGTGCATTATAACAGGTGATTCTGAAGCATGTGTCTTTTACTATAGGCAGCAATGTGCTATGTCCATGTCACAGCCCTGGTGGCAGAATATCTCACACGGAAAGGTAAGAAATGATTCTGTGTTTTGTGAAACAATTGTAAAATTTTACAAAGCAGCAAAGACAAGCGAGAGCCATTCAGAAAGATTTGAGGTGGAGGCTGTGTGTGTGTGTGTGTGTGTGTACACTGTGTTGTTGTTGTTTAGTCACTTAGTCATGTTTGACTCTCGGCAACTCCATGGAGCCTGCCAGGCTCCTCTGTCCATGGGATTTCCCAGGGAAGAATAGAATACTGGAGTGGGTTGCCATTTCCTTCTATACTTACTCATTGTTTTTTTTAATTCGCTGATGTGACATTTACTTGACTCGGTAGGCACTGCAAAAATGCAAAACAAAAGTAGGTGGCGTGTTGTCATAGAACCTCTTGCTAATAACTCCATCTTGCAAAAACTAGTTAATGAGCTTTGCCTCTGGTCTTTGACTGGCTGGCTGGTCTCCAGCTGGAGAGATTTTATTTTCCCTGAAGGTAGTTCCCTGGAACTGTTTATCCATCACACGGCAGCTGTAGCAGGTCATCAGATAGCATTTTCTGGAGCACAGCCGGGTTGGCTCTGTCGTGCGAGGAGGCAGCGCGCAGGCTGGGACCTCGCCTCCGCATGGAAGGGGCGGGTGGGAGTGTGCGCCGCCCCCCTGTGTGTAAGGGCTGGTTTCCACATCAGCAGGCTGTGAATCCTCTCATGGCCCCTCTGGTCAAACACCCATTGCTCATCTCCACTTCCCAATCGAGAACACGGGGCTTTCAGAAAAGCTGGCTGTGTTCCCGTGTGTACTGGGGCACAGCTGCGCCAGGTCTGGCTGAACCCTGCTCTGTGTAAGGAATAACGTCAAGCCACTGCGGCCGCCCTGTTACCTCTTGGCGGACCGCTTCCTGCAGCAGCAGGGCGAGTTCTCTCCGAGTTCTGGGTCACCCCCAGCGAAGGGGGTGACATGACAGCTGGAAAGAAACAGAGTTGTTTCGGAGCCTGTTTCTCTGACTGGCTTTGGCTCCTTCAGTTTTCTTGGTATCTGAGCATGGGTCATCTTATCAAACTATTGTTGTTACTGTATTTTGCTGTTAATTTGACTCAGTGCCTATTTCAATTTATTTAAGGATTACATACGTTTTAATAAAGGTGGGTGAAAAATGAAAAGGGATGAGAAAGGACTTCCCTGGTGGTCCAGTGGCTAAGACTCTGTGCTCCCAAGGCAGGGGCCCCCGGCTTCGATCCCTGGGTCAGGAAGATCCCCTGGAGAAGGAAACGGCAACCTACTCCAGTATCCATGTGCCGCAACTAAGACCCAGCACAGCCAAATAAATAAATAAATTTTTTAAATGGATGAGAAAAAGAAACAAATGGAGGGCAGTGGGGGTCAAATATGAGGAAGCGAATGAAGGCAAGTGCCCGGTGGCCCCAAGGTTCCCTGTGGCAAAGCTGGCATGAGACATAAGATTTCTAGATTGGTTTTCATTCAGCCCAGAGACAAACCAGGGCAGGAAGCACCCTCACGGCTCATCCACCTTCAGCTGATAACTCCACCTGTCTCCTGCTCTCTCAATTCTAGGCATGTTTAGACAAGGATGCACAGCCTTCAGGGTCATCACCCCGAACATCGACGAGGAGGCCTCCATGATGGAAGACGTCGGCATGCAGGACGTCCACTTCAACGAGGTGAGGACCGCAGCCCATGGGAGCTCGGGTCACCGAGAGTCTCGGGTGCTGCCATTCCCCACCCCTGCCCCCAAACCAGGGTTTACTCTCTGCAGCCGCTGTGTACACACTTTGCTCTAACTAAGATAATTCTCCAGAACACGGGCACAAGCTCCTGCCAGGCCCCTTTCTTGGAACTCCTCCTCTCCTCTGGAGAGAGTTTGTTGTTGTTGTTGAGTCTCTCAGTCGTGTCCAGCTCTTTTGCAACCCCATGGTCTGTAGCCTGCCAGGCTCCTCATGGGATTTCCCAGGCAAGAATACTAGAGGAGGTTGCCATTTCCTTCTCCAAGGGATCTTCCTGATCCAGGGATTGAACCCACGAGTCCTGCATTGGCAGGCAGATCCTTTACCACTAAGCCACAAGGGAAGCCCAGAGAGTTTGCCAAGCCGGTTAGTAGTGATGTAAGACTGAGAGCTTAAACTCTCATGGTAAAAGGTACACTGTTTTGAACCATAAGGTTTCTCATTCTTTTCAGCAATTAATTTCTCTGTTTTATGGGGTTTATTTGTTTATCTGTTTTAATCTGACTTTTCAATCAGTGTCCCCAGTCATGCAAGGCCACGAGAGGCCAGCCTGGGCTTGGGGGCAGAGCAGCCCCTGTCCACATCCTTGGATCCCTGCTTCTGCTTGAGTGCTGCCCCCAGGGCCTGAGCATCATGAGTAGATAAGACCACCCTGTCCCACCCCTCAGAGAGACCAAAACATTTGACTTTAGATCACTGTAGCAATTTCTGCAAGTTCCTTGCCAAAGCAGGGTCACCTTGCAGCCATTCTCCGTGAGTAGACAGTTTTGAAATAAAGCTAGGTATCTGAAAAAAAGCCAGTTTTCTGCTACGTTCCCTGATTTCTTCTTCCATGAGTGTCTGCCAGAAGAGCTTTTCACGTGTGCCTGCCTCCTCTCAACTTTAAAGCAAAATGAAACAGTCGGGAGAAAGCTTTTTAATCATGCCCTTCTTTTAAGGAAAAATAAAGTGGTCTGTTTCTTCATGTGGAGAGAAAGAACAGAGAAAGGAGTAAACATCTTCTGCCTCTGTTGTAATTGTTTTTGATGACTGGAGGTCCTACTTAATATCAGGACTTTTGATCATGTTCATGCCAGTAAGCAGGGCCCATGAGCAAGCATCCTCCATGACACTGACCATCCATGAATCAGAAGCTCTTAAAGTGAGGCCCCGAGGCCCCTGGGGTCCCCAGTAACCTTTCAGGAAGTCTTTGAGGTCCTTCCTTTTCCACCTGTCTCCTTGAAGCTGGATTTTCTTTGTCTGCATCATCCAGAATAGTATATTGAAGAGACTGAATGCAAAAGCAGAGGCCAGAATCCAGGCTTTTCCTATGAAGCCAGACATTAGAGTGGCAAAAATGTAGAACAGTACCACTCTTCTTGTTTTTTAAAATTTTCCCATTAAAAACATTATTTTTGTTAACATGTAATCCGTTTATTATTATGAGTTTAAATTAATGCATAAATATTTTTACATTTCTTCAGTGTTCACTCCTAATATTGTAAATATTGAGAGATAACACCCATATACATAAAAGTTCTCACCTATTTTTAAAGAATTCTCCATGATTTTTATAATATATAAAAGGATCTTAAGCCTCAAAGGCTTAAGAACCACCATCAAAAATTCTGTGGTTTCAAATGACTCCCTAAATTAAAAAGTAACCATGAGAAAGAAAGATAATATATTGAGTGACTTTATATTTAAAAATTAATTTTAGCCAAAATACGTAAAGTTCTCTTAAGTATTCTGAAGGGGGGGGGGGAAAGCCAGTTGTTTACTACATGGTATTAACCATTCAACTGTCTCTCCACCTTGACATGCCTGGACCAATGATGGTTTTAAATTTTTCACTCTGACGTGTGAGCCTGACCCTCAGCAACAAGGCCCGCACGCTCTTGGCACTGAACTCTTCACTTCAAGGAGAGCTTGACTGGGTTTTTCCCTGAAAAGAAACCTGAATGCATCGGCTCCCTGGAAGAACCACCCTTGTCCCTTGTCGCCCAGTCAGTTCTCTGGAGCACAGCACTTTTGTTTAGAATTCACGATAAGGAAAACAGCGATACCAAGAACAACTAAAGATTTGAAAGTTAAACAGTTGTGAATAACCTGTCCTCAGGGATGATAAAATGAAGATCAGGATGGCTCATCAGATTAAGTCATAGGCTGGAAAGAGACTGAGGAGCAGAGCCTAGGCAGTAGCCTAGGGAGTGAGCCCCAGGAAACCAAGGGCAGATTCATCGGGGAAATTTGTGAATGGCACCCACTCTGAATAATGACTAAACATGTGATGGGGAAAACTTTATCAGCTCTTTTTCAGAATATAGATTTTCCACCCTGTCCTCAAAGCATAAAGCTGGTAAATCTTTAACAAGGTCCATAGTCCATAACGACCTGTCATGATTAGGATGCGACCTGGGGGGTTGTAAAGTCCCAAGCGAGCCCTGCACGTTAAGATGGAAAACAGCCAGCAGTGAAAAAATAGTGTGTACCAAAAGTCACAACGACGGAAATTGCCATGTAACCATTTTTGCCCTGGCCCTCAAAAGGTTTCAAGAAAAAGGGAAAGTCGAATATCTCTGCCAGAGGAGTTTTGGGGAAAGCTGGTGGGAATGGGTGTGGAACAATAGCTTAATAAGAATCGTTGCCCTTGTAATCTGCATTGTTGGATACATATAAATGCCTAAGGTGCTCTCCAATGTGATTTTAGAGACACGACCTAAAAATGTGCGATTCTCCTGGCAGGAGGCCTCAGATGAGCTTTCGCTGGTAGCAGTCCGTCCTGCCTGACTCTGACCCAAAGAGCAGACTCCCTCCCAGCTGCTTTTGATTAAAGAGAAACAGCCCATTCCTGTTTACATTTTGTCTTACAAACCGGAGCCTATGCAGATGGAAGCATTCTGTCTCCTGGGGTGTCTGAATTGCATACAACCCCGTGTCGTCTCGAGACCCTCCCTCTTTATTCCCATACAGTCAGAGTCCCAGAAGGAAACTGCACACGCAGCAATGGAAGCAGCTCTAACAAAGAGACTGTTTTCAGAAGTTTGGTCAGGGTTTAGGGGAACCAGCGAGGAACACTGCAGAACCCTGGAGGTGGGCAGCAGCTGGCCTGCCCCCGTCCACCCGTGGGCTAAGGGCGGGGACAGAGAAACCACACAGAGAGGGTCCCCTGCCCGGGCTCAGTCCTGGCACGGGGGCAGGGAGGGAGGGAGGGACGGCCACCCCCCACTCCTCCTGCCCACCAGTCTCCTGCTGGCCTGGCACTGGCTGAGCCCAGCCAGCAGCCAGTGGACGAGGAGTCCAGCAGGCAGGCCAGCGGTCCTGGCGCGTTGGCCCCCACAGCACAGAGCAAGGGAGAAACGGAACCAAGAGGGACTGCAGTGGGGAAATGGGAAATGCGGTCCACCCTGGTTACTCTCCCAGGTGCTACAATTGCTCTGTAAGCCCCCAAATCAACATGCGCTGAAGCGCTTTCGCAGTCATCTGGGGACCCGCACAGAGCCGCAACAAGTTTAGAGCCCACACGTTCCCAGATGAGGCCAAGCAAGTAACACTCTGCCTCCTTGTTTAGCTCCTGCTGTAAACAGGGGTCACTGCCCAGCCGCAGAGTGTGGTACTAAAATGCTGTCCGGTGTTCCTGAGCTCAGGATGTGCCTGACTTGTTGGATAAGCTCTGTTCAGACAGCATTAACAGCACTTTTGGTCATGGGTTCAGCGTTAATCATACAGTAGCAGTATGTGCTAAATTAGCTGTCTTTAAACAGAAACACACAAAACAAGCTTATATACTAATCAATTGTCAAAATTTTATAACCCGAGCCTAACCCTATATTTCCCCAAGGAGTGGAGGTTCAGTGTTCACACATTCAGTGTTGGCGGTGACCTTATAGAACATGACCACAGCGAATGATGAGGATCGACTGTTTGGCACACTCCAGTTTTGTTCCCCAGACCAATAACGGTCACTGTTCACAGAGTAAGCACGTGAGGTCAACCAGGCAGGTTACTGCTTTGTATTAGCCAAACGGTCTCTATTCAGAAACAACAAGCATAAAATGTTTACACCTACAGAACATCCCAAGAGAGAGTCATCAACACAACATCTTCTGTGGTTCCTCTGTTTCCATCTCATCCAAGCTCAGTGACTTTGTAACCCTGTAAGGGCTAAGGATCTACTTTTCCGTGACCAAGACTGCTCTTAGAACCATAAAAGCTATATAGTGTATCTTCATTTTCACAAGGATTCTCCAAGCCAGTAGCAGTAGGGAACGTGGCCCGCAGAACTTACCTGACTGCTCTCCCTCGACTCATACCAGGACATACCGCCCTGTTGCACGCTGCAAGGATTTCCTACGCTTCCTTGTGCTGGAGACACAGGTGGACGTGATGCAGCCGCTGCCCTTAGCACACGGCACGACTTCTGATGCTTTGTTGCCTTTGAGGAGAATCTAAACCTAAACCACAATCTGAACTGAAAGTCGTCTCAGCTGTCTGTGGCCTGGAAACGTCTAGCACCTACGTGTGTCGATTTGTTCCATAACTAGCTGTGTGCCATGTGCTGACCCGGGGCATATAAGAGGGGTGCCTGCCTCAGGAAGTTTCACCTGGTGTGATAGTCCTCGAGCTTTAGCTTGCTTAAAACTTACTTAGATTCCTGTTACAAATCCAAATCCCCATCCCCACCCATCCCCGGATCCAGTTGGGTAAGTGTAGTGCCTGGGAATCTGTATTTTTAACAAGCATCCCAGGTGATTATTCTGATACAAGGGATTTTGAGCTATATCTTGAGAAAATGATAATACAGTGGAAATATGAATGATGCCATGATGTAGGCCATTGCCCAAGTCAGGTCACGTGCTGACAGTTATTCCCAAATGGTAGATAATCAAGACAGCTAGCGAAGGGAAGCTCCAATACACTACATATATCTGACTTTAGTGTTTGCACTTAATGGGACCCACAATAAAAGTATGAGACAACTGGTATACCTCTTTATAAGCTTTGGTACAGAGCTCAGTCACACAGATGAGCTTTATGATTTGTATGTTGTAAATATGACATAGGAGTTAAATGTCTTGTTTTAAAGATGGTTGATTTAAGTCAGATCATATTTTCTGGTGAATTGATTCGAAACTGCTTTTTAAATGTTTATTTTCTTTGGACCTATAAATCATAGCCATTAGGACTATAATGAAACATGAGGTTGGTAATGAAACACACAGGTCCTGCCATTCGTGTACAGAATAATAGGGAATACACACATGTTACAAGGCAACTATAAAAGCCTTGAAAATATATTAACAAACCTAATCCAGCAATAGACAAATAAGAGGAATACATTGTGACTAAGTAGGGTTTACCCTGACAATGCACCGTTGGTTCAGCCCTGGAAAGCCAATCAATATAATTCACCATATTAACAGAACAAATAAGGAAAATCATATGACCATCTCAATAGATGCAGAGAAAGCATTTGAAAAAATTCAATATCTACTCATGAGTTTGCAGGGGGTAGGGGAAACCTAGGAATAGAAAGGAACTTCTTCAAGAAAAAGATTATCTACAAAAAACCTACAGCTAACATCATACTTTATGGTGAAGGACTGAATACTTTCCACCTAAAACTGTGAACAAGACAAGAATATCTGCTTTTACCACTCCTGTTCAACACTGTGCTGCAGATTCTAGTCAGTGCAGTAAGAAAAGAAATAAAATCGCCTATGTTGACAGAAGATGTAATTGTCTTTTGTGACATAAGTAATCCAAAAGAATTTACAAGAGAAGTTACTAAAACTGAGTTTAGCAAGATCATAGGATAGAAGATCAGTATGCGAAACTCAACCAGCCTTCTTCACACTTAGATACTTACACCATAGTCGCACCATGGTGTCAACAATCACTTTGTGTAATTCCTACAAACATATGCCGGGTGACTTTAAATCTTACTCAACAAAGGCTTTTACTACAAAAAAAAAAAAAAATCAAAATTTAAAAACAGTACTGTTTATAATAACATTAAAAACCTGGAAAAATTAGGTATAAATCTGTAGAGATTTGTATGCTGCTGCCGCCAAGTAGCTTCAGTTGTGTCCGACTCTGTGTGACCCCATAGACGGCAGCCCACCAGGCTCCCCCGTCCCTGGGATTCTCCAGGCAAGAACACTGGAGCGGGTTGCCATTTCCTTCTCCAATGCATGAAAGTGAAAAGTGACAATGAAGTCGCTCAGTCGTGTCCGACTCCTAGCGACCCCATGGACTGCAGCCTACCAGGCTCCTCCGTCCATGGGATTTTCCAGGCAAGAGTACTGGAGTGGGTTGCCATTGCCTTCTCTGATTTGTATGCTAAAAACTACCAAACACTGATGAAAGAAATCAATGAAGTCCTAAGTCAGCGGCGTGAGACTCAGTATTGTTGAGACATCAGTTCTTCCTAAATTGATTTATAGATTCAAAGCAATCCCAGTCAAACTGCCACCTGTAGTTTTGGTAGAATTGACAAATGGGTTCTAAAATTTATATGAAAATCAAAGGAACCAGAATAGCCAAAACAATTTTTAAGAAGTTGGAAGAGCCATGCTACCCAATTTCAAGGTAAAGCAGAGGTTCTCAAACTGGGGATGGTTAGGAAATTTCACAGAGAGATTGAAGAAATCAACCTGAATGTCTAACAAAGTGATAAAAGATAGTCACTTTGGAAGGAGGGAGGAGACCTCCACGCTGCTACCATGGCAGACAGGCCCCTGGCTGGCCAGGGCAGGGATGCCACCAGCCCCAGCCAGTCTACCTGCCGCCTCCCTATGTCCATTCTGCTGACAGCGTCTGTCCCACATTCCAAATGGGTCCTGAAATTCACCCTGATTGGCCAATTTAGGTCACATGATAAAGCAATGACTGGCCAGGAAATAAATTCACGATGGTTAGTTTAAACCTGAGCCACATGTCCAGCTCTTGAGTCGCAGATGGTGTTAGCTTCTTCTAAAGTTCAAGGACTTTAATGGAGGCAGGGTGACTGCCCAAATTCAGTAGGTAAGAATTTTGAAAGGAAAAGGATGTTGGCGAGGCAGGCACAGTGCCTCCCACACTCCATCACTAAATTCCTCTAAGATGTTTAAGTTGAAGTCATGCTGAGTGACTCTCCATGTCTCAGCATTGTCATTGTTCCTCAGAAAGGAAAAAAAAAAATCTAAATCATATTTAGAAAATGAGAACTAAGAACAAAAACTGAGAGCCTGTGTGAAGCTATCAATTTCCATTTTTTTTCCCATGCAGTTAACTACTACCACAGTCATACAATGAGACCTTAATTTCTGTCTGTAAACATGACTGGAAAGTAGCTCATGGCAAAAATGAATGTAGAAGTTAGTATCTAAAAATATTACATATTTTGAGGGGCTTCCCTGGTGGTCCAGTGGTTAAGATTCTGCGCTTCCACTGCAGGGGGCAAGGGTTCAATCCCTGGTCTAGGAAGTAAGATCCCACATGCTCACGTGCAGCCAAAAAAGTTGAATAAAGTAAAATAATTTTTAAAAATATATTAAATATTTTGAAATCATCTTCACCATTTATGCGTTCTGCAAGGAGCGCAGTGTCGGTTTCCCTGTAACACTCTCTCCTTCTCTTTGATCAGGACGTGCTCACGGAGCTCCTGGAACAGTGTGCAGACGGGCTCTGGAAGGCTGAGCGCTACGAGCTGATCGCCGACATCTATAAGCTCATCATCCCCATCTACGAGAAGCGGAGGGACTTCGAGGTATCCAAGTGGTCTGTTTGTTCACTTTTTCAGAGGATGGGGGAGTGACACACATCCCCAGACATTCTTACATGCAGAGCACGCAAGCAGGCCACTTGAGCACGTGGTCTCTGCCCCTGCACGTGACCCTGGAGGCCACCACCCTCGGAGCCACGAGATACCACACCTCTACCCAGACCTCCAATCTTGAAGGACGGGGGTTGGGGATTCTGGCACTCCACTTGCATAAAGTTGCCAGGATCCTGACTTTTAAAATCCCCAGGTGCCTCTTCTCTTAGAACTCTCCCTTGCTCCACTGATAGGGGAAAAGAGTGACCCTTTGGCCTTTCTGGGCTGGGGATGCCGTCCAGTTTCTCTTTAGCACATGCTAAGGAATGGAGTAGGAAAAGCAAAAACTACAAGCAGCATCAGAGGACTGAACTGACTCACTGCACTGGGAATCCGATGTGTTCTCAGTATGCCAGATGGCCCTTCGGGTTGGAAACCTAACACTTGGAAATGATCACTACCAGTTGTCCAGTCAAAACGCATTCTTGATTTTTTTTTTTAAACTCAAGTCCAAGGAGTTTTCACCTGCATGATCTCATTTCATTGTTAGTTTCACATCAGTTCTGCTAGCTGCAAATGGGAAGAAATGAGCTGTGTTCTTCCTTGCAGAGGCTGGCCCATCTGTACGACACGCTGCACCGAGCCTACAGCAAGGTGACCGAGGTCATGCACTCCGGCCGCCGGCTCCTGGGCACGTACTTCCGAGTGGCCTTCTTCGGGCAGGTGAGCCTCCTCCCAGTCCTCTAGCACATCCCCAGTCCTTTTTTGTTCTTGTTTAGACCCTATAAAGTGGTATTTTGTAAATTTCCCATTTTCTAGAAATTCTAATTTGATGAATTTGTCATGTTTACTATGGTTCTTATCTTCCTCAGTAGTAAACTTTCTGCTTTTTTTTTTTTTTTCTTTCTTCCTGTCTTTTCTTTATTACTTTCTTAAGGCAGCGGTAAGTTCTCCTCCCATAAGACATTCTTAGCGGCATCTTTGGTACCTCAGTGTGGTTTGCAAGTTTCCTTTTCAAGTCTGTATGTATATCTGTCCAGTCATTACACACTCAAAAAAAAAAAAACAGATTAACATTTTATTCCATTTACAGAAATAAATCACCTGTTCCCTTACACATCTATACTGCATGTTTTAAACCAAAATTAAGACTTTCTGGTTTCCTCTGTCCCTGTGCGTCTCTTTATCTTTTATAATATCTTTGCAAGTAGTTTACCGTTGTAATATTTCAGAAACCCTTTATAAAGAGGTTCATTTATATTTAACTGAAAGTTTAACCTCCAAGTCTCTAACATGATTAAATAGTATAAATTATAATACATGTATTTAGGGTGTGTGGTTTTCAATGAGCTTTATATAACCTTTGATTTATCCTGTTATTTATTGTCTTTTATAACTTTATAGCAATACCAGTTTACAGACAGTGAAACAGATGTGGAGGTAATTACAGTAAATGCTTAAAAAGCAAGTAATACAGTGAGTCACTGCATCTAAACTTCTGAGTTTGATGTGGGTGTTTTTTGTCTCATGTTAGCCTGCATTTTTTTCTTTTATATACTGTGTTTTTTGCACCATTTTCTCTCTTTTATTTTAGAGGAGAGATATTTTTTTTTAATTTATTTCAAATATTAACTCCAATTTGGGCTTTTTAGTTTTCAACCTTTTTCACTTCCCAAGCACTTTTCTAAGCCTTGTCGTATTCAGACCCGACTGGTGCTAAAACAGGTGATGACTGGCGATTATAAAAATATTTTCTGATATTATGCGACGTCCTTTCCTATTTTTCTCATCAGTGAGGCAAAATGGAATTTACACCAACTTTACATAACTTTTGCCAAACCTACTCTCCAGGCCAGAATGCTTCTGTTTATACTGTAAAATCCCGTGTAGTTGGGAGAGGTCAGGAGAAGGGGTGTGTGTGCGTGTCTGAGGCCAGCCCATCGGCTGCTGAGACATGTCTTAGTGAGTTCTTCTGTTCCTTGGGAATGTGAAACAGGCTTGAGTGCCATCATTCGACTTCACCGAGAGAACACAGTCTTGAATCCCCAATTTCTCATTCACTCAACACTTAATGACCACATTCTTGGATGAGTTTGCAGTTTCGTGTTTTTCCTTTATCTTCGCACCCAGACCTCACATTATTATCATTTTCCTTCCTATTTGGAAAGCCCGATTTTGTTTTTAGAATCACTCCCTTTTTTTGTTGTTGTTAACCCTTGTAACAAAAGACTCCTTCCCTGTGGTCAGCCTTGGGCTTGTGTCTGGGGGCAGCTCTAATTGTGCATTATGTCACAGGGGTTCTTTGAAGATGAAGATGGAAAGGAGTATATTTACAAGGAGCCCAAACTCACACCTCTGTCAGAAATTTCTCAGAGACTTCTCAAACTTTACTCAGATAAATTTGGTGCTGAAAACGTCAAGATGATACAAGATTCTGGCAAGGTATGGACCATGCTTGTAAATGTATCATAGCAATGTAATATTGTTTTTTCATGTTTGATTGATCATATATATTCATAAATGTGTGTCAAAAAAAGATGCAGGGAAAAGTTAAGAATGGTTGACTTTGAGTGACAAGTGTATTTTTTTTTCCCCTAATACCTTTCTGTGCTTCCCTGATATCCTTCATGAAGTAGTCCTTTATTTCATAACTTTAAACAGATATTCTTTTACAAAATAATTAATATCTGAAAGGACATACCATTTTTAGTCCAGCTATTTAGAAACTCCGTCGGAGTAGGGTCCTATGTTCTGTCTGTCGCTGCTCATTTTCATTGCACTTAGCACAATGTCTGGTTGATTGACTAATGGACGGACAGAGGGATGAGCAGACAGACAGACCAAGGAAGGAACTAACTAGCCAGCACATCTGTAGGAATGAGATTTATTTTCTCCTTCGAGAGGCTATCCTCTGCTGAGTCGCCCTCACACGAGGACCATTTCTGAACCTCCACACTTTCCTTGTGTATTTACGTGTTGCACCGACTTCAGGACATCTCCCAAGAGATGAGATCCTCTTGCCTCCTGAAACTCAGGTCTAGTGGAGCTCCTGTTCTTTGCATTTACAAACGCCCCTCCTGTTCAGTTTCCAACAGCAATAAGCTCGACCTCTTTCTCAGTTCATCCTTTTGGAGGAGCCTCAGTTCATGATTTTGTCCTGAGCCCTGCGTAGGCATCCCCAGTGTCTGGAATTCATGTGCTTGGGGCTCTTTCTCCAGAGAATCTTGCAGTTTCCTGCCCAGGTGGTAGGGAGGGGACAAGGGAGGAGGTAATTCTGGATGCTGGAGGCAGGAGATGAGCAAGGGTGAAGGTCCCACGTTCAGCCTGCAGCCTTCCACCTGCCCTTCCACCTGCGTCCTACTCTGTACCTTGCCCCCACTTTCTGCTGAGACTGGCGAACCCACTTAGACTCTTTCCAGACTGGTTTCTCCAAGGAACAATCTGTTCTTTTCTTGGGGGTGGGGACTTGGGAAGGGAGCCTGGGGTTCTGCCACTACCCGGCATAGACTCTGGGCCACTCACCAACCCATACCTCCCCTGGTCACCCTAATCCTAGTCTTCTCCAGATGCCCGTCTGTTCAGGCTGCTGAAACAGATATCATAGACCAGGTAGCACACAAACAACAGAAATTTATTCCTCACAATTCAGGACAGAGCCTGGGAAGTCCAAGGTCAAGGCACCAGCAGACTCAGTCTTCCGAGTGAGATTCTTTTAACTGGTGCATAGACTTATCGCTGTGTCCTCATGTGGAAGAAGGGCTGAGGGAGCTCTGTGACGGCCTTGTATAAGGGTACTAATCCCATTCATGAAGGCCCCACCCTCCTGACCTAATCATCTCCTACCTTCCAATACCATTGCATTAGAGGTTAAGATTTCTACATGAGAATTTTGGGGGAACACAGATGTCCAGTCCATCACAGCAGGCTTCTGCGGGGTGCTCTGGCTTCCTCCTTGTTGCCCCTTCCATGGGAATGTGGATTAGAACTTTAACCCCCATGCACCTGCCTTCCAGATATTCATTAAACTCACCCACTGCTGTTCTTCCGCCCTCTCTTTTGTCCTTGTCAGTTAATCCTATCCTTTGTGACAGAGCTGTACAAAGGAAGAGGAGAAACATGCATTGTGGGTCCATTTTTAGCCAGAAACCTCAACACAACCTTATTAAGACCTACTTCCTTTCTAGACCAAATCACTCAAGTCCAACTTGCCTTTTTCTCTGAAGCCAAAACCTCTGTCTGGATCAGTCTGTGTCTTTGACCTAACAACTTCTCTCAGGATGCTCATGCATTCATCTCTTACTTGTATTAAATTAATTCATATCCATGTGTTTATGTCTAATCTATCTACAGGTTAATTATGACTTGAGGGCTTGGCTTTAAACACTATTACTAAAATAAACATTTTTCTCTCTAAGCCAAATATGTAAAAATACAGCTTAGGAAAGAATCAGAGGAATCCAGATAGGGAGTCATTCCACATGAAAACTAGCACGATGTCTTTAAAAGTCAATGTCATGAAGAAGAATAGTCTGGATTAAACAAGACTAAGGACCCATGACTAAATGTAAAATGCAATGTTTGATTAGATTCTGGTTCAAACACAAATAGCCAAAAATACCATTCTGGGACATTTGAGAATTTTTCATCTAAACTTGGTATACTGGGTACTATTAGGAGATTAGTGTTAATTTTGTAACATTAACAAAATGATGATGTATTGTGGTTATGGAGGAGACTGTCCTCATGTTTAGGAGATGCTGGCTCAAGTGTCATGATGTGAACCACTTACTTTGAAATGCTTCAGCTAAAAAAAAATCTACCTGTACGTGTGTGTAAGGAGACATATATAAACAAATAGCAAAGTATTAGCAATTGTTCTAAGTGGTGAGTATGTGGCATTTGTTGTACTGTTTTTTTCAAACGTTCTGAGTCTCCAAAACTTTTACTCATACAAAGTGGGAAAACACCACTTCAGCGTGCATTGGAGGAGTCCTTCACACACCAGAAGCTGTATTCCATTCCCTTTATTCATTTTAAGGTCAACCCCAAGGATCTGGATTCCAAGTATGCCTACATCCAGGTGACTCACGTGATCCCGTTCTTTGATGAGAAAGAACTGCAAGAAAGGAAAACGGAGTTCGAAAGATCCCACAACATTCGCCGCTTCATGTTTGAGATGCCCTTCACCCAGAGCGGGAAGCGGCAAGGGGGCGTAGAGGAGCAGTGCAAACGGCGCACCATCCTGACAGGTAGGGCTCCCCCTTCCCCCCACCCCTTCCGGTAAGAGCCACACCCAGCTCTCAGCATGGAGGGCGAGAGAAAGAGCCTTCAGAAGGGATCCAGAAGCTTCTAGAACCGGAAGGGCCTTGGGAACTTAGTTAATTTTCCTTACATACCTGCTTCAGTTTAACACGTATCTCATGCTCGGTTTTGAAAACTCAAAGGACATTTTTCTGTTTACCTGTTGGGTATCTTCCATCAGACCAGAAGTCAGGTCCAATGTCACGTCACTTACCCTTTTTAGAATCTGGTGAAACCAGTGGGCCCATTTTCTTCCCAGAACGCTCTGGCATGCTGTTTCGGGCAGTTGGCAGACTCTCCAGCTACATGTCCCACTCCCGGGGAGTGGAGAACCCCTGTGCACAGTGCCGAGGCTACCTACATCAAGGGAACAGACCCCTGAAGCGTCTGTGCCTCACAGGTCCCAGCCTGAGCCTGCTCAGAGACTCTAAGGGGCGGGAACAAGTGGGATACAAGGCCCACCTCCTCCCTGAGTGGCTGGCCAGCCTCAGCTCTTGCTTTTAGAATAATAAGACAGCACAATCTCAGCTGCTAGTACCAGGAAGCCCACCGCATTCACAGGCTACCCACTCAGTGGTGGCAAGAGTTTCAGTGGCTCCTTTGGCACCGCTTAGTAGCCACTGATCACCCACCCCCCAGAACTATGCTGTGTGACACATATAGAGTCGTCTTGGGAGTAACCTAAGAGTCACCATCGCTCTTAGGTTAGGGTCAGCAAATGACAGGCAACCTTTAACCTTTAACAGGCAATAAAAGGCTTTCTTTAAAAAAAAAAAAAATCTGTGAGGACGCTATTGAGAATGCCACGTGTTGTCTGTATCTGCTATTGAGGCACATTTTTCAGAGCGGCCATAGTTAAGTCGAACCAGGAAGGCACCCAGTCCTTGTCCAGCGGTTGATGTCAAGTGTTCCTCCTGGTCAGGAGCAGGGAGCACTATAACCATCAATGAAAAGAGTTCTGTGAGGATGGTGCAGCTTCGGGTGAGGTTCCACCCTCGCCAGGGACGATACACGTTAAATGGGTGAATTGCGTGGTGTGTGATTTAGCGGTTACGAAAGAAAGAGTGTGGTTCATGATGAAATAGCTCAGGACAGCATATTGCATAGGATTTTTTATTCTTCCTATGGGGGAACTGAGATAAAAATTAAAATTCAGCAAAGAACCCCCGAAACCCTACATTCTTTTTCTTATTCTCGAAGGTATTTTATTTTTTAATTGAAGGATAATTGCTTTACAGAATTGTGTTGGTTTCTGCCAAACATCAACATGAATCAGCCATAGGTATACATACCGCTCCCTCTTGAACCTCCCTCCCACCTCCTTCCTATCCCACCTTCTAGGTGGTTACAGAGCCCCAGTTTGAGTTCGCTGAGAGTCATACAGCAAATTCCCATTGACTATTTATTTTACAAATAGTAAGATAAGTTTCCATGTTACTCTCTCCATACATCCCACCCTCTCCTTCCTCCCCGACCCTACATTGTTTAAAAAGGAGCTTCTGCTCCTGTTTTTAGAAAAATAAGACGACCTGTAAAACACAAACAATATTGTCCTCAAAAACATCAGCCCCTCCCCATAGATTGAAAGTAAAAGTGTCAGTCACTCAGTCATATCCGGCTCTTGTGACCCCATGGACTGTAGCCCGCCAGGTTCCTCTGTCCATGGAATTCTCCAGGCAAGAATACTGGGGTGGGTAGCTGTTCCCTTCTCCAGGGGATCTTCCTGACCCAGGGATTGAACCCAGATCTTCTGCATTGCAGGCAGATTCTTTACCATCTGAGCGATGAATTGTTTTTCTGATGGACACAGTAGCAAATCCTTATTAAGCAAAATAACTGCATTTTTTAGATGGAGTCATTTTACAAGAATTACCAGCTTACCATGTTCATCTTTCCAGCAGTGATAACCTCAGATCAGGGCTTATCAAAGGTTGTTCCCTGTTTGCGGTGTCAGCAACACCTGGGAACTTGTGGCACGCTGGGGGCGGGGCCCAGCTGGTGTGGCTAACTTAGCCTTCCAGGTGTTTCTGACACTGCTCAGGTTGGAGAACTGCTGATTTAAATAAACCGAGCTCACTGATGAGTCAGGGTCAGGATTTGTATCATGATTATCCCACTCAGGGAGCATGCTGATTCATAAACAGTTACCACGGGGTGTTTTCACTAGCCAGTTTCCCGTTTTGTCACAGAAATATTTTAGATTAGATAACAGACCAGAGCAAAGCTCTGTACCCGCCTGAGCAGAGGGGACAAAGAGTAACGCTGCTACAGAGAAAGGAAATAATCGACTCAGGAAATAATCACCCTGAGGAGGTGTGGGCAGCACAGACCCCATCACATCCGCACTGTGTGACCTTGGGAAGGTCACTTAACCTCTCTGCACCTTAGTTTTTCATCTGTAAAAACAAAGTTATACTGTCCATCCTGTGTGAAAGGATCTGGTAAATTATGCCCAGGTGGGGAAGGAATGCACTTCATTTTGCTACAATCTCATCTACCATTGAGCTCCTTGCCTTTTGAGGTTCAGATCAGATCAGATCAGTTGCTCTTAGTGCAACAAAAGAGCAAGAAAGGGTGCAGTTTCTGCCTCGAAAGATCTCAGAATTTCACAAGGTTTAACTACTGGTAGCAACAAAGATTTAGAGAAGGGGTTATAAAAATGCTACTGAGAACCTATAAACTATACCAACCTTCAGTTAAAGACACACAGGCCAGGATATTCTGCGTTTTCCCTTGTGTTATTAATCCCTTAGGTTCTTCTTCCTTTGCATTGCTTCACAGCTGTCCTTTGGCCTTCAAATTGTGTAGAAGTCCCTGCCCTCCGAACCCAGACAGGTTCACTTTCTTGGATAGTTCCCTCAGTCAGCTACAATGGTGGGGTCATTTGAAAGATCTAATGATCACCCTCCCATCCCCCTCGGTGTCAATTCTGAGCCTGCCTCCCTACCTGACCCCGTCTGTTCCTTCTTTCATGGAGCTCATCCCATGGAGTTTCTTCCTGGTCATTATTCCCCAGTCTCCCAAATCACGTCCAGACTCCTTCTCAGGTTGGAAATAATTCCCCCAGCCCTCACCCCCGATCAGCCTCACCAGACTGTACACTCACACCCCTCAGCCATTTCTTCCTCATCGTCCTGACCAAAGGGCTGCAGACCACTAATGCGGGCTGTTGATTGATGATGTAATGGCTCACTCAGTCCACCACCTAATTTTCCACTTTCCAGGCCTGTGTGCTCTTCCATGTAGCCATTTGGGCAGTAATACATTCTAACGTTCAGCAAAACTTACGGAGCACGGGCGGGCAATGTCCAACCTGGCGTATCAACAAAACAACTCTCTGTGCAGTTGAATTCTAGCAGGAGGAGACAGACGATAAACAGTAAACATAACGAGTCAATGTGTCTGTGTTGGAAGGTAATACATGTTCTGGACAAAAGCAAAGGGGGATTGGAAATGGGGGGGTCAGGGAAGGGGAAGGCTGCAGGTTAAATGGTGGGTTAAATGGAAGCCCTCTGGGCTTCATGTAGAGTCCAGACTTGAAGGAGGTGAGGGAATGGTCTGTGCAAGTGTCTGAAGGAAGACGGAGCTATGGGGGCAGAGGCCAGCGGTGGGGGTCCCTGTGCCCACCACGCTCAGGGGGTGACCAGTAGGCCAGCGTGGCTGGAGCCAAGTGACCCCAGTAAGAGGAGACATGAGGCCAGTAAGGAAGGCTGCGCCAGGGGGTGGTCCTGGATCATGTGCCTTGGTGGGCTCATGCACAGACCCTGAGTTTTCTATATCATTTCATCTCTCCTGTGCCTCTTTTAGCCCCCTGTGACCATCATAAGAAGCAGTGACTCAGACCTTTTGCTGAGTGGAATCAGTGTAACATGGACATCTCACAAATACCTTTGGAGTTGTTTTTTTTTCTCTCTGAAATAATGGTGCTACCACCCCATATCACCCAGAAGCACTGTGATAACACGAGTCAGTGTGTTTTGACATAGCGTGAGCCTCACAAGACGTGTGTCCTGACAAATGAGAACACAGTTTTCTCCTCACTGTAAAGCACGTCTGTCACGTCCGGGCGCACCTGTGGTTGGAGAGCTGTTCCCATCTCCCTGGCTGATAAACAGCAGCATCTAGTTCTTGTCACAGGAACCTTCAGTCCAAAGAGGACTTACCAATCCCAGTGTCACCACTTAAAAACTGTGTGTCCTCAGGGAACACAGAAGAAATGGCAGACACAGACCCTCGGCCTTAGATTGATAAAGCATTCAGCAACCAGGGCAGGCCTGTAAAGGGTGTGACAAACAGGGCTGGATCAGGTTGAATGTCTTTCCCGCTCTGGACTTTTGGGTGGTCCTGAGGGAACTCTGGGAGCCAGCCTTTCTCGTTTTGTGATCAGTCCTTTTCGAGTAATCCCTCCCCAACCACTTACTAAATAGTAAAGAATCTAAACATAACACTCCTATCTTATTTCCACTTGTTAAAAAGTAATACAAGCTTTAAGCATATAGCTACCTGCCTATTCATAAATACATATATGAAATAAGAATATTATATTTACATGTACAATATATAAGCAATAGGGGAGAAATGTGAAACAGTATTGAATTAGAAACAACTATTTTTCTATTCTTTTTTTTAATTGGAGGCTAATTACTTTACAATATTGTGGTGGTTTCTGCCATACATTGACATGAATCAGCCATGGTTATACATGTGTCCCCCATCCTGAACCCCCCTCCCACCTCCCTCTCCACCCCATCCCTCAGGGTTGTCCCAGCCCTGAGCACCCTGCCTCATGCATCGAACCTGGATTAGCAGTCTATTTCACATATGGTAATATACATGTTTCAGTGCTATTTTTTCTATTCTTTTTTAAACCAACTCTTTGGTGTTGATATGTTTAGGTGTCTTAAAAGAAATGAAAACAATATTGAGTGGCGTCTTTTTGGGTAAAAAAAAATGTGTGAGAAAAACTAAATATTTTTTAATGTTGTTGAATCACTCAAGTTTTAAAACATCTTTATTATTGCAATTCAAAGTTTGTGAATTTCCGGTTCATAAAATACTTTGCTTGGAAATACATTCTCACATGTTATTTTCATTGATTTCTCTGAGTTGTGCAAACTTAAGCATGTGATTCCAAGTTGCATGGCTCAAGGATATTCTATGGAACTCTTTTCTGGACTTAACTCTATTATATGATATCTCAAGACTGTTTATTTAGTCTTTTTTATATTTGCAAAGCTGTCTCATGCCTGCTAGCTCATTCAGCTCTCACAACTTCCAAGAAAGGTTTAGTACATTTATGGGCAAGAAAATTGAGCAAGAGTGATCAAATGACTTCTTCAAAGGCAAACCTCTCTATTAAAGTTAACAAGAACCCGACCCTCTTGACTTTATGTGGTGCCTGTGGTTAAACGCACACCACAGTAAAGGAAGGCTGGATTCTGGTTCCACGAAGTGCCGGCATGTGTCCTAGACACGCCCCAGGTTCCTTACCTACTCGGGCATGGTGATGAGCTGTCCGTCGGGACGAATGTAGCGGTGCGAGCCATGGCCTAACTCTGCGCCGTGTTCCTCCGCAGCAATACACTGCTTCCCGTACGTGAAGAAGCGGATCCCGGTCATGTACCAGCACCACACAGACCTGAACCCCATCGAGGTGGCCATCGACGAGATGAGCAAGAAGGTGGCCGAGCTCCGGCAGCTGTGCTCCTCGGCCGAGGTAGACATGATCAAACTGCAGCTCAAGCTCCAGGGCAGCGTGAGCGTCCAGGTGAGCCGGACGCCGGGCCAGGCAATCCGCACGCCGGGCCAGGCAATCCGCACGCCGGGCCAGGCAATCCGCACGCCGGGCCAGGCAATCCGCACGCCGGGCCAGGCAATCCGCAGGGCAGCTCCTGTGGACCCGGGGAATTTCAGGTCATTCACACCAGGTCCAGAGGCGATCCCCACCCCCTCCCTTCCGTATTTGTGCGGTTTCTCCCGATCCCAGATGGGCGGGAGCCCTTTGGCTACAAGAGCGTCATTGTCACCAAGGTGTCTGCAAGGGCTAGAGATGGGTACAGCCTGGCTTCTCAGAAATTTGGTTAATTCTGATTGCCTAATGGAAGCATCAAGACTTAAATAGGGTGAAGTATGGAGAGCTATAGGTTTTCATATGAAACTGTTGTTTTCTGGTTTCTATGAAAATTGTAACTGAAAAGGTACCTTAAGTTTCACTCTTTTAATGGTATCTTTTGATTAGTGAAATTCTTCATTTCAACATAGCCCAACTAATCAATAGTTCCTTTATTAGTAGCAGATTTTGTATCCTCTATAGAAATCTGTTTCAGAGATGTTCTTTTTTTCTTTATCTGAATTTTTATGTGGTAAGAAATAGGGGTCAAGACTTTTTTTTTTCCTTTAGCTGTTCAGGTGAAGTCGTACTGGATCTAGGTGCTGACTTTTCTTTGTCCTTTTTATTGGCGTGTAGTTGATTTATAATGTTGTGTTGGTTTCTGCCAGAGAAGGCGATGGCACCCCACTCCAGTACTCTTACCTGGAAAATCCCATGGACAGAGGGGCCTGGTGGGCTGCAGTCCATGGGGTCGCAACGAGTAGGACATGACTGAGAGACTTCACTTTCACTTTTCACTTTCATGCATTGGAGAAGGAAATGGCAACCCACTCCAGTGTTCTTGCCTGGAGAATCCCAGGGATGGGGGAGCCTGGTGGGCCGCTGTCTCTGGGGTCGCACAGAGTCGGACACGACTGAAGTGACTCAGCAGCAGCAGTTGGTTTCTGCTGAGCAGCAAAGTGAATCAGTTATATATATACATATATCCACTCTTTTTTAGATTCTTTTCCCATTAGGCCATTATAGAGTACTGAGTAGAGTTTCCTGTGCTATAGAGTAGGTCCTTATTAATCATCTATTTTATACATAGTAGTGTGTATAGGTCAATCCCAATCTTCCAGTTTTTCCCACCACCCCCCCACCCCCAGGTGCTGTTTACACAGGTATGTTCAGTTTGTAAAAATTCATCAAGCTAAACACTTACACGCACCTTTGTGTTGGTATGGTACACTTCAATCAATAGGGATGTTTTTCAGATATTGTACTTACATGGTTTCCTAAGAAATTAATAAGTGTTAAGTTACTCCCTCCAGTGACCAGCATGCTTCTTGCTTTATTGGCGTTTTTAAGTATGTATAAATAATTCTAGCCACCTGCATTATGTGTACATTCCTATATCTGCTTCTTTTCTCTTTCAAGAAGAATGTGTTTATGAAGGTTACATGTAGATTGTAATACACTGGTTTCATTTTCTGAAATCAGTTTTTGTCAACTTTTTATCAGATCAATGCTAAGCTGTTACCTCACATTTTTCTAAATGTCATTCACCTCAAAAGTATTTACAGATGTTTTCAACCTCTTCTCTTACGGCCCAAAAGACTAATATACCAAAATAAGGTATCAGGTGAAGATGATAAATACTCCAACCACGTGAGTGATTGCATAACGGGCCAGAGGCCACAATTTTCTGCAGCTTAAAACAAAAACCGCTCAGTAACGTGGCCTGGGCCTGGAAACAGCCAGCCTCTGAAGAGGCCAGTGCGGAGGGAAAGACGTGCCAGGGAAGGGTGGGGCTGGGCAGGATGCACTTTCCAAAGGGCACGTGCCCTGCCTTTTGATAGTGACTTTAGCGTTGGATAAATGCCTGGTCGCCTTTAAGAGCAAAGCATTCTGTGATGAAGCAAGGAGGTGAAGGTTACGCGTGTGCACCCTCCAGGGTAACAACAAAGCTGGAGTCCGGGGAGAGAAGCCTGATCCTTTTATCTGTGTTTCTTTAATTCTTCCACCAAGAGCCTCTCCGGGGTGGCTGTGCACAGGACAGAGCCATCGGGTGGCTTCGTGACTCTGTGCTCCACTCCAGGGTCTTGGCATGTTGATCTTATGAAGTGTCATGAGCTTCCTTCTCCATCTTCTTAAAACTGAAGATACACGTCACTCTGGATATTGCTTCATTTGGGTCACTTTTAGGTTATTGACAAAGCTCCCCACATATATCCAGGGATCATACCCAGTCATCCCTGAGGGTTAGCTAGTTGTCCCTATGTCAGAGGGCCCCTGTCTAACCTCTGTGCCCCCCGTCTCCCCACCCCTGGTGTGAACTCTGTCAGTTCAGTTCCCCTGCCGTTACTGCAAGTCCTACATGCCAAGACCACTGCCCATGCCCTTCACCCACAGCCACAGCCACGCCCTCCCCGCTCACTTACCTCCAAGTCCTCCGGGACACGCCCCACCCCTGGAAAAATCATGCAATGATCACGTACTCAGGCCCTTTCCCAAGTCCCAAGTGCCTGGAACTTTACCCTCCCCATCCAGTGTGTCTAACCCTCTTTGTCTGCACACTCCCACATTTCTTGACTTACTCAGCCTCAGAGAACTCCGCTTGGTGAATTAGAGGAGACATGCAGGGCTCTGAGTCCCTCATCTTGTTGCCAAATTCCCCGGAATCTTTGGCCTCCCAGCCCCTGAGATGGTTAGTTCATTTAAGGATAGCAGATCGGCTTCACAATTCCACAAGGGGAAGAGTTGGTTCTTTAAAACTGGCACATCTACTTTGTTTTCCAGTTTTCATTGAACTCACCAGACTGACCTCTTAGTTCAGTGTCATTTAGCACAAATACCAGCTGGAAGACTGGCTCTGATCTCAGGTGTCTTACTTATTGGCTGTTCGACCTTAAACAGGTCCTTACATTTTCCAAGCATTAGTTCTTCCCACATAAGATGAACCATCATCACAAGTGCCCTGAGGATGGCTGAGATGACAGACATCAAATAGCTTATAGCAATATGAGCTTGATTCATGGTTTCTTCTTTGGGGTCCTAAGTTCATGGAGGGCAGCGGTCATAACTAACTCACTCAAGCAGCATTTTTAGCAAATGCCAGCTGAAACTAACGATGATGGGCATTTTCTTCATAACCTAATTTTAAATTTTTGTTCTTTATCCAGGTCAACGCCGGTCCACTAGCATACGCCCGAGCTTTCTTAGATGACACAAACACAAAAAGATACCCTGACAATAAAGTGAAGTTGCTTAAAGAAGTTTTCAGGTAACGCACACTGGAAATGTCTTTCTCTTGAAGTAGCGATCGTTTCTGTGCTCGTTCAGGAAAGAGATCCTGCCAATTGGGCTCACCCTTTGTTCTGTTCATGCCTTGATTTCCCTCTCCCGCACCGTTTCAGGCAATTTGTGGAAGCTTGCGGTCAAGCCTTAGTGGTGAACGAAAGGCTCATCAAAGAGGATCAGATAGAGTATCAGGAAGAAATGAAGGCCAACTACAGGGAAATGACAAAAGAGCTTTCTGAAATCATGCACGAGCAGGTAGGTGCCACACTCTCATGTGTAGACCCGCCGCATCACTTGGGGGTCTCAGGTGCACCCTACAATGGTCTGAATGCCCCAACATCCTTCCAAAATGTTGCTCTCTGAAGGATAGTGTAGCATGCTGCACTGCTGCTACTGTCTAACCACAGGGGCTTGGGGAACAGCTAACAACAAGCCTAACAACAAGCGTCATTGTCTAACCCCCTTCTAAGGAATTCTCCGTTGCAGTAAATGTCTTTCACCATTAAAAAAAATAGGGTTGTGCAGAGTGTGACTCCTTACAGCTGACCTGGGTGCCCCAGTGAGTCAGTCCTCAAGGCTGCTTCTTTATTCCTTGTCATTCCAGGCAGCTTTCCTGATTGCACTGCTACCACCATCTTCCTGTATGAATTCCTTTCAGTGGGATTACATATTTGGGCTCAGTGGTCATCGATGGGGACAGCTGCCCAGGGAACTAAATGAATGTCAAAGGCCGCTTCCTGTTGCTTTTTGAGGGGTCTGTTCTCCATCAACCACAGAGTTGATGGAGACTTCTTCTGTGTCAGTCTTTCTGATCAGTGTTGGCCCCATAAGCGGCCCACATGACTGCTTCTGTCTATTGCCTACATTACTGGCTTTCATTCTTAAAAAAAATGGAAGCCAGTGCCATTGTGTCAGTTAACCTGTGATGATTTAGTTAGGAGGCTTCTGTTGTAGAAAACTAACTTAAATGTCTAAGCTTTAACTTGCTTTTTTTTCTCCTCCATGCTCACACGTTCAGATGGGATGGTAATGTCATTTTCTACTTTTATTTCTCTGGATCTTAATAACTGGCTCACAGCAAGTTGCGACTGAGTTTGGACAACTGTAGACACCGACATAATGACAGTACATGTGCAAAAAGAAGGCAGCCCTCTTCTGGGCATTTAGAAAAGTACAAAAAAAAATAGAAATGACTAAAGAAATAAATATGTGAATAATTGAGCAGAAAGAGAGGGTTTTGTGGGAACAAGTGTCTGGAGAAAGCTCAGGGTCTTTTGTGTGGGGCCTCTAGGTAGGATGGAGAGCTTGATCAGTGGCTGTCAGCACTTGGCTCTAGACAAGATGACAGGAGGGGAAAAAAAGTTCAGAACCGAGAATATTAAACTCCCAGACTGTGTGGACATAATGCTGTGCTGGCTCTTAACTGCACCTTGAATTTTCCATTATCCTAACAACTGTGAAGATTAAACTTTGAACCCTTAAGCAAAAAGGGTCTTGGCCTGGAGTCTTGGATTTTCCAGGGGAGCCTCTGAGTGTGTATGTTCCTCTCAGTGTCCACCCGGCACTAGGTCAAGTCTTGTGCTTAGAATTCTTCCTTGCGTTATTGAGTGTGAAAGAGACTTGTTGAGAGTCAGCAAGGCGGCCACTCTCTCTCTCCCAGCATGGAAATCTGTAAGATCTTGAGAAAAGGAGCTGGTGGAGAGCACCGATGCTCCAGATTCATTAAAAAAAAAAAAAAAGGCTTTTCCAAGGGCCGGGACCATGTCGTGTCCCCACCAGGTACATGCAGGATAGACTTCAAGGTGCTTTTACGACCTGGTGAGCTTAGAAGTCTCTCTACTCACTAACCTGTAGAGGAAACGAAACACGCTGTCCTTGACTTGCTCTTTAATATCCTGATCCGATAAACCCTGATACGCAGTGGGAGGTGAGCTGACCCACTCCCTCGGCCCTGCACTGAGGCTGAGCTCCCTGGGGGTGTCACAGTCACGCAGTGGCCGCTGGGTGATGAGTTGTGAGAAGTGTCGCTGGGCGCATTGCGCGTGGGTAATGCTGTGTCTCTGTGCCTCGAGATCTGCCCCCTGGAGGAGAAGACGAGCGTTCTGCCAAACTCCCTGCACATCTTCAACGCCATCAGCGGGACGCCCACCAGCACGCTGGTGCACGGCATGACCAGCTCGTCCTCTGTGGTGTGACCCCCGCCGCGTGGTCCGCGGGTGGGGACTTGCTCTGTCATTTGCAAACTCAGGACGATGACTCCAAAGCTAATCCCTGGGCACGTGCCTGACGCGGGGAGACCGAGCACAAGGAGGAGCCAAGGGGATGGAAGAGTTACGGGAACTAAAGAACTGAGTAATTTCGTAGCACATTTCCTGGAGGAGTCCTCCTCAAGAGAGCACTCGTTATTTTTTTTTTTAAACCTCTCTGGCAATATTCAACGTTTTCATTGTGTCTTAACAGAGGTGTGTGGTGGACACTCTTCGGCTGGAGTTAAATGTTTTTCTTCCTTACAGAAGTAGTATTAAAAATAAACGGCCTGGAGAAAACACGTGTTTTGGAATGCACATAGCACTGAAGTCGAGGCTGGAGGGTAACCCTTGGCCTCTAGGCTAAGCTGGAAAATCTTGAAAATATTTTTTTTTCCTGTGGCACATTCAGATTGAAAACAAGAACTATTTTTGTGACTAGTTTTTGATGACCTGAGGAAACTGACCGTTGTAATTTTTGTACCAGTGAACCAGGATAGCTAGTGCTTTTGTACTCATTTACTTGCATTTAAGAAATAGGAAAGCTGAAGAAACTACGGGAGCTTAAAACTAGTCAAGCAGTTTAGAACCAAAGGCCTGTATTAATAAACACAGCTATGCTAAACGTTTAAAGGAGTACAGTATACTGTTATGTACATAGAGTTTGTTAATACAGTCTTGGCATTGTGTACATACACATATGACATTTCTACGTTTTTAATACATCAGCTTCTGCATAAAGTTCAATTGTGACAGATTTGTGCTGTTCTTAGTATATGCAACGCACTTAACTCTGCTGTTTTATTCTTGTATATAAAAGCAGTGCAGTATGGAGGTGTATACAGTCTTTGCTATGTTAGGTTTATAAACCATTTTAAAAATTTCATCCTTTTGCCAAAGTGGTGGAGTGTGTCATTGATAAATCATAAATCCTGTGGTGAATAGTGGTGTAATGTAAAGCCTTCACCATGTTCTATTTTCTTTTCAGACATTAATTGAGTAATTTTATATTTGGGAAAAATAAAGGTTTTTAATTTTATTTAACTAGAATCTCTGCCCTGCTGTAGTTAAACATTCTGTACCACATCTGTATTAAAAACAACATTGCTGATTTTCCTGTAGCGAGTATTGGGTATTTATTGTCGGACAGCCTTAAGAGAGGGCAGGATATTGAAATATTTGGGGGTGAAATAACGTGGTATATGAAATTTGCTTAAAAATACTTGAAGGGGAAAAAAGAGGGTGGGGATTTGAAACCAGCTTGACAAATGTTGGTTGGTAGTTGTAGAAGCTGAGGTTGGGCGCCTGGGGACCGTTGCACCATGCCTCTGCCTTTGTCGAAGTTTCCACAGTATAGATTTCAAGAGGCGGACTGGGGGGCTGGATCTCCCAGAGGACTTGGATCAGCGCTCTGTCACCCTGCAGTCTGGCTCTGAATTCTACTGGTTGTTCCCAAGGATGCGTAGACACGTTAATCCCTCTGTCTGTTCCCCTTCCACTCCTTCATCACCTCCCTGGTTGACTCCTCTGGGACAGGTGGTCGTTTATCCCAGCAGGGTATCCTGGCCAGGTGAGCTCACCTTCTTGGGCCCCTACAGCATCACCAACCCTGGACCTGAGTCAAGTGATGGCTCAGACCACAGGTGCTGGTCTTGCCTGTGACACGCCCAGGGCCCTAGCCATGATCCACTCAGCCCCAGAGAGTTCCAGCAACAGAAGGAAAAGGAGTCTTTCCACAAGAAATAAAATAGCCGCTTTTCCTACTTGGGGGGTTTTGGAAGCTGTCTTTTTTCATAACTGGTGGAGGAAAGAAAACGTGACACTGTGTACCTCTTGAGCACACAGAAGCCAAGGATCTTCTGGTGTCTTTGGAACATTCTCTGTCAGTGGGCAAGGCTGTATTTTACAGATGGAGACAAGGTTATGAAGAAGAGATGTGAGGCATTATGACAGCTCACCAGTCTGCAGCCCATTCACTAGTGGATCCGGACTTAGGGCTTGAGAACATTCTCTACGTTTGCCCAGAGTCACTGACATCCCAGCCCCGTGTAATAAACCTTAACTCTAACACCATCAGGGAAGAGGTCTACAAGTTTGTCTCCCGTTGCTGGGCTGGATTTCCTCCTCGTAAATGCCTCATTTAGAAGCCATAAAGTTCAAGTCATCATGCAGTAAGATAAATATATGTCTAGAAAGAGCTATCTTGCTATCTCATGGTTAAACTTGGAAAATAATTTGTACAGATTTCATGTCAGATAAGATTCAGCTTGGAAGGTGACCAACCCTTGTTAATTACAACAGCGGAGAAAGGAGCTATTTCTAAGTTGAAGACATCTCCTGTGGACGCTGTACCAAAACACATTCACATATGTTAAAAACCGTATTTAGTTTATGTATAAAATTTTAATTTTGGTATAAAGTAACCCATTAAAGTATCCGTTTATTGGGGAAAATTGTGGGGTTTTTTTATATTAAGAAATCTTTATTGCCATTTTTCAGTAAATTCTTGAACGCTTTCCATAGATCTTATTTATTTTTCGGGGGTGGAGAGGCGCTGTGCTGGGTCCTCGTTCTTTGCGTCGGTTTTCTTCAGTTGCAGCAGGCAGGGGCTACTCTTCACTGTGGTGAGCAGGCTTCTCGTTTTGGTGGCTTCTCTCGTTGAGGGGCACAGGCTCCAGGCACACAGACGTCAGTAGTTGCAACACGCAGGCTCGATAGTTGTGGTGCGTGGGCTCTCTTGTCCTGAGGCATGTGGAATCTTCATGGACCAGGGGTCAAACCTGTGTCCCCTGCATTGGCAGGTGGGTTCTTACCCACTGTGCCACCAGGGAGGTCCTATTTTTTTTTTGTTTTTTGGGGTAAAATATACACAACATGAAATTTGCCCTTTTAACCATTTTTTAAGTATACATTTCAATGGCATTAAGTACATTCTCATTGTTCAGCCGTCACCACCCTTTATCCACAGAGCTTTTCCATCTGCCCAAATAGAAACTCTGTACTCATTAAACAAGAACCCCCTGTTCCCCCTCAGGGAAAACTGTTTGAAGTGACTTTGGAACTAAAACACTGTTTAGCACCTTATCAGGGATATTTTGTCACCTGGGAACTGACTAACACTAGATGGTACACATAAATAAAGCCAGGCCCTTGCGTGGAGAAAGCTGTAGAGAGAAGGATGCGAAATTAAAAGGTGACTTGTGTAGTAATTATCAGGGTTTATATAACCATATGACAGAGTCACTCGGTGTAGAAACTCCATTCAAAAAAACATTTGATTTCCAGCAACAAGATTGTTTGCATAAATTATTGTACATCCACACAGTGGAGTAATGTATAGCTATAAAAAGGAGTAATATCTTTGTTCACTGCTATAGAGTGATCTTCAAGATACCCTGAGTGAAAAACATAAGATAGAGAAAAGCAAATAGTGCGCTATCCATTATTTAAGAAAGGAGCGATAAGTAAGCAGAGATGATTGTTTTTCTTTAGATGAAAGGGAAAGTCAAAAAAAAAAGTTGTCGCCTCTATAGGAGAGGGAGAATGATATATAGGGGACAGAATTAGAAGATTAACCTGTCCAAATATAATTTGCTTTATAGATTTGGCTTTAGAATTATTAGAATATATCATCATTAAAATAAAATTTTAATTCCTAAGAATTGAAATTAAAATGAAATAAAGGGACATAACCATATATGTATCAAGGTTGGCAACACAGATACTTAAGAACTATTTCAAATGACGTTAAAATACAGGAAATTTCACTGTCCGTCCCCAGTGAGATATGCCCTCAGGAGAAAAAGTAGTAGCAACAAATCAATAAATGATTGGTTAATAAAAAATTTCAGTAATTGTTTTGTTCCGTGGAAGCAGTGTTCTGTTTTCGACTGTATGTCATCTGTTTGTCGTTTGTTTTTGACTGTACTGTCATTCTGAAACAGTTGTGTGTTTATTGCTGGAGAGAGTGAGTGAGTGTGTGGATATCATTGGGAGCCACGTTTTTGGCATGGGAGAAAGAAAAGGTTGCATCTGTAAGCCAAAACAGGTTAAATTAAAACCCTTCAGTTCTGAATTTCATATGGAAGTATGAAGTTTAGCTCATCAGATATTTATCTTAAATATACACTTATTTCCTAGCTTGAAAAGACCTAAAAACAATGACCAAGCCGATAAATAATGAGCAACCCTACGTGCCCAAACTGTGGTCTCTAAATAGCTTTCTTACCAAAAGGATCCAGGCTTCCTAGAGTATGGCTGACTCCAGTTGTAGGGCAGAAAATGTCCAAGGGGAGTCTGGAGCATCTTGTCCTACCTGACATCCAGAGGACTGACTGAGAAACCACAGACCCCGTCAGAAGTATTTTTAAAAGCACCTTTTAGGTAGGCATGGGGTGAACATAAACAAGAAAATAATAGCAGTGGATTAAAATGGTAAAATTTAGTCTATTCATTCCTGATAATACTAGAAAAATAAAGAAAACTGGAAACAATCAAAGGAGTTAGTATAACTAAGAAAGACCAAGAGGTGACACGTGCCTCCGAAGTATATACCACGCTCTGTGACGGAGTCCTGCCAAGAATTCTAACCTGATGTCAGAAGCCAACTCAGTTTGGTAAAGCAACTATCCTTCAGTTTGGTTCAGTCGCTCAGTCTGACTCTGTGACCCCATGGGCTGCAGCACGCCAGGCTTTCCTGTCCATCACCAACTCCTGGAACTTGCTCAAACTCATGTCCATCAAGTCGGTGATGCCATCCAACCATCTCATTAAATGAAAAATAAATCTTTTAATTAAAATTAAATCCTTCAATTAAAAATAAACTTAAAAAATAAGATGCCATTTTCAATGGAAAAAAAAAAACAAAAACCCTAGCCTGAATCTGATCAAGTCTGTAATAGAGAGCACAGAGGAACATGCCAAACAGCAGCACAGGGAATGGAACCAGCAAATCCAACCTATGGGAAAGCTCCACACATCAAACAGCCTGGTGTCCTGAGTAACTGACAAGAGTGAAAGAGATGGCGAAGGCACTTACATGTTGAAAGAGATTCAGGGTTCTTTTGATACGGTGTATCCACCATATAAAGTAAATAAACTTCCCTACCCCTTACACTAAATACAATTAAAATCCCTGGAGATTATACATTTAAAAACAAGCATCAGAAGACTCTGAAAGAAAAAATGAAAAAGAGACCAGCTCTTTTTCTTCCAAAAAGAAACCTTGGAATCCAAAGAATGATACAGTGGTAAGTCTCCCAACGTTTTCTTTTTGCTTCATATTTCTCATACTTGGAGCTGAAGAAGACAGCAACACAGAAACATGTACAGTAACAGACAAAAAAAAAATCACACTACTTCACACTCATTATTATAGCTATTAAAAAAATAGCTGGATGAGGACATTGAGATACTTATGACTTGTTGGTAGGAATGTAACCTTATACAGCTCTTCTGGAAGACAGTGTGATGGTTCCTCAAAAATTACACAAAACTACCATATGATCCAGCAATTCTACATAAGGGGATGTGCCCAAAAGAATTATAAGTAGGTACTTGAACAAATATTTGTACACCTGTATTCATAGCAGCATAATTCACAGTAGCCAAACCATGGAAGCGATTCAAGTGTCCAATAGTGGATGGATGGATGGGTAAACAAGCTGTGGTGTACACACACAGCAGTATGTTCTTCAGCCTTAAAAGAAAGGGAATTCTCACACATGCCTCAACATGGTGGAACCTTGAGGACATTATGCTCAGTGAAACAAGCCGATCACAAAAGAACAAATCCTGTGTAATCCCACTTGTATGAGATCCCGGAGCAGCCAAATGTATCGAGACAAAGTAGAAGGGCGGTTGCTCAGGCCTGGGGGTGGGGATGGGAAATGGGGAGTCAGTGTTTAAGGTACAGAGTTGCAGCTGGGCACGAAGGAAATGTGGGGCTGAATGGTGGTGATGGCTGCAAAGCAGCGTGAATATACTTGGTGGCTCAGACAGTAAAGAGCCTGCCTGCAATGCAGGAGACCCGGGTTCATTCCCTGGGTCCAGAAGATCCCCGAGAAAAGGCATTGGCAACCCACTGCAGTATTCTTGCCTGGAAAATCCCACGGATGGAGGAGCCTGGTGGGCTACAGTCCATGGGGTCGCAGAGTCGGACAAAACTGAGCAACTTCACTTAGTGTCACAGAACTGCACACTTTATAAGAGTAACTTTTATGTTATATGTTTTCAGCCAAAGTTAAAAAAAACAAAAACCTGCTGTCTCTAGCCAAAGGAAAATGCAAGGGGCAGTGCAACAAGACAAAATGTTTAGGCACTAGGGGTGCTGCTGGGGTCAACAGCACAGCTGAAGCTCCGGCCCCGCCCACACCCACAGCAGCATGGAGAGCACACGCCCACCCTCTCAAGGGTGGAGCAGGGTTTCGACACACCTGCCCGGATGGAGTCAGAGAAGGCCTGATGTGAGCCAGGACTCTCATCCATGCTGCCTAGCAAGAGTCCCACCCATGGAGACCACCAGGGAGCAAAAGCACAACCCATGAAAGGACAAATTGAATTTTTTTTAACTTTAGAGGTTCTTTTTTTTTTAATATTTTATTATTGATTTATTTAGCTGTACCAGGTCTTCATTGTGGCCTAGGGGGATCTAGTTCCCTGACTAGGGTTCGAACCTGGGCCCCCTCTATTGGGAACACAGAGTCTTAGCCACTGGACCACGGAGGAGGTCCCTCTTTATTTATTTATTTTTTAATTGGAGAGTAATTTCTTTACAGTGTTGTGTCAGTTTCTGCTGTAGAACAAGGTGAATCAGCCCTAAGTATTCGTATATCCCCTCCCTCTGGAGCCTCCCTCCCACCATCGCCACACACTG
Organism: Bos indicus x Bos taurus; assembly: GCF_003369695.1. Classification (NCBI taxonomy): domain Eukaryota; kingdom Metazoa; phylum Chordata; class Mammalia; order Artiodactyla; family Bovidae; genus Bos; species Bos indicus x Bos taurus. Next base: position 75,319,821 of record NC_040087.1, on the reverse strand, counting down.
CCCCCCGTGCCCCCGCACCATAAATTGAATTTTAAAAGTAAAAGTAAAAACTTTTGCTCTGAGAGGAGCCTGTTAAGAGTGTGAAAACACAAACTACAGACTGGGAGAAAATATTTGCAAACCAATAAATTTAACAAAAGACTAGAATATTTAAAGAATACTCAAAACTTGATAGTTAAAAAAAAAAATCAGAACATGGGCCAAAGCTACTGGGAAGAACATTTGGCTGGGGAGGACAGGGACACCACCAAATGCTGGTGAGACCACAGTAACTGGATCGTTCATAAATTGCTGGTGGAAAAGTAAATTTGCCAGTTTGGCAGTTTCTTAAGGAGCCAAATATGTGGTTACCTGTGACCCAGGGACTGCAGTCTTGGGCATTCATCCCACAAGAATGAAAACTTTTATTTATTTACTTAAAAAAACATTCAGTTCAGTTGCTCAGTTGTGTCCGACTCTGTGATCCCATGAATTGCAGCACGCCAGGCCTCCCTGTCCATCACCTACCCCTGGAATTCACTCAAACTCACGTCCATTGAGTCGGTGATGCCATCCAGCCATCTCATCCTCTGTCGTCCCCTTCTCCTGCCCCCAATCCCTCCCAGCATCAGAGTCTTTTCCAGTGAGTCAACTCTTCGCATGAGGTAGCCAAAGTGCTAGAGTTTCAGCTTTAGCATCAGTCCTTCCAAAGAACACCCAGGACTGATCTCCTTTAGGATGGACTGGTTGGACCTCCTTGCAGACCAAGGGACTCTCAAGAGTCTTCTCCAACATCACAGTTCAAAAGCATCAATTCTTTGGCGCTCAGCTTTCTTCACAGTCCAACTCTCACATCCATACATGACTACTGGGAAAACCATGGCCTTGACTAGATGGACCTTTGTTGGCAAAGTAATGTCTCTGCTTTTGAATATGCTGTTTAGGTTGGTCACAACTTTTCTTCCAAGGAGTAAGCATCTTTTAATTTCATGGCTGCAATCACCATCTGCAGTGATTTTGGATCCCAAAACAATAAAGTCTGATACTGTTTCCACTGTTTCCCCATCTGTTTCCCATGAAGTGATGGGACCAGATGCCATGATCTTTGTTTTCTGAATGTTGAGCTTTAAGCCAACTTTTTCACTCTCCTCTTTCATGTTCATCAAGAGGCTTTTTAGTTCCTCTTCACTTTCTGCCTTAAGGGTGGTGTCATCTGCATATCTGAGGTTATTGATATTTCTCCCAGCAATCTTGATTCCAGCTTGTGCTTCTTCCAGCCCAGCGTTTCTCATGATGTACTCTGCATAGAAGTTAAATAAGCAGGGTGACAATATACAGCCTTGACGAACTCATTTTGCTATTTGGAACCAGTCTGTTGTTCCATGTCCAGTTCTAACTGGTGCTTCCTGACCTGCATATAGGTTTCTCAAGAGGCAGGTCAGGTGGTCTGGTATTCCCATCTCTTTCAGAATTTTCCACAGTTTGTTGTGATCCACACAGTCAAAGGCTTTGGCATAGTCAATAAAGCAGAAATAGATGTTTTTCTGGAACTCTCTTGCTTTTTCGATGATCCAGCATTACACAAGTGTTAACAGCAGCTTTTTATACAAATAGCTCAGGATTGGAAGCAACCTAGAAGATCTTCAGCAGAACGCGGTGCACCCAGGTCGTGGAGGCTACTCAGTGGCAGAGCGGAGTGAACCGCAGGCGCACGACACCTGTCAATCTCCAGGAACTGTGCCGGCGAAAAGAGCTTAGCCCCCCAAGTTATACGCGGTATGATTCTGTTCACATAACATTCTTTAAAAGACAAAATTACAGAAGTAGAGGGCAGTTTAGTGGTTGCCAGGGGTTAAAGAGGGGGTGGGGTGCAAAGGAAGTGAGAGGGCACCCAAGGGGTACCCGAGGCTAGTGCTGCTGGCCCGGTCCTGTCTCCTGCCCAGCCAAGCCCTCTTACTGCCAGGATGGCCTGTGTCACCTTTAGTGGGGTCATTTGAGCCAAGACCACGTCTGGCATCAAGCAGAGTGTGTGTGACCTTGAGCTGCCCACTCAGGGGGCCAGGCTCTACCTGGAACTGGGGACACAAACGCTGTCACATGTTTTGGTGAAGTAAAGCTGGCCTCACGGTGGTAGGAAAATGATGAAGTTGCCTTTTCCTGACCCTGGTCATTGTCTTCATAGCTTTATCCATGTCTCCATTCTCCTTGTCAACATTTCCTCGTTCTGACAAGTAAGGAGGAGGGGGTCCCCATGAGCACAGGTAGAATTTGGATGCACATCTGTCATTCTCTCCACACTCTTAGTTTTCAGTCAACTCAGTGAGATCTTGGCCAAGTGAGTCTCTGGACTGTGCCAGCCTTGAGACAGAGCCTGAGAACTTGGCCTCGAGGCCTGCCGTCAGCCACACCATCCCCTCGGCCATCGTGCGCATCAGTTCCCATTCCCTGCTTTCACCAGCTGATGGGCTCCACGTTACATCCTCAGTTTTTGAATACTTGCATTGCTCAGTATTCACAGGAAACAGTAGCCCCTGTTCCTTGGAGTGATGAGCTGAATAATGGCCCCTGAGCAGGAGACCGTCCTGTATTATGCGTGTGGGCTGATATAATCAGAGGGAGGTCCTTATAAGAGGGATGCGGGGGGGTGGTGGTGAGAGTCAGACAAGGTGATGTGATGACAAAGCAGAGATTGGGCTGATGCGCTTGCAAAATGCAGGAAGGGGCAACCTCTGAAGCTGAAAAAGGCATGGAAACAACTCTCTCCTGGAGACTCTGAAAGGAACCCACCCTGCCAACACCTTGACTTTAGCCCAGTGACACCGATTTCAGACTTCTGACTTTCAGAAGTGTGAGATAATGAATCTGTGTTGTTTTAAGTCCCTGAGTTGATGACATCTGGTTGCAGCAACAATGGGAAAGTAATGCGCCTGGTATTCCTTTAACTGGCACTAGGAATCAACCAGCAAATTATCAACACCTGGCCTGCACTTCCAGAGACTATGCAATCCCAAAGCCCCTTCTCTTCCAGAGGCCCCTGTGTGCTCTATGGAGCCTTGTTGGCCTCAGATGGACTGTGCCATTTGTCGAAAAGCCCACTTCCTGTGTCCATGGATGTCACCCCAGGAGGCAGAGGTGTTTTCCGTTCTAGACAAGTCCAGCACAGGCCTGAACAGCAGGGCAAACCCTGGGATTTGGGCATAACCACCTCATTCTGGTTGGCAGCGACCAATCCACTTTTGTCCTCCCCCATGTACACCTCCCCTCTGACCAGCCCTGTGCCCCAGGGCACTTTATAATTTTCTTTTTTCTGATTTGCAAGGGTTACAGCTGCACCTTGCTGAAAATCCAGAGTATAGAAGCATATGAAAGTGAAAGTGTTATTTGCTCAGTTGTGTCCGACTCTTTGCAACCCAAGTGACTGTAGCCCACCATGCTCCTCTGTCCATGGAATTCTCCAGGAAAGAGTGCTAGAGTGGGTTGCCATTCCCTTCTCCAAGGGATCATCCCGACCCAGGGATTGAACCTGGATCTCCCACATTGCAGGCAGACTCTTTACCATCTGAGCCACCGAAGAAGCCCCAGAGAAGCATATTAAAAGAAGTGTAACAGTGGCAGTTTGCCCAAATTGCGCTCCAAAAAATTACACAAGGGCAGGGACAGAGCTCATTATTTTGTCTCCTTTAAAACTGAGCATCTTTCCTGGGTTTGTGGTAATATTTGAAAGTTTTCTGACAAATGTTCCAATTACAATTCACTTTGCACCGTAAAATATGCCTGGGACAGCTTGATTGTATTTTTTTAATCTGAGTAACTAGAAAAAGACAAGAAAATTAAGCCAGCAGAGGTGAAGCGTGTCTTCATTCGGTCTACGCTAGCTGTTGAGCCTGGACTCCTCGTCTGTGAAATGGGGATGATAATGGTTCCCAAAACCCTGAGTGGTCCTGAGAGTTCCAGGAATTAAGAATTTAACTACTGACTGGCTTGTAGCAAGCTCTGAGTAAATGTCACTTAAAAAAAAAAAAGTCATGACTCAACCCAAATGAGGAAAGAGGAGAAAATTCAGAATTAATTCTTGCTCAATAATTGCTTAGGCCATTGTCTTCCTGCACTTGTTCTACGGAACATTGCTGATCCAAAGGCTGTGGGACGTCAATTGGTGTCATGAAGAGACACAGGTAAAAGGCGAGTGTTGTGTTTTATGGGTCCAGCAACGCCGCAGTTAGCAGGCTCTGCCTGCGGTGCTCCTCAGAAGCTTCCTTATGGACTTGGCTGCCAAGACAGACCTCTCCCAAGGGGCATTTCCCCTATAAGTTGATTGAGGCACTCCATTTGCTTCTCTGTAGCCTGTGCCAGGACCGGTGTTTCATAGAAGGCTCTCTGGGGACCCCTCCATTAGATCCCACGAGACCCGTCCCCTGCCCTGCTTCCTCTCCCTGTTCCGTGAGGAGCAGTGGCTCCAGGACACTTGTCAAGACTCCAGCTGGGCGCACGGATGCAGTGGCCTCCTCCTCCAGCTGGGCAGATGCCCCAGGAGGGGAGGGTCACCCCCCCAACCCTGAGATCAGCTGAGCCTGTGTACAGACGAGACTTCATGTCACCCAGCTAGTGCCTGGAGCGTGTCACGCTGCACCAACATTGAGCAAGAGGCTTGGCATCAGAGTCTGGAGCTTGCTCCTTCCATGTCCACACATGACATGAGCAGACGTGTTTTTCACTCTCTGTCCCTCTGTCTACGAAGGCAGGGGTAAAGCTGTATCATGTCTTAACCTCAGGTGTGGCTGATACACGTGTTGAAGGGAGACCCTCGAGGCTGAGAAGGAACGCCCTCCTCTTGTTAGGAAAAGCGAGAACAGCACTTGCAATGGTTCCCTGAAGTCGGTGTCAATTAGAGTTTGCTGGAATGTGGACCCACGGGTTGGAATTTGGGTGGTGGCACCTACAGGTATGCTGACAATAGTCACCTGGAGTGTACCTGTTTTATTAGTCCTGGTTCTCCAGAGAAACAGGACCACTGGAATGTGTGTGTGTGTGTGTGTGTAAAGATTTGTTTTAAGGGACCTGTTCACACAATTATGGAAGTCAGCAAGTCCTAAGATCTGCAGGATGAGTCAGAAGCAGGAGACCCAAGAAGAGTCACTGTTTCATTTTGAGTCCAAAGGCAGGAAAAAAAAAAAAAAAAAAAGCTGATGCCCAGCTCAGAGCTGGCAGGCAGGAAGACTACCCCTCTTACTCAGGTTGAGGGTCAGCCTTTTGTACTATTCTGGCCTTTAACAGATTGGGCGAGGCCCACCGTATAGGGAGGGCAGTCTACTGATTTAAGTGTTAACCTCACCCAAAAACACCCTTAGAGGAATACCCAGAATAATGTTTGGCCAAATACCTGGGCAACCCATGACCCAGTCAACTTTACACACAAAAAATCAACCTTCACGCCAATGATCTGTGCACTGTGAAGGAACCATGGGTGAAGAAATGAGGCTGAATTGCAAAACCTTAGAAATTGGAGCAGCATCACCCCTGAGTCAGGCTTTCCTGGTGGCTCAGACATTGAAGAATTCGCCTGCAATGCGGGAGACCTGGGTTCAATCCCTGGGTTGGTTCAGTTCCTGGACAGAGGAGCCTACCAGGCTGCAGTCCAAGGGGTCGCAAAGAGTCAGACACAGCTTGAGTGACTAACATACTCCTGATTCAAGGCCCAAACCCATCCTTAGGTTGTTGAGGTCACCAGGCATGAGTAAAGTTGAAAGAAAACTTCTTTCTTTGGACGCAAGGTTGTTGAGCTGAGCTCAGAAAGATGCTCAGAGAAGAGCATGTGTCCCTCAAAGCAGAGGCCCAGAGGCAGTCCCGGGTCCACCTTTGCTCTGGGTGGGGCTGACCCAGCATCTCAGAGGTAGAACAGGCCTGGCCTCTTCCAGCCAAAGCTGGTGATTTGCTCAAGTATCGGCCGTGGCCTCGCCTCACTGCTTCCTCCCGGGTGTCAGCATTTCGCAGACACGGTTACTCTTCCTCCTCATTGTGACCCTGTTAGGTAGGAAGTGGTTTCCTATGAAGAAACCTAATCTCAGAGACATGGAGGAAAACTGCCAAGGGCATACAGTAATCGGGGGTTCTAGCTAAGACTCTTCTGACCCAGAATCCAGGCCAGCAGCTGGCCGAATATGCCCTGGCCAGTCTGCATGCCCGGGGCCACCTGGCAACGTGGGCCTCTGCAGGGGCTGTCATCCAAACCAAAGGCAGAGAGCAAGCACTAAGGGCTGAATTCTTTTCCCTCAAATTCATGTTGAAGTCTAGTCCCTGTACTTTAGAATGTGGCCTTGTTTAGAGACAGGGTCTTTATAGAGTTTGTTGTTGGTCAGTCACTCAGTCACGTGACTCTATGCAACCCCATGGACTGCAGCACGCCAGGCTTCCCTGTCCATCACCAACTCCCGTAGCTTGCTCAGACTTATGTCCATCAGGTCGGTGATGCCATCCAACCATCTCATCCTCTGTCACCTGCTTTGCCTCCTGCCCTCAGCTTTCCGAGCATCAGGGTCTTTTTCCCATGAGTCGGCTCTTATCAGATGGCCAAAGTATTGGAGCTTCAGCATCAGAACTTCCAATGAATATTCAGGGTTGCTTCCCTTTAGGATTGACTTGTTTTATAGAGATAATCAAGTTAAAATGAGGTCATTAGGGTGCTCCCTAATCCAGTATCACGAGAGTCCTTTTAAGAAGAAGAAGCTTGGACACAGACATGCCCAGAGGAAAGATGGTATGAAGATGCAAAGGGAAGACGGCCGCCTGCGAGACACGGAGAGAGGCCTGGAACGGATCCATCCCTCATGGCCCTCACCTCGATCTTGGACTTTGAGTTTCCACAACTATGAGGAAACTAACTTCCGTCCTTTAAGCCCCGCATTCTGTGTCACTCTATGTCACCACGGCTTGGCAGCCCTAGCAGTATAACCAAGCGAGAGTCCCAGACATGAGAGACGACAGAACAGAGGCTTCCCCGTTGTGTGGAGAGACTCGGGACCCTCAGGGGGAAGGCACTTTGAACAGAAATGTCACCAAGCCAGGACAGAATGAAGACAGCAAGTCTTTGGAGGAACGAACCCTGCCTCTGAAACCAAGATTGGGAAATATTCACCGTCACCATTGGCTTCGGCAGTCTTGTTCAGCTGGTTCTTCCCCAAGAGCTGTGTGGGCCTGTCACCTGGTCAGCTGCTTTCAGCCTTTCCCGATGGGGAGTGACCAGGAGTGGGCGGCTGTGTGGACAGCCCCTCCTGTCACCCTCCCTGGCGAGCGGTTGCAGACAGCCATCCTGATACCCTGGTGCTGGGCGTGGCACAGTAGAAGCACTGGATGAGGAGTCTGAAAAGTTGGGTTCTAGTTCAAAGTGGATCTCAAAATTTTCATCATCTGTAGATGAGATAAATCCCTGTTCCTCTTCACAGAGGTTTTCTCTCAAATACGATCATTTATTATTATTGTGTCCCACTCACTCTCCAAAAGTACTGTGGGGACCTTGTAGGAAAGACTATTACATGGAACCATCTAAACAAGCATAGAATCATGGAAGTCAGTGAACAGAGGGAGGAGATGGTTGTACAGCTGTACAACATGGAGCATGAAACTTAGCTCTGAGCATCCTGGCAGCCAAGGGGAAAAGTGAAATACCTTCAAAAGTAGGGGGAAAAACCCTATGAAGTATAAGATATTGCTGTTTTACTTATTGTACTCATTTAAAGTAAAACATTATGTTGTACTAAAAATGATTATTTTATTTCAATGTGCAGATTCCAAACATGAAGAATAGACTCTATCCAGGTTCTGAACTCAAATTGCCTACATTTTTAGGCATTTTAAGCCTTCTAGACTTGTTTAGCTTTTTATTTTGTTTTATACTGCTCACATCACGTGGCATGCGGGATCTTACTTCCTCAACCAGGGATCAAACCCATACCCCTTGCATTGGGACCGCCAGGGAAGTCCCCAGGCCTATTTAGAATAGATTAATTTATCCCTGTAATCACTTCCCAGTCACAATCTCATGTTCTGGGCAAAGTCAGTAAACTTTTTTCTGGTCTTTTTAGAAAAAATGCATCTAGGATTTTTTCTAATTGGGAAGCAATCCCTGATCCTGGGAGAAAATGTATAAAATACTGAAAAATATAAATGAGAACAAAACTACTCATAGTCCTCCATGCCCTGTCCCTTCCAGATAACTGCCGTCAACATTTCAGTTGACCCCATTCCAGTGTTTCCTCCACGTCTTTTGAATCTCCTAGTGCTTCTTGAACCTGGGTTTTGGTTTGCCTCAGCCTGGGGAGTTTTTGCTCTGAGTAAAGACTGTGTAGGAACATCTAGAATTACCAGTCTGTCGGCATCTCCTGGACTTGGACCTCACTTCCTTTAAAAGCCAGCTAAGCAGCCTGTCCTGGGCCACCTTCCCCTCGTCCTGCCTGGAGAGCTTCAGGCAGCATGTGGGATGCTGGCACTGGGTACCAAATGCTACCAATTCCCGCTCCAAAATGGGCTCTCTTCTACGATTTGCAGGCGAGCCCAGCCTAGCAAGAAACCTGGCTCCAAGACGCTGTCATTTCTTCGCCCAACATTCCTATCTCTTCAGTGAAAATTCATCTGGAAGCCTACTGGACTTGGCGAAGGGGCTCCTCATAACCACCCCACTTTTTTCCTCCAAAATCCTATTGTAGCCGCTATGGAAAACAGTGTGGAGGTTCCTTAAAACCTGAAAATAGAGTTACCATATGATCCAGCAGTCCCACTCCCGGGCACATACCCAGAAAAGATGAAAGCTTTAATTCGAAAAGATACACGCACCCCAATAGCAGCACTGTTTACAACAGCCAAGACATGGAAGCAAGCTAAATGTCCACCAACAGACGAATGGATAAAGAAGATGCGGTACCTATATACAATGGAATATTACTTAGCCGTAGAAAGGAATGAAATAATGCCGTTTGCAACAACCTGGATGGACCTGGAGATTAGCATAGTGAGTAGAGTAAGGCTGGCGGAGAAAGACAGACATCATCTGATATCACTTGTATGTGGAACCTAGGAGGAAATGATAAAGTGGAACTTGTTTACAAAACAGACACAGACATAAGAAAACAAGTTTACGGTTACAAAAAGAGAAAGCGTGGGGAAGGGGTAAATTAGGAATGTGGGATTAACAGCAGACACTGCTATGTGAAAAATATTAATAGATAAACAATAAGGAACTTCTATATAGCTCAGGGAACTATATTCAACGTCTTGTAATAACCTATAATAGAAAAGAAGTTTTTAAAAAGCCTTTTGGCACTTGGGTTTTCTTGCCGTTTCTTCACTGTTTGGAATTCCATCACTGGCAGATTCACACAAATAAACACATGTCATTCAAAAATCTTCCAGGATAAATCTGATCAATCGATCTTTGTGAGAACTGTTTCTACCTGTGATTCCCCCTCTTACAAATGATGCCACCTTCTCCAGTGGGCAGCGGGGTGAGGGTAGGCTTGTTGGAGGGCATAGGAGAAGTCATGGAGAAGGGAAGGGCAACCCACTCCAGTATTCTTGCCTGGAGAATCCCATGGACAGAGGAGCCTGGCGGGTTACAGTCCATGGGTCACCAAGAGTTGGATACAACTGAGCAACTAACACACACAGAAGTCATCTTAGATCTGAGGGGAGGCAAGAGAGCCCGTGCTCCGTGGCTGTGCAGGGAAGTCGTGTGGCCCGCCAGGGTGCTCAGTCCCCAGACAGTCATCGCCCTGCCTACACATTGCCCTCGCTCGCTGCAAGAACACAACCTCTCTGGCTGTCCTCCACCTCAGGGTCCCTGCCCCTCAGATGCCCTTGCTGCCCCACAGCTGCTGCCTTCCCGAGGCCCCGGGACTCAAGGCATCCCTTCCTCTGTCTGCCTTCACCCCGTCCCTCGGTGACCTTGACCGACCTCCTCTATGCACTGCTGTATGATGACATCCACGTGTATGTCTTCAGCACAGACTCCTGCGAACTGCAGACACTACCTTGTGTCGAAGCCCCGGTTGGAAATGGATTAGAATCTGAACTCGGCATGTACCAAGCCCAGGTGTTCATCACTCATCGCCCCTTCATGCGAAAAATGAGGTTATGTGTCATGAAGTGGGACTTCATAAACGTTGCTCTAGTTTTAGTTTTGCAGAGCTGGGAAGGATCTGGGTGGGGGGGAAATCTGTCAACTCTCTAGGGAGCGCTGAAACCACAAAGGTCTGTGTGTTCAAAGATCAGCTCGGCAACTCACCAGCGACACGGCTTTGTGCAGGTGCCTCGCGCTGTCTGGCCCTGCCAGCCTCTCGTGGTTGTTGGCAGGAACCTTTGGTGTGCCTACAGAGCCTGGCACCTGGTGGGCTGTTAGGGAATGTCCCTTTCTGCCCTGTCCTTTCACTGCCTTGAGGACAGAACTTCAGAAACATCCTGGGGAACCCATGGACCAGCTCTCTGTCCCTACTGGGGCCCAACAAACTCTTCTCTGTTGCTTCAGTCTGCCCTGACCTTGAGGGTTCAGCATCTCTACACATGAAGCAACCTTGGCCTGGGGTGCCCTGGCCCTACTGCAGCCCTCTTATGGGCCAGGGCTTTGGAATGGGGGTGCTGGTGAGCTGTGGGCTCCTCTGGGGCACAGCCCACAACCTTCCCCCAAGCAGAGGCAGACCCACATGGTCCCCTGTGTTTCCTACTTAGCCTTTGTTCATTCAGAGCTCTTATCACCGTTGGTAAAGGTTGATCTTTTCAAGTTACATCTTGCTTGTGATTTGGTAGAGGATTCACAGAGCACAAAAAGACATGGAAGAAACTTAAGTGCATGTTGATAAGTGAAAGAAGTCAACCTGCAAAGGCTACAAACCACGTGATTCCAGCTAACCACACGGCCGACAGAACACGCACGGCAAGTGTGACTGCGCAGCATGTGATCCGCCAGCATTCTGGAAAAGGCAAAACTGGAGACAATAAAACGACCAGGGGTTACCAGGGGTTACAGCAGAGGAAAGGCGACTAGGTGGAGCCCAGAGGATTATCAGGGGACAGTGAAAATAGTCTGAAAGCTACCGTCAGGGTGGGTTCAGGTCATCATACATTTGTCAGAATCCAAGAGTGAACCCTAATGTGAGTGATGGACTTGGGGTGATCATGACTCGTCAGTGTTGCTTCACAGTATGGCAGTGTCCCACTCTGGTGCAGGATCTCCACCTGCGGGGCAGGGGCTGTACTTGTAGGGGCATAGGGAGGAAGTACATGAGAGCGATCTGTGCTGTCCACTCAGTTATACCGGGAACCCAATGCTACTAAAAAGTAAAGTCTGTTATTTCTTCTAATTCCCAAAGTTGCCAAGTCAAACATGTAAGAAAAAAAGAGGTACAGTTAAAGAAGTCTGACTTCTATGCTTGTTCCTCTGGTCTTTCCTACTCCCTAAAGAAAACCAATCTTAAATGTATTGGATGATCCCATTCATTTCTTCAGTACAAGACAAACACACCCCCCACCCTTCGTCCGCTTCCTTAGACAGGTAGCAACCTGCCCTGCCCACCTCCCACTCTCTCTGAGGATGTCTCTGTAGTTCTTGAACAGGTAACTTTGTATCCTGCTGCTGCTGCTAAGTCGCTTCAGTCATGTCTGACTCTGTGCGACCCCATAGACGGCAGCCCGCCAGGCTCCACCATCCCTGGGATTCTCTGGGCAAGAACACTGGAGTGGGCTGCCATTTCCTTCTCCAATGCATGAAAGTGAAAAGTGAAAGTGCAGTCGCTCAGTCGTGTCCGACTCTCAGCAACCCCATGGACTGCAGCCCACCAGGCTCCTCCATCCATGGGATTTTCCAGGCAAGAGTTCTGAAGTGGGGTGCCACTGCCTTCTCCAACTTTGTATCCAGAGACTTGTTTTTGTTACTAGTGAAGCACAGGTGTTTTCCCAACTATCGAAATACCATCTTGTTTATCTCTCAGAGCAATAAAAGCGAATAGCGCATTTTCAAATAAGCGGGCATCCACGTAGGCACGTTTCGCTCTCTCTGTGGCTTTCTGTCTCACCTCTCTCGTCCGGCGGGGCTGAGATGCTGGCTATGGGATGGACCAGCCCTGGGCCTCTGCCCTGTCCTGTCCTTCCAAGCGCTGATGAGTGCTGAGTCACTGGCTGCTCGTCCAGCCCCATCTAAAGCCCCTGCACGCCTCCTAACTCCGAGGATAACAGGAGCAAAGTCCCCTTGTAAAGAAAGTCTGTTTTCTGCTGATTTCTATGAATTGCCCTCCGGCCTCTCAAGGAAGCTCTCTCAGATCTGGGGTGAGCAGCGCCGGTTCCCCCAGGCAGGCTCACACCTGTTCTGGAGGTGAGGCCCCTGTGTGCAGAGAGCAGGTGTCCTCTCCCTGTCCCCACACCCACCACACCACACATGGGGGTCCCTTTAATCGTGCAAATGCAGCTTCGCCCAGTCTTTGCTGGGGGTGGGCAGGCTGCTGCCCACGGCTCTGGTAAAGGCAGGTTGACCCTGGACTTTATACCTTTAAAAGGATACTTTGACCAGCTCTGGAGTCATCTCTTCGGGGCTTAGTGGCATGTGTGTCTTGGTGTGGGCTTTCGATCATAGAAACTTGGACTCAGGGGAGTCTTTGACAGTCATCTGCCCAGTGGTTCTCAGCTGGGTTAACAGCTTTGGTTTGGTCCCCAGGGCACATCTGGCAAAGTTGGGAGCCTTTTTTCAGTTGTCACACTCGGGGGTTGGGGCTGCTTCTGAAATCTCGCGATCAGAGCCCAAGGATGCTGCTGAGGGTCTGCACTAGACAGGGTAGACCCCACGACAGGGAATTTCCCCACCCAGCCATCAGTGGTGCGATGTTGAGAGGCCTTGATCCGATTCCTTGTTGGTCTTGGTCTGGTCTGCACACCAGCAGCCTCAATGAGCACGTGGAGCTTGTTGGTCCCCCACCCGAACCCCTGAGTCAGAATCTATGTTCCAACAAGATTCATCTGTCCAGTGAGGTCTGGGAATCGCTGCTCTAGCAACCCCCAATCTCCCACCCAAAGTAGCAAAAGTCAGACCTCCCACCAAAACACAGTGCTGAAGACAGCTGAAGTTGTCTCAATAGCCAGCTCTTTTAATATCTTCAAGACATTTATTTTAAGGAATGGCTTAGCCTAATGAAATTCTATGTATGCACCATATGACCTGTGGAGGCAGGTACCACCATCGTTTCATCTCAAGATAGGAAGATTCCACAAACCTTTCAGGAGCGTGTTCCAGGGTTTTGAAGCTCCTCCATTAAGGCTTTTGATCGGCGCATCTCCTGGTCGGTTACAGAGGACGCAGCTTTGAAACCCTCCACCCAGCCAGCCCCAGTTGTTGCCTGAGTATCAGAGTAACCTGCCTGGAAAGCAAGCTTCACCGGAGCAGAGAGGGGGCTTCTTCTCACTGTGTCTCCTGGTCCTGAGCGCAGTGCCTGGCGGGCGGCTAGTAAATGGTCCACGTGTTGGATGAACGGAATTGAGATTCAGTGGGGGTGAGAGTCGGGGGAAGCAGGGTGAGAGAGGGAGGGAGGGAGGCTCCCTCTGCAAGACACTGAGGACGCTGACGCAGGCGTCCAGGAGAACAAAGCCCCCGCAAGTACAGCCTCACTGCGGTCACCCCCACCGCTCACAGGGGCCAGGAAAGCGGTGAGCTAGCAGGACTGGTCAGCTCCCTCCAGTCCCCTCTCAGGCCTGAGGATTGTTTCAGAATGTTCTTCCATCCAGGAGTCATCAGCTTGAGCCTGCACTTTCTCCCTCTGTACCCACAGCAGCACACCACTTCCGGAAGGCCCATCTCTGTGGACTGGCCAGGGGCGCTAGGCAAGAATGTGAACCTGACCCTGAGCGGTCTGCCCACTCCCGGTTCCCCTCCCATGAACACTCGAGCGGAAACCTGAGGGCTGGCATTCCGTCGCAGTAACAGAGCTGTCGCCACGATGATGCCTGTCACTGTGCTGATAAAGCGTCTGCCCAAGTGCTCTGTGCTTATCTTGTTACTCTTCACCGCTTCATCCTGAGCTGCACGACAGGAGGGGGTTCAAAGGTACAGTGATTTACTGGCAGAGGCAAAGGCAGAACCGAAACCCCAAATGCCCCCAGCCAGTGCCCCCTGAGCCGTGCAAACAGCAGTCATTCACAGGCTGCTCAAGAGATGATAAGGTGAGAAAAGACAGCCCTTTCCTCGTAATACTGACTTTAACAAGTTGAACTAATTTATGTATATTTCACATCGTTCCAGAAGTAATTTCAAGTGGCAGGTGGAAGGTGGGTAGAAAGAAGATAACCAAGCCAGGAACATAAAAGAGAGGCAAGAATGGGGCTGAGACGAAATTATATGTAAAGACCTGAACAGCTTCCTGCTGGTTCCCGTGGTAAAGAATCCGCCTGCCAATTCAAGAGATCCAGGCTTGATTCCTGGGTCAGGAATACTCCCTGGAGAAGGGAATAACTACCCACTCCAGTATTCTTGCCTAGAGAATTCCGTGGACAGAGGATCCTGGTAGCCTACAGTCCCTGGGGTCACGAAGAGTTAGACACAGTGAATAACACTCCAAGACCTAGACATTTGCCCACAGGGAGGCACACACACTTGGCATTTTAGTTGCCACTGGGAAAAGAAACTCAGGTTGATACATGGCAGAAACCAACACAGCATTGTAAAGCAAATATCCTCCTGTTAAACATAAATAAGAAAAGAAAAAGAGACTCAGTTTTCAGTAAGTGAGTAAAGCAATTGCCAAAGGAAAACAGAAGCGGTCCTGAAACCGAAATAGGACCTGAAGTTCTCCTTAGTGTCCCTAAAGAAGGGCCACCTCAGCAACAAGCTTCCAGTAGACCTTGTGTATCAAAAATCAAAGGCAGCACACGGGAGAGCAGCCCAACAGGAGGGGTTCTGTGAGGGGTGCACCACACGGTCCCACACGCATCCCTGCAGGGCTGCTTCCTTCCAGGGTGGACCTGAGTCCCAGAGTCCACCTCTGCTCACGACCACCACCCCGCTCCCAGCATCCTGCTCTCAGCCTGTGACCCAAGGCTCTCAGTCTCCTAACTTCTGAGAACGGCCCTTCCTTAGACTCTGTCTTCCCAAGGGCTCCAGCGTCCCTCCTTCCCCATCCATCCCCGCCAGAAACAAAAGCATGGCCAGCATCCCTCCAAAAGAAGACCCTATACCCATTAATAGTCACTCCCCGTCCCCTCCTCCCTGCTCCTGGCGGCTGTCAATCGACTTTCTAACTCTATGGATCTGACTATTCTGAACATTAGTAGATGTATATCCATATAATATGTGGCCTGCTGTTTCTGGCTTCATTCACTTTGCATCATGTTTTCAGGGCTCATACATGTTCTAGCGTGGGTCGTTCCTTTTTATGGCTGAGTAATATCCCACTGTATGGATATACCACATTTTGTGTATCGTTTATCGGGTCATGGACATTTTGGGTTGTTTTTGGCTATTGTGAATGATGCCTCTATGAATATTTGTTTACATGTTTCTCTTTTTTCAACTCTCTTGCAACATCCCTAGTAGTGGAATTGCTAGATACAAGACTGAATATAAGTGGCTAGAGGCAGGCATCCTTGGCTTTGTTTCTGATCTGAGGGGAAAGGTGGCCTCCATCAAGTTGAAGTTCCTTCTAGTCCTAGTTTGTTGAGTTTTTAACATGAAAAGTTGTTGGATGTTGTCGAATGCTTTTTGCTGTGTCTGTTGAAATAATATGGTTTTGCTCTTTATTCTAATAATATGGTGTGCTACATTGATTTTTGTATGTTAAATCTTGCATTCCTAGGATAAATCCCACTTAGTCACGCATAATCCTTTTTAGTTGTTGCCAGATTCAGTTTGTTAGTATTGTTGGGAAATTTTCTGTTATTCACAAAGGATTTGACGTTTTCTGATGATGTCATTATCTAGTTTTGGTATCAGGGAAATACTGCCCTCGTAGAGGGGCTTCCCAGGTGGTACTAGTGGTAAAGAACCCACCTGTCAAGGCAGCAGACATGAGACGTGGGTGCGATCCCTGGGTCTGGAAGATCCCCTTGAGGAGGTCATGACAGCTCACTCAGCATTCTTGCCTAGAGAATCTCATGGACAGAGGAGACTGGCAGGCTACAGTCCACGGGGTCTCAAAGAGTCGGACACAACTGAAGTGACTTAGCACACACGCCCAGCCTCATAGAATAAATTGGGAAGTATTCTACTTTTTCTCTTCTGTTTTTTAAAAGAGCTCGTAAAGATTTGGCATTAATTCTTCTAATGTTTGGTAGAATTCACCCGTAAGGTCATCTGGGCCTCCGTTTTCCTCTGTGAGAAGTTTCTGTTCACTCATGCAGTCTCTTTATTTGTTATTGTTGTCTAGTTACTCAGTCATGCCCAACTCTTTGTGACCCCATGGACTGTAGCCTGCCAGGCTGCTTGGTCCATGGGATTTTTCCCAGGCAAGAATACTGGAGTGGGTTGCCATGTCCTCCTCCAGGGGATCTTTCTGACCCAGGGATCGAACCTGCGTCTCCTGCTTTGCAGGTGAATTCCTTTACTGCTGAGCCACCAGGGAAGCCCTTATTAAGGGCTATTAAGACTTTCTATTTCTTGTTCAATCAGTCTACCAGTTGGTATCTTTCTAGGAATTTGTCCTTTCATTTAGATTATCACTTATCAATTTAGATTATTGAATAGTTGACATTTAACTATGTATTATCTGTATATGTTATAAACCCAACAATATAATGCTACAGTTATTGGTTTACATAGATTTTTAAAGAAATTCAGAGTAGAAAAGTAAAGAAGTCTACTTACACAGTGTTCTATATTTTGTATCATATTTTATGTTTCCCCTTGAATCATTTCCAGCACTCTTAATTTTTCATGTTACTGTCCGGTGTCATTTCCTTTCAGCCTAAGGGGCTTCCTTTAGTATTTCTTGTAAGACAGGTTTGCTGGCAACTAAATATTTCAATCTTTGTTTAACTGGAGGTTCTTTAATGCGTTTATCTTTTGAAGAATAATTTTTGCTTCTCAAATCTGCTATTAAGCCCATTTAGTGAATTTTTCATTTTGGCTATTGCTCTTTCAACTGTAGAATTTCCACTTGTTCCCTGGTTATAGTGTCAATTTCTTTATTGTTATTGTCTTATTTGTTAAGTCACTATCATCATATTTTCCTTTAATTCTCTAAACATGGTTTCCTTTAATTCTTTGGACACAGCTATAAAAGCTGCAGAGCATTTTTTTTCTATGAAATTCAGTCTCTGGGCCCATTCCAAGTCAGCTTCTGTGGACTGTGTTCTCTTAAGTTTGGGATGGAGGGGGACACTTTCCTGTTACTTCACCTGTCTCATACTATTTTGTTGAAATTGGACATTCCACATACTATATCATTGTAACTCTGAATTCTGGTTATTATCCTGAGCCCCATATGTCATTTCTATTTTTTAGGGAATTGTCTATTTCATATATATTTTAAAATTTATTGCTACATATTCATTAGAATATCCAAAATTTCTTTTTAATGTTAAAATTTACAAGTACAACAATAAAAATGCTTTGAGTTTAAAATAGTATTTCATTACTTTTTAAAAGGTGCCTTTTTAAAAGAGATTATAAGGCAATTTTTGATATATCTATTAACAAAAAAATTCAACACCAACAAAATATGAATAGGAAACCTCTGTTTCTTCTAATTTGGTAAGTTATCTAAGATAAACTTTTAGGCTTACAGAACCAAGGTACAGAATGGTATGTATAGACTGCCACCATTTATATAGGTGCTAACATTTGTTTGTTTGAACCTAAATTATCTCTGGAAGACAGTTTGGCTATTGAGAAGAGAAGCAAGTAGCTAGGGAATAGGATAGGAAGAAAAGTTTGTACTTTTTAAAAATATTAGTTTGAACTATAATATTTAAAAAGAAATTTTGAATAGTGACTTCTAGCTGTTGGGGCTTCCCTGGTAGCTCAGACAGTAAAGAATCTGCCTGCAATTCAGGAGACCCACGTTTGATCCCTGGGTTGAGAAGATCCCCTGGAGAAGGAAATGGCCATCTACTACACTCCAGTATTCTAGCTGTTAAAATAATGAACATCTAACAAGTACTTATAACAGGCAGGCATTTGTTAACTCATCGGGTCCTTACAAGTAATGCTCTTAATAAGACATAAGCCCTGTGTGAAGCTCCATTTTATAGATGAGTAAACTGAGACACAGAGGCCTCCGCAGAGCTGGGTGTCCAAGCTGTCAAAGCCAGTGAGCAATTTCCAGGCCCAGGCTCTTAAGATCCCATGTGACACGTGGCTCTTTGTACAGCTTCCCCTTCCCCACGGGCCACGTAAACGCAGAAGAATCACCCCTTAGTGTACATAGCCTGTCCCACAAGATTGCAAATCCTACACCTGGGAGGGCTTCTCATTTTTAGTATTATGCACATAATGAAAGTGAAGCTTAACCACTCAGTCGCGTCTGACTCTTTGCAACCCATTGGATTGTTGCCCACCGGGCTCCTCCATCAGTGGAGTTCTCCAGGCAAGAATCCTGGAGTGGGTAGCCATTCTCCAGGGGATCGTCCCAACGCGCACTGCAGGCAGATTCTTTACTGTCTGAGCTAGCGGCAAGGCCCATTCACATAATGAACACTCAGTAAATATTTCTGAGCAAAAGAGTGGATCCTGCTCAGGGCATTTTTTATGCCCTGGGTATAAAATGGGCTTCCCTGGTGGCTCAGACAGTAAAGAATCTGCCAGCAAGGCAGGAGAACAGTAATATTTCCTCAGGTCACCCTGAAAAGCCCATTAAACACATTTCCAAACATCAGAGACCCTAAGGTGCAACTTAAGAGTCAATTTAAAGCAAAATCTCTGAAGCCTCTAGCACCCATCTCTGAGCCCCCAGCCTTCTCTTAGAAATGTAGCTTGTGTACTCACAGCTCAGGCCGTTCATGTATGTGGGCCATGTGTGCAGTATTACAAACCACCCTGTCCTCCCTCTTGTCCTGGCTGAGGCTCAGAGGCGTCTCGCCTGCCTCTGCCCATCTCCTTCCCCATCTCCTTCCCCTGCTCCCTGCCCTGGTGAAGTCCAAAGTCACAGAGATTATCTAGATGAACACTGCAAACCATCCCTCACTGGCTCTAAGACACACGTTTTCCTATTGAAACCTCTCTAAAATCAGATACCTCCTGCAGCCAGCGATAAGAAAGCCTTGTGTCATCATTTAGTCATTGTTTTCTTTCTTAGTGATCCGTGCAGCTTCTCAGGGTAGTTGGGAGCTTAGCTCTGGTGAAATTGGCGGTGGGGGTGGGGGGAAGGGTGTGTACCAAAGGACAGGCAGAAGTCTATTTCCTCTAAGAGCTGCTGCTCAAGTCAGTTTTGATTCTACACTCAGGTTTTGGATATTCCAGAGTCACGCCATGAATCGTAATGTGAAGACAGTACCCGGATAGCCCTTGTTATACGCCACACACTGAATGGAGACCACCTCTCAGCCCGGCCCGATCCATCCCTCTGTTTAGAGAGAGGAAACGGAGGAGCAGACAGCTCGAGTCTCCAGGCAGCCACATGTGTGGTCAGTCTGCCCTTCTCTTAATGAGAAGAGCATATTCTTGGGGCTGAAGGTAAAGAGCTGCACTCCTCCAAGCCCTCCAGCCTGGGGGCTCCCTTCCTCAGCCTCACTCAGCCATCACTCCAGCAAACGTGCCTGGTTTACCAGCTGTCCTGCTGTTTCCAGCAACTTGAAAGCCGAACCTGAGGACACGCGTAGCCGCCACTGTGCGCTTTGCAAAAACACTGTATGGGCTGCATCTGGGGTGGAAGTGGAGGCCGCGGACCGGTGCAAGGTCAAGTGTCAGAGGGTGAGAAGGACTGAGGAAGAAGCAGGCACAAGGCAGCAGGCCGGCTGCAGAGGGGTTCTCACCCCAGTGAGCAGGCAGCCACTACCGGTCGTCGGCTGTTGGCTATGTGCCTGTAACGTCCTGAGTGGCCAGCTCACGTCAGTAAGTGTTCACGGCAGTCTTGGAAACATTCCCTAAAATCAGGGTGACGTGAAATATTCTCCTTACATTGATGAGATTTCATTTCACATTCAGTATATTTGGTTCATTGCTTTCACGCACTGCAAGGAAGACTCTTTCTGGAAGACAGTTTGGCAACGCATATAAAGAAGGCCTAAAATTGTTTCCGTACCCTTTGACCAAGAAATTCCAATTTCTAGAGATTTGTACTGGAGAGATCACCACTGGAGAGACATAAATACTTCTGTCCTAGAGTGTTTACTGCCGGGTTGTTAAAACAACCCCAAACAAGACACCAGCCTAAAAGCCCAAATAGAAGAGAACAACCTAATCATGGTGCCTCTTTACAATGAAATACTGTAACCCTTAAAAATCCTTTAAGACGACTTAGCGAGGGAACAATGTCCATGATAGAAAGTCGAGTGAAAAGGTTATAAAACAACATGTATGATATGATCTGATGTTGCAAAGTTCATTAACTTATATATGAAAAAAGTCTACAAAGAAGTACAGCCAAATATTAACATAATGGTCTCTAGATTTTTTCCTATAAACTTTTCACAATTTTTCAAAATCTTTTATAATGAAAATGTATTAATTTTACCTTCAGAGGGAGAGAAAAGCTAAATAACACTAAGTGTCCCCTTGATTTTGCTGACACAGGAGTAACTTTCTTATCTTCAAAAAGGAAGTTAGCTCTTCTTGGGAACGAGGTTTAGAGATACAGTTTTTATGGTTAAAAAGAGAATGTCCTAGGACTTCCCTAATGGTCCAATGGTTAAGACACCGCACTTCTGCTGCAGGGGACACGGGTTCAATCCCTAGTCGGGGAACTAAGACCCCACATAGCATGTGGCATGGACAAAAAAATAGAAAAAACTTTTTTAAAAATTAAAAGAGAATATGCATTTACTGTGGAGAGCAAACATTACCTACCAAACAGACTAGGCTCGGCAGAGCATATCTAATCTCTGCAGATTCCACTGTGTCCTCACTGACAGTAACACAGTAGGATCTTAGGACACAGTTTCCTGGACGATGAGAAAAAGGAGTATTACTTGGTCTTTTTTTACAGATAAGAAGACTTCCGTATAGAGAAAACTTTTTCCCTCCAGGCTTATTGGTTCAATAAAATCAAAAGTAAGACTTATTCTTTGAGTAGTTGCTTGTAGGATATCCAGAGAGTAAAATCCCCAGAAGTAATACAATACCCTGATGTTTGTTCCAGAAAACCTTGTTTTCAGAGATCAGTAACACGTTAAGTTAATGGCAGCTGTTTTTCTTGTCTGATCATAGACTCCCGTGTTGAAAGGGCAAGCATACTTTATGGTTTCATGCTGTCCCCACGGAAGTGCCGTAGTTCACCTTGCTAATAAGTAGGATCATTTTCAGGGAATGTTGTTTCCATGGTAATGAATGAATGAAATCTATTCACTGAAAGATAACTGAGAAATTACGGCAAAAGGACCGATGGTGAGCACAGAATCCACTTAAAAATAAGGTTGAGAGGAAAGCAGAGTTGAGAAAAAAGTTACAGGGCAGAATGTACATGTTTTTTGCTTTGAGAAGCTACAAAGGACGCACCTGATAAAGCTCACTGGGGAAGGGGACGTGGAAAGCAGAGTAAGCTTGTTGATTGCTCACCTATACTAGCTGGGAATCCAGAATATCCCTTAAAGGGACAAGTCAAGTAACAAGTGTAAGTGTCTGTATCAGTACACAGGGAAACACTAAGCAAGAGACCACCACTAAATCCCATGGTGAAGGAAAGAGATGAAGTAAGAAGAGAAACATTTTAATGTTGTTTCACATAGTCAGGAAGGATAATATCAAAATAGATGACTAAGTTCGTCAAGGCTGTATATTGTCACCCTGTTTATTTAACTTCTATGCAGAGTACATCATGAGAAACGCTGGACTGGAAGAAACACAAGCTGGAATCAAGATTGCCGGGAGAAATATCAATAACCTCAGATATGCAGATGACACCACCCTTATGGCAGAAAGTGAAGAGGAACTCAAAAGCCTCTTGATGAAAGTGGAAGTGGAGAGTGAAAAAGTTGGCTTAAAGCTCAACATTCAGAAAACGAAGATCGTGGCATCCGGTCCCACCACTTCATGGGAAATAGATGCGGAAACAGTGAAAACAGTGTCAGACGTTATTTTTCTGGGCTCCAAAATCACTACAGATGGTGACTGCAGCCATGAAATTAAAAGACGCTTACTCCTTGGAAGGAAAGTTACGACCAACCTAGATAGTATATTCAAAAGCAGAGACATTACTTTGCCAACAAAGGTTCGTCTAGTCAAGGCTATGGTTTTTCCTGTGGTCATGTATGGATGTGAGAGTTGGACTGTGAAGAAGGCTGAGCATCGAAGAATTGATGCTTTTGAACTGTGGTGTTGGAGAAGACTCTTGAGAGTCCCTTGGACTGCGAGGAGATCTAACCAGTCCATTCTGAAGGAGACCAGTCCTGGGTGTTCTTTGGAAGGAATGATGCTAAAGCTGAAACTCCAGTACTTTGGCCACCTCACGCGAAGAGTTGATTCATTGGAAAAGACCCTGATGCTGGGAGGGACTGGGGGCAGGAGGAGAAGGGGACGACAGAGGATGAGATGGCTGGATGGCATCACTGACTCAATGGACGTGAGTCTGAGTGAACTCCGGGAGTTGGTGATGGACAGGGAGGCCTGGTGTGCTGCGATTCATGGGGTCGAAAAGAGTCGGACATGACTGAGCTACTGATCTGATCTGAAGAGTATTATATGTAAGATTATAATTATAAATAACCACCTGTACATACATACAAATCTTCCTCCCTAAATATCAGGAGAAACTAAGACCTCCCCAAATACAAAGAGCTAAAAACTCATCAGACTGCACTCTTAGAATCAGTGAACGTTATATGAATTGTGTCTCTAAAAAGCTGTTCAAAAATGCAGAAAAAAAAAAAGAGAACCACATAATGAAAGCTTTTAGAAACTATGAAAACATAAAATAGGAAATAAAATATGACTGAATTAAAATCAGATATCTTTAAATAAGCTTAACTTGCCTGTCAAAGAAAAAAAAAAGTTTTCAGTTGGTTCACAAAGAAAATCTCAACTCTTTGTTGTTTGCGAGAGATACACCTAAAACTAAGTGATTCAGAAAGATTGATATAAAAGGATCTACTAAGTTTCTTTCTTAATTCCAGCTTCTTATAAATGATCCTCACTCTTTCCAACTCAACAAGCATGGTAGTCTGCTAACAAAGTGACCAGCTTTTGATGGTATTTTACAGAACGCTTTCATTTATATTGATGCTATCTCCATTAAATATGTCTGTAACTTGATGAGGCCAGCTATATTGTTACTCTTACAGAAAGGGGCTCCTAGGACTGGATCTTTTATATATTATACCCTTAATTTCCACAACATCACTCTGAATTAAGTATCATTATCTGAGTTTGTTTCATTTGTGGCCTGAATGGTTAAGTAATCTGCTGATTTACACACAAAATAAGCAACAAAGCTGAGACCCCAGATCAGGTATGTCTGACCCCAGAGCTTGTCGGTGTTCCTAATTGTGATGTCATGAAAGGTTGGGACTGGGAGGGTATGAAGCACTTGAACAGAACCATCGACCCTTAAACACATTTTATACTTCATAAAGTGAAAAAAAAGTGAAAGTGTTAGTCTCTCAGTCATGTCCAACTCTGTGTGACCCCGTGGACTGTAGCCCACCAGGCTACATGGAATTCCTATGTCCATGGGATTCTCCAGGCAAGAATACTGGAGTGGGTTGCCATTCCCTTCTCCAGGGGATCTTCCTGACCCAGTCATCAAACCCAGGTCTCCTGCAGTGCAGGCAGATTCTTTACTGTCTGAGGCACCAGGGAAGCCCAGATGTGGGTGAACAGTAAAAGTCATGCTGATAATTTAAAGTTCTTCTTTATGTAAAATAGTGTTAAATAGCAAATAGTATGAGGGAAACTGTGGCGGGAAAAAATCAGTTTTTGTATTTTCAGTGTCACTTTTGTCCTGCTTTTTGAACAAGAGGCCCTGCATGTTCATTTTGTGCCAGGTCCAAATCCAAAAATTATGTAACTGGCCCTGAATGAAATACACACACACAAACATACACACACACACACACACACACACACAAATATGTAAACATGACCTTTTGACAATCAGCCGTCCAGTTTGCCAATCCATTTACACTGTAAATATTTGCAGATTTGGAAATTTCAGTAACATCTTCAACTTCAAAGAAATGCCAGTCCCCAGTTCTCATCATTTCAGCTCAGTTCCATGGTCACACAGCAGCGTGTTTTCCTTTGCCACTGGCTGGCTCTGAGGCCGTGTCCATCACCCCAGGTGTGGCAGGCCCGTCGTGTTTCACTGAGGTGGCATCTCAGTTGCTGTGTGTTGACCTTGCCCAGAAGAGGTGAGAGTCTTGAAGGCTCACCAGCACAAGTGAAAAAAAAAAAGTCAGTAGGTGAGATAGGTTAATAAATGCCCTCTCCAAAAACAGGTTCTAATTCCTGGAATTTGTAGATGTTAACGTGGCTTCCCTGGTGGCTCAGCGGTAAAGAATCTGCCTGCTAATGCCGTGTCGTGGGTTTTACCCTCGGGTTGGGAAGATCCCCTGGAGAAGGGAATGGCAGCCCTCTCCAGTGTTCTTGCTTAGGAAAGCCCATGAACAGAGGAGTCTGGCAGGCTATACTCCATGGTGTCCCAAAAGAGTTAGACACGACTTAGTGACAACATTTTGGAAGAACATAGTTTTTATAAAGAACATACTTTTATAAATGTATTTTATGATTAATTTTGAGATTGTGGGATTTATATAATCATTAGAAAGAACTGTGTATAATGAACCATGTAACAAAATAACACTCTCACATTACTCATTTACAATCTGGCTTCTGCCAAACTCACTTTCTTCTGTGCACTTCTGTACATGCAGTTTTCTCCCTGTCTGGCACGTCGATTTGTGCCTTAGGGAAGCTGGTTAATCTGCATTTGGGAGGGTTTTGTACTCTTGTTACTTTCATGCTGTTTACCCAGTGTTTTCTTTTTTTTTTTTTTTCCAAGAAATAGATTTAAACAATATAGTGTGAGCAATATTTGAGGATGATAGGTCTGTATAGATATTTGAATTTCATATGAATAATAGATTTTGTATCATTTGAAATATAAAACATAAAAGAAACAGAAAAGCGTATGGCCTTAAGATAATGTGATATACAAAAGTTACATTATTAGTGTTTAGAATGGTATGCTTGCCAGTTAGCTTCCTCTTCTCTTCCCTCTCCTGCC
Organism: Bos indicus x Bos taurus; assembly: GCF_003369695.1. Lineage (NCBI taxonomy): Eukaryota > Metazoa > Chordata > Mammalia > Artiodactyla > Bovidae > Bos > Bos indicus x Bos taurus. The sequence continues at coordinate 75,294,508 of NC_040087.1, read as the reverse complement.
TTTTAGCAGACCTAAAATGTATATGTTAGTACAAAGGGCCTAAAATAGCCAAAACAACTTTGAAAATGCGGAACAAAATTGGAGGACTTCAGTTCAGTTTAGTTTAGTTGCTCAGTCGTGTCTGACTCTTTTCGACCCCATGAACCGCAGCACGCCAGGCCTCCCTGTCCATCACCAACTCCTGGAGTTTACCCAAACTCATGTCCATTGAGTCAGTGATGCCATCCAACCATCTCATCCTCTGTTGTCCCCTTCTCCTCCTGCCTTTGATCTTTCCCGGCAGCAGGGTCTTTTCTAATGAGTCAGCTCTTTGCATCAGGTGACTGAAGTATTGGAGCTTCGGCTTCAACATCGGTCCTTCCAATGAATACTCAGGACTGATCTCCCTTAGGATGGACTGGTTGGATCTCCTTGCAGTCCAAGGGACTCTCAAGAGTCTTCTCCAACACCACAGTTCAAAAGCATCAATTCTTCTGTGCTCAGCTTTCTTTATAGTCCAATTCTCACACCCATACATGACTACTGGAAAAACCATAGCCTTGACTAGATGGACCTTTGTTGACAAAGTAATGTCTCTGTTTTTTAATATGCTATCTAGGTTGGTCATAACTTTCCTTCCAAGCAGTAAGCGTCTTTCAATTTCACGGCTGCAATCACCATCTGCAGTGATTTTGGAACTCAAAAAATAAAGTCTGACACTGTTTCCACTGTTTCCCCATCTATTCGCCATGAAGTGATGAGACCGGATGCCATGATCTTAGTTTTCTGAATGTTGAGCTTTAAGCCAACTTTTTCACTCTCCTCTTTCACTTTCATCAAGAGGCTCTTTAGTTCTTCACTTTCTGCCATAAGGGTAGTGTCATCTGCATTTCTGAGGTTATTTATATTTCTCCCGGCAGTCTTGATTCCAGCTTGTGCTTCTTCCAGCCCAGCGTTTCTCATGATGTACTCTGCATATAAGTTAAATAAGCAGGGTGACAATATACAGCCTTGACGTACTCCTTTTCCTATTTGGAACCAGTCTGTTGTTCCATGTCCAGTTCTAACTGTTGCTTCCTGACCTGCATACAGGTTTCTCAAGAGGCATGTCAGGTGGTCTGGTATTCCCATCTCTTTCAGAATTTTCCACAGTTTATTGTGATCCACACAGTCAAAGGCTTTGGCATAGTCAATAAAGCAGAAATAGATGTTTTTCTGGAACTCTCTTGCTTTTTCAATGATCCAGCAGATGTTGGCAATTTGATCTCTGGCTCCTCTTCCTTTTCTAAAACCAGCTTGAACATCTGGAAGTTAACAGTTCACATATTGCTGAAGCCTGACTTGGAGAATTTTGAGCATTACTTTACTAGTGTGTGAGATGAGTGCAGTTGTGCGGTAGTTTGAGCATTCTTTGGAGGACTTACACTACCAAATTTCAAAACTTATTTTCTAAAGCTACAGTAATCAAGGGAGTGTGGGATTAGCTTAAGAACAGAAACATAGACCAAGGCAAAAGAAGGGCAGGTCCAGAAACAACCCCTTACATTTATGATCCATTGATTCTTGATGAAAGCTCCACAGCAATTCAATGGAAAAAACAATGGTCTTTTTAACAGTTGGCAGGGAAACGGCAGCCCACTCCAGTGCTCTTGCCTGGAGAATCCCGTGGACAGAGGAGTCTGACAGGCTGTAGTCCTTGGGGTCGCAAAGAGTCGGACATGACTGAGCACCCACACACATTGTGACAATTGGATATCCATATGGAAAAAAAAATTAACCTCAACCTTTACCTCACACCATACAGTAACATTAACTCAAATGGATCATTGACCTTAATGTAAGAACTATAAAAAACTTACAGAAGAGTCATAATAGCAAGTTTTTGCAATCTTGGCAAAGGAAAAGGATATGAATAGCTGTGACAATGAAAGTATGATCTTTTAAAACAAAATTGATAAATTGGCTTCATCAAAATTTGAAACTTTGGCATTTCAAAAGACATTAAAAGATTTAAAAGGTATGCAGTTGACTTGGGAGAAATATTTGCAAATCATATTTCTAATAAAGGACTTATATTCAGAATATATAAAAGACTCACAACTCAATAATGTCAGAATATATAAAGGACTCACAACTCAATAATGAGACCAACACACAATTTAAAAATGGCAAAAATTCAAATAGACATTCCCCCAAAGGATATATACAAATCGCTATTAAGTGCATGAAAAAGTGCTCAATCTTACTAGTTATTAGGAAAGTGGTCATTAAAACTCCACCCGCATACCCCTAAAGTGAAACCTGCCTGTCACCCTCGTTATCAGTGATGTGTTGGCAAATATTAACAATCAGGGGAAAACAGCCCTAATGAACAGCATATGCCAGTGTCCTTGGTGTAAATGCTCCCACCATGGCTGATCCCAAGCCACCCACATGTGGTCTGAAAGTGGAATTGGGAAGAAGTGTTTGCAGTCAGCTCCTGGATCAGGGTGGAGCTCCAGGGCACCTTTGCTCCTTACACACCAGACATCACTAGCCTCTTGGTTCAGAGGAAGGCCCACTAATCCATCTGCCCAACCGCAGGGCAACTCTTGTCAGCTGCCTAGAAAGGTCCACACATTCCTCCATTCTTTAAAGGAACAAATAATTAAAGGCTCACTAGGCATGGGAGGAAACACAGCAACTTAGAAGGGACAAGCCCTGGTTGGGTGCATGAGACTCTGGAGGAGAGCTGAGATAATTTAAGTCTGAGAAAGGGATTTTATCCTGAAATTCCCATTTGGATCCTCACAGAGACTCAAGAAGGTGCTCCATCTTTTAAAAAAAAAAAAAAAAACAATAAGGAGCTCTTAGAAATTAAAAATGTTTGTCACTAAATAAAATTTCAACAAATGAAAAATAAAGAAATATCCCATAATGCCAAGAGACAGACAATGTGGATAAAAGAAAAGAGAGGATAAGGACACCTGATCCTAACATCTAACGGTTTTTGAGAAAAGGAGAAGCAAGGAATGGAGAGGAGGAAATAACATAAGACATGATAGAAGAAAATCTCCCAGGGCTCGAGACACCTCCCAGTTAAAAATACTCAGGAAAATGAATGATTAAAAAAACCCACCACCTCTAGACACATTCTCATGAGAAGAGTAAAAACACAGTTTCCAAAGGGAAGCCTACAGTGAAAAAATGGGCTCTCCAGCAACCTGATACTAGAAGATAAGAGGCAATGTCTGTAATTCTGCAGAAAATTGAATTCCAACAAAGTTTATTCAAGTGCTCCCTGGTGGCTCGGATGGTAAAGATTCTGCCTGCAGTGCAGGAGAGCTGGGTTCCATCCTTGGGTCGAGGAGATCCCGTGGAGGAGGGCAAGGCAATCCACTCCAATATTCTTGCCTGGAGAATCCCCATGGACAGAGGAGCCTGGAGGGCTGTAGTCCATAGGGTCGCAAACAGCTGGACACGACTGAAGCAACTTAGCGCGCGCGCACGCGTGCACACACACACACACACACACACTTATTCTAGCAGTAAGAACAAGCTAAAGGCAATTATGAAAAAGAAAAGTGATTCAACAGTTGATGTAAAGCAAACGAAAACATGCCGCAAATGGAACGATTGGTGGGGCTTAGAAAAGAAACCAACATCTAGGACATCCTCCTTGGTACAGGAGTGTAGCAGTGAAACCATGGAGTAAATGTGATCAGTAAATGTGATTAATACCGGGAAAATAGAGTCTATTGTCTGGCTCTACAGTGAACATTTACAATTTTTATTTTTTTATAATTTTTTCAGCTTTTTACTTCTTTTATTTTTGGCTGTGCTGGGTATTCACTGCTGCAAGCAGGCTTTTCTTCATTGTGGTGAGTGGGGGCTACTCTCTAATTGCGGTGCGCGGTCTTCTCGTTTCGGTGGCTTCTCCTGTCTCGGAGCATGGGGCTCCAGAGCACGTGGACTCAGTAGTTGTGGTTCATAGGCTTAGTTTCCCCTGGGCATGTGGGATCTTCCCGGACCAGGGGTTAAACCTGTGTCCCCTGCGTTGGCAGGCAGATTCTTAACCACTGGACCACCAGGCAAGTCCCTTAAAGTGAATTTTTCAGTGGCTGCAAGAATTTCCTTGTAAAGAGGCACCATGATCAAGTCATTCCCTTTTATTTGGTCCTTTAGGTTTGGTTTCTTGTTTGAGGCTATTTTAACAACACTGCAATAAACACTCAGTAAACACTTTGGTACAGAAATATTTGTATCTCTCCAGTGAGAGGGTGGCTTGACAAGTAATCCAGGCCTGGACTAGATGCTGGATTCTACCCTAGAAGCCCCAGAATGGACCCAGCTTTGCTAACACCTTGATTTAGCCTCACCAGACCTTTTTTGGACTTCTGACCTCCAAAACTGTAATAAATGTGTATTATTCTGTGCCACTAAGCTTGAGGTAATTTGTTACAACAGCAATAGGAAACTAATACATTGCTTTAAAAAAAAACTAATATTTACTTTTGCTAGTAATTTAGATTTGAGTGGTATAAAATCTGAAAGATAAATGATATGTTATAAAAATACCTGAATTTTCTAAATCTTGCCATCCATGGCATTTGAAATGATGGTATACCTTTATTAATTCTAGGAAATAAAATTGAATAATTAAATGTGAGCAACTTAGACCTGAAAGGTATATATTTATTCACAGTGAATTCCCAAGTCTCCATCATCTATACTGTTTTAGATTTATAGTAATTTACTAAAGGAGGTCATTGGATAAATGGACTTTGACAAATTCTGATATTTGCATAATTGAACATGAAGTGAATAAATGCGGCACTTGTGTCTTACTTGTGTCAGATGATAAACAAGTTGTAATATTATTGGTACAGAAATAAATAATGCATAAGGCATAACCATTTTTGTCTGGCAATTAGGGATGATTTCGGAAAGCGAGTTCTAATGAGGGTTTTTTGTTTTTGTTTTTAATTAAAAGACAAGAGCAGTGAAGAGAGCACACTGGAAGTTATAAGGATCTCTGCTTCCTTTTTTTATTTTGATATATGTCCCAGGGATTCTGTATAATTAATTGGAAGAAGTTTCTCCAAAATGCATTTTTCTAACACTTTCTGAAGCAGTAATATTTCAGATAAGGAAAATGAAAGTGAAAGTCGCTCAGTTGTGTCCCACTTTTTACGACCCCGTGGACTGTAGTCCATGGAATTCTCCAGGCCAGAATACTGGAGTGGGTAGCCTTTCCCTTCTCCAGGGGATCTTCCCAACCCAGGGACTGAACCCAGGTCTCCTAAATTGCAGGCGGATTCTTTACCACTGAGCTATGAGGGCAAAGCTTCCGTCTAGATGGACAGTGTTTGTAATTCCTTGTATCCCCATCACCTGAAACTGTTTCTTGTTCCTTGGTGTGTAAGGAAGGTCAACTTTATTTGAGGGTAACAGTTATAGTCTTTAATTATGTACGTTGGCCTCTCAACAGATGGAGGTGAAGAATTATTTGATAGCTTTTATTTCTCACCTCCCCAAAACGTGATATAGTTTTTTATATTAAGAATAATTAGGTTCTTTGGTTGGTTTCTTTCTTTTTTAAAAACACTCTTGTTTTGTATTGGGGTAGAGCCGATGAACAGTGTCATGATAGCTCCGGGTGAACAGCAAAGGGCCTCAGCCGTGCGCATACACGTATCCATTCTCCCCGGTCGGTTTCTTGCTCCGTGTGAAGGAGGACAGGGATATGTCGGTGATGACAGAGATTAGACTCTGCAGCACCCCCCCAGATAAGTGCCCCCCATTTTTCGTTTCTCTCTTCGATGGCCTACAGGGAACACCAGGGTAAGGTCACGTATCCTTGTCTCCCCCAGATCCCCCTTGATTTCCCATAACTTTCGGCCCAGTGACTGGTAGGCCAGGCCATGTTGTGAGGATGAAAGAGGAAACTCTGAGAGGCCGTGACTCGGGCACCTCGGCCACCCCACCCAGCGCCCTGGGGCAGCCAGTCCTGTGTGTGGGAGGCGGCCCGTGTGCTGCAGGTTCCTGAATACGGGGAAGAAACTCATGCCTCTAGAAACTTCTTCTCTCAATTTCACAACTAGAGTTTATTTTAAATAGACGGCTCCTCCCCTCTTCTGTTAAAATGCAGATATTCTGAGAAAAAAGTAGCATTTTAAGGTTTCAGGGACATTTATTTCATCATGTGGGTGAGTTACCAGATTCCTTCCTGAAAGTAGATTTTGATTCCTTTTCTGAGAGGGATTATGAAGACGTCTTAGAAACTATATATGTGTGTGTGTATACATATATATGTTACATATATAAAACATATACTTATAAATTATATATAACATATGTGCCTGTATATATGTGTACATATGTACACACATATGCTCACACATGTATTTTTCAAATGTATACACATTGTTTTAACATGGTACAAGATTGATCCATGTCATTATAAGAATGAGCACGAACAACAAGTATTTGTTGAGCACTTACTACACGCCAGACATTGTGCTTGTAGATGGGGACACAGACGAGCGAGAACAAGACCCCACGAACACTCGTGGCAATGATTCAGCTCATGAACAACTACCTTCCAGCGGGGAAGAGGCTCTCTCTCCCCCACAATACACATAACACCACAGTCAGCCTCTACTTTGGAACCTTGTAAAGAAAATGAACCCAGCTGTAGAAGGCCAAGCTCCCATCTAACAGGAGAGCAAAAAGTCCCAGCAAGGGAAGGTGACTCACCCAAGGTCACCCAGGGTGACGCCACTGGGCCCTCAGTTCAGTTCAGTTCAGTCGCTCAGTCGTGTCCGACTCTTTGCGACCCCATGAACCGCAGCACGCCAGGCCTCCCTGTCCATCTTTACCCAAACTCATGTCCATCAAGTCGGTGATGCCATCCAACCATCTCATCCTCTGTCGTCCCCTTCTCCTCCCGCCTTCAATCTTTCCAGGGTCTTTTCCAGTGAGTCAGTTCTTCGCATCCGTTCGAATCCACTCTTGAATTCATGCAAATGCATAGCTCCCTGACCCAAGAAGATGCTGAGAAAGCAGTCTGGGCTGCTGCCATTGGCCTTTCTTCCTCACTGATACTGTGACAGCCTGAGCCCACCTCTAAGCCAGCATGAGGACTTGCCGAAAGCTTGCGTGTCCTTCCACCCTCTACACGTTTCTCCCTCACAGACAAGGCCCCACACCCTAAAATGTGGGTCCATCATTCCCTTGCTTTAAGAAAGAGTTTGATCAGCTATAAACGCACTTGGCTAGTCATTTAGAAGCTCTATAATGGGAGGCATGTTAAAGAAGAGGAAATCGTCTTGTTTTATTTGTATGTATTTCCCAATGAGGTGCTTCCGCAGGATGGGGTCCCAGAAGCCACATGGAGGGGACTTGGTCCAGCAGAAGTGACCTGGGCTGTGAGAGCAGACAGCTGGCTTGAAATGGTGCCATGCCGTGCTGGGGAAGCGCTCCGTCATTTGTCTAGTTCCTCACTGTATCACATCCATTTCCTAATATACAGTGGGATTGCTCTGGTGGACACAGGGAGGGTTGTAAATGCTGTTTTGGGTTAACACAGAGCAGATCAGCAGGGTTGGTCTCTTCCATCCCCTGGAGTTTTATTCTTCACTTCTACTTCTCCACCTCTAGGAAGAGCCTGCCTGGATTTCTCCCTACACTCCACAGCCTTCCGGTCAGCGTGGCCAGGGACATCGCTAAGACTCAGAAGAAGACAGAGACAGATGAACGGCTAAACAAAATGTAATGTGTACCCACAGTGGAATATTATTCAGCTTTTAAAAGGAAGGAAATTCTGACCCATGCTCCAACACGAATGGACCTTGAAGACATTACAACACATGTAAGAGGCACGGACAAATTTTGAATGATTCTAGCTATATAAGGTATCTTGAAGAGCCAAATTCATAGAGACAGAAAGTAGCATGGTGGGTGCTGGGGAGGTGAATAGGGAGTTAGTATTTCATGGGTACAGAGTTTCAGTTTGTTGTTCAGTCACTCAGTCGTGTCTGACTCTTTGCAACCCCGTAGACTGCAGCACACCAGGCTTCCCTGTCCTTCACCAGCTCCCAGAGTTTGCTCAAACTCATGTCCATTGAGCCGGTGATGCCATCCAACCATCTCACCCTCTGTCGTCCCCTTCTCCTCCTGCCCTCCATCACTCCCAGCATCAGGGTCTTTTCCAGTGAATTTCCATTTAGGAAGATGAAAAAGTTTTGGAGATGGACGATGAGGACGGTTGCACAACGGTGTATGTGTACTTAATACCACTTAATGTACGTTTAATAGTTAAGACGGTTAGTTTTGTGTATATTTTACACGATTTTTAAAAAAAGAACAGAAACTCGCCTTCCTTTTCCCTTTTAATGTTCCTTTCAGTGCTGGCAGAGTACAAAACCCCTCCTCAAGTCAGAGGAGTAAACAGAAAAAAAGATCTGGAGCTCCTAGCTGTATTACTATTTTTGGTTTTGTTATTCTTAAAGGAAGGAACTATAGAGTTCTCCAGAAGTGCTTTCCACAGCTCACAGGCCAGGTAAAAGCCACACACTGCAGCACGCACAGACATTGAACTGACCAACCTTCCGCCCATTTTTGCAGACGTGGTGCTTACCCAGCGCAGTACTGCTTTCCGAAGTGGTGTCCCCGGACCGTCCGCCTCACCTTTAGCATGTGTTAGAAATGCAGATTCTCGGGCCCCACCCCGGTCTACTGAGTCAGCAAATCCAGGTGAGGCCGGGGACCCTGCATTTCATGAGCCCTCCTCCTTGGCTAAGATGTACGCTCAAGACAAGGCATCCCGGCCCAGATTTCCCTTCTGGAGGCCCCGGGGGCCGGGGCGGAGTCCAGGCGCGGGCCGCCGACAGGTGTCCCCCCTCTGGGGCTCAAGGGGCGCCGACCTCTGCCCCTGCCGTTCCACCTCCTCCAAGGGTGGAGCCCCGCCGCCCCGCCTGCACACCTCCAGCTGCACAGGTGCTGGGCAGGGCCTGGAAACCGAGTCACAGGAAGCAACACCTTAGCACGGATTCCTCCCACCTGGACTCCTCGCTCGCCAGTCGCAGGGAGCCTTCGGAGCCGCCAGCATGGGTAGGCGCCCAGGGCGGGCAGGGGTCCCGGGGAGCGGAGGGGAGCCCGGCGCAGGCGGGGCGCTGCGGAGGGGTTACCCCCGGGCCGGGAAGCGGCCGAGCTGCCACGCGGTCCCCACCGGCGGCTCGGGGACCTGCGCGCGCGCACGCGGAGCGGGGAAGGCTAGCACCGCGGGCGGCCATGCGCGCGCGCAGCCGGGACATCTCGGCGCCACGGGAAGCGGCCACCCGGGGCCCGCGGAGCCGGAGCCGGGGGGCGGGAGCTCGGGGGGAAGTTTTGTCCTGTCCTGGGGGCTGGGGCGGGGGAGCGCAGAGGGAGGGGGCCCCAGGTGGCAGACGTTCGTCGGAAGAACTAACGCCATAACCTTAACCTGCCCACCTGTTGGGAGTCCACGGCCTCTGTGTGCCCACCCTGTGGGTTCTGGGCTGGACGGGGTGGTGCTGGTGATGGGAGGGGTCCGCAGAACCTCAGTGGGAGAGGGGGCAGGCTCCCTTGGCACTTCCCTTGCCTCTGGCTGGCTAGATGACCCCAGAGCTGCAGAGGGAACTCTGGTCCAAGAGGCAGTGGGGCTGGGCAAGTGGGTCACACTTGGGGTTTCCAGGGGTGTCGAGCATGCGCCTCCTCCCGCGTGCAGGCGGTTAGCTGCGGCAGCCGTCAAAGCGCCGCTTGGCCGGCGGACCGGCTCCTGGGCGGGTGCTCTGGGTCTCGCTGCAGAAACACCATCCGCTTTTCACTCGGTGCAGCTTTCCTGGGAGGTGCTCTGAAATCTTTATTTTGGTTTTCAGGTCCCCATACCTAAGTAGTTTCTGTGCGGAATGGGAACTTTCCCAAAGGTAGCTGCAGGCGGGGTAGCTGTCTGCTCCCTCATTACCGGAGAATGAACACTATGTAGTCCCCAGTGAACACGACTTTTAGTTTACAGATTGACCCTTAAGGGTTTGCGGGTTCTTTTGTGTGTTTTGCAACTGAGATAGGCATAGCATGTGAGAAGCAACAAAAAGTCTATGTTCGGACACCAGTTGCATCTTTGTTGCTGTTCAGTGGCTCAGTCGTGTCTGACTCTGTGACTCCGTGGACTGCAGCATGCCAGGCTTCCCTGTCCTTCACCAGCTCCTGGAGTTTGCTCAAATTCATGTCCATGAAGTAGATGATGCCATCCAACCATCTCATCCTCTGTTGCCCCTTTCTTCTTGCCCTCAATCTTTCCAGCATCAGGGTCTTTTCCAGTGAGTCAGCTCCTCACATCAGGTGGCCAGAGTTGTGTATTTACTCAGGTCCTAAGTTTTCGATATCTGGGTCTAGCTAATAAATGAAACGAATAATTATGAAATGTCTTTTAACTTAAAAAACAGCAGTGACTTCCCATCTTAAGAGCAGATCTCTGTGACTGAGATGATGCCAGGATTGTTTCAGCTCTGCTCATGACTGCAGGGGGACACGTGGTGAATTCAGCAGGAGGGAAAGAAGTGAGGAAAAGTTCTTACGGAAACATTTTTATTGAAAAAGGTCAGATGGGAGATTTTTTTGGCTAGGGAGGCCACACAGTGGCTGTGGCAACTATTCAACTCCACCCTTGGAATTTGAAATATGAAACAAATGGGCAAATCTGTGTTCCAGTAAAATGTTACTGATGGGCATGGAAATGTACATTTTATATAGCTTGCAGGTGTCACGAAATAGTCTTTAAGTGTGTTCTTCAATCCTTTTAAAATATAGACATCATTCTTAGCTTGCAAGCCTTACAGAAAAGGGCAGAGGGCTGGATTTGGCACCAGGCCATAGCTGCTTGCTGACCTTTGCTTCAGGGAATGTGAGATTTTGAGTCGAGGTGCAGAGGAGGCCAGGGCCGACCTTCCTTGACTGGGGAGCCCCCTCTGAGGGATTTGGAGGGCTTGGGATGCCTTTGCTGAAAATCTCAAATATTCAGTGTTTCTCCTCGTAACCCCACCCCAGCCCCTGGCCAAGAGCTTAGCAAAGATTTATGCTGAAGTTGTTCTCACGAATTCCTTCCCTCGCTCTGGTTCTAGAAAACCGTAGATCCTGCTTCTGTCATGTGCCCCACATGGGACTCTGGAAATGGAAGTTGAGGGGCTTCGGGTTCTAGGAGGCAAGTTCCCCTGACACCCAGGCCAGGGCCTCCAGGCCAACTTGAGCAGTTCATTCACTTTGTTATCACACCCCGCCCCAGCCCTTGGCTTCCTGCTGGCCTCGTGCGTCCTTCGGAAGAGTTTTTCATGCCAGTTTCCTGCCTGAGTATACGAGGTGAGACAGCCTGGAAGGTCCCTCAACCCTGGGCATTTACAAGTCCTTCCACATTCTCTCCTCTTTCTAGAAGCTCTCGGGTAGACCTATGAACAGAGCCAAAGGGCCAGGGAGGCTGGCATTGCTGCTGTCGGTTGGAAGCAGGGGCAGGGGGGTGGGGGGATCCCACACCAGAGGGGGCTGAGAGCATCTGAACCTCAGGAGAACCTCTTCCTCCCCGGAGTAAGAAAACTTCTGACATTGGGCCCTTTTAGGCTGACATAACAGCAACACACTCCAGCCTTCTTGTCTGGAGAATCCCATGGACAGAGGAGCCTGGCGGGCTACAGTCCACTGGGTTGCAAAGAGATGGTCACGACTGAAGTGACTGAGCACACACGCTCTAAGGCAGTGGTTTTTAGACTTCAGCCTGCATCAGGATCACTTGAGCTAGAGCTTATCCTAACAGGTGGCCGGCCCCAGCTCTAACATGTCTATATCAGTGGGTCGGGGCAGGATTCAAGGATTTACAGGTTCCCAGATGCTGCTGCTCCTGCCAGTGCCCAGGACCACACTTTGAGAATCACCACCCTAAGTGACTAAATGACAGCTTTCTTTCCTTGACCCTCGCCCACGTCCCCACATTACTACTATGCCCCCAGAACGAGACTGTGGCAAGATCGAGTGCAGCCTGGGCCCTGGGCTGTCCTTGATGACCAAACTTGGGACACGTTAGTAGCTAGAATCAGAAACTGAGCTCGCGAAGGGAGCCACTAAGGCTGGCACGGGTTGACCTGAATCACCTATTTATGCAGGTGTTTTGTTTTTGTACCTTTACCACATAAGGGAACAAAACTGTCCAGCCCTGAAGAAACTCATATCCTCGGGGGCAGAAGCACAAGCCCATGAACAACATTTTCCCACACCGATTTACAGCTGAGGGGAATAAATTATTATGAGACCAGTGAAAGCAGTCACATACGGTGTCTTGTTAAGGTTGGAGAATTTGCCATCTTCATGATAAATTTTTGCATAGCCCTTCACATCCCCACAAAATGTCCTGAGTGGAATTATTCCAGTTTTGGTTTACTCAGATTTCTGATCAATAATGTTCCCACTGCCCTTTGAGTTACTGAAGGACAGAGACACCTTGGAGGATTGTTCCAGGGGCTGGTTGAACCACCAGGCTTGTTTCCAGGGAGCCGTCTGTTCCGATGAATGGAACCACAGTGCAGGGACTGCCAGCCAGCTCTGTTCCCACTTCTCTGGGCCATGGCTGCTTTTGGGCACAACTCTCCACACATCTCGGCTCCATCCCTGGCAGGAGAGAAAGTAGGCGGGCGTCCCAGGTGAGCCGAGAGGGAAACAAAAACAAGGGTGGACTCGGCACATTCCTCCTTCCTCCATGATGGTGGTGAAAGAAGGAGGCAGTATTATCAGAAGATGAATGCGAACCATTGGCTCATAGCCCTGGGATTGCAACATCAAGAAGCAGGGAATTGCTGGTTTCGGAACTTTGTCCCCTGGTTTCAGAGGCCAGAAATGTATCCCTGAGGAAACAGCGCAGTGGGGTCACCCCGTGGGGTCGATGTAAACAGGGCTGGCAGCCCAGACCCGGTCCAGGTGCAGCTCCTGTCAGCATGCAGGATGGGGATGCAGGACCGTCTCAGCAGGTGGAAGGTGCTACAGCCAAGACAAGGGATGCAACTGTCCACAGACTCTCCTGAGGAAGGAGGAAGTTCTAGTCCTTCCGAGATTGGAGACCAGCCAGCACCTCCCCCTGGACTGCTGTCAGTCTGCATTTCCAAGTCGCCTGCATTTCATGGAGATGTGTGACCCTAAAGCTGTGCCCATCAGGAAGGTTTGGTTCAAGGACCAGACGTAAGACCAGAAAATTCCCAAACCATAAGAAGACCCATTAAAAGTGCTTGGACTCAGCATTTCAAACTCTCTGCAGGGTTTTCGTGTAAGCTGTATTAGGACATGTCGGGAGGGACGACTGAGATGTTCTTAGAGGAACAAACGTTTTCCTCATTTAGTCCAAACACGTAAGTTCCATGATGTATTCATTCCCTTAGGCTGCTGTAACAAAAGTATCACAAACCAGGTTGTTTAAAATGGCAGAAATTTATTGTCTCGCATTTCTGGAGGCTAGAAGAAACCCAGGTGTCAGCAGGGCACGCTCTCTGAAGGCCATAGGGGAGGATCTATTCTCTGCCTTTCCTCTTGGCTTCTGGTGTTCTCAGCCAGCCTGGCATGCCTTGGCTGGTGGATACTGCTCTCCCGTCTCTGCTTCCATCATCACATGGCCATTGTCTTCCCTCTGTGTGCACGCGGCTGTCTTCTTATCAGGACACCGGTCGTATGGGATCGGAACCCATCCTACTCCAGGATGACCTTGTCTCAAGTCTTCACGTCAGCAACAACCCCATTTCCAAATAAGATCACCTTCTAAGGTTATGGAAAGGACTGTAGTTTTGGGAGAACACTGTTTAACCCTATATGTGGTACTAGAAGCAAACTTCCCTGGTGGCTCAGACAGTAAAGAATCTGCCTGCAATGAGGGGGACGATCCCTGGGTTGTTAAGATCCCCTGGAAAAGGAAATGGCAACCCACTCTAGTATTCTTGCCTGGGAAGTCCCATGGACAGAGGAGCCTGGTGGGCTACAGTCCATAGGATCGCAGAGTCGGACATGACTGAGTGACTAACACTTACTTAAAAACGTAAATGGTACTAGAAAACATTCTCTCTGAAATAAGTGTATTATTTATCAATAACTTTAGTTAGGAAATATTCATAGTGTGCATAGATCGCTCCACTGTGGCCGGCATCCTCAATTTAGGTGCTACATTTAGTAACTAGTGTCTTCCCCCAGCAAGACAGATGGGTTTTTCCAGTCATAGCTCTAATCCATCCCAAACTACAGTCTAGTTAATAACAGAACTGGTCTGTAAACACACCCCCGAGTACGTAATAGTAGGTGAATCAGAAATGTTCACAGTGATGTCATAGACATGGGTGATTTACCTCGTTAATTCTAAAAGTAATGTCCAGACTCTGTTGATGCTGTGTTCTGGATAAGTGGATAAAGTTTCCAGGCAATCTTTAACTATGAATACTGTTTAGCTTTTTGTTTATTTATATATATATATATATATTTCTCTCTTCTGTGCGTGTTCATTCTAAAATCATAAGACGGAAAAAAGTAAGTCACCTAACACTTCTGTGGAGAGCTGTTAGGTAATATCTGATAAAATTTAAAATACACGCAATGTTTTATCAGCATTCTACTTCTAGAAATTTCTTACGGATATTCTCATGTATTCTCATGACAGGATGGAGCCATGTTCAACCTAAATATCAACAGAAGGAAAGCATTTGCATTCTGTACCTAGTTTTGCAGCCTAACTTCACACTTACCATGATCAGGAAGCAGTTTTTCTAGTCATGACTTAACATCTTAGAGCAAAAAGTCTTTATGTCTAAAATTGCAGGTCTTTAACTTATTTTTAATCGCTTCCAAAGAAACTCCCCCAAAGACCAGAGGACAGGTTTTAGTGTTTTGTTTTGTTTTAGTTTAGTGACACTTGCATGCCCCAGGCATTGTTTTCTCCTGTGAGGATATTCACCGGGTCAGGGCCAACGGTAACGCGCTTGCCTGTTGGGTGCGCGTGACTCGCCTTGGTGGTGGCGTCCAGAGGCCGGGAGCCCCTCCTCTCCCATTCTCTCCTGTTCCCTTTTACAGCAGCTCTGAGGCATGGTCTGTCTTTACCCTGAGAATATATTTGTTTATTCACTGTCAGCTGTCATAGCGTTTAGAGTCAGCTTCACTCTTAAGTTCAGAATACAGAGTGTTCCTTTTTTTTTTCCTTTAAAATTTGCCAGCCTCCATTTTATTATTATTTTTTTTTTTTTGCCACTTGGCATGTGGGATGTTAGTGCCCCAACCAGGGATTGAGCCCGCACCTCCTGTGTTGAAAAGGCAGCATCTTAACAACTGAAACACCAGGGAAATCCCCACAGGGTTTCCTTGTAGAATATAAGAATGTCCAGGTGTAAAAAGCTTTTGCACAGCCAAGGAAACTATAAGCAAGGTGAAAAGACAACCCTCAGAATGGGAGAAAATAATAGCAAATGAAACAACTGACAAAGGATTAATTTCCAAAATATACAAGCAGCTCATACAACTTAATACCAGAAAAACAAACAACACAATCAAAAAGTGGGAAAAAGACCTAAACAGACATTTCTCCAAAGAAGACATACAGATGGCTAACAAACACATGAAAAGATGCTCAACATCACTCCTTATTAGAGAAATGCACATCAAAACAACAATGAGCTATCACTGCATACCAGTCAGAATGGCCATCATCAAAAGGTCTACAAACAATAAATGCTGGAGAGGGTGGGAAGAAAAGGGAACCCTCCTGCATTGTTGGTGGGAATGTAAATTGATACAGTCACTATGGAAGACCGTATGGAGATTCCTTACAAAACTAGGAATAAAACCACCATATGACCCAGCAGTCCCACTCCTAGGCACATACCCTGAGGAAACCAAAATTGAAAGAGACACATTATCCCATTGTTCATTGCAGAACTATTTACAATAGCTAGACCATGGAAGCAACCTAGATGTCCATGGACAGATGAATGGATAAGGAAGTTGTGGTGCATATACACAATGGAATATTACTCAGCCATAAAAAGGAACTCATTTGAGTCAGTTCTAATGAGGTGGATGGACCTAGAACCTATTATACAGAGTGAAGTGAGTCAGAAAGAGAAAGATAAATATCATATTCTAACTCATATATACGGAATCTAGAAAAATGGTGCTGAAGAACTTATTTACAGGGCAACGGTGGAGAAACAGACATAGAGAACAGACTTATGGACACGGGGAGAGGGGGGGAGAGGGTGAGATGTATGGAGGGAGTAACATGGAAACTTACGTTGCCATACGTAAAATAGCCAATGGGAATTTGCATTATGTCTCAGGGAACTCAAACAGGGGCTCTGTATCAACCTAGAGGGCTGTGATGGAGAGGGAGATGGGAGGGAGGTTCAAGAGGGAGGGGCCATATGTAAACCTGTGGCTGATTCATGTTGAGGTTTGACAGAAAACAGCAAAATTCTGTAAAGCAATTATCCTTCAATAAAAAATTAATTAAAAAAAAAAAAAGAATGTCCAGGTGCAGGTACAGGAAATCCCTGGAGAGCAAGGATGGTTTTCGTAACCCCCAGTAAACTCGTCCCCTGAGTCACTGATCAGCCTCCGCCTGAGGCAGAACTTAGGCCCGTCCCTGGAACTTTCTGTTTTGTGTAAGAGCTTAGTAGGTACTAACTCTGGCTGCCCTCTCCCTGCAGTAGAAGAATACACTGTCTCTGAGCATGTCCCAGGGGCTTAGATCTGGGGCGCCCAGAGCTGATTTCTTTCTGAGGGAGAATGGGAATGGCCGTCAGTAATTCAGACCTGTGGTTATGGAAACAAGATGCTGAAAGCTGCAGGTGATTTATAAAACCATCAGAGGCAGCCGTTATGGGCCTCTTATGCCTGTGATTTTAGACAGTTCTTTATAGAAATCTTTTTTTAAAAAAGTATTACTAGGAGGTTGGGATTCCCCAGTGGCTCAGATGGTAAAGAATCCACTTGCAATGCAGGAGACCTGGGTTCGATCCTCGGTTGGGAAGATCCCCTGGAAGAGGTCATGGCAACCCACTCCAATATTCTTGCCTGGAGAATCCCATGGACAGAGGAGTCTGGTGGGCTACAGTTCATGGGGTCACAGAGTCAGACACAACTGAGGGACCAAGCCCAGGAGTGGGCCTACAAATGCTGTTTGGGGTTTGTGTCCCCCACCCCACCCCCTGCCTCCCCGTGGTCCATATACTGAGGTCCTAACTCCCAGTACCTCAGAATGTGACCTTACATAGAAACAGTCATTGCAGATGGAGTCAGTCCAGGTGAGGTCACCCTGTAGGAGGTAGCCCCGATCCACTGTGACTGGTGTGCTTAGAAAGAGGGGGACCCAGACACAGCAGCGGGGAGAGGACCAGGTGAAGATGAAGGCAACGATCTAGTGATGCTAAAACAAGCCAGAAACCATCAGGGCTGGCCAGCAACCCACCAGAAGCTGGGGGACAGGTCCTTCACAGACTCGCCCTTCACAGCCTTGGCAGGAACCAGCTCCACCTTGCAGCCAGAACTGCAAGATGATAACATTTCCGTTGCTCTAAGCTGCTTTGTTCGAGAAATGAACAGAAGTGCCCCCTAGGGACATTAATTAAGGACTGCCAGCCTCAGCCCTGACCAGGGGACCCCCCCAGGTCAGGGAAGGCCGAGGCAGCTTCAAGATTCATGTAGGAACAGGCCCAGCTGCTGGTTGGCAAAAGCTGCCCTGAGGTAGCTCACTGCATCCACACACAGGAAGGAAGACGGGCCCCCTGCCTCCCGGTACCCAGCAAAAGGGCGACGCTGAAGTAGCAGACTGATGACAGCAGCGTGGTCGTGAGGGGCCCTGTGGCCGAGGAGCCAGTGCCTGGCTGCAGCCAGATAGCTTCGTATGGCTTCGTATGCCATGTCAGTCTGCTTGGGGGTGGAGAAGGGCCACTGGACAGAGAGCCCCATGCCTTTCCCGTCGGGTGACAAGGTCACCAGCACCCAAGATGTCTGGTCCCTGCCCTGGGATCGTGGCCAGAGTCGCTTCATAAAACCTCCACCGTCCCATTGGCACTGGTTTCCCCGCATTCCTCAAGCAGCTCCAGGTTGTTAGAGTTTAGTGGACATTCCCGATTCTCAAAGGCCTGATAACGCTTTTGGTTTTCTCAGCGGTGCTGGCAGGACAGCCAGGAACTTGATTAAATGGCTTTCAGGAAGCCACACATCAGCGTGTTGGATGTCTGGTGGTGGTGGTTTAGTCTCTCAGTCATGTATGACTCTTTGCAGCCCCCCCCAGGCTCCTCTGTCCATGAGGATTCTCCAGGCAAGAATACAGGAGTGGGTTGCCATTCCCTTCTCCAGGGGATCTTCCCGACCCAGGGGTCAAACCCGGGTCTCCTGAACTGCAGATGGTTTATATGGCTGTTTGTCAATGTAGCAGGGGAAGAAGGTTCTCTCAGTGGGGATGAAGGGAGTTGTGGAAAAGAGGCTATTTCTGTAAAAACAAGTCCAGACGGGCAGGGACAGTGCCCCCAGGGGTACAGGCTGTGCCCTGCCCAGAGGCCCCTGAGCAGGCCCAGGCTGGAAGGCAGCACCTGGGGCCACTGAGCCATCTGCACTCTTGAGCTGTGCCCCTGGGCGAGATCCGGCCAGAAAGATCACAATTTTCCAAAGTGTACAAAATTGCCGTGTGAACAAGCAGGGACCCTGAGGTGGGGGAATGTGGCAAGACATTCCAGGAAGGAAAAAAAACTAATCAGGTCAGGAAGAGCTCCTCCGGAAAACAAGGGCCTCTGGTGATAGACGCAGGCTGTCTGCTCTGAAACGAGCCTGACTCTGGGGGCAGAAGCCCACTGAAGGAAGGGAAGAGCCCTTTGGCTTCTTGATCAAAGTTGATAGATTTGGGGGGGAAAAAATTAAAGCCAGCGTGCCTCTTCCCCTGCGCTTCCGCCACCAAGCCTCAGTTCAGTTCAGTCTCTCAGTCGTGTCCAACTCTTTGCGACCCCATGGGCTGCAGCACACCAGGTCTCCCTGTCCATCACCAACTCCCGGAGTCTACTCAAACTCATGTCCATCGAGTTAATGATGCCATCCAACCATCTCATCCTCTGTCGTCGCCAGCTGCAATTACACCTGATGTATCTCTTGCCAGGCTCTTTTTTAAGTCACCGATGCTGTATTTTCTCAAAAAAAAAAAAAAGGAGGGGGCAATCACATGATACGTGAGGCTCTGAAACTCTTTTCAGAAGTCAGAACAGCTCGCTGTGTCTGGAGTGGTTGTAAAGAGACTAAAAGGATCTAAGGGAGGAGAGAAGGGTGGGAAGGGGAGGCGCTCACTGCCCTAATGCTTCGGGGAGCCATGCAGGAGCCAGGAGAGGGGAGAGGTAGGAGGCCTGGCTCTACCGCTGGGGTGAAGGGCGATGGAAGTCAGGTCCCCAGCAGAGGCCGGGCCGTGCAGGAGGCAGAGCCTGAGAGGTTAGACGGATGTCCTGAGAGCCTCCACCCTGGACACTCAGGTCAGTGGGGTGGACAGGAGATGGGGAAGGCGAGGCAAAGCATCTGCTTGGCACCGTCGTCCTGGTAAATAGAGGACGAAGCTTAGAAACAGGGAATGAAGAGCCAAGGCCAGACTCACATCATAGGAGCTGATCACCCGGATGGGAGTGCTGCCTGGTGCCTGATGGCGGGCCAGTCCCCTCCTGCGATGCTGGGCAATGAGTGAGTGGCCTCCAAACTGTATCCCGAGAGGGCTTGCTACTGTGAAGGCAGCCGGCTCCACCCTCGGAGTTTCTGATTCCACGTGTCTGCAATATACCCAAGAAGTTGCATTTCCATTGAATTCCCAGGAGCTGCTGGTGGTGGTGGTGGTTGTCTAGGGCCCACCCTTGGAGAACTGCTGCACTGGAGAGCTTTTAAATGTTCCTTTAACCCCTGCAGCCACTCACGTGGTCACGCACTATTCTGCTACCCATTTGAGAGCAGCTTGATTGAAAGTCCATGCTTGCCAGTGGCTTATATTTGAGAAGTCTGACTTTCCTCTGTCCACAACTTCCTCATCCCACGACCTAATTCCCCCCAGTGACATCATAAGGACCTTCTGATTTGATCAATGAGAGCACCCCTGGAGGGGACGGCCTCTTTCTTCAAGGGCCACCTCTGTCCCCTGCCAGGACTCCCATGGCAAACTCTTATCCATATTTTCAAGTCAGTCCGTGCCAAACATCCACCCACCCACACTACCCAGATGTTTTCCTGGGATGCAATTAATAACAAACTTCATTAATGTAGGTTCAATCTTATCAACCAACTGGCAAAGAAAGTGTTAGCACTTCTAGATGAAGGAATGGAGAATCCAGTGGTTGAGTGCTTTGACCAGATCCTCATGGCTGGGAGGAACATCTCCAAGCTGATTTCAAAGCCCCATGTCCTTCCACCAACTGGCTGCAAAGCCAACGTTGTAAGAGGAGTTGTCACCTCAGCTCCAAAGCTGCCTCTGCCAGAAGTGAGGCTAAGTGTGCTCCAGCAGGACCATTGTGTTCGCTGGGGTCTTATGTGACTGATTTGGGGAGGCATAAGGCAATGGCATCCCACTCCCATACTCTTGCCTGGAAAATCCCATGGGCAAAGGAGCCTGGTAGGCTGCAGTCCATGGGGTCGCTAAGAATCGGACATGACTAAGCTACTTCACTTTCACTTTTCACTTTCATGCATTGGAAAAGGAAATGGCAACCCACTCCAGTGTTCTTGCCTGGAGAATCCCAGGGACGGGGGAGCCTGGTGGGCTGCCGTCTATGGGGTCGCACAGAGTCGGACACAACTGAAGCGACTTAGCAGCAGCAGCAGCATACACAGCCTATAAGAGCCATCATCAAGGAAACTCATTTTACTCTTGGTTTACAGAACCAATTTCAGACACCCTCATTGCTAACAGCAGTCCTGTAAGGCAGCAACCCCACTTTAGAGACAGGTAATGAAGAGTCAGTAACCTGCAGAAGCAGGGTGACAATATACAACCTTGAATTGATGCTTTTGAACTGTGGTGTTGGAGAAGACTCTTGAGAGTCCCTTGGACAGCAAGGAGATCCAACCAGTCCATCCTAAAGAAAATCAGTCCTGAATATTCATTGGAAGGACTGATGCTAAAGCTGAAACTCCAATACTTTGGCCACCTGATGTGAAGAACTGACTCATTTGAAAAGACCTTGATGCTGGGAAAGATTGAAGGCAGGAGAAGGGGATGACAGAGAATGAGATGGTTGGATGGCATCACTGACTCAATGGACATGAGTTTGAGTAAACTCCAGGAGTTGGTGATGGACAGGGAGGCCTGGCATGCTGCAGTCCATGGGATTGCGAAGAGTCGGACATGACTGAGCAACTGAATTGAACCTGCAGAATCTAGCTGAGCAATTAATTACAGATTCTGCCAAATTCCAATAAGAAGGCAGGTGCCATGTACAGACTCCTAAGCTTCAGATAGAAAATGTTGCTTAAAGGAAAAAAAATGATAAAAAGGAAATTTCACCAACAAATAAAACTTGGTAGGAAGTTTGAGTCTTTAGATCTATGTAAATAGTGATGAAACCCGGGTCTCCTGCATTGCAGGCAGATTCTTTACCATCTGAGCCACCAGGGAAGCCCCCCAGAGTGAAAGTGTTAGTCACTCAGTTGTGTCTGATTCTCTGCAAGTCACCAGGCTCTTCTGTCCATGGGATTCTCCAGGCAAGAAGACTAGAGTGGGTAGCCATTCCCTTCTCCAGGAGATCTTCCCAACCCAGGTCTCCTGCATTGCAGGCAGGCAGATATTTTACCATCTGAGCCACCAGGGAAGCCCATGTAAACAGTGATGAGACCTACATCTACAGAGCTTGAGACAAACCCATGAGTATGAGTTTCTTATGGCTGCTATAACAAATCGTCACAAACTTAGTGGCTTAAAACAACACAGATTTATTGTCTTAGAGCTCGGGAGGTCAGAGCTCTAAGACAATAAATTTGTGTTGTTTTAAGCCACTAAGTTGGGAGGTCAGAAGTCTTAAATGGGGTAAAATCAAGGTATGGGCAGGCTTCTTCTGTCTCCTTGTCCTTTCAGCTTCTAGAGGTCACCACTTTCCTTGGCTTGTGGTGGCCTTTCAGCAGTTGGCTGTCATCCCAACCTCTGCTTCTGTTTTCATATCTCCTCCTTTGACTCCTTTAAAAACCCTTTTGATTACACTGGAGCTCTCAGATGATCCTGGATAAATGCCTGCCCTCAAGGTCTTTGGCTGAATCACTCCTGGCAGGTCCCTTTTGCTGTGGCAGGAAACATATCTATATGACCCTGGGGATCAGGCATGTGGACATCTTTGTGGGACCAAAGTTCTGCCTCCCATACCATGCAACTTCAGAAATGTCATCCTCAATGAATCATGCAGTGCTTAATTTTTCCCTTGATTTCCCTCTCAGCAATGATAGGGAACACTTTCCTCTGCCTGCAGGAGCAAGGTTCTCTATCCCGCAAAGATGCCTTATCCCTTCCTTTCCCAAGTCCGCATCCTAGAAAAGCATCCTTTACACCCATCCTGTTAACAAAGAGTTACTAGTAAGTAGGAGTTACTTAGTTACTAGTTTCTAAGTAATAAAACAGTCCATTTAGGGTTTCCATCCCCAAATGGTTCAAAATGTGGAACGTGCTTTATTAGGTACTCGGTATAGTCACCTTCATGGCAAGGTTCCATTAATGAGGAGAAAGCAAGCATGTGTCTTTCTTGGTTTTTCCTGCTGTTCCCAAAAGTCAGTGATCATAGAAGTTTATGATGTGCATTTATTTTACCAAAGTCTGTAGCCAAAAGAGAGTGAAAAGCACTGCTAGGCTTAGGATATCAACAAGGCCGGCATTGATTCCACAGTTGCTGGGTGCCTAGGGTAAGCTGTTTCACTCTGATCTGTAATTAAAACCAAGTGACCCATGAGTGGTTCGAGAAACATCGGACCACTCGAATACGCCAGTGAGATTTACTGTCAGAATATCAATGATAGACACAGCTGTACCAAAGTAAACAGAATCTGGCGACAGTTGAAATTTGAGTTCAAGTGCTTGAGCACTTGAGCTTCCTCAGACAGCAGCCCTGAGAGGACACAGGTGTATTAATTAAACGCTAACTGCAGTGTTATATCCATCCATTACATCTGAATTCTATGAAAGAAGAGCTTAGCAACCTCTACCCCACAGCAATAAAAGTGGTTCCTTGGAACACACAGCTTTCAGAAAATAAAAGGTATCCTAAGCGCCGACTGGGTAGTCAGTCTCAGCTTTTCACCTGAGTGAGTGTAGGAATTTCGTTTTCCATGATGTAGTTTGGGTGTGATGGTTGCTGTAACAAGGCTCAGCGTTTCTTTTCTGTGACCCTACTCACTTGTGAACTAAACAAAACCTTTGCCAGTGTTAAGTCACTCAGTTGTGTCCAACTCTTTGCAATCCTGTGGACTATGCAGTCCATGGAATTCTCTAGGCCAGAATACTGGAGTGGGTAGCCATTCCCTTCTCCAGGGGCTCTTCCAAACCCAGGGATCGGACCCAGGTGCCCTGCATTGCAGGCAAATTCTTTACCAGCTGAGCCGCCGGGGAAGCCCGTGCTAAATAATGTGCAGCCAAAAGTTTACAGGTGCTACCCTGACTCGGCAAAGTCTTCCCTGCAAACCAACATTTATGAGAAATGTGTGAACGCCATGACTGGAACAAAGCTCCAGGCTGTCTCTGTCATCCAGGTGTTCACACCCTCCAGCTTTTCTCTAGAAGGCCCATCGCAAGAACCAACCTGACCTCTGGTGTGGACGAACCTCGTGACTTTGTTTGGTCTTTGGGATGCATTGGTAAGGCCACATTATCTGAAGTCTTAAGTAAGCGGAGCATCGTACGGCCCTACCAGGTCCCCAAGAAGACGGAACAAAGAAATGGGCAGGCTTCAAATACAGCCGACAGGCTCGTCCTGTGGAGCTCTGCAAAATCATCTTCCTGGGAGGTCTTTTGATTTCAGAGCAGAGTGGGCCTCTCCCCACTCTGGTGATGAAACACGGAAGCATGTAGTCTGGGTGTGAAACATGGCTTATTTATCCCCCAGGGTCCCATCAGGAAACAGTTGGCATACTCAGAAAGACATTTAGATGGGGGTGGGGGCCAGGGCTCCCTAAGTGACGGGCGGGTACCCAGAGTGGTGGCCTTACCATTGCCACCGGTAGGAAGTGGTACAGAGCCAGGACAGAAACCTTGAAGGAGAGTCGCGTGGAGAGAGAGGACCCCCCATGTCGGGGGCGGAGCAGCTGGCCCTGGAGGATTCAGCCGCTGAATCTGAAGTGGTCAGGGAGGAAAATGCCCTGACCCTCTGACCTCCCGCCACCGCTCCCCTGGGGCCAAACCGTGTGGGGATTGGGAAGACATGGGGGCACTGATGAAACCCACCAGGTCAGCCTCACAGGCTCCCAGAGTCCAGGTTCACCAGGTTCACTGGAGGAGCTAATGGAGCTTTGGAGTGAAGCAGCCAGGATGTGAGCACAGTCCTTGAGGACCGGAGTGGCTGGTTCTTCAGGATACATATTCACTCAGCAGACATTTGGTTTCCAGTCTGTGAAAAGCACCATGTGAGGGGCCGAGGATGCTGTAATAGTGGCAGCTTCCCCTGGAGGACGCATCGAGCCCAGGGCCGGGGCTTCCCCCACGGACTCTCATCGCCAACCTAGGAGGTGGGTGGGATTCCCGTCACCGGGTAGGCAGGCTGCGTGCGGAGGAGGTGGGCTTGCCCAGGGGTGCAGGGGGATGGGGTCAGCAACAAGACTAGGATCCCATTCCCATCCAACCTCATGCCATACTCATCACGTGTTGCCCCAGAGAACAGGGTTAGGGTTAGTCTAACTGGGGAGAAAACCAGTCCATCAGCGGTGAAGAATCTCCTTCCAGAATTTTCATCTCTCCCACCTTGAGAACAAGGACTAAGACAGCATCACTGCTCTTAAGTGAAAGTAAAGTCGATCAGTCGTCTCCGACTCTTTGCGACCCCATGGACTGTAGCCCACCAGGCTTCTCCATCCATGGGATTTTCCAGACAAGAGTACCGGAGTGGGTTGCCTTTTCCTTCTCCAGGGGATCTTCCCGACTCAGGGATTGAACCCAGGTCTCCCGAATTGCAGGCAGACGCTTTACCCTCTGAGCCACCAGGGGCTCTTAAGTGGGAGGGTGTCTAATGTGAGGCAAGGGAAGTATAGTTACCCAGCGGGACCAGCTTCAGGAAGGAAGGCTCCTTCTTTACGAGATGGGGGGTGGTGGCCTGGAAGACCACGTGGTCCAGGCCAAGAAGGGTGTTCCTCAGACA
This sequence comes from Bos indicus x Bos taurus, assembly GCF_003369695.1. Classification (NCBI taxonomy): domain Eukaryota; kingdom Metazoa; phylum Chordata; class Mammalia; order Artiodactyla; family Bovidae; genus Bos; species Bos indicus x Bos taurus. The sequence continues at coordinate 75,269,183 of NC_040087.1, read as the reverse complement.
GAGTTGCAGTTGTGTCTTCTGGGATGGGGCCCTGGACGAGCACAGGATGAAAATACAAGGCGGCCAGTCGGAGAGGAAGGGCCTGGAACAGGGAAGGTGTAAGAGCTCGCGGTGGGGCCGTGGGGGAGACGCCAGCGAGCGGTTCAGCCTCTGTACCAGTTCTCCACCCCCTGTCCCAGACAAGGGCCCAGGAGTGTCCTGAGGTGCCCAGGGCCGGGATAAAATTTAGGTACTTAAATCAGGCAGGCAACTTGACCTCACAGTCTGCATGTGGTTCGCAGGGGACCATCCCCAGACCAGCAGCACTCACTGATGTGCCCTTGGACTTTGTTAGAAATGCAAGCTCGGGGGACCTACTCCTCCTTATTAGAAATGCAGCCTACTCCTCAGGCCTCCAGAGACAGCAACTCTGGGCATGGGATCCAGAAACTGCTCTCTCAAGCCCTAGGGTTGGTTCTGAGGCAGGCTCCAGTTTGAGAACCTCTGCTCATGTGCTTGCCAGGTGGCGCCGTGGTAAAGAATCCGCCTGCCAATGCAGGAGACACAGGAGATGTGGATTCAATCCCTGACTGGGAAGATCCCCTGGAGTAGGAAATGGAAACCCATTCTAGTATTCTTGCTGGGAAAATTCTACGGACAGAGGAGTCTGGCAGGTTACAGTCCATGGGATCGTGAAGAGTTGGATATGACACACACAGACACACACACACACACACAGCTGTGGAGCCACGGATCCGTAAGTCTGAAGATCATGACTATAAGGAACTCGAAGCTGTGGTCAGTGGGGCTGGGGTGAGGGGGTGGAGAGGGGGTGGGTCCCCAGGGACAGAGGCATGTGAGATAGCACAGGACAGCCCCTGATAAATAGGGGCCAAGGTGTGCGGGGACGGGGCAGTGCAGGAGATGCTGCCATTTGCTCGCTCAGTCGTGTCTGACCCTGACCCCGTGGACCACAGCATGCCAGGCAGGAGATACGAGGACTTGGGCAAGACTCCGGGTGAGCTCTGGTCACCGTTCAGGGGAGGCAGTAGGGCAGGGGCAGGGGGGATGAGGGGTTCAGCTAAGGTGGAGGAGGCCGTCAGTGGCACCTCGCTTGTGCCAGCTCACTTGGATCCTTACCCATTTTCTTCCTGCTCTTCTAAGTCCCTCTTCTAATGCTAAGCCCCTGCTGGGCACTGGGTGCTGGAAAAGATGCTGGGGATAAGGGGCTGGAGGCCCCGTGATTCTTCCGGCAGCGGAGAGGCGGCGATGGAAACTGTCGGTTATTGCCCTCTGGTTATGCAGGGAGGTTGGAGGTGGCTTTGCTGTCTCGAGTTCAGGGCTGTGGGTGTGCAGACAGAGACGCAGGTTGGCTGTCCGGGAGCCTGTGTGCCTGGGGGACTGGGCAGGAAGAAAGGCATTTTTAAATTAAACCTTCTTTTTAGACAGAATGCTATTGCACACTTAACACCATTCTGTCTAAAAAACAATGTTTAATTGCACACTTAACAGGGCTTCCCTTGTGGCTCAGCTGGTAAAGAATCCGCCTGCCATGCGGGAGACCTGGGCTGGGAAGATCCCCTGGAGAAGGGAAGGGCTACCCACTCCAGTACTCTGGCCTGGAGAATTCCATGGACAGTCCATGGGGTCACAAAGAGTCGGACACAACTGAGCAAGTTTCTCACACACACACACACACACACACACACACACTTAACAGACCACAGCCTACTATAAGATGAAAGGCGGCTGGGGAACCCGGAGGAGATGGGATCGTCACCACGTGTCGGATGCGCGTTGCGTTTTCTATCTCCGTTTTCTCACCCTCACCCAAACCCCCTGGCCTCGTGAGACCATGAAGGACATTCCGAAAGCTGGGGTCTTATCCCGCGGGCGCCAGGCAGCCTTTGAAGCCTCTCAAGGAGGAAACGGTTGCGGCAGATCCTCTGAGTCTCTGATTCTCCATCCTGACCACGCATTTGCCCTCATGAGGAGCTGATGAAAAGAAAACGCAGCTACCGGCCCAGCCCCGCTCAGCAAAGAGGCCGAGGCCCAGGCCTGGACCGGATGGGGCCCGAGCGCCGGGGACAACACCCCCAGCGGCCCGGCCGGCCGGAGGGGCTGAGCTCAGACTCAGCAAAAAGCGCTTGGCATACTCGCCTCTAACTGTGGCGTTTGTTTTCTTTCAGGAATGTCCGTGCCGAAGGTGAGTGTCCTTCCTCCTTCCCCATGTGGCTTCGTGATGTAAGCTGTGAGCTTTACAACCTGTTTCGCCCCTTGTTGTCCACAACTGCACACCATTCACTTAATGTGCATCTGGCATCCACAGGGAACCATCCTGAGTCCCTGTGGGGCCTTTTCTTCTCTTTAGAAACTCCTGTGTACAGGCATCCCTCATGTCATCATGCTTCCCAGAGACTGTTTTTGTACAAACCAAAGGTTTGTGGCAACCTTGTGTTGTCAGATGATGGTTAACACTTTTCAGCAATAAGGCATTTTTAAATTAAACATTGTTTTTTAGACATAATGCTATTGCACACTTAACAGACCACAGCATAGTGTAGACATGACTTTCGTGTGCACCGTAAGACCCAAAACTTTGTGTGACTTGTTTTATCACAGTTATTGTTTTACTGCAGTGGTCTGGAACCAAACCCACTGTATCTCTGAGGCCTGCCTGAATAGCCCTTTCCAGGCTAACAATAAAACTGTAAAATAAGAAAAACCTTCATTTCATTGTTGTCGCTATGTAGAGTGTTAGGGAATAAAAAATTCTTAATCCTGGATCCCACCTCTGGAGGGTCTGCGGTAAGTTACTAAATACACACCAGCTGCTTTCTGCTGTTCGTCCTCACTGATGACACTGGACCAGGGAGGAGCTTGTTTCCAGCCCAGACTGTTTTCTCTTTGGCAGAGCTGCTTCGGTTACCCCTTGAGCATCTTCTTCATTGTGGTCAATGAGTTCTGCGAAAGATTCTCTTACTATGGAATGAGAGGTAACTCTTCTCGACACCCCTCACCCCCATTCCCACCACCCCCGACCCCGCCCCCCCACCCCCAGTCAGTGAGGAGCCCGAGTTGCCTCTGCCACTGCTCACCTCCTTGCCATCTCCTCCACTACCCTCTGCAAAAAGCACTCCTGATCCTGTACTTCCAACGCTTCCTGGGCTGGAACGACAACCTGGGCACCGCCATCTACCACACGTTCGTCGCCCTGTGCTACCTAACGCCCATCCTCGGAGCTCTCATCGCCGACTCCTGGCTGGGGAAGTTCAAGTGAGTCATGGCAGCTCTCTTGTTATTAATGAGCACGCCAACGAGTAATGAAGATAAGCCTTGAGAGTTGGCATGGTGGGCTCGGGGCACAAAGAATTAGGGAACGTAAAATACTCTGAGGAGAGGCCCCATTTCTGCTCATCTTCATACGGCCAGAGTTCAGCAGCGGCCTGGCATTCAGCAGGGTGGATGTGAGTAGCGTTGGTAGGATTTTTGGCCTCCTTCTCATGTTGAAATAGTAGCAGGAATATGGTCTGTTAATGATGCATGAGGAATTAAGGGCTGGGAGAACAAAGAAGCTCCCTGAAAACACCCCAGCAGCTGAGAGGCTCAAACTGCTAGACGGTGGGGCATAGGGTGCTCAGCCAGTCCTGCAGGGAGAGGTCCAAGAGCACCCTCAGTGGTGGGGGGTGGGGGTGGTCCTTGGGAATTTTCCTTGGACTTAACACAGAAGGAAGTAAAGGCTCTTCCAGCTGAAATGCGTGACGTGGGCAGATGCAGAAATATTCACCATCTCAAAATAAGTCAGTATCATTCAAAATTAACCAATGGACCACTCCTGCCCAAGTGTTGTTACCAGATACACGATCATGCCCTCTCACTGTTCAAAGATGCAGGTCCTCATTTTGATAGTTAGGCATTGAGTCTTTCACATAGTTCAAAGAGAAAACAGATCTTCCTTCTCCCCAGGCTCCTCCAGCCCCACTTTGCTGAACGCCTACGTGCTGGGGGCCAAATTCTTTAGCAGGCTGCCTTTCAAAGGGGTATCCGGTTATAGTCCCAACTTGAGAAACAAGGACAGTCGTGACTGGGCTTTTGAAAATTGGAAGCAGAGGCCTTTTTGCGCTGGTGTCGGAAGTGGACGGTCTTGTGCAATTGACTTGGATTCTCTTGACCTCTTTTAACACAGGACAATCGTGTCGCTGTCCATCGTCTACACCATTGGGCAGGTAGTCATTGCTGTGAGCTCAATTAATGACCTCACGGACTTCAACCATGATGGAACCCCGGACAGTATTTCTGTGCACGTGTGAGTTGATGTTACCTGTGGCCCTGCCCCTGCCTCCTCACTAGCTGCTTGTTCAGTGCTCTGATTTTTTTTTTTTTTAATTTTTAAATGGAAGTATAGTTGATTTACAGTGTTGCGTTAGTTTCTGATGTGCACCAAAGTGATTCCATTATACATACATATTCTTTTTCATATTTTTTCATTATGGTTTATTACAAGATATCAAATACAGTTCCTATATAGTAGGACTTTGTTGTTTATCTATTTTATATATAGTAGTTTGTATCTGCCAATTCCGAACTCCTATTTTATCCCTTCTCCCTTTATTGCTCTAATTTTTAATCATTTTCCTTGAAACGTTGGGCTTCCCAGCTGGCACTAGTGGTAAAGAACCCACCGGAAAATGCAGGAGACATTAGAGATGTGGGTTTGATCCCTGGGTCAGGAAGATCCCCAGAGGAGGGCACGGCAGCCCACTCCAGTATTCTTGCCTGGAGAATCCCATGGAAAGAGGAGCCTGGTGGGCTACAGTCCATGGGGTTGCAAAGAGTCAGAGATGAATGAAGGAGCTTGGCACATAGCATACTTGAAACTTCATCCTAAGTGGAAGGAAGACTTTCCTTCCCCATCAGCGTAGAGAGAGGTGTTTGACTGACTCAGAGCTGGGTCTTCAGGATGTAACTGTCCTAACCGTTGTCTGGAGTCACTGCTCACTTGGAGGCTTGGCATCTTGGGTGCACCTCCCGTGAGTCACCGTCAGCTCACACGGTGTTTGTGTTCATCTCTATCTTCCCTGGAGGGACACGGACCATATGGACCCAGGTCCTCGGTTTCCCTGGGTTTCCTCAAGACTCTGTACCTTCTGTTTTCAGTCTAGTGCCACATCTCTGCTCATTTTTCAGTAATTCAGTTTGTTCCAGTCTGATGTTCTGCTTTCTTAATGAAAAGTACTATTGATACCAGCTCCCCTGTGAGATGAATTTCCCTTCCCAGCAGTCTGGCCTAGCAGACAAGTTGTAAAGATTTATTTCACTTCCTGGTCTTTCAATTCAGTTCCTGGATCTATAGTAAACCATCTAATGGGTTAGGAAAATACCATTGAAATTCAAATTAGTATCTGCAGTATCTTGTGTTTCTGGTTTGTTGGTCAATCCGATTGCCCTCCAGACTAGTCCCTGGATGTGACATGCATGGTCCCCCCGGGGCACCGTGTTGGTGGGGGGCAGCAGGTATAAACTCAGCCCACAGCTCAGACTCCCAGGGTCCGTGCCCCACAGACGAGCTGTAAGACCTGGGCCAACCTCCCTCCTCCACGCCTCAGTTTTCTAATCTACAGTATCAATTAAGAACACGTACTTTGGTGCCAGGCTGTATGGGTTCAAGGTTTTCCTGTGCCTCTTGCTTATTGTATGATCTTCAGCAGGTTTTTCACCTCTGTGCCCAGGAGTCCTCATTTGTAATAATACCTGCCTGTGTATTAACCCAGGTGGAGACCCCGGAACACTGCCTGGGCAGGCAGTACATACGTAAGAAAGCATAGTGACTTATTTTATTTCGTGAGGTTAGTACTGAAACCCTGCTGAGAGTGGAGGGTATATAATATTCAATTGGCTATGTTTTTGTTGTCCTTTAAAATGCTTAGAGTAATACCACCAAAGACAAGTTGTTTTAAGAGGCAAATAGGCTGAAAGAGATGTTAATCCAGGAAGATAGACATGTTTTTTTTTTTTTTTAATTTTTAAAAAATTCTTGCTATGTGAAGTATCGTCCTTGACTTTATCTGTTTCATAAAATATTTTTAGCATTAACAACCAAGAAAATATGGAATAAGCGTTTATAAAATCCGAAATGTGTAGTGAGTGCGGGCTCTGTCAATTCAGTTGTTCTGACTCTTCACAACCCCATGGACTGTAACCCACCAGGCTCTTCTGTCCCTGAGATTCTCTAGGCAAAATACTGGAGTGGGTTGACATTCCCTCCTCCAGGGATTTTTGCAACCCAGGGATCAAACCCATGTCTCTTATGTCTCCTGCATTGACAGATGGGTTCTTTACCGCTAGCACCACCTGGGAACCTCAAAATTTGTAGCAACCTATTGTAAATCTAACAAAACTAAAAATGAGGTTTGGTAGATCCTATGAGTTATTTTCTTCAATTCAGGAGGTAAAACACAAGTAACTTGAAAAACACAAAAGTAGAATTTAAAGGTAATATTTAACCCCTTTTATTATTACGATCTCTTTATTATAAAAAAGTTATAAACCTTTTGCTCTACTTTTTTCCAGTCTTCTGTACTTTATAAACAAGTTAAGATCCTACTACATAAACTGCTATTCTGCTTTGCAATTAAATCATGTTTTCTAAAGTCTTCTAACGACTGTTTTGAGTCTGTTATGACTGTATCAGAGACAATGCTTAAAATTTCACTTACACATTCTTTTGCTAAAAAGCATAAGGTTACAAAAGAATTCCATGCATAAAACTTTGTTCCACACCCAAACCATTGCTTTAAATTTTCTAGATGATAAATTATTAGATAAAGGTACGGATTTGAAGGCCCTTGAGTTCAAGTTTCATTCAACTGTCAAGACTGCATTCCTGTGAACTATCTTCTCATACAGATTGAATCCCCTTCTGTGTGCCTGGTCATCTTAGGGAAATTAGGGGAAAGAGAAGCTCCTACTTCTAAGGACCTCACGTTTCGGAATCCCCACCTCTTTCCCAGGGCGCTCTCCATGATTGGCCTGGTCCTGATCGCTCTGGGTACTGGAGGGATAAAGCCTTGCGTGTCTGCATTTGGCGGAGATCAGTTTGAAGAGGGCCAGGTAAGCACACGTGCCTCCACTGAAACCACATCAATGATTATAAACACCCAGGAATCAAATCCCAGCGACACAAAGTGTTTTCTCCATTGGAGATGGTTCGGGTACATGTGACAGTAAGACACTGACCAAAGCCAGGTTCAAAGTCAAGTCCGATCATCAGCTACAGCTGACCCTTTGCTATATAGCCAAGTCACCATACCCTATCATTTCCATTACAGGAAAAGCAAAGGAACCGATTTTTTTCCATCTTTTATTTGGCCATTAATGCTGGAAGTTTGCTTTCTACCATCATCACGCCCATGCTCAGAGGTAAAAAAATATATATATCTGAAATGAACCTTGGTTATTCTTTTTTTTTTTTTTTAATTGTGAAGAGAAGTCAGGTGGAAAGGTTGAGAATTTGTTGGTTTGTTTGTCCCTCAATTCTCTCATAACATTTCAGCTATCATATACGTGCTGGAGGACTCAGTGAAATCCAGAATGCTGACTGCTTTTCTTTCAGGGTTTATCTCCTTTTCTAATTTTATTAGAATCCCTTATCCTAGAGACCCCTGCAGAATCTAAACTATCCTTAGCATAGCAATCGATTTTTCTATACTATTTTTTTAATGTATTTATTTTTAGTGGGAGGGTAATCACTTTACAATATTGTGTTGGTTTCTGTCATATAGCAACAGGAATCAGCCATAAGTATACATATGTCCCATCCTTCTCGAACCTCCCTCCCACCTCCCACCCTATCCCACCCTGATTTTTCCATATTATTGTTAATGCAAAGTTCTTTTTTTTTTTTTAATTTTTATTTTTTTATTATTTTTATTTTTTTTTTAATTTTATTTTATTTTTAAAACTTTACAATATTGTATTAGTTTTGCCAGATATCGAAATTATGGTAAAAGCTAAGACAAGGGAGGCTATTTGGAAACTAAAGTGGGTAGGCCAGAGTTGACATTTTTGCCTTCAAACCTTGCTCCCCAGTGACATGCAGTGAGTCAGGAAGAATTTAGCAGGCTAGGCTTTATTCTTTGTTTTCCTATCATCTTCTTTCCTTTTTCCTTATCTTCTACTAGATATTTCTAAAAGAACTGCCCCCAAGAAAGAGAAAGAGATAACAGCTATCCACAGCACTCAGATCTTTGTGCTTGCCGGCATTCCACTAAGAATTTATGAATTTCCCACGTGGAAGGAAATATTTGGGGACAAACGAGACCAAAATAGGTGTCCATTTTGGCGGGTTCATGGTGTCCACACCTCGAATCATAGTGAATTATGGGAGAAGATAATCCGTGGGGTTAATGTACTTCTGCCTGGAGCAGTACTTTGAAGATGATATTTAAACCTCAGTCTAACTCGTTCTGTGTGAACGTTTACTAGCTTTTCTTCTTCCGTTACGTTTCCTTACCTCCCCTAACCTCCTTCGCCTCCAGGTTCTACCGTATTCTGGGATGTGCTGTGCATGTTTGAATTGGAGAATGTATAATAGGATAATTGTCAAAGGAAAGTCCTGGCTCTTATACAAATATAAAATGAATGTTTTACAAAGATTTTATATAACGTATTAGTCAGTGAGGGAACTGGAAAACTGCTGCCATCAGTTTAAATAAGGATCTGCCTGAGATTTATGCTCCTTACTGGGTGGGGACATTATTTTGCATTGGTGTGAACAGGAATTGCTTGTACAGTCATGAGCAGGAAACATTGGCATGACGACAGTTTTCTGCCCAGTCGACTCTTTTTTCTCTGCAGGACTGTGAGACGGCTGATCAAAGACAAAGCCAAACCCCTTTAGGATCAGATGATTCCTGGAGGCTGTAGGCATTTCTGTTGCCCCTTCCAGAGTCTTTATTTTTTTTTTTTTTTCCCCTACCAACCCTAGGATTTCAGAGCTAAAATAGACCTTCAGTCAGGAGTTGGGAGACTATGGCCCACAGGCCAAATTCAGGAATCTGGACAAAGCCATCAGAGTGTGTATTATCTGTGGCTGGCTTCACCCTACAAAGGCAGGGCTCAGTAGGTAGGACAGATCTGTAGCCTAAAAGATTTACTGACTCTTCACAGAAAAGTTTGTTGATCCCTGCCCTGGGTGATCTAATTGTTTTCTTTTTTTAATTTAATTTAGTTTAATTTAATTTTATTTGGCCATGTCACATGGCCTGAGGGATCTTGGCTTCCTGACCAGGGATCGAACCTGTGCCCCCTACAGTAGAAGTGCAATGTCTTAACCACTAGGCCACCAGGAAAATCCCTGTTTTCTAATTGGCATGAATTCAGGGGCATACAATCCTGATTTTCCAGGGCCCTTTGATTTTACTTTCTCAGTCCCACTTTCTTCAGGTTTTTGTATCCAGGTCATTTTCATCTCTCCTCCTAAGTAAGTCCACAGAACATAAGGGTTCCCACTGATTTTGGTTTGGCTGGTATTAGACATCTATTTAGAGGCTAAGGTTAGAACCTCCCTTCATCTCCTGCTATTTCTGCTACAAAGCTGCTTTGCTTAGCTGGCAATGACATCAGTAAGACAAATGAGTAAGTCTAGAAAATTAAATGAAAACAGTGTGTAATTACCAGTTAAGGATTTTTCTGAAATAAATAAGTACTACCATTGCCATAATGAATTTTAATCTTGTCATTTCCCCCCAGTTCAAGTATGCGGAATTCACAGTAAGCAAGCTTGTTACCCCCTGGCCTTTGGGGTTCCTGCTGCACTCATGGCTGTATCTCTGAGTAAGTAGAAGTCAGTTAGATTAATACAGTCCTGTGGTCAGGTCAGGCCCTCACATAAATTGTTGTGACCAACTTTTAAAAGTCCATGTAACAAATTGTAATAGTGAGTAGCCCGAAGAATTGCCATCCCGTGTTAAACATACTCTGAGGATTCAAAGAAAATAGAGTTGGCATATTGTTTCAGAATGAATAGGATGAAAAAAATAGTCTACAGGAAAAGAGATCTCTTGAGTGGGACATTTAAGGATTTAAAACTATTTAGGCAGATTAAGAAGAAGGTATCTTAAGATTAAGATAGAATCTGCTGGACTAGGTGAACCTATGGCTGAAAGCTTTTGTTCTTATCATCGACAACTCGCCTAAAGACATGGCAAGGTCATTTAAATACTTCTAAACAAACCTGTTTTCTGAAATGTATCATCTCTAAATGTTTCTGCAAGACTGTCTTCCCTCTGGAAGGAGTCTGTGTGTATAGTCATTTGCACGTTAAGTTCTTGGCGTTGGCTGCTTAGGAAGTGGGAAGAATATTCCACAGAAGATAGTCCAGTTTGAAAGATGGTAGATGTCTTCATTTCCTTGGGCTATCATAACAAAACACCACATACTGAGTGGCTTAAATAACAAAAATTTATTATCTCACATTTGTGGGGGCTGGATTGAAGAAAATTAGCATTGAGTGAGAATACAAACAAACCTCTCTTCCTTTAACTGTAAAGAACACCCACAATCTGGCACATACTTGGATATATGCTTGAGAGCTGGCACCTGTCAAAACTTCAAGCCTTCTTAAACGGACAAAAACAAATAGATCATCAAACAATCCATCAGTGTTTTAACATTACTGAGTTGTGGTGTTGGATAATCAGAAATCCTAGCATAGGGATTGTTTTTCAGAATCTCTTCCAGAAAGACTTCCACCCCACCCCCCCACCAAGTTATTTTCACAACACTATGCATTTTCTAAGAAGGTCCATGAAAGAATGACCTCACTGAAGAAGTACTTTTAACCTTCATAAAGCTGTAGATGCAGATGCATAGATGGACAGATCTATTTCTGTCCCATGACCACAGAGTAAATTCTGCCACATGTGATTAAGTAAAAGCTTCAACAGATTAATTCCTATTTTTTGTCTGTAGATCTGAAAAAAGAAGAAAAAACTTTCTCTTCCCATTGCAACCCCAGAAAATTAAAGCTGTGTTCTCTGCCCTTGTAGAGTAAGGCATTAATCTGCTTTGTCAAAGCACTTATCCCTTTAAAGAGGAATAGGACTCACGCGCAAATAGCTGTACTGAGCATCTGCAAGCTGCAGTTCTGGGAAGGAGATGGTATTAGGCTTCAATGTTTGCATATGAAAACACAGTGTAATATTTCTCAGAAGCCCCTGTGATTATTAGAGTCAAAAGCACTGTGGAACCTGGGGGAGAGGGAGGTAAACCCACCCTTTGAGTCATCCCAGTATTTCCAAAATAAGGTTGTAACTCAGATAAAAACACGTGTTCTGAGTCACAGATAGTTCTGTCAAACACCTTGTTGACATGTCTTCTGCTCTCCCCAGTCGTGTTTGTCATTGGCAGTGGAATGTACAAGAAGGTCCAGCCCCAGGGAAACATCATGTCTAAAGTCGCCAGGTGCATTGGGGTGAGTATTTCAGTACTCCTCTCTCTCAATCACATTTCGTCACCCCACCCCCCAACCCCGAACCTTCTGCCTCCTTTAAATTAAATCTCCATGAACCTTTGACTTTGCTCTAAACATTTTCTTGGTGGCCTTTACTCTTTTGATAAATTGAAGTTTCTTATAAAACTTACCAAATGGAAAAGGACACAAATAGAACTCAAAACGGGAGGGATGGAAAAATAGCTCTTGATCCTTTAAAATAAGATCAGCGGTGAAAGAAAAACAAATCAGAGGGACTCTCCGCTTCTTTAAAAATGCAGACATCTTTAAAGACATCTTTAAAGATGCAGACAAGCAGCATCTGATGTTCGTCAGGGAGCAGTGGAACTAAGATGGAGAGGCCAGGTTTTGTAATGTATATCCAGAGTGGAAGCATGGACAATGTCAGCGATCTTCTTTTCAGGAACTAAGGCCAAGAAAATAACTTTTAAAAATGAACACAGCTTCACATTAGAAGATTGTAATTCTACTGAATGCTGCTCCGTAGAGAATCCAGAGAGTGAGGTAGTAACAGTGTGGTTTTCTTTACTGCAGCTCAAACACTCCCAGTTAGTGAGAGGTTAAAAATAAATGCATGTTAGGCCTTTGGCATCATCATGACACATGTCTTCTCTCCTGAGTCTTCCACTGAAGGGAGTTCAACTGAAATGTGTTTCACTGATAAAGGAGTTGGTTCTGTTTTGAAACTTGCTTGTTCTTCCTTCCTTTCAGTTTGCCATCAAAAATAGGATTAGGCATCGGAGTAAGAAATTTCCTAAGAGGGAGCACTGGCTGGACTGGGCTAGCGAGAAATATGATGTAAGTGATGATTGTTGCTGCAACGGCCCCAGTGATTGCAATTCATGTTATTAAGGCTACATGGATAAAATTATCAGTTGTATCTTCAAGTTTATTAGCATTTTAAAGAAGACGATGCGTGAGAGAGCTTATTTACACTGAAAAGAACTTGAGAAACAGTGATATATAATTTATCTAGAAACAGTATCACCTTTCCGTAGACGTTCGTGTGGAATCATCGGCCTTGAGTTATGTGTCATTACGATCACATAACTTTAGATCAAATATGGAAGAGTTAAGTGATGGTGGTGGGATTTACATTTAGTGAATTTACCTTGAAACGAGTAACTTACCTCAAGTGTTAAAGATGTTTGCATTCATATTTTCAATACATTAGGAATCTGGGGTTTTCTAAAGAAAACTGTGATAGAGTTCTTGGAACAATGACTCACCTCCCAGCTTGTCTCTAGATGAGACCATGTCTAAGCTGAAAATGGCATTGCGGGAGAGCTGTGCTGATTGCGGCGGGCTGTGACTGACACACTCTCTTCCTCCAACTGCAGGAGCGGCTCATCTCTCAAATTAAGATGGTTACAAGGGTGATGTTCCTGTACATTCCTCTCCCCATGTTCTGGGCCTTGTTTGATCAGCAGGTAATGTGAAACTATGCTTCTGTACATCTTCATTAACAGAACATGCTTTGGGCATATTTAGTTCCTGAAAATGTTCTCTTCCAGTTCCTTTTTCATGTTTCATTTATATGGTAACTGTTAGATCACCTTGCTGTTGTTCAGCCGTTTGATCGTGTCCAGCTCTTGGCGAGCCCATGGACTGCAGTACACCAGACTTCCTTGTCCTTCACCATCTCCCGGAGTCTGCTCTCATTCATGTCCATTGAGTCAGTGATGCCGTCCAACCATCTCACACTGCAGCACCCCTTCTCCTCTTGCTCTCAACCTTTCCCAGCATCAGGAAATCACCTGGGTTTCTTTTTTAAAAAAATTAACTCTAGGTGGTTCTATCCACATCTGGGCGGCAAAATAATGAAGAAAATTAGGTAAGGGTCGAGTAAAGGAGCCTTGGGAAATGTTTTTTTAACTTTTTATTTTGTACTGGGGTATAGCCAATTAACAATGCTGTGACAGTTTCAGGTCTACAGCCAAGGGACTCAGCCATACATGTACGCGAATCCATTCTCCCCTCCCGTCCAGGCTGCCACATAACATTGAGCAGAGTTCTCTGTGCTATACAGTAGGTCCTTGCTGGTTATCCATTTTAAATACAGCAGTGTATACCTGTCCGTAGGAGTCTTGCGAAAGATTTGACCCAAGTGTCCAGGACTCCTGCCAGTCAGAGTGAGAACAAAGAGGTTTTCTACTGATGGTTGTTATTTAGTTGCTGCTAAGTCGTGTCCAGTTCTTTGTGACTCCATGGACTGCAGTGTAACAAGCTTCCCTGTCCCACTGTCTCCCAGAGTTGCTCGAATTCATGGCCATTGAGTCGGTGATGCTATCCAACCATCTCATCCTCTGTCACCCCCTTCTCCTCTTGCCCTCAGTCTTCCCCAGCATCAGGGTATTTTTCAGTGAGTCATCTCTTTGCAACAGGTGGCCAAAGTATTGGAGCTTCAGTTTCAGCAACAGTCCTTCCAGTGAATATTCAGGGTTGATTTCCTTTAGGATTGACCGATTTGATACAGCAAGTAAAAGATGTATTGTCTTGTATGGGATCCACTTTAGACTGAAACTTGATATCTTGCACACCGAAATGGGATGCTTGGGCTAGAAGTACCATCCAGAAATGCGAAATGACTCTGCCAAAGTCATTCTTCCCAGAGCAGGAGCTGGAACACATCATTGACTTGTCACAGTGGGAAGACATGTACCTAGGAATTTTTCAAAATAAGGTTAGAAAACCCAATGCATGACGCTCAGGAGCCAAAGTCATAAGATAATCTTTCTTTTAGAAACTGAAGTTGAAGAAAAAAATTTGCACACATGCATGGTTTTATTGCACAGGTATGATTATTAAAAGGATATATCTTCTCTTGGGGGGAAAAAAAGTGTAGACATTAATCTCCTCATTTGAAAGTATGGAATTCAGACCAGCATCTTAACCTGTTTTCCATGTTGGGCAGGGAGCAGTTATTAGAATCAGGCTTGCACTAGAAACCCACTCAGCACCTTTCAGCTGTGTGACTTGGTGTCATCCTGTGAGCCTTCTGAAAGTGTAATGACTCAGGACAAGGTGGTGAAGATCCAAAGAGAAAACGTGTATTAAGTAGTCAGTGACCGGCTTTGATTAAGAACTCAGCCAGTGGCAGACTTCCTGACTTTCTATGCTGTTCTCCCAGTGGAGGGACCGGATGTGATAGATTACACTGAAACATTCACATATCTAGTTCTCCATGGGCTATATAACATCCACTTGTACAGTCCTGCATCATCTGTTACTGCAAAACAGGTTGAATGTCAATAGGCTGCCCAGGTTTAAACCCATCACCCTCTTGATGGAGATACACTTTAGGACAGTCTAGCTGTGGAAATCCCATGGACGGAGGAGCCTGGTGGGCTGCAGTCCATGGGGTCGCTAGAGTCGGACACGACTGAGCGACTTCACTTTCACTTCTCACTTTCACGCATTGGAGAAGGAAATGGCAACCCACTCCAGTGTTCTTGCCTGCAGAATCCCAGGGATGGGGGAGCCTGGTGGGCTGCCATCTATGGGGTCGCACAGAGCTGGACACGACTGAAGCGACTTAGCAGCAGCAGCAGCAGCTGTCAGCAGTAGAACTCTTTAACAGTTATGATATTCCTGAAACTGTGATCCCAGTGAATAGAGAATATCCTCAGGGTATGAAGCTGCTCTCACCTTGCAGGTGATGTCAGCTTCCCAGCAAACCTCAGAAGTGCATTTTTGTCTTTCTGAAGAATGTTGTTGTTGTTCAGTCCCCGTTCATGTCCTACTCTTTGTGACCCCATGGTCCGCAGCATGCCAGGCTTCCCTGTGGTTCACTGTCTCCCAGAGTTTGCTCAGACTCATGTCCATTGAGTCGGTGACACTATCTAACCATTTCATCCTCTGCCACCCTCTTCTCCTGCCTTCAATCTTTCCCATCCTCAGGGTCTTTTCCAGTGAGTCGTCTCTTTGCATCAGGTGGCCAAACTGTTGGAGCTAGCTTATCTCAAAGCAGTACTTTGTGCACTCCTCGTGAGGGCTTGGAGTGCTATCTGCTGTTAAAGTGGAAACGCAAGCGGTTTCCTCAGCTATAGTCACAGCGGAGCCGGAGACCAGCCTGATATTGACAAACAGTTTTAAACCCCGTGACAATTCAGACCTCATTCCTGGTTAGGAAAAGACTCCACACTGACTTGTAAAACATTTAAAACCCATGTTCCCAAATGATGCAGTAAGCCTATTTGTTTTTTAAGGGCTCCAGGTGGACACTGCAAGCAACGACCATGAGTGGGAAAATTGTAAGTCTGGGGCACGGAGATATGGACAACTCCGGGTTACTATTCCTTTGCCTTCTTTCTGCTTCCCTCTCATAACATTTCAAGCCCTCAAGTGATCCTCTATGCGAACTTATCAGTGAGATATCCCCCCTCTTTTTTAGGGAATCATTGAAATCCAGCCGGATCAGATGCAGGTAGGAGAAAATATTTCAGTTGCTTTCCGAGCTCAGAGCCACCACTGAGACAGTAACAGCCCCTCTCCGCTTCACCTGCAGACGGTGAACGCCATCCTGATCGTCATCATGGTCCCCATCGTGGATGCCGTGGTATATCCTCTGATCGCAAAGTGTGGTTTAAATTTCACGTAGGTGACCCTCGGCTTAGGGTCAGGGTTGGGGCTGTGTTCCCTCGCCTCCCAGAGCCCTGGTGGTAGCAATGTCTGGCTCTTCTCCCACGATCCCATGTGTCTGAGGGAGTTTTCCAAGAAATATTTTTGAATCAGATGTCTATGTGCTGACGTTTCTGAAAATTTGCCCTTAAAATAATAGTGCTATTAATGGCCATCTGCAGAAGCATCTAATTAAGACTCCCTGGTGAGCGCAGAGGATAGAAATTTCAACTATGATCCAGAGGAGTCTCTAGAAATTAAACATCCAAACGCAAGTGAGAAATTGTATTACGTTTATCCTCCTTCATCTTGGTCATGAATAAGAGCCAAAGAGGCCCTTGGAGGGACCTCTCTGGCGGTCCAGTGGTTACAACCCTGCACTTCCGCTTCAGGGGCCACAAGTTCGATTCCTGGTTGGGGAACTAGGTTCCCTCAAGCCCTGTGGCACAGCCAAAAATAAATAAATGAAGATGTGTGCTTAATTTAAAAAATAAGAGAGAGACCCTTGGGATCCACGTGTTTAGTGGGGAATTAGTTTTGTCTGGGGCTGGGAGAGGAGGGCTCCCTACGGGGGTTTGCCCTCAGATCACTCGCCCATGGCTTCCTGAGAGTCACCCTCTCGCTCATCTCCCCCAGCTCCTTGAAGAAGATGACAGTTGGCATGTTCCTGGCTTCCATGGCTTTTGTAGCGGCTGCCATCGTGCAGGTGGAGATTGACGTGAGTTGCCTTCTGACTCTCCAGTGGCCTTTCCTGGTGGATGTGGGGACACGTCCTCCTCTAGGACTGAGACTGTGAGAGGGGCCAGGCAGGGACTGGCTGGTGAAGCAGGTCCTGGAGCTGTGGGCGGTGTGCATGTATTCTAACATTCCCGATATGGTTAGTTCCGCAGCTCGTCCATGTCATTTGGGCTCAAAATGGGACTAAGGCTGTTTGTCTGAGATCAGGTCTTAGATAAAAGGCCTCTGTCTCTCTGTCTCTCACACCCTCTCTGCTCTCCCCTTCTTTCCCCACTCCTTCACCCCATGTCTTTCTCTCTCTCTCTGTCTCTTTCTCCATCTCTGTCCTTCTATCTCTCCCTCCCTCCCTCCTCTCTGTTTAAATTTTTAATTGTGGTAAAATATATATAACATAAAATTTATCATCTTGATCATTTCTGCGTGTACAGTTTGGTAGCGCTAAGAACATCCATATGGTTGTGACCTCAATCTCTAGAACTCTTTTCATCTTGCAAAACTGAAACCCTGGACCCATTGAACAACAGCTCCTTGTGTCCCGTCTCTCCAGTCCCCCGGGCACGACCTTTCTTTTTCTGTCTCCATGAATTTGACTGTTCTCTGTGTCTCGTGGAAGTGGAGTCATACAGTACCTGTCCTCTTGTGTCTGACTGACTTCACTGAGCACGATGTCGTCATGTTGTAGCACACGTCAGAGTTTCCTCCCTTCAGGCAGAAGAATAGTCTGTCACGTGGATGTAACACCTGTTGTTTTCCATTTACCTCTTGATGGACGTTGGGTCATTCCACCTCGTGGCTGTTGTCAGTAATCCTGCCATAAGCTTGGGTGTGCTCACCTTCTCTTGGACATGACTCACTTTATGGAAAACTGTGGGGCTAAAATCGACATGGATTGCCTCAGTGACCCTGGGATTTAAGAGAAGACATGGTAGGGAAAAGGCAGGACCCCTGAGCAGGGTGTGAGGCAGGAGTCCATAAAGCGTTGTGAGGGGATCTTCAGAGCACCGTGTCCAGGGCTGAGGTCTGGGCTTCCAGAGTTATGAGCACGGAGGCTGACATCTGCAGGGAGAAGATCCCAGGCCCTACCAGAGCAGCCTCGTGTAGGGGATGGTTTCTCTGACCCTCCGTGTACTGGGCGGTGTAACCTGGCATCTTTTGACCAGGTTTGACTTGGAGGTGGCCAGGCAGGAGCTGGGGCAGCCTCTTGCTGACCGTTTCTGTGTTCTGTACGAGCGTCACTTTCTGCGAGTGCCAGGAGACGTGGGAATGGAGGCCTCCTGGGCTTCGTGGTGGATGCCTGGTGTGCCTCAGCCAACATGGCTGCCTCAGCCAGGGGGATAGGATCACAGCGCCAAGGTTAAGGTCATCGTCAACATGCACCGAGGACCTCAAGGCCACGTCTCTTTTATTTTGTTCAGAAAACTCTGCCCGTCTTCCCCAAAGGAAATGAAGTCCAAATCAAAGTCCTGAATATAGGAGATAGTAACATGACCGTGTCTTTTCCCGGAACGACAGAGACATATAACCAGATGTCTCAAGTAAGTAGAAGTGAGCTTTCTTTTCCCTCTTCTGACCCGAGCTATAATAGGGTTTGGAGAGCCGATCTTCTGGGTTCTTGGAGCAATCCTAAGACAACCCCCAAAGTGAAACATCTTCATCCTTAATCTAATTCTGGCTTCACTCTGGACCAGTGTATGAATCACCCGGGGAGCTTGTTAAAATGCAGATTTGTGACCAGTGGGTCTGAAATGCTGCATTTTTACAAGCTTTCTGGTGACAGTGCTTTTGCTGGTACATGGAGCCGCACTTTAAAGAGCAAGGTTCTGGGTCAGTGGTTCTCCACCAATGCCGTTCTGGCCCCTCAGGGAACACTGGGCAATCTCTGGAGACGTTGTTGTCACAACTGGGATTTTGCTGGCATCTCCTGTGTAGAAGCTAGGAGCTTCCCAGGTGGCACAATGGAAAACAGGAGGTGCCAAAGATGCAGGTTCCATCCCTGGGTCAGGAAGATCCCCTGGAGAAGGAAATGGCAACCCTCTCCAGTATTCTGGCCTGGAGAATCCCATGGACAGAGGGGCCTGGTGGACTGAGGTCCATGGGGTCGCAAAAGAGTTGGATGTGACTGAGTGACTCAACATGCACACACACACACACACACACACACACACACTCTCTCTCTCATAGAAACTAGAGATACTGACACACCAGTCTGAGGCTGGAACACCCTGCTGTGGATGGATGGTCATGGGTCTTGATTAGAGCTTCTCTTCTCTGGAGAGCTTTGATAATTCTCACACTGGCATCCCAGCTCCTGAAGTTTTGATTTAACTGGTCTCATTGCTGTTCAGCCACCTGTTGAGGTCCTATTGAGGACCACTCCCTTAGATCTCGCCAAACTAATAACTGTGCAGGAAGAAAGAATGCTTGACTCCCGATGCTTAGGAAAGGCCACCATCGGTTTTCACCCAGGCTGTTGCTTTTCCTCATTGCGGCTCTTTGCCCAATGGTAGAAATAATTTCCATAGTGTTTATTATCATAAAATGAAAGTAAAATGCTGAATGAAAGTCATAGTTCTTGTGGTAATGCTAAACAACTTCAGACTAGAGTGCACAGGGTGGGCTGGTGCAGAAGCTGAGACGAACCAATGCCAGCTCCCCCCGAGGCATTTTTGATGTATATGAACGTGACCTGGGAATGTCAAATCGCATGCATGACAGTTGTCACCTAGTACAGAACAGGGCTCCGGTGTAAACTGTGACCCTCTTCCCCCGTTACAGCCAAAAGACTTTATGACTTTCAACGTAGACAACCTAAGTATAAACATTTCTTCTACTGGATCACCAGTCACTCCAGTAACTTATAACTTTGAGTCCGGCCATCGCCATACCCTTCTCGTCTGGGCCCCAAGTAACTACCAAGTGGTAAGTAGCTGGGCGTTCCCAGCCGACTCTGACAGTGTGTGTTGTTGGAGACACGGCCGTCTAGTGCTGTGACTTGGTTTTACTCCCATGTGGTATTGTATTAGATAATCCTCCATTCTTGCTTTTTCAAGGACATAGTCATCTGACTTCCAATAAAGGTTTGACTGGTGGATGGGAAGGGTTGATAGGAATTTGACAAATTTTAAAAAGAACTTCTGGGCACAGTATGGTGTGTTTGAATACAAGTTGCACAGCACCTGTGTGCATTCTCAGAGACTTTTTGAGATAAAGTTTTAAATGCACCTTTAATAGTATTCATTTTAAAACTTGGCAGTGAATAATTGGGAGATTAGAGCCATCTCTGAAAAAAATAGTGAGTCCATCAAGTAAAAGCAATAGAAATGCATTAAAATGATTTCATGACAAAATATGGACATCTAGATATTCCATTCAGCATATAAAGAAGCTATGAAGGTGTAGCTGACCTAGTGAGGGAGTTGTGGGTACTCTGTAAGGTGAGTTTTGGTGAGCTTCTATAAAACTGTGTACAGAATGAAGACTTGTTGGTAATGTGTGTAATTAGGGGGCTGTTGAGAGGCTTTCCCTAAATTCTTAAGAGAGCAGTGATCTGTGGAACCACTAAAAAGCAAGCACTAAAAATTATAAAGGCTTATGGAACTCTGCTCGATATTATGTGGCCGCCTGGATGGGAATGGAGTTCCGAGGAGAATGGATACATGTTTATGTGTGGCTGAGCCCCTTTGCTGTTCACCCAAAACTATCACAACATCGTTAATTGACTACACCCAAGTACAAAATGGCTTTCCAGGTGGCGCAGTGGTAAAGAGCCCGCCCGTCAGTGCAGGAGACGTAAGAGACGTGGGTTCCATCCCTGGGTCAGAAGGATCCCCTGGAGAAGGAAATGGCAACCCACTCCAGTATTCTTGCCTGGAGAATCCCACGGACAGAGGAGCCTGGCGAGCTACAGTCCACAGGGTCGCAAAGAGTCAGACACGACTGAAGTGACTAGCATGTACTCACAATATAAAATAAAAAAGTTTTTTAAAATTGTAAAGGCTCCTTTTAACTTCACATAAACCAAGGCTGAGTGGTGGAGCCTAGCTAATTTAATCACGGTGCCCTTAGCTCCTAGAATAAGGACTCTAGCACTCTCCTTCTCTAAAGCCTGAACTGTTCATCGGAACTTTTTCTAAGGAGTTAGATTTGATAATGTTTTCTTTCTCAGGTAAAAGATGGCCTTAACCAGAAGCCAGAAAAAGGGAGAAATGGAATCAGGTATGTGTACTTCCTTAACACTTAAGTTATATCAGCTTCTTATGGAAGTAATGTGTACCCATGGTAAAATCCAGCTGTGACAAGGATATCAAATGAGAGTCTGGGGTTTCCCCCAAGAATGTGAGGCTGGTTCAGTATTTTTTAAGTCATAAATAAAATCCATCATCTTAATATACTAAAGAGGAAAATCCACATCATCAAATCAATTGATGCAGAAAAAAGACTTGATAAAATTCAGCATCCATCCATTTAACAACCCTCAGCAAACTAGGAGCCGAAGGGAAGTTCCTTATTCTGAAAAAGGACTGAACTTCCCTGGTGGTCCAGCAGTTAACAGTCTGCCTGCCAGGGCAGGGGGCACAGGTTCAGCCCCTGGTCAGGGAAGATTCCTCACGCCACGGGGCAACTAAGCTTGCTCCACCAGTGCTGAGCCCACATACTGCAGCTGCTGAAGCCTGGGTACGCTAGAGCCCACGCTCCACGAGAGAAGCCAGCACAGTGGGAAGCCCGTGCCCCGCAGAAGAGTGGCCCCCGCTCACCACAACTAGAGAAAGCCCGTGCGCAGCAACAAAGACCCAGCACAGCAAAATAAACAGAATTTTTAAAAATCCCAGCTAACATTGCACTTAATGGCAGAAGTCTAAATGCTGCCCCCCCGCAAAATCAGGAACTAGGTCAGGTTGCCTACTCCATTCTTTTTCAAGATCCTTGCAGATGCTAGCGCCATGAGGCAAGAAAAATACGTAAAAGCACCTAGATTGGAAAGGAAGAAATAAAAGTCTCTCTACACGCAAAAGGCATGAATGTCTACATCACAAGTCCCATGGACTTGATAGCAAAAGCTCATAGACTCACTAGGTGAGTTTAGAAGGGTTACAGGATACAAGGCCAATGACAAGAAAAACGTATTTGTATATACCAGCAATAAATGATTGGAAGCTATACCTTTTCAGTTCAGTCGCTCAGTCATGTCCGACTCTGCGACCCCATGAATCGCAGCACACCAGGCCTCCCTGTCCATCACCAACTCCCGGAGTTCACTCAAACTCATGTCCATCAAGTCAGTGATGCCATCCAGCCATCTCATCGTCTGTTGTCCCCTTCTCCTCCTGCCCCCAATTCCCTCCCAGCATCAGGGTCTTTTCCAATGAGTCAACTCTTCGCATGAGGTGGCCAAAGTATTAGAGTTTCAGCTTTAGCATCATTCCTTCCAAAGAACACCCAGGACTGATCTCCTTTAGGATGGACTGGTTGGACCTCCTTGCAGTCCAAGGGACTCTCAAGAGTCTTCTCCAACACCACAGTTCAAAAGCATCAATTCTTCAGTGCTCTGCTTTCTTCACAGTCCAACTCTCACATCCATACATGACCACTGGAAAAACCATAGCCTTGACTAGACGGACCTTTGTTGGCAAAGTAATGTCTCTGCTTTTCAATATGCTATCTAGATTGCTCATAACTTTCCTTCCAAGGAGTGTCTTTTAATTTCATGGCTGCAGTCACCATCTGCAGTGATTTTGGAGCCCCCAAAAATAAAGTCTGACACTGTTTCCACTGTTTCCCCATCTCTTTCACCATTTTTAAATTATGAGAATGCTAAAAGATTTAGTCTCTTAGCAAATTTTAAGTATATTGTATTAATTAATTATAGTTATTGTGCTGTACTTTGGATCCTTAGAACTTATTCATCTTAAAACTGAAACTTGAGACTTCTCTGGTGATCCAGTGTTTAGGCCTCCCTGCTCACAATGCAGGGGGCCTGGGTTCAACTCCTGGTCAGGGAACTAGATCCCACAGGCCACAACTCAGAGTTTGCATGCCGCAAGTAAAAGCATCCCGCGTGCTGCAACCAAGACCTGGTGCAGTCAAATAAATAAACATATTCTCAAAAAACTGAACGCTCATGCCCTTCGACCAACATCTCCCTTCCCCATTCTCCCCCTACTTGGCAACTACCACTCATTTTTGTTTCACCTAGGTATGCACCCCAAAGAAACAGAAATATATGTCCACTCAGAAACTTGTAGATAAATGGTCAAAGCACAGACGAAAATGTAGAAACAATTAAAATGCCCATCAGCTGATGAACAAACTGTGGTCTGACCATACAATGGAATATTATTCAGTCACGAAAAGGGATGGAGTACTGCTGTCTGCTGCAGTGTGAACGCACCTTAAAGGCATGATACCAAGCTGGAGAGGCCGGGCACCCAGACCTCCGGCCGTGTGATTCCATGTACGTGAAACAGCAGCGTATCCACAGAGAGAGAAAGCCAGGGGGCGAGGTGGTTGCCAGGGCCTGGGGGTGGGAGGGGCGGGAGGAGCCGGGGGGGGGGGGGTGGGAGGGGCACTGCCCGCGCGGCCGCGTGTCCTTCTGGACTGACGAGAACCGGGGCTGTTGTGCTGCATGCACGGCCCTGTGGCTGCAGTGAAATCACTGAATTGTAGGCTTTATTTACAGGGGTGAGTTTTGCTGCATGTGAATTCTGTCTCATAAAGCCTGTTTATTTTTCATGGAAGAGGAACAAATCTCTCTGTCCCCCAGTTACTCTTTAAGGAACCGGTCCCATTTGTGTCCTTTCCTCAGCTGGCTCCCACTGAGAAAACTTTGCAGCTTAGGTCCTGGTGCACTAAGAGGCCAACGCCAAGGCTTCCTTAACGGGACCCTAGGATTTGCCCTAGTCAAAACTCTTAGAGCTCAGTAGGTCTTGAACCTCTGCTTTCCTCACCCTTCAAAGAGCTCAGAATGTGTTTGCTGCTTATGCTTTACTATTTTCTGTGTGTATGAGAACACATCTGATATTTGTGATGTTGCTTTTTTTTTTCTCAGATTATTTCCATTCTTACTGGTATCTCATACCAACCCTAAGACATATGTCAGGCAGGCAATAGTACTCAAGTGTTAGGGTAATGTTTTAAGTCTTATGTCTTGTACAAAGCCAGGCCCCAGGCCCAAGGGTCTACTCCTAATTTCATGCTATTTCCACTGTAGGTGTTTCAAATGGTTCATCTTGGTCTTCTATAGAAGTGTCGTTTACAGTTTGGAGCAGAATTCATTCTGTTAGGCTCCTGTCGACCTCCACCAGGTTCAGTTTTCTACTCAAATCACCTGTCAAATGACACCAAGGCCAATGCCTAAGGACGTTTGGACTTGAATTTCATTCATAAAAATGTTCCCTCAGTCCCTGCAATTTGACCGATATTACTTACTGCTGCAAACATAGATGAAACTTGGCCACCATTGACAAAAAAAATTAATAGTCCACCTAAAGAAAAAATAGAGAATTTTATTTGAGCCGATCTGAGAAGTATAACCCAGGAAGCACTCTTCCAGAAAACTCTGAGACCTGCTCCACTTGTTAGAAGTCAAAGGTACTTCATTTATACAAAGATACTTCCAAATATACATTTTTCAGACACAAGGTTATACATCAAAATGACACACTGACGTTTGTGCATCAGGCTCACCAAAAACACAGATCTGAATGTACAATGCGAGCAGCAGGTAACCATGACCATGACCCCCTACTGAATAAGGAAGCAATGTTATCGTCCAAGGACTCACATTGCTGGCATCAGAGGAAACAAAACAAAGAAGCATTGATCTCTGCGGTGGAGCCAGCATTCTCACCTTTGAGGAGGTCTGGTTAATGTATAATGAAGACACATGCCATTAGGGAGGGCTCAGTATAGGTAAGGAGTATGTTATGCTTCATTTTCTTGTCCTGCCTTGAAACATAAATTTTATTCCATCACCCTATATTTTATGGATGTGAAAGTTACATTGTTCTTTATGGTACTTAAGTATATACCATTATCACTTCTCATTCTCTAAATTGGATGATCTGTATACCTTCACTCATCTCTCTGTCAGAAAAGACCCACCGGTCTTATTTGGGGCAGCCCACTTCTCCTCCCTGGGGCAGTATAAGAATGTCAGAGTCTTCTCTAGCCTGGAACGTTTGAGGAAGGGGTCTCTAACCATTTGTCCCCCTGGTCACCGCCTATATGGTCCTTTGGAGGAAATAACCCAGCGGGTCCCATGGAAGCTTGGGCACAGGGGACACTGCAGAGACTAGAAACCTTGGGACC
Source organism: Bos indicus x Bos taurus (assembly GCF_003369695.1). Taxonomy (NCBI): domain Eukaryota; kingdom Metazoa; phylum Chordata; class Mammalia; order Artiodactyla; family Bovidae; genus Bos; species Bos indicus x Bos taurus. The sequence continues at coordinate 75,244,027 of NC_040087.1, read as the reverse complement.
CAGCGCCCAGTGCTCCTGGGTGTTCCATTCCCAGCCGTATTCCTACGGGATGCTGGTCACTGTTACTCTGTGATCTGCAGGCATAGGTCTCTGCCGTCTAAAGGGAATTCCTTAAAACTCTGCTTCCTGGGCTGGCCCAAGTCATCCTCTCCACTCCTTGGAGCCCCTCCTTGCCTGAGGGTGCTCTTTAAAAAGGTAAAGGAAATAATTGGGCTTCTCTAACCCCCAAAAGAAGCCCCAGTTGGAGACTGACTTTTAGGTACTCAGCAACTTCTGCTTTTGGTCGTTCACTGCTTTGGCTCTCGAGTTTCTGGAGTAAGAAGCCCAAAGACACGGCTGCCTTCTGGAAAGGAAAGAGATCAGCACCTATTTCAACCCATACTTGCTGCTGCTGCTGCTGCGTCGTTTCAGTGGTGTCCGACTCTGTGCAACCCCATAGACGGCAGCCCACCGGGCTCTCCCGTCCCTGGGATTCTCCAGGCAAGAACACTGGAGTGGGTTGCCATTTCCTTCTCCAATGCATGAAAGTGAAAAGTGAAAGTGAAGTCACTCAGTCGTGTCCGATTCTTAGTGACCCCATACTTAATATCCCCAAATATCACTGAAATAGTTCCTAGTTACAAAGTAGTTAGAAGAGTTCCCAGCGTTTCACTGTGTGAAATAAATTCTTTTAGGTGTGTTCTAACCAGCAGGCAAGCAAAGACAGACCTAGACGCGGTTACTTTCTGTCTTTATGCTCTAGAAGACCTCTGCAAACATCTTAAATTCCTTCCAAAAGGAAACAGCCCAGCTTCAGTGCAACATACTGTGACCTAGAGCAAATAGTCCGCTCACAAGACTGATGGTTTTCTGTTTCAGATTCGTAAATGCTTTTGGCGAGAGCTTCAACGTCACAATGGATGGGGAAGTTTACAACAATGTCTCCAGTCACAATGCCAGTGAATATCTTTTTTTCTCTTCTGGAGTGTAAGTGCCTACAATGGCCACTTTGCTCTACAGTTAAGGGTTTCAAGCCTTTTTCTTTAATTAGTATATTGAAGATTTCAATACCAAGAATGTTAACCTGTATCAACCTTTTTTTTTTTTTTTTTTTAGAAAGAGCTTCACAATAAACTCACCAGAGATTTCACAACCGTGTGGAAAAGAGTTCAAAACATCCTACCTTGGGTTTGGTAGCGCGTTTACCTATGTAATCACCAGAAAGGTTAGTGACTCATTGCACTGAGTCAGACATGCCACTCAAACGTTATTGATGAGAGTCCTTGCAAACAGAACATAGGAATGATTTAATGGAGTAATATAAGGGTCTGTATTTTAAACAAGTTTTAGGATTAATTCAGTTCACCGCTAATTCTTTAGTTTATCATTGCCTTAAGTTTGCTGTTAGAATAAAATTACACAGACTGACTTACTCTAAAAATTCACGTTGACCAGTATCTGATGCTTCCTCGTAGACATTTAACATAGACTTTGGAAACTGTTAGTTCAAAGAGCTGGGAATGTTTTCAACAAACCTGACTTCCAGCCTACTCTCTCGTTGAAGAGGAAAAAGCTAGTGAACAGACTTTCCAGTCCCGCCGAGGCCATCCAAGTCCGAGGATAAAATGCAGGGTTGCACGTTTACATTTACAAGATGTACTGTCTGGATGGATTGAATGAGGTGACCCCGAAGGTCCAGGTTCAGTTGGCCGGGCTGCGTGATTTGTATTCTGAAAGCAGTCTCGATTTTCATGTCTTCTTGTCTCTGCCTCCCTGGTCCAGAGTAACGGTTGCCCCGAAGCAAAGGCTTTCGAAGACATCTCCCCAAACACAGTCAGCATGGCTCTGCAGATCCCGCAGTACTTCCTCCTCACCTGCGGCGAGGTGGTCTTCTCCGTCACCGGGCTGGAGTTCTCCTACTCTCAGGTCTCTTGGCTACTGTCTTTACACCCCTCGCCTGCAGCCCTGCCTTCCGAAAACGCTGCTGGGGCTTAACAGTGAGCTGGAGCAGCCATGCACTTACAGTGTAAAAGAAAACTCTAGAAATGTGGGTAGATCATGGTAGATTCTACTGAACATGGTTTTAGAGACTACCCAGTCTTATTTGCTGAATAAGAATATTACTGTTTAGGCAATTTGCTGGTGATCCAGTGGTTAGGACTCCATGCTTTCTCAGCCAAGGGCACAGGTTCAATCCCTGGTTAGGAAACTGAGACCCCACCAGCCTCATGGTGAGGCCCCCCCACCCAAAAAAAGGAATATTACTGTTTAGCATTACGACTGTCCACCTATAGGTGTCTGAATTCCCAGTTATATGTTAGAATTTGGGGTCCTAAGTAGGAAAAATTCTATTAATGACCATTACCAGGGTCAAGATGGTCAGTGGTTCCATGTTCTCAAACAACCCCATCCGTAACAGCGTTCACATACAGGTCCTCATTGTCATTAAGATTCCCTTGAGGTCTCTTCGTAACTCCCAGTAAACCCACCGATTAAGGTCTCACTCTTAAAAGTTAAAAAATAGTTTTGCTTTTGTGAACGTTAGACTAATGAGGCACATTTTGCTGATACCTGAATTTAGAGCTTAGGTTCTGAACTGGTTTATCACAATGCGGCTAGAGCCGTCATAACCCCCACGTGCCTAGTATCTTCACATTTTGCAGTAAAGACTGTAAATGTGAGCTGGATGATCCTTTTCTGCAATGACCTCACAGTCTAGTTAAGGAGATGACTACAACACAGGTGACGAGAGTTTGCTTGGTGAGTAGTTTTGGTGACTTGGCAGGAAAACCCTCCAAAGAGCAAGCGGACAACACAGAGAGCAGCCTCCACTCAGGGTGAAGGAGATGTCAGGCTGGGTGGCTTTGTTTGAAAATTCTTCTATGGAGATAGAATCAGTTCATCTGTAGATTCGTCCGTTTCATTAGGATGATAATTCTGCAAGCATGCAGAGAGTGAAGAACAAACGACTCTTGTGTGCTCATCCAACATGAGCATTTGGGATGTCTTGTCATCCAAGTGATAGTCCTTTTCGCATTTAAACCAACCCAACTCTTAATGTGCCTTCTGGGGAGTCGGCGGCCTCATTAAGGGAGTTGTTGAGTTAGGCGTGATCTCCTGCTCTGAGCTTGGCGTCTAACTTGGGACTCACTCTTTCTCGTTCCCTTCAGGCTCCTTCCAACATGAAGTCGGTACTTCAAGCAGGATGGCTGTTGACCGTGGCCGTCGGCAACATCATCGTGCTTATTGTGGCAGGAGCAGGCCAGTTCAGTGAACAGGTACAGATGCAAACAGAGATCACGTGTACCTCTGTCTTGTCTGTTGATGACCCTCCCTGGTGGTGGTTTAGTCACTAAGTTGTGTCCGACTCTTGTGACCCCATGGACCCGCCAGGCTCCTCTGTCCATGGGATTTTCCAGCCAAGAATACTGGAGTGGATTGCCATTTCCCGTCTGTATATACACGTGGTCGTCTCCACTAATGGCCAAATAACACCCTCAGAGCCAGCCAGACAGAGCAGTTCCCAAACACCCTCACGGCCAAGTGTGTGCTCATTCTGCTTGTTTCTCCTTGGTGTTACACGGCCGGAATATAACCAGATGTAGCCACGTGTGGTTAACAGGCTGGGCTGTGCTCTCTGTGCTCAGTCGTGTCTGACTCTTTGCAACCCCACAGACTATAGCCCACCAGCCACTCTGTCCATGAAGATTCTCCAAGCAAGAATACTGGATTGGGTTGCCATGCCCTCCTCCAGGGGATCTTCCCGACCCAGGGGTCAAACCCAGGGTCTCCCACATTGCAGGCAGATTCTTTACTGTCTGAGCCACCACCAGGGAAGCCTGAGGTTAACATACTGACACCCTAATATCATTTACTATCAAAGGAAACATCTTTTCCTAGCTGCATTGATTGCAGAGTAATGGCCCCAAACCAGGCATGTTATCCAGAAAGTTTCATACCACCAAAAGTTAAAACCATTCTAAAGGTTGTTGTAATTTTTCCCATTTAAAATGAGGGCTTTTCTGGTTCTAGAACTCTATCCCTCAGCACTCAGCATCTCTGCCTCATAAGAGAGCTGTCCCTTAGCTCATCAGATTCATTACCAACCCCACCAGGACCCATCAGGGTCTATCCTGCCTGCTCTTGACCTCACGGTATTGCCAAAGGGTAATTTAGAACGTTTCAGCACATTCTTTTTCCCTCAAGAGTACTGCCTGGTGTTCTGTTGGTCCAGCTTTTTGCCTTAAGACTTGGGTTTTTAGAGATTTTTTCTCATTTTCTTATGGGTGTCCAGAGCTGTTAGAAGAATTACATTCAGGAAAAGCTGGCCATTCTGTGTCTGTGGCCATAGCCTACTGATTTTCCCCAACAACTGCATTTCCAACACCTTTGATCTAGATGTCGAAAGAAAAACTACCCGCAGTGTATACATGCATTCCCGTAACCTCTACTGTTTTTGTTTTTTTCCTGCTCCAACTCAAACTCTTCGAAGTGGGCCGAGTACGTTCTGTTTGCGGCGTTGCTTCTGGTCGTCTGCGTAATATTTGCCATCATGGCTCGATTCTATACGTACATCAACCCAGCAGAGGTTGAAGCTCAGTTTGATAAGGATGACAAGGAAGATTACCTGGAAAAGAGTAACCCATACGCCAAGCTGGACTCCGTCTCCCAGACACAAATGTGAATGTCAGGAAGCCCGCGGAGCCGGGGCTGGCCCCAGGATGTGCCCAGGGGTCTGTCCCCTGGGGGCAGGACGCTCTGTTGGGTGGCCTCTGATGGGGAAGGCTTCAGAACTGTGGACCAAACCAAGTCAGCTGCTTTCTCAGCAGCCGGCAGTGAACCGGAAACTCCAAAAGAAGTCCTTTTGTTTGTTTTTAGAGAAGTCTTATTTAAAGCGTGCACGCACACACACTTTTATAACAGAGTCCATACTCTGCCTTAACTCCTTTTCCTAACACACAAATAAAGTTTTTTGGACTAACTTGAATTTTTGAAACGGTAGCAAATTTCCGTACTGTTTGTATTCGCACACTCTGTGGAAACAATGTTAAATGAGGCAATAAGTGAATGGTTAGGCTTTTGAATGGTATGTATTCATAATAAGGGCCGGCTGGTATTAACTGATAACTCTACCTTCTGTTTTTAGTTCTGTTTTTCCATTCCCTACCTCTTTGTAAATTATGTATAACTCGAAAAACCACTCAGGTAAAGGCAAGTCATGATTTTTGGAGTTTCAACGGTATGAAATAAACTCTCATTCTCAAGAGTAAGTGTCTGTATGTTGGGGGGCAGGGTAAAAAGTCCTTACTGTGCTTCCTGACTATACAAGCCATGCCCGCTCATTAGATGCCCGCACATCGGAATTTCATCAAAGGTGGCAAAAGCAGGAACAAAGCAAGGCCCACAGACAGGAAATTCCAGAAACAGGAGATGTCAAGGTTTCCTTCTTTTGGCCCTGCTTTTCTCAGGGGTATCTCTAACCTACACGTCTCTTTTATTATTAGAATCTTCCTATGTTCATATCTCTGTACCATCTCAAAGGGTTTATCTCAATTCTCGTGAGCATTTTTCTGCTTGAATAAAAATCGTTCCAAAATACTGTAAATACTCCCTGCCCAGTCCATCCTATAAGTATTTATCATACAGCCATTCCCAGGTGTCAGAGCCAGACCGAGTCTGCCTTGACGCTCCCGTAAAAAACAAGCAACAGTTTATTTCAGACGCATGCCCAGCTGTGAATGTGGGCACTGGTTCCTGGGTTTGGAGCTTGGATCTCTGAGACACCTCTGCACAAGCTGATCATCACACAGTGGAGAGGGAATGACGCAGAGACAGAGTCCACAGTGAGAAACGGGAATGCAATGAGCAAAGCTTGCTGAGGGATCTCTTCAGTCCTTCGGAGCAAGTCCCCATTCTCAACTGAGGAGGCTCTTTCTTCCATGGGTATGTCACCTTTCTCTCCGTTCACTGTGATCCACCAGCTTCTGTCTCCTGGAATGCAGTGGGTTCTCTTTCCCATCAAAGGCAAAAAAAAATCAGATCCTGAGACACTTAGTCCTGACCCACCCTCGCTCGTGCGCCCCTCCTGGCAAAGTCCTCTTCGTCTTTGGGATCCAGGCCACCTCTTCCAACAACTGTCCTGCCCCTCAGTTTTGTTACTGATTTAAGTCACATTGGGCTTCCCTTGTGGCTCAGCTGGTAAAGAATCCGCCTGCAATGCGGGAGACCTGGGTTCCATCCCTGGGTTGGGAAGATCCCCTGGAGAAGGGAAAGGCTACCCACTCCAGTATTCTGGCCTGGAGAATTCCGTGCAGAAGTCCATGGTGTCGCAAAGAGTCGGACATGATGGAGCAACTTTCTCTTCACTTTGAGTCTCATGGACCCTGCTTGGGCCCTCACCCAAGCTGGGTTCATGTAGACAAATAGCAAAACTGAAGCTGAGATTGACTGAGCACAAACTTAATTCAGTAGCCAAAGAATGGAGAAATTGAGACTGAGTTCACAGATCAACTTCTTACCCTTCTGGCAAGAGAGATTTGATTTCAGAGTAAAGACAAAAGGAGGTGGACTGAGGCTGATGATGGGGAAACATATGCCATCTACCCCGGGGGGTGGGGCGGGGGCTGTTTCAAGGAAGTGGAGTGCCGCTCTGCTTATGCTTTTCTGGTCCTCGGTGTCCGGTCATGGCTGTTGGTATCATCTAATATGCTAATGATGCTAATGTAGTAAAATCAGTTTCTAATGAGACTCGGTCTGTCGGAGATCAGATTCTGCTGCCATCTTGGTCCCAGCTGGTTCCGTTTGTTTGTTTACAGCTTCCTTTCTTATCTCTAGACCCTTTAAGATTTTGCTCACACCTGCTACAGGTATGGTTGGCAGGTTTTGAACAAGAACATGTTCATGTTGCCCTGACAGCAGTTTGGCTGTCTCTCTTCTGCTCTTCCATCACTCACCCCTGATCTAATGATCAGGGCACTTTGATCGTTAGAGGTGAGTTTTTAGACTTCCCTGGTGGCTCAGATGGTAAAGCGTCTGCCTGCAATGTGGGAGACCTAGGTTTGATCCCTGAGTCAGGAAGATCCCTTGGAGAAGGAAATGGCAACCCACTCCAGTGTTCTCGCCTGGAGAATCCCATGGATGGAGGAGCCTGGTGGGCTACAGTCTGGGGTCGCAAAGAGTTGGACACAACTGAACGACTTCATTTTCTTTCTTTCTTTCAGAATAAACTTGCTTTAATCTTCCCATTTCTTCCAAACAGAATCAATACTGCTGGGAGCCACCATGGGTGTTTTGGACTTTATTCACAAAACTTTGAACAGTGGCAGGTGTCATGGGGGAGGAGTGGCCGGGGGGACACTTGGGGCCAGATCCACGACCTCTGGTCTTCCGCCCTTTCCCTGGCCCCCATTTTTCTGTGCCTTACACCTTTCTCTAGGTTCCAGGCTGATCGGTGTTTAACCAAAATAATTCACTGACTTTAACGTTGGCTGTGTTCAAGTACGATCCTGTGTGGGTTGGGAGAATGTCTGAAATGGAAATGAATTCCTTGGAAATAGCAGGATTTCATTGCTTTTACCTAAAAGCCAGAATATTGGGGGTTTTTCTGTTTTGTTTTTGTTTTTTAATTTTTATATTGGAGTATAGTTGATTTACAATATTGTGTTAGTTTCAGGTGTACAGCACAGTTATTAGGTTATTTATATACATATCTATTCTTTTTCAGATTCTAATCCATGTAGGTTATTATAGAGTATTGAGTAGAGTTGCCTGTGCATATTATACAACAAGTCCTTATTGATTATCTATTTTATATATACTAGTGTGCATATGTTAATCCCATACTCTCAATTTATCCCTCCCTCTCCCCTTTCCTGTTTGGTAACCATGTTTGTTTTCTGTGTCTGTGAGTCTGTTTCTGTTTTGTAAATAAGATTATTTGTATCATTTTTTAGATTCCACATGTAAGTGATATTGTATATTTGTCTGTTTCTGTCTGACTTAACTTCACTTAGTATGATAATCTCCAGGTCCATTCATGTTGCTGAAAATGGCATTATTTTATCCCTTTTATGGCTGAATAATATCCCATTGTCTGTATGCACCGCATCTTCTTTACCCATTGCTCTGTCGATGGGCATTTAGGTTGCTTCCATGTCCTGGCGATTGTAAACAGTGCTGCAGTGGACATAATCTTTTTAAATTATGGTTTTCTCTGGATATATGCGCGGGAGTGGGATTCCTGGATCACACAACAGCTCTATGTTTAGTACCGTAGCGGGACCTCCATCCTGTTCTCCGTAGCGGCTGCACCAGTTTGCATTCCCACCACCAGTGTCGGAGGGGCCCCTTCTCACCACACCCTTTCCAGCATTTCCTGTCTATACACTTTTTGGTGGAGAATATTTTTTAAAGTGGTTATAATGTCCACATGAGTCTTATCAGCCTATTCTTGTTTTGCTTCCACATGCCTCCGTAATGTTGTTTTTTTTCTTTTTGGTGGTGGTTCTTTATTTCTTTCAGGGTACTAAGATATTTATTCTGTGGTCTATTTTAGAATTTTTAAAAAGTTACTTCATTAAATGTATGTTCCAGTTTGATTTCTGTTAACCATTGTGGCCATGCATTCTGGACTTTTTTTTTTTTGCGGCTTCATTTTTTTCTATGACAAATGATAGTGGTTAACATGTACTGGACCCTGAATGTGGGCAGACGGCCTGTGAAGCGCTTTACTGTGTCAAGTTTACAAGCATGTAGCCTTGGCAACAGCCCTAGAATATAGATTACTGTTATTATTCTGATTTCACAAAGGAGAGAAAACAGGAACTGAGAAACCAGGTAATCTGCCCAAGGTCACATCCACCATCTGGCTCCAGAGCCCAGGCCACCAACCACTACACAAACCTGCCTCTCAACTGCCAATGCTTACTGGACAGTATGGATTAAATGAATTTAATCCTTTGAACAATACTAAACAATGTCTTAATACCCCCATTTTAAAGATAGGAAAACTGAGGCATAACCAGCTTAATTAACTTGCCCACAGCCATATAGCCAGCATGAACCCAAGCCCTTCTGAGCAGGGACGAGTGCCTGCCTCCCCATCACCAGGCTGTCCAATCTCCTTTCACGTTGTCAAATGCAGACGTGTGACGGCAGGGCTGACGTACCAGGTCCAAGAGCGAAGAGGGGACTGGACTGAGGGACCTCAGGGAAACACGGTTCACCTGATACCCAGGTGGACACCCCAGGCCTGGCCTCGGTGAGCAAGAGGGGCATGTATAGGTAACTGGGAAATCCTGCTCTCAAAGGATTACACGGAAAAGGATTAAACACATTTGCCATCTTCGAGAGAGCCAGGCCCTCCTGTAAAGATCTTGTAACGTTCTGGGAACACTGGGACCCCCTCCCCAGTCGCTCTGGGTTTTGCACACCTCCAGCACCAGGGAGAGTCCATCACTGGCTCCTCCAGTGTCATGGAGATCAGCTCTGAAGCTCGCCATGCCAGGCCCAGGGTCTCAGCTGCAGGGAAGCCAATTTGGGAGGTGGGGCATGGGGGTGAGCCACAGAGGAGGGGCCAGCAAGCCACAGCGAGGGCCGAGGGCTGTAGAGGAAGAGCAGGCTGTTTTGTTCTCTTTTTTTTAGTTGTGGCAAAATACTGGGTTGACCAATACATTCATACGAGGTTTTCTATAAGCTGTAAGATGGGGTGGGGGAGGGATGGGGCGAACCCAAATGAACTTTTTGGCCAACCCAATACATACAAAATAAAGCTCACCACTGAGCCATTTTGAAGTTACAGAGTCCGGGGGTGTTATGAGCATCCACGCGGCTATATAACCATCACCACCGGCCCACTCCAGAACTTCTTTCGTCTTGCAAGACAAACTTATCCTCATTGAACACCAATTCCCCGCTACTCCGCCCCTCCTCCTGCAATTCTCCTTGCAGTCGCCTCCATCCTGTGATGTCGGAGGCCTGGCAGGCTTTCTGGAGAAGTCCTGCATGTCAGGAGCCTTAGCTCACCCCCGATCAAAGGCGATCAATAAGACTGGCCTGGGGCTCTGAGGGGTGTCAGCGAGGACACAGCCCGCCTCCAGCCCCTGCAGCCTTGTCCCCGCTTCCCAAATCCTGCTCACCTCTGACCATTCAGAGCTCCAGGGTTTTTATCTGATGGAACATTTGGCTTGTGTTAATGGAACTTGGAGGCTCCATTCTGTGTGTGCGTGCTAAGTCACTTCAGTCGTGTCCAACTCTTTGCAATCCCATGGGCTGTAGCCTGCCAGGCTCCTCTGTCCATGGGATTCTCCAGGCAAGAATACTGGAGTGGGTTGCCATGCCCTCCTCCAGAAGATCTTCCCAACCCAGGGATCGAACCCACGTCTCTTATGTCTCCTGCATTGGCAGGTGGGTACTTTACCACTAGCGCCACCTGGAAAGCCCTTGGTTGCTCCATAGATGGGTTTAAAGGGAACAGGGGACAGATCTGTAAGGCTGCTGTCCTGGTGCCCTCGAGACAGCCTTGCACTGGCCGGGCTCTGTCTTATTGACCACCTTTGATCAGGGGTGAGCTGAGGCCCCTGACACGCGGGACTTCTCCAGAAAGCCTGCCAGGCCTCCGACATCACATCCTTGAGCTTCCTAAGGCCGAAGGCTGCTGTGAAGCCCTAAGAGCTTTCTACTCGTGCAGGAGTCAGAGGATGGGTCCAGACGGCGGGCCTTTGTGCCTGGGGACTGTCCTGTCCTCAGCGCTGAGTGAAGAAGTGCTTCCCTGGTCACTTTCCATCTCACGCGCAGCTCCTAAAATGGTCTATGCCCCCATCACCACAGGCAAGAGGAGGGAGGTGCAGCCAACTCACAGAACTCGCTCTGACAGGTTTCCCAGCTTTGCAATCACCAGCAAAAAGGTGCTGGGAGCCCTTCCCTAAAGGGCCTCTTTGGGCAGAGAGGACGGTCCCAGCTGCCCCCTGCTGTTTGGCAGATTTCTATCTCGGTGAGACTCACCCTCAGTAAGGTTAACCTGGAGTAAGACTAACCTTCAATCGGTCAGCCATCTTAACTTGGGTCCTTGGTTTGGTTTTCAAACCTGCAAAGAATTCTTCATGCATCCCACTCAGCTGCTGACAGCACAGCCCACGTGTGTCCAGTAAGTGCTGACGACCTAGAGCAGGCGGCCCAGCTGGGAGGGAGCGAGGGAGCCCTTGCTTTGGAATTCATGCACTTAGAAGTGAAAGCTCTCTGCCCCACCACCCTGCTGCCCCTCTTTCCCTCCCTCCTTCTCTCCAGCCCCCCAGCTTCCAGCATCCCCAAGCCAGAAAGAGAGGCCTCACCAGAAAGCCAACCCTGATGGCATCTTGACCTTGGACCTCCAGCCTCCAGAACTGTAAGGAAATGAATTCCTGTTGTCGAAGCCACTCAGTCTGAGGCATTTTAAGGCAGCCCAAGCTGACTAATAGAGGGGCCACTGTCCCTGTCTGTCAGGGACCGGGGGTGGGGGGTGTTCTGGGACATTCTTGGGCAAACTGGGACGGGTTGGTCAGCCTAATTTAGGAGACAATGCGTATAAAGTGTTCGGGTTTCCTACAGTGCATGGCAAGTAGTAAGCGTGCCATAAATACAATTATTATTTCATCCCTTCAACTAAGTCAGCGCCTACACGGTACTCAATGCAGTTTAACATACTAGGCGCACAAAATAGATAAAGCCTGCTGTCGTGGAGGTGGCCAGCATTTACTGAGTCCCCAGACCAGATCGTCAAAGTCTAGCTGTGACGGGTTGGTGCAGGGATGTGTCAGAATGGGACTACAAAGGTCGAGCCAGCCTGGGCTCTGGGGAGGTGGCCCTCAGACACTTCTCTCCACTGTCCCCCAGCGGAAGCCACCAATCGAGGCCATCACTTTGGTTGCTTCCTGTTTCTAAAAAACAGAAGCCGGAGAAGCTGGGTAGCACTGGGGTCTTGGTTAAATGACCACAGGTGTTTTACCGAATGGCCCTGGGCAAACCCAGCCCAGATTCTTCCTTTTGACTAAGCAGAAAAGAAAACAGTGAATTGAAAGTAGCTCAGTCGTGTCTGAGCTGTCTAGTCCGTGGAATTCTCTACGCCAGAATATTGGAGTGGGGAGCCTTTCCCTTCTCCAGGGGATCTTCCCAACCCAGGATGGAACCCAGGTCTTCCACATTGCGGGTGGATTCTTCACCAGCTGAGCCACAAGGGAAGCCCAAGAATACTGGAGAGGGTAGCCAACAAAGGTCCATCTAGTCAAAGCTATGGTTTTTCCAGTAGTCATGTATGGATCTGAGAGTCGGACTGTAAAGAAATCTGAGTGCTGAAGAACTGACACTTTTGAACTGTGGTGTTGGAGAAGGCTTTTGAGAGTCCAAGCCTTGGACTGCAAGGAGATCCAACCAGTCCATCCTAACCAAGATCAGTCCTGAATATTCATTGTAAGGACTGATGCTGAAGCTGAAACTCCAATACTTTGGCCACCTGATGTGAAGAGCTGACTCATTGGAAAAGACCCTGATGCTGGGAAAGATTGAGGGCAGGAGGAGAAGGGGACAACAGAGGATAAGATGGTTGGATGGCATCACGGACTCAATGGACATGAGTTTGGGTAAACTCTGGGAGTTGGTGATGGACAGGGAAGCCTGGGGTGCTGCAGTCCATGGGGTAGCAAAGAGCTGGACACGACTAAGCGACTGAACTGAAGCCTATCCCTTCTCCAGCGGATCTTCCCGACCCAGGAATCTAACCAAGGTCTCCTGCATTGCAGGTGGATTCTTTACCAGCTGAGTTATCAGGGAAGCCAGGCCATCACAAACTGCTCTCCTGAAAGTTCCCCAGTTTGCCCACAAGATGGCAGAAGAGAACATCCTTGGGAAAACGGGACAACGTGCCAGCAAAAGGCTTTTGTAAATGTTGGGAATACCTTATTAGGAATGTTTCATGAATGTGCATACGAAGGTCTCTTCATACACTGTATATTTTTTTTCTAAATGGTTCATTCTTGGGACTGGCATGAATAGACTCTGTTCTCTCTGGAACTCGGGTACAGATTCCAGCAGGGGTCGCTGTTCCCTGATTTGGCACCAGGCAGCATCTGGAAGCCACTGCTGCTGCTGCTGCTGCTAAGTCGCTTCAGTCGTGTCCGACTCTGTGCGACCCCATAGACAGCAGCCCACCAGGCTCCCCCGTCCCTGGGATTCCCCAGGCAAGAACACTGGAGTGGGTTGCCATTTCCTTCTCCAATGCATGAAAGTGAAAAGTGAAAGGGAAGTCGCTCAGTCCTATCCGACTCTTAGCAACCCCATGGACTGCAGCCCACCAGGCTCCTCCATCCATGGGGTTTTCCAGGCAAGAGTACTGGAGTGGCGTGCCATCACCGCTGGCTTTGTGTAATTGGGGAAAAAACTCACATTTATCAAGCGTGGCAGTTTGCGTTATTTAACTTACACCCTCATCCACTCATTTATTTGTATGGTACATACTTATTAAGCTTCTCCCATTTTCCAGACGCTGATACAGGCCAGATAAACTAATAAATGTAGTGTCAGGTGTTGATAAGCGCTATGAAGCAAAAAATAAACTGAGTGAGGGGTGAAGCCTGATATTTAGGAGTAGCCCAGGAGGGCCTCTCTGAAATGGTGACATCTGAGCAGAGACCTGCATGGAGTAAGGGAAAGAACATTCTGGGGGATCCTGACAAGAGCAGGTGCTTGAGATGGGAATAGGGTTCATGGGTCTAAAACCAGCCAAGAGGCCCCCACGTCCAGAGTGTGGTGAGCAGGGGACGAGGGCAGGGTGACCAGACTGGTCGTGTAGGGCCTTTGGGGGCCGTGATAAGACCTGGGGTTCTTTCCTGTGTGTATCGGGAAGCTGTCAGTGGTTCTCAACCTGGGCTGCTCCTGAGCAGCATCTGAGGAGCCCCAGTGCCTGTGCCTCCCTAGACCCAGATTCAGCATTCTGGGGTTGTAGCCTGAGCATCTGGGTTTTTTCTAAACACAACAGGGAGTATCAATAACAGAGGATGGCACACAGCTTCTGCTGTCATGCATGAGCACAATAGAGGCCGCCGGGCACGGTGGGCCCTGTGCTTCTGTGTGCCTCTCAGGAGCAGCTTCAGAGCCCATGAGCATATGGAGGCGGGGTGTGGGCCACTGAAGACAACACTCAAAACTACGAACTGTAAGCTGGAACTCCTGTCTCCCATCAACACTACTGAATCTTTCCTGGGGAAAATACAACTTCTAAAGCACCGTGAGTCACTCGAAGGTGTGTGATGACCAGTGCAGAAAGCCGGATGGTACAGCTGAGACATGGGCGTGTGTCCATTTCTGTAAACACGTCAGGTGTGTTTAGATGTAAACTCTCCAAGGCGCGGTTCCAATTTCCTCGGTGCTGTTGTTAGAACAGATTACCAGGTCGGTATGTTATTTAGTAGTGATTAAGTGCATGTGAAGCCTTTTGACTGGTCTTTGAAATTTCTCTCTGAACGCAATTAAAAAAAATTTCAAAGAATGGTTGACCCTAAACAATGTGGTTTTAGCAGCAGAGCTAGGAAACAGCACTGCAAGAGCCCTTCTTTGTTCTTCTTCAGTAAACAGTGGTGCGAGGCTTTCAGATTACCGTTCCCTTAGTCAATAGCTCGGCAAGACTGTGTGCAGAGTGGCCGGCCACCTGCTACCCCAAGTTTATTTTGACAAGATAGAGGTGAGGCGCCCAGAAAGCCTTCTCACCAGAGATTTGGCTGCGTGAAATCTGCCCTCACCCACCTGAATCAAAATGATTGCCCAAACACAATCCATCTTGAATACTCTGTACTAATGTAGTATATTTTTTTTATTAGCTTTTTAAATCAAATCAGTACATGCAGTCTAAAAAGGCAAAGATCTCTACAAGACTTGTTTTGCAAAATTGCGATCCACCATTTTCCTTCCCCCAGCCAATTTCCACTCCCTAGAGGCACCACTTGGAACTGTTTCAAACAGTCTGAGGGTTTATCTCCAAATAGCATGCTTACATAACTACTTGTTGGTTTCTCAGTTTTCAACTGTATATATTAGCTTCCTACTGTAGACCAAAGGAATTTAGCTCTTCTTCACAGACCCTGATACTGGGAAGGATTGAGGGCAGGAGGAGAAGGGAGCAACAGAGGATGAGATGGTTGGATGGCATCACCAACTCAATGGATATGAGTTTGGGCAAACTCCAGGAGCTGGTAAAGGACAGGGAAGCCTGGTGTGCTGCAGTCAATGGGGTCGAATAGGATCAGACACGACTGACTGACTGAACAACAGCAACACACGTACCTTGCCATTTGCCCCAGCTGCAAATGCACACTGGTATCCACCCAATACAGCTTTATAGTAATTTTAGTTAGATTAATAGTTAGTTAGATTTATTTATTATTGTATTAGATTTATTTACTTAGATTTATATTAGGTTTATTTAGTTAGATTAATATTAATATTCCAGGACTTCCCTGGTGGCTCAGATGGTAAAGTGTCTGCCTACAATGCAGGAGACCTGGGTTCGATCCCTGGGTTGGGAAGACCCTCTGGAGAAGGAAATGGCAACCCACTCAAGTACTCTTGCCTGGAAAATCCCATGGACGGAGGAGCATGGTAGCTTACAGTCCGCGGGGCTGCAAAGAGCTGGACACGACTGAGCGACTTCACTTTCTTTCTTTCTTTCAATATTCCCCGTCACATTATTATGTCGTGTAAATGCTGCTTTCACATAAGCTACCTAGTGTACTGAAACCAGTTTTTACTTCTCTGCACGATACCATAGTTCGGTTTCCCTGGAGTTAATTATTCTTTCAAAAATTTGCTTTTTTTTCTATGTATTTTTACTAATTCAGCCTCCAAATCTTCCTTGGTTTAGTAAATCGCCTCTCCAAATGGTCAGATACACTAAATGTTCTATCAACTTCATCATCTTAAAGAGGTTTCTTCTGGAAGCTTCTGAAGAACTCCAATTTGGAAGACAGAAAGAGCCTTTAAAAGTATCCTGGGGTCCTCTCTGCCTCTCTGCTTTGTCACCTCCTATATTGTGTATCCCATGTCTTTTTGTTTTGTTTTCTTGATTTATTGCTTTTTTTTTTTTTTTTTTTTGGTGGGGAACTTTTCTGTATAGCTTGCTGAGAAATGAGACACGGGAGGGAGATTTTTTTCCCTAAGGTCTTGAGTGAAAACATTTTTATTCTACTCTCCCATTTGATTGACACTGGGCTGGGTGTAGAATTCCAGTTGAAAGCCATTTTCCCTGGGAACTTTGAAAGCATTCCTCCATTTGAGCTTTCAGTGTTGCTATTGCAAAGCCCAAGCCATTCTGGTTATTGATCATTTGTATGAAAACATGTTTCTCTTTAGAAGGTTGTAGAATCATCTCTTGGATTCTAGTAATTTGAAATTTCATGGTGATGTATATTTCTGCGGTGTCCATTTATAGCCATTACGCTGGCCGCTCAGTGGGCCCTTTTCACATGGAAACTCCTGTCCTTGGGTTCTGGAATTTTCATTCTCTCCCTTCCATATCCCCTGCTTCCTCTGTGTCTGCATGCGTGCTCAGTCATGTCCAACTCTCTGTGACCCCATTAACTGTAGGCCACCAGGCTCCTCTGAGCATGGAATTTTCCAGGCAAGAATACTGGAGTGGGTTGCCGTTTCCTTCTCCAGGGATCTTCCCAACCCAGGAATTGAACCCACATTGCTTCCTCTACAACTCCCATTATTTAGATGCTGTTCCTTCTTGACCAGGCTCTAATTTTCTTATCATGTCTTTCTTATCCTTTCTCTCCTCTCCCTCCTACTTTTTTTATTGTTTTACTTTTGAAAAATCCTCAGTTTATTTCCCAAATTCCCTATTTATTTTTTCTTAATTCCTACCAGCTTTGATTCAGAGTCTTTTTAATTATCTAAAGTTTTTTGATGGTCTCCAGCATGTCTTTCTGATGACCGCGTCTTCTCTTCTAACTTTTAGACTATGCCCATGGGTATTTTGAAGAGTTCTTCCCCTATCTAGTCTCTGGCCCCTCCGTGTTGCTTTTCCTCAAATGTCCTGTGATTCTTGGTTGTCAGTTCATGTTTAAGCGAAGGGATCTGAAGAGCTGCTTGGAAGTTCTGTGTGCATGGTTTTCATGCTAAGGAAATCTGCATGAGCCATTTTATTGCAGAACCCAGAAGTTGGCATTTTTAGATATTTTTTGATTCAGACTAGAGTGTGACTGTCCTGAGCTCTGAGTCAGGTGGCAGGAGAGGAGGAGCTTAGCATTCAGTGTGTAAACCTTCATTTACATCCTGCGCGTGCCAGCTGTCCCCAAGCCCTTGACCCTGGATTTTACCCTTTCCAGAGACTAAGCCGCCAGGGATGTGCTGGGGAGGAGATATACCAGCTGTGTAGGAATGGATGGTGCTGTGCTGTGCTTAGTCGCTCAGTCGTGTCTGACTCTTTTGCAACCCCAGGGACTGTAGCCCGCTAGGTTCTCTGTCCAAGGGATTCTCCAGGCAATAACACTGAAGTGGGTCACCATGGTCTCCTCCAGGGGCTCTTCCCAACTCAGGGATCAAACCCAGGTATCCCACATTGCAGGCAGATTCTTTACTGTCTGAGCCTCCAGGGAAACCCAGGAATGGATGGTGGGGGGAGCTTAACTGTCTGATTCCACGTGCTACCTCACCTTCATGTATGTTCCCCGAGGTGCTAGTGCTGCTGATTCCTGAGATGGGTGTGCATGTGTGCATGGGTGTGTGCGATTTGAGTTATTGTATAGCTTCCTTATTATAAAATTTTGAAGCCAGCTCCTGAATGGGCTAAGTTACTCACCACTCTCATCTATCTGCTTTTCAGCTTCTAAACTTGTCAATATTAACTTCTCTCCAACTCTTTGAATTGATACATTAAAAAAAACAATTCTTTTTTCACCATCCTCACTGTCATTTAGTGAGTTGATGGAGTAGATGTAAATATTTGTATTCAGTCCTCATCTCTATCCAGAATGCCACTGCCTCCGGGACCCAGCTCTATAATTGCCACCTTTCTTCTGATTGAACAGACTTGCTGTCTCTACTCTTTCCAACACCTTATTCCAGACGCCTGGAAAAGCTGCCTTCTCCCCGGGTCTAGTTTGGTGACCTGTTCTTCCCAAGCCCTGCAGAGGTTAGCTCACCCCATACTCTCCTGCCTTTGAACTTCAAGCCATAAGCCAGTTTGTGGCACCCACTCAGGACAGACCTGGTGAGGCTGAAAGTCCTGGGATCCAGGGAGAGTAGAAGTTATTTATCCCCACAGATATCCTGACACTGAGAACCAGGCGGCCTCAAATCCTGATCTGGTCACCTCACATCCAGAGAACTTGTTTTCTGATTTGTCTTTCATTTCCCCCTATCTGCTTAGACTTAGAAAAAAGGAAAAACACTCATCATGTACTTGTCTTTGACTGCAAGTAAGAGAAACCCCAAGCCACACTGACAGAGGTAACGTGGACATTTTTTTTTGGCTACATGCTTGAAAGTCCAAAGATGAGACAGGCTTCCGGGCTGGCTGAGCCAGCTGCTCTGTGATGTCGTCAGTGGCTCCCTTCTTTCAGTCTCTATTTCCTTTCAGTTCTTCCTCTACCCACATCATTCTCATTTCATTTGGAAACCGATTCCCCTCAGGGTTATAAGGGCTATGCTGGTAGCAGTAGTCCTTCAGCCATGGTCAATTTCAGTGCAGACATGACAGAGAAGAGACTTTCAACTCCAAGTCCTTCCCTTCATGTGTATAGCATGCCGACTGACGACTGCACTCATCACTGTTAGCAGAGAAAGTGCACAGCCGGCTCGGGTCCGGGCAGTGGGGAGGTTCCTCAGGAGACCGGGGCAGGGCAAAGGAAGTGAATGCCTGAAACTAGGGTGGCGGTCACAGGGCCAGGTGAGAAAGAAGAGTTCTCAGGGGGGCTTCATTTGAGGTGATTGTAAAATCAATCGGGGGAGCGTCTTAAAGGTGGGGAGGAAGTACCAGCGGAGGAGACTTGGGGGCAGGAAAATCTGGAGGGAGAGAGAGACGCCTGGGGGCCTGACGTCGCTCAGGCCCTGGTGTGGGTTGAATTGAGTCCCCAGAAGGAGAGGATGCCATTTCCTGGGAACGTGACCTGATTTGGACATGGTCTTTGCAGATGTCATCAAGTGAAGGGGAGGTCGTCCTAGAGTAGGATGGGCCCTTTGTCCAATATGACTGGTGTCTTTTTTTTTTTTCTTAATATTTATCTATTTATTTGGCTGCAGAGGGTCTTAGTTGTGGCACACAGCATCTTTAGTTGCAGTGTGAGACCGCTTAGCTCCAGCACGTGGGATCTAGTTCCCTGAGCAGGGATCAAACTCAGGCTCCCTGTCTTGGGAGCAGAGTCTTAGCCACTGGACCACCAGAGAAGTCCCAACTGGTGTCTTTCTAGGAAGAGAAGGGATGCAGAGATACAGCGTCATGAGGAAGGCAGAGACTGGAGTGAGGCAGCTACAAGCCCAGGATGCCTGACCGGCAGCACCAGAAGTTAAGGGAAATGTCTAGAACAGAGTCTCTGCTAGAGCCTTCCAAGAAGGCCTGGCCCTGCCAACGGCTGGCACTTGGCTATTGGACTCCTGGACTCGAGAGCTTTGAGAGAATAAAGTTCTGCTCTTCTAAGCCACCCAGTTGGTGGTTTTTTTATGATGGTTACAGCGTAACCGTAATTTGTTACGGCAGTTCTAAGAAACTCACACCCACCCCAGCAGACAACAGATGGCAAAGGTGGGGAAGTGAGACTAGTCTGTAGGAACCAGAAGCAGAAAAGCGTGTGGGTGAGGCTGGGGGGAGATGCACATCGATCAAGCACCTGGCTGTGGTGGAGACCTTACCAGTGTGAGACTGAAGGAGAGAGCAGGTCCTGGAACCCGGAGCCGCCACCAGGGAGGAGAGATGCCCTGACCTACCTCTCCACCTCCCAGCCTCCCACTGGCTGAACCCAACCAGAAGCCCGAGCAAGGCAGCCCAGTGGGCAGTTCTCCTAGACAGCCTCCTGGGGCACAGAGCAGACTAGGGGTGGGGTGGGGTGGGCAGAGAATGGACCCGAAGAGGCCCATGGAAAATATTCCTCAGAAAAAATAGAGAATGTGGTTTTAGCTAGAACCTTCTGGTGGGCTTCCCCAATGGCTCCGTGGGTAAAGAATCTGCTTGCAATGCAAGAGACTCGGGAGACATGGGTTTGATCCCTGGATCGAGAAGATCCCCTGGAGAAGGAAATGGCAACCCACTCCAGTATTCTTGGTAAAGAATCTGCTTTCAGTGCAAGAGACTCAGGAGATGTGAGTTCGATCCCTGGTTGGGAAGATCCCCTGGAGGAGGGCATGGCAACCCACTCCAGTATTCTTGCCTGGAGAATCCCATGGACAGAGGAGCCTGGCGGGCTACAGTCCATGGGGTTGCAAGAACATTCTGAGAGAAACCATAAATAGGCTGGTTGTCTAACCAGCTGATGTGAACTAGCTTCTTGGTTCCTAGCTAGAATGGGTCTTGGGGACAGGGGCATGGTGTGGGGCTGGGAGGCCACACCTCCCATCCCAGTGGCTGCTCCAGAACCCCTCATGGGTCTTGCCTGACTTCTGTTCCAGCCTCTGCAAAAGGTTACCATGCCTAGGAACCTATTCCCAACAACTCGGCACTCCCTTCACATTTCAGATTTAGGCTTGAAACAACAAAAGGCTATCATGTTACTCTGGAATCACTCAGACCCTTTATTATGGCATAAAAGGCAGAGTGTTTAATAGGCAAATAAAATAATGAGAATTGAAAACTATACCTTGGAATAAAGCAAATAACCAAATTCCAGTTAAAAACACTGAAGACTGCTGTGCCCTCCGTTGTTGTGGGATTTTTTTGGTTTGTTTTTATTTCAAACTTGAGCTTTTTTACAAAGTTTTGCATTGTTTGTCATATTTTGCATTAATTTGTCATTACAAGACGATAAAGTTATTTGGGTTCTACACATGTCCAGAAAATGAAAAGCAAATGAGAAATTTTTTCTACTTAATTCTGAATTGCCTCAGTGGCCTGTTTTTACAGAGTATTTTATATAACAGCTCCAGTCAACATTAATCTGTGAAGCAAACTTTTCAAGGGCAGAGAACTCAGAATTGTAATAGTTCTGATATAGAACAAAGCCATCCATTACTATCCCTTCTGCATAAGTCTTTCATCCTCATTAAATTGTAAAAATGATGAAGTGGTGGCCTCCATGAGAAATGTAAAGTGTTTTTTAATGAAAAGATACATTTGAGGGAGAGGATTTTATTTATAGACGGTCATAACCATATTCATCAAGTTAATGTAGCCATGTTGGATAGGTGTCCAATTAATCATTCCTGTTTTGTAAAGGCTATCCTGAGCTTCCTCACCAACAGATCTGCACATATTAAAATGGCTAGAGCTGGGATTTGGGGGGCCAGATCACTATTACAAAAAAGAAATAATTGTAATAGCAATTGCCACCATTTATTGAGCTCTTACCGTGCCTGATCCACACACATGAATTCATTGGCTCGTCACGACAGCCCTGTAGGGTCTGCTCATTTTACAGATGGGACCCAGGCCCTGTCCAATGACAGGCCATGTTTCGGCCACGATGGTTTTCATCCTGCTATTGAGATAGGGTTTTCTCCCTTTTTGTGCAAAACAAAATTCAAGATATGATTTTAAGAAGATCTATGGTTCAAGTGCAAACTGATAAGAACCTGGATTACAAGACTGACCATGAGAATACAAAAAAAAAAAATCTTCAAAAGTGAAGTCAGAGATTCACCCTAAATGACTTTGTGAAATTGTTGTTTAAGTCACTAAGTCATGTTTGACTCTTTGTGACCGTGTGGACTATAGCCCACCAGGCTTCTCTGTCCGTGGGATTCTCCAGGCAAGAATACTGGAGTGGGTAGCCATTCGCTTCTCCAGGGGATCTTCCTGGCCCAAGAATCGAACCCGCATCTCCTGCACTGGCAGGCAGGTTCTTCACTACTGAGCCACCAGAGAAACTTGTGAAATTAACACTCATGTAAAAATACAAGTTTTAATGAAATTAATACTCGTATAAAAATACAAGTTCTTGTTTGACTAATTAACTTTGGGAACTAGATGAACTACTTCTGAAGTTGACATGAACGCATAAACATACAAGGATACCAGAAAATCCTAAACAAGAAGACCACCAAGGAAAGACTCCCTACAGGACAATGTCAAGAACTGGGAAGAGTGGGAGATTTTACCCTTCTTAAGAGCCAACAAGCTACCCCACCAGTTTCATGGTGCTGGTAGAAGACATGAGACCCCTCGGTAAATCTGAAGTGTCAGCATTAGCAACATTTTGCTGTGTGGCTTCCCCAAGCCTCAATTCCCCAGAGTGACTTGAATTGGCCAGGTGGGTTGCATGAATGGAAAGAGACCCTGCGCTCAGGAAGCCCTCATCTTTCATGATGGGCAGGATCACGCGTACCTGTTGCTTCCAGGAGACACTGCCTCTGTCTTCCAAGGCTGTCTGCTATACACATATCCTTGAAAGACAGCCCAGAACAAAGGCGTCTTCAGCTCGAAAGATGTGCCAAAATGCAAGAGACCCAAAGGTGACCGTCTCCTGGCAGATAACACATGATGCAACTCTATAATTAAAACAGGAAATGTGGATCATGAAAAGACAAACCAATGGAATGGGAATAAAGATCAAAACAGACCCAAATAGGGCTCCCCTGGTGGTCCAAGTGGTTAAGAATCCTTGCAATGCAGGGGACACCGGTTCGATGCCTGGTCCGGGAAGATCCCATATGCTGCAGGGCAACTAAGCCCTGGAGCCACAACTGCTGAGACCACATGAAGCAACTAATGAGGCCCGTGGGCCTAGACCCGGTGCTCCACAGCTAGAGAAGCCAGTGCAGTGAGGAGCACTGCAACTAGAGGATAGCCCTGGCTCTCTGCAACTGGAGAAAAGCCCTCGTGCGGCAGTGAAGACCCAGTGCAGCCAATAAATAAATAAATAAGTATATTAAAAACAGACCCAGATTTATGGGAATTTAGAATTTGATAAAGGTGTCGTATCAGATCATTGGAGAAAAACATGGCTTTTCAACAAATGGTGTTAGGAAACTAGAGGAATTATCTGGGGGGAAATTAAGCTGGCTCCATATGTCACAATATACTCCGAATAAGTTCCAAAAGAAGAAGATATTTAATCATTTTAAAAATGAAACTGTGGAATCGTGTATAGAAAAGTAACCATTTATATATATACTATATATACTACCTCTGAGAAACTTGGCTTTATCTGAAACTTTCTACTCTTTTACTGCTCTGTGTGACCCCCATAGACGGCAGCCCACCAGGCTCCCTTGTCCCTGGGATTCTCCAGGCAAGAACACTGGAGTGGGTTGCCATTTCCTTCTCCAGTACATGAAAGTGGAAAGTGAAAGTGAAGTCGCTCAGTTGTGTCCAACTCTTAGCGACCCCATGGACTTCAGCCCTTCAGGCTCCTCCATCCATGGGAGTTTCCAGGCAAGAGTACTGGAGTGGGGTGCCATTGCCTTCTCCCTTTTAAAGGCTAGTAAATATAGCAGGAATGATAGAGTCACCTTGCTCTGTGATAGAGACACCTTGCTGTTTTGAACCATCATCATATTGATTGATGAAAGCTAAAATTATCGACGGTGCTAAAACCACTGAATGAAAGTTTGGAGAATTTGATGACTAGTTCTATACGTCAGCTTGGCTGAGCCAGATATTTGGTGCGACACCAGTCTAAATGCCATTGTGTAGGTATTTTTAAAGATGAATTAACATTTAAATCAGTAGACTTTGAGCAAAACAGATTATCTTTCATAATGTGGGTGGGCTTCATCCAACAGGTAGAAGGCGGTTGGAGAAAAAGACCTAGGTTCCCAGAGGAAGTAAGATTTCTGCCTCCGGGCTGCCAGCCTGCCCTGCAGAGTGTGGACTCGACAGCCCCTACAACTGAGCAGTTCCTTAAAAGCAGTTTCTCTCTCTGTACGTGTGCTCAGGTACAGATGCTCAGATGCACATCCTGCTGGTTTAGTTTCTCTGGAAAACCCTGACTCATACAATGGCACTGTATTAGTTAAATTCCCACAATTTAAAAATGCTATTAATTACAAAGGAAAAAAAGGAAACTTGGCAGTCTTGGCTTTGGTGGAGGGTTTTGGCCACACTGTGTGGCATGTGGGATCTTAGTTCTCCGGCCAGGGATCGAACCTGTGCCCCCATGCATTGGAAGGGGGAGTCTTAACCACTGGACTGCTGGAAAAGTTCTCGGATGGCAGTTCTTTGATCACCAATAATGAGAAGAACCAGCATCACAGCCCCCCTGAGGTGATGCTCTGAGAAGGATCCAAGAGCCCTGATGTAGATATCCTGCCAAAAATGAATGACCCGATTCTAATCAGGAGGGAAGCTGATTGTAATCACGAGGAAACAATCAGAGATAAAATGGAGCCAACTTCTACAAAGCAAATGGCCTGTCCTCTTGAAAAATGCCAGTGGCATTGAAGAAAAGGGCCGAGGAACTGGTCCCGATTAAAGGAAAGTAGGGAGGTGTGACAACTAAATAAACACGAAGCATGATCCTGTACGAGATCCTGGATCAGGAAAAAAGGACATTACTGGACGGTTGGTTAGATAATAGGATGCATTGTTACAATATCTCCTGACTGACTAGCTGTACTATAATTAGGTAAGAGAACGTCTTTGTTCTTACAAGAGAAGGGGAGGGAGAGAAAGCAGGAAAGCAAACGTGAAAATGGGTAAAAATGACTAATTGGTTAATTCAGGTAAAGGATATATGAAGTTCATTATATTATTCTTGTATCTTTTCTGATGTCTGAGATTTTTTTTCCGGGATAAAAAATTTAAATTTAACGAAGAATACATAAGCATTGTAAACGTTTTAATCAAATGTTAATAAGCCTGCTTTGAAAAGACAGGATTTACAATTCATTTAATTACATGGCCAAAAAAAAAAAAATCTTGAGCCTTCCTGCCACTATTCTAGCCACCTAATCAAGATGAAGTAAGATGCTGCCGCAGGAAGCTTTCTACTTGCGCTCCCCTAGTTATCTGGTACGAGTTCCCATGGGGGCCCCCCTCCCATAACTGATACAATGGGTATCATCTCAAAGCCAGGTATTATGAGGCTTGGTACAAGAGCTGTTTTTTAAAATGCCTGTACCTATGATATGTTTTTCTTCCTTTCCTTGTTTATTTTTAAAGATTTTTTAAATTCCAGCTTATTTTGACGTAAAGCTCTGATCCAGTCCCCGTTTCCATCCTTAATATGGCAGCTTTCCCATCACTATGGGGTTTCAGCTCAGGCGAAATCAGGAGCAGAAACAGCCCATCCTAGAAACCTGGGACTCAGCCGAGGTAGGGGTGTGCAGTGAAAGAAAGTTCTTGTTGGAGAAACCGACCCCAGCCAGAAGGGGCACAGGCCCAAGCTCAGGGTTTCAAGGTTGGCTTTGGAGACCCTCAAGACTTAGGAGACAAGGCAAGGTCCCAGCCCTGGAGGATCTCTGGACAAAAGAACTCAGAGCAGAAGTGAGGACAAGATGAGGGTCTGGGTGCTAAACTGCTTATCCGAATAGGGCTGTGCTGTGCTCAGTCATGTCCCACTCTGCAGGCCCACAAACTGCAATCCCCTGGGTTCCTCTGTTCGTGGGATTCTCCAGGCAAGAATACTGGAGTGGGTTGTCATTTCCTCCTCCAGGGTATCTTCCCCACCCAGGAATCAAACCCGTGTCTCTTACATTCTCTGCATTGGCAGGGGGATTCTTTAGCACTAGCACCACCTGGACAGCCATGGTCTCAAAGCAGAAGTGCTGGGGCATGGGTGTCCGGTGAGCTGCAAGACCAACTTTGTCAGAGCTCTTGAGCTCACACTTCCTTCAGCTCTTTTGGTTACCCTTTGATATTTGCCTCATCGTCCCTTCCTCACCCCTCCCAACTTCCCCATGGCCAGCCATTCAGAACTGTGAAGACTCAGTCTGACAGACTCAGAGTCCTCAGTGACTACAGATGCATGGAATATTCATTTTCACTGAATGGGTGTGACTGGGTGTTAAAATTGATACCTGGTTAATGCTGAAGCAGGATATCAAAGACCAAGTTCATGGGTTACAAAAAAAATCTGACATATCCTCAAAAACAATTTGATTATCTTATAAGGTTATATTAAAAAATTTAGAAGTTAATTTTTTGAATTTGACATTTCACTGTTGAAACAATTTCTCTTGTGGTCACAAAACTACATTTTCCTGATATTAAGTCACCCACTTTCAACGGAACTTGGTGGGGGGAGCAAGATTTCTTTGGCTGAGTTTTGCAGGTTCTGTGTGCTCAGTCGATTCAGTCACGTCCGACTCTTTGTGACCCTGTGAACCATAGCCCGCCAGGCTTCTCTGTCCATGGGATTCTCCAGGCAAGAATACTGGAGTGGGTTGCCATGTCCTCCTCCAGTGGATCTTTCCCACCCAGGAATTGAACCCGCATTTCTTACATCTCCCGCATTGGCAGGCAGGTTCTTTACCACTAGCACCGCCTTTGCAGGACAAGGTACTGATGCTGATAATGCTGTCACCAACTATTAAGCTTCCTTTCTTCTCCAGTGGCAGGTGACAGAGGTAAAGATTTATTTATTCTTTTAACACCTGAACCTAGAGATTGATCCGTGGAAATGATGCAAGTTCACTGAAGCAGTCCTGCAGACTGAGACCTTCTCAGTGCTCTGAGAAGGATACTTTATTACACAGTGATGGGTTATTGAACCAAACCTGGATCTGCTTGCCCTCCAGCAGTCAAGCCAATCTACTGACACAGTGTTGGTGAAGGAAAGTGCAGCATTGTTTGCAGGGCACCAAGCAAGGAGTCCAAGGCAGCTTGTGATCAACCCCCCCAAACTCCCCCCAAGAGGTTCAGGCAAGCCTTTTCACAGGGAAGGTGAGGAAGGGGAGTTCCAGTTCATGTACTGTTCTCTGATTGGTTGATGGTGAGGTCATGGGGCGGGGTCACAGGGGTTATCATGATCAATCCTTAGGAGCCAGTAGGTCTGGGGGCTTCATGCTCCTGGTCATCAAGTAGTTAACGTCTTCCATATTAGCACCTGCAAAACAACTCAGAAAATGTGCATCACATCCTGTTATTACCTAGATAGTTCAGAGAGGGGCAGGGGATATGCGGAAGGGGTCTTCCCAGGAAGGCCCCATAGAGTCCTGCTCCACTACAGATGCCTACTCGTATTCGAGAGTAAGTATTCAGGGATAACGATAAATGTGAACAGCATTCCTTGTATCACCTGCATCACCTGGCCGACTAGAGTTAATGGGAATCTAGGCACCTGAGGTCAGGGAGCCTGAAAAGACAAAGAAGGTGCCCCTGACTGCACAGCTGAATCACAGATTTGCGCCAAGAGCCAGGGCTAAGCCACCCTCGCAGGCTTCTCTGCTATTGGGTATATTTCAAGAAAGCTTTTCCGGTCTCTCTACTGAACCTTCTTCAGGACGGTGAGGTGTAGCAGGATTAGACCACATGCCAGGTGACTCCTGCTGTGCTCAGCCGGACTAAGGTCCGACTCTGTGACCTTGTGGACTGCAGCCCACCAGGCTCCTCTGTCCATGGCATTCTCCAGGCAAGAATACTGGAATGGGTTGCCATTTCCTTCTCCAGGGGATCTTCCTGACCGAGGGATCAAACCCACGCCTCTGTGTCTCCTGCATTGGCAGGTGGATTCTTTATCACTAGCGCTACTTGGGAAGGCCCAGGTGACTCCTGGGGCCCCACTCAAGCCTCTCTGGGGGCTGGATGGCTCTGACCCCCCCACCCCCCCCCCACACACACACAGCTCCAAATATCTGTTCTCTCTAGGAACACACAGAGGCAGCATCTGTCCTATATCCACACCATCTGAGCAATGCCCTTCACAAAGCTGACCATCACCCCATTTTTGTAGAAAGAATGAATGAGTGCAGGAATGACTGGATGTCCAGTCAATGGCAGCAGGTGGCCACATTTTATTGAAGGTCAGACCAGCAATCACCTGCCTAAGGACATCGGGCCAGGACCAATCTGAAGACGGAGAGTTTGACCTTATGATTTACTGGAGATCTTTTCTTGAGCTCTGATTGCTTTGCTAGAAACCCACCTGGGGGCTCCTGGGGGAGGTTTTAGGAAAGCAGGAGGCTGGAGGGAGGCGGGCTCCGGGTGGGGGGTTGGCATTTCCGGAGGGGTGGTAGGTTGCGAAGAGACTCCTTGTAGGGAAGGGGAGAAAACCTGTGTGCTTCAGGCTCCCGCCCCCCTCTCCCTCCCCTCCCCCTTCCCCCCACCCACCCCACCCCACCCCACCGTGTTCCGGCAGCTCGCGTTCTCCTTTGCTTCCCGCTGCAGCCCCAGCGGCAGTCCTTCCAGCAGAGCGTCTTAAATTGCTGTTGAATGGCTCTGACTCATCACCTGACGCTCGTTTTTTTTTTTTTTTTCCCTCTCGTTTTCCATTATAGAAACCTTAGCTTGTGAGTCAGGATCAGAGAGAAAAGCGTGAGCCTGGCCGAGGGTGGGGGTGGGGAGGGCGTAAAGGCTGCGTGGGGGGCAAGGAACGGAGACAGAAGCCCCCCCCCAGTGAATCCCCACTTTGCCCCGAGGGTTTCTCTCGCCAGGACCGCGGAGCCCCCTGCCATCTCTTTGACTGCAGGGGACGGGGTGGGGGGTGCAGCTCATCTGAAGGGGGAAACCGCACCCACACCCGCGGGTTTCTCCGCCTGCCGTGTCCTCGCCAGGCTGGTCCCTCTGAACCAGGAGTCCCCGACTCCCGAGTCAGGTGTGGGTGGTTTTTTGTTTTTTTTTAATTAAGGTATAGTTGATTCACAATATTATATTAGTGCCAGGTGTACAACATTCCGATTCAGTGTTTTTATAATTATACTCCATTTAAAGTTACTGCTAAACAACGGCTGTTCCCTGTGCTGTACAACATACCCTCGGTGCTAACCTGGTTTATTCACAGTGGTTTCTGTCCCTTAATCCCCTTCCCCATCTTGCCCCTCCCCCCTTCCCACTCCCTACCGATAACCACTAGTTTCTCTCTATCTGTGAGTCTCTTTTGTGTACATTTATTTTTTTAGATTACACATAAGTGGTGTCTCCTTGAATGTTCAGTTGCTCACTCCTGTCTGACTCTTTGCGACTCTTATGAACTGTAGCCTGCCAGGCTTCTCTGTCCATCGGATTTCCCAGGCAAGAATACTGGAGTGGGTTGTCATTCCCAACCCAGGGATCGAACCCAGGTCTCCTGCATTGCCAGATTCTTTACCACCGAACCACCTCAGAAGCCCCCATCTAAGTGATAGCATAGAATATTTGCCTTTGTCTGACAGGGGTGGCTTTTGTAAGGGCAAGTATAAGTTAAGAATAGAGGCTTACTGCCTGTAGCTGAAAGGGGGGAAAAAGCCTTCTCCAACCTCCCCCTTTTCTTTCAGAATTTCTTTTTCTCTGTCCTTTCAAACTTGGGTAAATCGTTTTAATGGTCAAGGAAGCCACTTGCCAGTCTTACGACACAATCGTTTCCTCCAGGGCCTGGAGCTGTCCCTTTGCAAAGTCAGAGGAGATAAGGCCTTGGCTCCCAGTGCCCGGGGAGAAGATGGGCCCGAACTGTCATCTGACTCCTCGTTGTGAAACCTGCAGATGTAATTCATGTACCCACTGAGCAGCCTAAGAACGAGGCTACTTCCTGTCTGCATCCCTTCAGCAGACTGCCTGCCATACCCATCACATTCTGGTTTAACGCTTGCTCAATAGTCAAACCGTTTTCTTTCTCTTCTACCATCATGGAGAGGTTTTCGGCCTTAGGAGCAGATTTTGTTTTCAATCTCTTCCCCACACTTTGCACAGCACCGGGAATGAATCTCATGTCAGGGACAGGCAGAGACACGAATCCTCCTGTTGACCCGACGAAGGCAGTCCAGGCCCAGCAGTCTGCGGCTTCTCTCCCAAAGTTTTCAGCTGCTGATTTTTTTTTAAGATTGATTTATTTATTTTTGGCTGTGCTGGGTCTTCATTGCTGTGTGGGGGCTTTTCTCTGTGGCGAGCGGGAGCTGCTCTCTGGTTGCGGTGCGTGGGTCTCTCGTTGTGGTGGCTGCTTTTGTGGTGGAGCCCTGGTTCTGGGGCTTCAGCAGTTGCGGCACATGGGCTCAGCAGTTGCAGTTTTTGGTCTCTAGCTCACAGGCTCAGTAGTTGTGGTGCATGGGCTTAGTTCCACATGCTCCTTGGCATGTGGAATCTTCCCAGATCAGGGACAAAACGCAGTCTCCTGCATTGGCAGGTGGATTCCTACCCACTGGCAGTGGTGGTTTAGTCCCTAAGTCGTGTCTGATTCTTGTGACCCCATGAACTGTAGCTCGCCAGGCTCCTCTGTCCATAGGATTTTCCAATCAAGAATGCTGGAGTGGGTTGCCATTTCCTTCTCCAGGGTATCTTCCCAACCCGGGGATCAAACCTGAGTCTAATACACTGCAGGCAGATTCTTTACCGACTGAGCTACCAGGGAAGCCCAGGGGCCACCAGGGAAGCCCCCAGCTGCTGAATTTCTTACTTGTGGGTTTTGAATTGTAGGCAGAACATGCTCTGTGAGCATCAAAATATTGAGCCTAAGTCTACAGGAACGGAATTTTGTAAATGTCCCAAGATGGTTGCCGATGGCCCACGTGTTTTGAGTCCATCTCCCACCTGAGAGGCCAGGTGGCCGGTGAAAGTCCTAGGAATTGTGTCACTCCACGTGGCACCAGATCCCTTGCTACCTCGTCCCTGTGCAGCCTGCCCTTGGCTGTGGCTGTCCTCTGAGCAAAACAGTGAAATCAAAGAGGCCCTTCCGCTGCACAGGACATAATTACCTGACCCAAGATACTCCCCTCCTTTACTACCAGCATTCTTTCCCTGAGTCACCCCAGGACTCTCAGGAGTTGCAGCTGAATGAGCTTTATTCAGCGTCTTTAGAGGCAGAAGCACCTGGGAAGGCGCTGCGGGGTGCGTCACACCTTAACCGGGTTGCTTTTTTGCAAATGTCCACGGAGACTTCACACTTAATGAAGCTTTGCCAGGAGGAGGTGAGGACTGAAGAGAGATGGGTTAAGAAAACAGTTGTTTGAGAGTTAGGCGTGTAAATGTGGGGAGAAGGGGCACCGTGGGGAGGGGTCTGTTAGGACATTGATGTGCAGTCCAGGAAGCCAGCCAGCTGTGTACGTCAGACTTCTGGAGGTCAGGTCAGTAACTCTAGCAACCAGTCCAGGAAGCAATAATCATTCTAGCAATTGGGCGGAAAAAAAAAAAAAAAATGGCCGAGACTCGCTTAACAACTGCCAGCTTCCCTAATTTTTGTTCTCACTTCCAACTCGCAGCCAACCGGAGAAAGCCAAACGTGGCCCCCAACCAATCACATAGGAGCTCCGCTCCTACTGGCCCGCCCCCAGCTTCCCACGGCCAGCAGCCTCCAATCAGGGAGGAGCCTTCCCTGTTCTCAAAATCTTTCCCACCCCTCTGCCTGCCCTTGAGTCTCTGCCAAAAGCAAGTGTTGGCTGCTGTCTCCCTTGCTACAGCAAGAGCTGACTTGATAGCCTCCCCCTTTCTCTTTTCAGTTTCAGTGAAAGTTGCTCTTTGCAACCCCTTGGACTACACAGTCCATGGAAGTCTCCAGGCCAGAATACTGGAGTGGGTAGCTATTCCCTTCTCCAGGGGGTTCTTCCCAACCCAGGGATGGAACCTAGGTCTCCTGCATTGCAGGTGGATTCTGTACCGTCTGAGCCATCAGGGACACCCATTTGGTTGCTCTTTATTTCCACAAAGGTCAGACCAGCTGCTCAAGTTTCTGAAGAGAGAAGTCTCCTTCCAGTGTGGGGGATGGGTAGAGTGAGTCAGGGCAGTATCCGCCTCTTCTTCCAGGGTAGGTGCCTCTGATGCATCCAGGGGGCTAGAGATGCTTTTGAGGACCAGGGACATCGTCCGTGGTCACCACAGGCAGAGGCTATAAAAGATATTTTGCCATGTGCCAACTTGGGCCTGAAGATCTTCTTCCCAGAATCCTCACTAGCCTCCCCCATGGGCCAGCCACATCACCCCAGCCTGCCCACCCCAGGGATGGAGGGCGGGGAGACATGATCAGATGGAGGTCTGGGGTGATTTTCACTTGTTTTGGAATCATCTCCCCAGTGTCGGTGCTCTGGTTACTGAGCCATCAAATCTGTGGGCATCATTTTGGAGTTTCAGGGGAAGTGACTTTCTGGCCCATCTTCTTTGGAAAGCAAACAAAATTCCCCCTGGAAGTCACCCTGTGGAGCTGTAGGCAGTGTGGGAGGTGGCAGTACAGGCTGGGGGCGGGAAGGAGAATGCTATGAAAGACCGTAACAGCATCAGCGGGATTACGCTTGGCCACTGCTTGGGGTAATCTGATGGCTGGTGATAGCAATGATCAGATACAGAACACAGGCAGCCCAACCACCACCTTCAGAAAAGAATGAATTAGTTTCCCTATTGACATAGTGAATTAAACCTTGTGGAATAGAGTTTCATGTGCTTTTCCAGCTCTTCCTCCACAAAGTAGAATAACTTTCCATGAAAGTATTCAGAGGAGGTGTCCCCTCCCCTGCCTTCATCCTTTATGCTAAAGCCTCAGGAAAAACGCTCTTATTGCCTTAAAGCTGATTTTCCCATATTTTTGAGAATGTCAACTCAGCCATATCGAATGTTCCGGGAGTTATAAAGAAGCCTCCCTGAGCAGGCCCCAAAGTATCTGCACCCATCAGAGACTAGATGGGACACCAAATGTCCTAGCTAACTCCAGGATTGTTCTCATGTTGGTTTGGTTTTGGTTTTGTTACTATCCACAGACATCCTGTAGACGTTACAGAATGAAAGCACTGGGATGAAAAGAAAGTGAAGTCGCTCAGTTGTGTCTGACTCTTTGTGACCTCATGGACTGTAGCCTGCCAGGCTGCTCTGTCTGTGGGATTCTCCAGGCAAGAATACTGGAGTGGATTGCCATTTCCTCCCACAGGGGATCTTCCTGACCCAGGGATCGAACCCAGGTTTCCTGCATTGCAGTCAGACTCTATACCGTGTGAGCCACCAGGGAAAAGAAAGGAATCTACAAAGCATCTGTGTGCTGAGGCCCCTGGGTCAGAGGAGTGTTTAGACTTGATCTTGTCATCAAAATGTGGCCCAAAATGGACACAGAGCCTTCCCAGTTGGGTGGTGACTGCAGTCATGTTCGCTTGGTCTGAGAATGTTCTCAAATGATATCCATGTGACCATTCAGCCTGGTGAAGGCTCTGAATTCCACTTTATGGACCTTTTTTGAGTTCAGAATAATGTTTTCAGAAAGCCTTCAGAAGAGAGCATGGAGCATTATCAAACTCCCCTGTCTCCACCATTATATTCCAAACCCCTTTTAGCATAATTACTACACTGAAGACGATTATCAGCTCTGGGAGTCCCCTCGGCCTTTCTCATTTTTAACTGTCAGCCATCACCCTGGGATTTTTTTCACTTCCCATTCCATTTTTGTGCTTACTCATCTTAATACTTCTTGTCTATTACTGAACCTTATTTTCGCCAAGGTTCAATACAGTGTTCAATGCAATTAAGACTCCATTTAGAAGCAAGCACATGAAAGACGAAACAAAAATGTGCTAACCAGCAGAAACTGCTCAACATTCTCATTCCGGTGTTCTTTTCATTAGAGGCGCTCGGGAGAGGAAATGAGGCCTCTCTGACCTGGGTACCGCTGCATTTTGGAGCACGTGCATTGGCCCCATGGTATGAAGATGCTCCAATAAAAACAATTTACCAACTGAAGAGCAATTAGTTGAAAACTTTTTTTTTTATTATGACGAAGCAGGGTACAACATTTTTTCTTACTAAAAACTTTTAACTCCTAGGTTAGGTCACATTCCTTTTTCATTTAAAGCGATGTGTCCTCATTTGGTCTGGAAATGTCAACGAGAGCCTGAATGATGGATGGAGGAGCTTAGGAGAGGCTCAGGGCCCTGCCAGTTCTCCCCTGTGTTCTAGGGGAAAACAGCCATTCCTGACCTCAACTTTGTCATCTTGCTTGCTCCTCATCATAGTGCAGAAGAGCAAAGTGGAATTTCAAAATGAATGAAGGTGACACTCCCCGAGATGGGGCAGAACCAGCCAATCTAAGGCAGTGGGGCAACTCTAGATCAGCCAGAGGAGCTGTGCACTCACCGTCTCCGGTGGGTAAAAGCCAGCGACATCTGACGTTTTCTACCAAAATGGTTTCTCAAGATCGATTTCTTACCTTACTCGGCAAACAAGAATTTTTAGGTAACGAGCATGCATCCATCACATGGACATTTTCATGTGGCTTTGGCAGGGTTGCTTCCTGGGACTCTGAGTCCCTCCCAGTCTGAAGCAGAGTGCATTGTCATTTTCTGACTCTTCTTCAGCTCCCCATGCAGGGGGCCCAGGTTCCATCCCTGGTCAGGGAACCAGATCCCACATGCCACAGTGAAGACCGAAGATCCTACGTGCCATAACTAAGACCCAAAAAATAAATAAAGACTTTCTTGATGGTGGAGCCTTGTGTTTCTTCTGGACTTTGCTCTTCACTCCTGGCATGCAAGGCTTCCTTAATTGCAGACCATCCCTGTTCAGCCCTGGATGTCGTCTGATCCAACAAGCGGAAGTTCTAGACCCCTGGTCCTGGCTCCGCCCAACATCACCACCTCAGGCGCCTCCTCGTGGACCTCTCGCTGCGTGCGACCAAAGAGAGAAGGAGTTCTGGATCCAGGGCAGGCACCAGGTGGCCTCAGGGTCACTGTCAGAATCGCCAGGAATCAGCCTCATAAGGCCCAGGTGATATGGTAGCTGTGTCTGGAACCCAGAGTGGTCCCTGGACCAGCAGCATCAACGTGACCTGAGTGCTGAAATGCACAGCTGAGCTCCATCAGAAGCTCTGGGTGTGGAGCCCTTGGATGCTTTAAGAAGCCCCACAGGTGATCCTGACACAGGGAACATGGGCAGTGGGTTCTAAGGAAAGCTTTGCTGACATGCTGGGCCCTTCACACACCTCCTCGTGATCCAGAGTGTCCCCAGAAGAAGGCACAGCCCTCAGCCAGCCCACTGGGCCGTCAAGCTGTGACCATAACCCCTGGAATGCATCAGTATGTTGTCGGGCTATCCAAACACAACAGTCAAAAGATTACCTAAAGATCCTCACGAAGACAGAGGCGATACAGCACAAGCTACGCCCTGGATGGAAGGCCATCATTGCCTCGAGTCCAGAAAACAGACTGTATTGTAGCGGCCCCAGAGGATCCCCCCGGTACAGACTGTGGCTGAGCGAAGTTGGTCTGGGAAATCCAGGACTGCGGGTAAGTAAGGATCCTGATTTTTATTTTTATGCATCAAATAATCACAGAAAAGGAACTTGATGCCTTCTGTGCTTTGGGCAGCAGAGGGTGGGGTTGTGGAATCCAAGACATCTTGAAAGGTGTAGGTTAGAATAAATTTCGTCTCAAGTTAACAATTCAGTTTTTCCATTTATTGACTAACATGCTAGGCACTATACTAGGAGTGTCTTGGTTGATCTGCAGAACAACCGTATTTGAAACTGCTGATGGAGAGATGGCAGGCAGTGAAAAGAATTGTGCCTAGAGTCTGACCACTTGGGTTGGGGTCTCAGCTCTGCCACTGAGCAAGCAGTCTGAACTAGGGGATAAATAGTTCTGGATTTGTGAACTTTTTCTGGTGACTCAATGAGAAAATGCCTAATCACTACTCAAGAAGTTTTGCTTGTGAAGGGTTACTCCCATTTTAAGGAATATAAGAAACAAAAAGCTTGGAGAGGCAAACCAAAGCTGCTCCATGCCGGTGGCATTTGGAATCACCTGCAGGGCTTTGCAAAGCCGCCCAATGTTTGGCCAGTGGGCAGCAGGGCCAGTGGGTGAGTGAGTCGCCCGTGATCCCACAGCCGGCAGGTGGCAGGGCTGGGACTGGAGCCCAGGTGTCCTGACACTGAAACCCACACTCTGGGTAATGAGCCAGCTCAGGGAAGTGCAGGTAACACCTCCAAGTCACGAGGCAGAGGTGGTGTGAAGATGCTGGTCTCTACAGGGCTTTCCTGTGGCCGTACGGACTGGTCCGGGTGGGGATGGTATTTCCCAGCCGGTCCAGTTCAGAGTCTGTCTCCGGTGGTGCTGATCTCAGCGAGGGTTGACCCTTTGGGGAACAGACAATGTTTGAAGTCATGGGGAAGGATCGGAAGTTTTCCTACTGATTAAAGGGAATACTTGGCCACTTAAAAAAGAAAAAGAAAGAGAAAAGCTGTTTGCTGACATTATACAGAGCAGAGTACTAAACGAAGCACATTCATACTTATTTATCAGCTCTGTCGCTTGCTAGCTGTGTGTCTTTGGGCAAGTTACTTAACCTCTCTGTTTCTCACTTTCCTTGTTTGAAAAATTGGGGTGATCATAGTCAGATCAGATCAGTCACTCAGTCGGGTCCGACTCTTTGCGACCCCATGAATTGCAGCACACCAGGCCTCCCTGTCCATCACCAACTCCCGGAGTTCATTCAGACTCATGTCCATCGAGTCAGTGATGCCATCCAGCCATCTCATCCTCTGTCGTCCCCTTCTCCTCCTGCCCCCAATCCCTCCCAGCATCAGAGTCTTTTCCAATGAGTCAACTCTTCGCATGAGGTGGCCAAAGTACTGGAGTTTCAGCTTCAGCATCATTCCTTCCAAAGAAATCCCAGGGCTGATCTCCTTCAGAATGGACTGGTTGGATCTCCTTGCACTCCAAGGGACTTTCAAGAGTCTTCTCCAACACCACAGTTCAAAAGCATCAATTCTTCAACGCTCAGCCTTCTTCACAGTCCAACTCTCACATCCATACATGACCACAGGAAAAACCATAGCCTTGACTAGACGAACCTTTGTTGGCAAAGTAATGTCTCTGCTTTTGAATATGCTATCTAGGTTGGTCATAACTTTCCTTCCAAAGAGTAAGCGTCTTTTAATTTCATGGCTGCAGTCACCATCTGTAGTGATTTTGGAGCCCAGAAAAATAAAGTCTGACACTGTTTCCACTGTTTCCCCATCTATTTCCCATGAAGTGGTGGGACCAGATGCCATGATCTTCGTTTTCTGAATGTTGAGCTTTAAGCCAACTTTTTCACTCTCCACTTCCACTTTCATCAAGAGGCTTTTGAGTTCCTCTTCACTTTCTGCCATAAGGGTGGTGTCATCTGCATATCTGAGGTTATTGATATTTCTCCCGGCAATCTTGATTCCAGCTTGTGTTTCTTCCAGTCCAGCGTTTCTCATGATGTACTCTGCATAGAAGTTAAATAAACAGGGTATCTATCCCCAAATGTTTCTGTGATAATAGGATGAGATGACGTATGGAAAGCCCTGGGAATAGTAACTGGCATATGGAAAGTGGGCAGTGATGCCAGTAATGATTGCATTCAGATTTCACAAACTCAAACCAGGGCTTTCTAAGTCTAGGTCTAAAGGTTCGGTCCTTCTGTACCTGCACTGCATCAGCCCTGTCTTCATCGTCTCTCACCTGGGCTATTCGGTGGCTGCCTACCTCTGTCCCTATCTCTAGGCCTCCATCCAATTCCTCTTTCTTCCTTTCTACTTATATATTTTAAATCTTTTAATTTAGTTTGGTTTTATTTCTATTTTATTTTTCATCATAAAAGTAAAAATACTTCACTTTTCATTGTGAAGTAGCAGTAGCAAAAAGTGTGGGGTAAAAGAAATCCAGCAAGAACCCCCCTAAACTTGACGCACGTCCTGTTTGCAGCTCTGTGTCCTAGGCATACAGTTCTTTCCGCCATGGTTCTCTTTGGAGTCCATAAGAACCACCAGGATGACTTGGATCAAACTCAGGCTCCCGAGCTCTGGCCTCAGTTATTCTGATCCAGCACATGTAGGAGATCTAGATACTTCCGATGGCGTCATCTTTGAGAAACGCCCTCTTGGCATCACGTGTGTCCCTGTTCTGTTTCACCTGTTCGTGGAAGTGCTCCCCACAAACACCTTTCCTGGTTGCCTCACAGGCTTCATGACTGTACCTTGGCCTCCACAGGGTTCCATGGGTCCTGATGTTCACTTGTCATGGTGCTGTGTGCTGAGTCACTTCAGTTGTGTCTGACTCTTTGTGACCCCATGTACTGTAGCCTCCAGGCTCCTTTGTCCATGAGGATTCTCCAGGCAAGAAGACTGGAGTGGGTAGCCATGCCCTCCTCCAGGGGATCTTCCCAACCCAGGGATCGAACCTGCATCTCTTATGTCTCCTATATTGGCAGGTGGGTTCTTTACATGGGTGTCTTTTCCTGGCTGACCAGCTCAAACTCTGTCTGCGGTTGATCTGATCTCAGATAAGGGGTGCAGGAATACACCATTCAGCTAAGGGGGTGCACAGTCATTTACCTCTGATAGAACCTTTCAGTTGAATCTGAGTAAGCTGTCCAGGCAGGTCTGGGTGTGACTAAGCCAAGCCGAGGTCCAGGGTGGAGAAGCCAGACCCAGAGTTTGAGCAGAATCTGAGCTCAACCTACTGGACAAAGTCTGAGTCTGGAACAGGAGACTTAAGACAGTGGTACTTCTAGAAGCAAACCACTGGAAGAAGACCCCAAACCACCAGGAGAGGGGTTGGGAGGGTGAGGGAGTGGCCAGGGCTCAGTATGTGACCCTGCATGACTCTGAGACACGGTGCTTTCCTTGCCTCATGTGGTCTCTGCTCTGTTAACCACATTGTCTGTGACGACTTCTCAAGACTTCTTGTTGAGTTTAATGCAGTGAAAACCTTTCATGCCCACTGACCTACTCATCCATCTGTCCCACACCTCTGGGTTTAAAAGGCCCTCTCTTTTCCTTATCCCTCATTATCTGGGTTAATTAATAAGATTATGTCCTCAGCTCCAAAATTTATTTTCTTGGGCTCCAAAATCACTGCAGACAGTGACTGCAACCATGAAATTAAAAGACACTTGCTCCTCGGAAGAAAAGCTATGACAAACCTAGACAGCATATTAGAAAGCAGAGACAGTATTTTACCAACAAAGGTCCGTCTAGTCAAAGTTATGGTTTTTCCAGTAGTCATGTATGGATGTGAGAGTTGGACCATAAAGAAGGCTGAGAGCCAAAGAATTGATGCTTTCGAACTGTGGTGTTGGAGAAGACTCTTGAGAGTTCCTTGGACAGCAAGGAGATCAAATCAGTCAATCCTAAGGGAAATCAGTCTTGAATATTCATTGGAAGGACTGATGCTGAAGCTGAAACTCCAGTACTTTGGCCACCTGATGGGAAGAGCTGACTCACTTGAAAAGATGCTGATGCTGGAAAAGATTGAAGGCAGGAGGAGAAGGGGACGACAGAGGATGAAGTGGTTGGATGGTATCATCAACTCAATGAACATGAGTTTGAGCAAGCTCCAGGCGATGGTGAAGGACAGGGAAGCCTGGCGTGCTACAGTCTGTGGGGTTCCAAAGAGTCGGACATGACTGAGCGACTAAACAACAAATATCCTCAGCTGGGTTGATGGAAGGAAAAGAAGCTCATGGCAGAGCATGTTCAGTCATGTCTGACTCTTTGCAACCCCATGGACCTCTGCCCATGGGATTTTCCTGGCAAGAATACTGGAGTGGATTGTCATGCCCTCCTCCAGAGGATGATCCTGACCCAGGGATTGAACCCATGTCTCCTGCATTACAGGCAGATTCTTTACTGCTGAGCCACTGGGGAAGCCCCCATGGGAACGAGTGAAAGTCGCTCAGTCGTGTCCAACTCTTTGCGACCCCATGGACTAAACAGTCCATGGAATTCTCCAGGCCAGAATACTGGAGTGGGAAGCCTTTCCCTTCTCCAGGGGATCCTCCCAACCCAGGGATTGAATCCAGGTCTCCTGCATTGCAGGCGGATTCTTTACCAGCTGAGCCACAAGGGAAGCCCTCGTGGCAGAGGGAGAGCCAAGTAACCTGGCAGTTCTGCAGCCTTGTGGTCAGTCTCCCCTCCATCAGTGCTGTCAACCAAAAGCCTCCCCCAGAAGCAAGACAGTCCCTCATCTGTGGCCATGAAGTTCCCCAGGGCCTCCAGCTGTTTCCAGGATCCTTAGCATTTCAGGTCCCGAAATTCAGACTCACCCGAGGGTGAAGGGGCCAGACTCCACAAAACCAAAATGCTCATTTATTAAATTACAATTAAAAACAGGCATGTCTTCATTTCAGCCAGTCAACAGAAAACTATGACCTCAGAAAACCTCACTGAGGTCAGAGTTGCACAGTGAATACAAAATTAAAGTGAGAGAAGCCAGATGCTGTAAGAAGTATTTCCACCAAACCGTGGTTCATGTGATAAGTTTCTGTTCTTCATTCTCGAGACTGTTTTATCCTGTCCATGAAGGCTTCTCCACTGGTTCCAGCTCTCTGACCGATTCCCTTCCCTGTCCTTCCCTCTTCAGTGCTGTGCGCCGGCTCCCTGAGCCAAGCTCCCAGAACTGTTGTTTCCCGGTCAGCCTTTGGGTGCAGCCTGTGCCGGTTCTGGTTGTACTTCCTCATATGACTTGGTGGTTTTATGACATTTCTGATAGCTTCTCTTCTTGGCCAATTTCCCCTTCACCTAGTCCTGGGCTTCCTGGTCCCTGTGTTCTCTTGTGCCTTTGAGCTCACATCACTAAGGGAGAGGAGATTTGGAAATATGAGGGCTCGGCTGCCAGGCTTGAGAAACTGGTTGGACAGGAACTTGCCGTGGCGAGAAACAGGCTTTACAGAAAGGGCGGTTGGCATGAAGGCCCCTTGAGCCGGTAGGAATGTATGTCACAGGCATCGCATCAGGGCCGGGGCCAACCCCTGCCAACCCAGGCGACTGGTGAGGTCGGTCTTCATCCAGGCAAAGCTTCTGGATATCAGATTTCCAGGAGCTGATGATGTCACTGAGGCAGAACCGCAGGCCTGGTCATGACCCCTTACTTACTTTTTGTGTCCTTTGCAAATGACAGCTTGCCATGAGGGACTAGGTCAAGAAATCCATCTTCACTTCTTTCATCCCTAAGGCAAGGTTTCTGAACCTTGGCATCATTGACATTTGGGGCTGGGTCATTCTTTGCTGTGGTGGGTGTGGGGGTTGTCTTGGGCACTGGAGGGTGTTCAGCAGCATCCCTGACCTCTGCCCACTAGACAGCAGGAATCTTCCTCCTTTGTGACAACCAAAAGTATCTTCAGACTTCGGAACATATCCCCTGGGGTGTAGGTGGAAGCCAACCACCCCTGGTTGAGAACCACAGATAGAAAGGCAACTCTGCTTTGAATCATACAAAGAAGTCAGGGAGAGAAAACAGCTGACACTAATTGTCTCTGATTTCAGGTGGGTGCAGAGAGAGGGTGAGATTGGAGGGAGGGGAGTGTTGGAGAAAGAATATCCTGAACCAGAGGGTTTAGCTGGTCTGGTCCCCTGCCCCTCCCTCTCAGAAACTGATTTATGCAGCCAGTCATTAAATATGCTAAGTACAGAAACCTGCTCTTTCGGTTTCGTAGGTTCTGGCCAATTTCAGAGCTCCCCTGAAGGCTTTCTGAATCCATTACGTATATTCACTCTGACTCAAACCAGGATCTTGAAATTTTTTTTTTAAAGAATAAGGTTTTACTTTTAAAAAGTCCTCCAGGCAAAGTTCTCAAAGCCAGAATTCATCACCAGCATCTTAGAAAGTAGTATTTTTGTTGTCAATGTTGGCATTGTACAAACAACACTGAGAGGAATCGAAAAGAAAAAAAAAACCTCTTAGGTCATCCCGCCAAGTCCAAGGCTTTCATTTTTCACTTTCCTTCTAGTTCTCAACTATACAAAGACATGTTTTCCCTACACACTATACTCTTAAGTTCTCAATACCACCTTCTAAATGAACATTTGTGGGGTTGGCATATATGAGTTGTTCTTTTGGTCTCTGAAGATATTTTAAAGAAAATGTAAAGCAGAGCATGTACATTTGCAGCAATCATTTCAGCTGTGGCATAATATTTAGTGGAGGGTGTCCAGGAAGACAGTTTCGGCCTTGATTCCCCAGATGTGTAATCACTCTACTTTAACGACAGGACTTTAAACCAGAAAGGACCTTAGGAGTCATTCAGAGTGTTCACTTTACAGATAAGCTAACTGTGGCCCAGTCATGATAGCCATTCTGCCAAGATAACACGGAGAGTTACCGGCAGGCATCCTGATTCCCTGACGAAAGCTGATGACTTCAGCCACCCCGTCCCTCCTGCATACCCGTAAAAGTTTACTGAGGGGAATGACCCGTCAAAGCAGAAGCATGGCATCATAAGGAAGCTTGCACACAGCTGATTTTCACAAAGGATTTAATTTAGGTTCCCACACCACAAGGATTAGGGTTCTGAGTTTGTGGCATTTCATAAAAATAAGAGTTTAATCTGCTTTCTTGTTTTGAATTGTGAGAGTCCCTTTATTCAAAAAAATTTTTTTTTGGCCACGTGGTTCGACTTGTGGGATCTTAGTTCCCTGAGTAGGAATCAATCCCAGGTCCACAGCAGGGAAAGCACTGTCTCTTAACCACTGGAAATCCTAGTACGAGTTGAATCTGACCTATACAATTTATGAGCTCCCAGTGGCTCAGGGTTGAAGAATCTGCCTGCAGTGCAGGAGACTTGGGCTTGATGGCTGGGTCAGGAAGATCCCCTGGAAAAGAGAATGGCAACCCACTCCAATGTTCTTGCCTAGGAAATCCCATGGACTGAGGAGCCTGGTGGACTACAGTCCATGGGGTTGCA
The DNA here is from genome assembly GCF_003369695.1 of Bos indicus x Bos taurus. Lineage (NCBI taxonomy): Eukaryota > Metazoa > Chordata > Mammalia > Artiodactyla > Bovidae > Bos > Bos indicus x Bos taurus. The sequence continues at coordinate 75,201,195 of NC_040087.1, read as the reverse complement.
AAAGAGTTGGACACGACTTAGCAATTAACCAACAAACCCTACATGAATTGCTTAACATTCTGTTAGCCTTGATTTCTTAATTTGAAAAATGTCACACCTACCAAGTATATGTTGAGAATCTAAAAAACATTATATCCTTTGGACCAATAATCTCCCACTTGGGAAATTTTATCATTAAAAAAAATTCTGGCATACAGAAATAGTATTCCAGGTAATAGCACTCATTTTAAGAAACAGAACGCCATCAGAATCCCACTCTTTACCCACCTAAGGTGATCTACTATCGTGCTTCCTAGCGCCACTGGTCACTTTTGCTTCTTTTGAACTTCATATAAATAGACTCATACAATATATATTCTTTAGTGTCTGGCTTCTCTCACTTGACATTAAGTTTGTGAGATTCAAGCCTGTTGTTGTATGTAGTTAAAGTGGATTCATTCTCAGTGAATCTCGTTTTATATACAACAGTGTGAATATGCCATAATTTCTTTGTTCTTCTGTTGATGGAGAGTTGGACAGCTTCCAATTTGGGATTATTCCAGTAGTGCTACTATGAATATTCTTGTACATGTCTTTTATCAGACACGTGTATGCATTTGTCTTGGACACCTGCCTAAGACTGCGATTGGTGGGTCAGGGGAGATGTACGGTAACAGTTGGTAAATATTACCGATTTTCCTAAGTGATTGTGCCAATTTACATTCCCAACAGCACTGTATGAATGAACGTAGCCAGACGAGTTTTTCCACAGCCAGACTAGTCCTCATTATATTTTTGTCTTCTTTCATTTTAGCCATTGTGTTGAGTTTATAATAGTGTCACATTAGAGACTTAATGTGCTTTCATGATGTCTAATAAGAATGAGAGTCTTTTCAAATGTTTATTGGCCATTCTTGAAATCAGACTCAAATTTGTCATGCCACTGGAATTTTATCTCACTTTGCATTAGTAAACAGACTCGTGTTAAAACTGTGGATGCTCTTAGGATCCTTGGTAATATGACAAAGAGCTCTCACCCCCATGGTTCAGTGTCAGAGTGGAGTGTGACAAAGAAAAGAGTTCATTAATTGAAGAGTAGTCTTAAAGAACCTCAAGTTCTTGTACTGCAGTTCTCAGACATCATGAAAAGAAATACACAGACTACCAAATTGCTTCTTTAAATCTCTTTTATTCTGTCATCTAGCCCTTACAGCTGCCCTGGCATCTTTTTTCCAAAAATGGGGGGAAAAGAGAGTTATAAAATAATTTTCAGTGGAAAGTCTTCTTATCATTCATCAAAATCCAAAATTCATATAAGATTGATAAACGCAGGCTTGGCCAATAAAACAAAAAAGCCCACAAAGGCTTCTTCATTTTATTCAATGTCTCACTGGAAGCCCTGGGCAGTGCAGTAAGGCAAAGCAGAGAAAGAAAGGGCACACAGATTGAAAAGGGACCCAGATGGTTTCTCTGCACAGATGAGACGATTGTCTACACAGAAAATCTCAAGGAAACAAAACAAACCAAACCAAACAAAAAAAACCCCCTCCTATTAAAGTGAGTTTAATAGGTTGCAGAATAAAAGGTCAATGTGAAAATCAGTCATCTCTACATACTAGCAATAAACCATATACTGAAATTTTTAAAAACACACACATGTTATTTACAATAGCTTACTCGAAATGGTAAATCTATAAAATGTGTATAGCATCTGTATGCTGAAAACTACAAAACATTAATGCTGAAAGCACTTAAAGGAGGTTTAAATTGATGGAGAGTTGATGGACAGGAAAGACTCAGTATAATTAAGATGTCTTTTCTCCCCACATTGACCTACAAATTTAACATGGCTCTAATCCCAGCAGGACATTTTTCTAGGTACAGGGGAGCTGATTCTAAAATACACATGGGGAGGCAAAGGAACAAGAATGGGCAGAATGATTTTGAAAAAGAAAAATTCAGACGAATCATTCCCCTCATTTAAAGAACGTATTATAAAGCTATAGTAATCAAGACAGTGTGGTCTGCAAGGGAGAGTCATATTGATCAATGGAACAGAACAGAGCAGCTAGAAATAGGGCCAAATGAATGTGGCCAACTGATTTTTGAGAAAGATGCAAGGCAAGTCAGTGGAGAATGAATAGTCATTTCAGTGACTTTGCTTTAGTAGCTTTGGAGCAACTGAATATCAACGCACACAAAATGAGCCTGGACCTAAATCTTATATCTTTTATAAAAAATAAACTCAGAGTGGATCATAGATCTGAATGTATAACCAGATATCGTGGAGAAAGTCTTCATGAACTTAGGTTAAGCAGAACTCTTAGGCAGGATGCCAAAACATGATAAATAAATGATAAAATGATTAAGCAGACCTCATCAAAATTATACAACTTTGTGTAAAGCACAAAGAATTTTGATTTACAAAGATTATTTAAGGAAAAGACAAGCCAGACCCTGGGGCAAAATATTTTCAAATCACATATCCAACAATGGATTATATGTAGCGTATATGAAGAGCACTCTAAACTGAAAAGTCAGAAACAACCTAATGCAAAAATAGGCAACAGATTTGAACAGATGCTCACCCAAGAGGACATTGGGAAATAAGCATCAAATTGTTAGGGAAATGCAAATTAAAACTGCAATGAGATACCACTAGCTATTTAATAGCTTAAATAAAAAATATTATCAGGATTTCCCTGATGGTCTAGCAGTTAAGACTTCACTTCCACTATAGCGGGCATAGGTTAGGTCCCTGCCCTGGTTGGGGAACTAAGAGCCTCCAAGCCACAGGGTGTGGCCAAACCAAAAAAAAAACAGAACAAAAAACATCCTATGGACACCAACTGCAGAGGAAGAGGAGGAGCAACTGTGCTGCTGGGAATGCGCAAACATCAGTCACTCTGGGAAACAATCTGCAGCTTTTTATAAAGTCAAACGTACAACCCAAAAAGTCCACTCCTGGGAATTTACCGTGTCACGCGTTGGAGAAGGAAACGGCAACCCACTCCAGTGTTCTTGCCTGGAGAATCCCAGGGACGGAGGAGCCTGGTGGGCTGCCGTCTATGGGGTCGCACAGAGTCGGACACGACTGAAGCGATTTAGGACCAGCAGCACATCCAAAACTCTTACGTGAATGTTTGTTCAGCTCTGTTCATAACTGTCAAAAACTGGAAACTATTCCAATGTCCTTGGTGAATGGATAAACCAACTGTGGTATGTCCGTACAGCGGCCTCAGCAGCCAAAAGGAATGAGCTAAGGATATAAACACACTTTGAATGAATCTCAGAGGCATGATGCTAAAACAAGCTCCACACAGAATGATTCCATTTATAAAATATTCTTGGAAAGAAAAAACTCTAGTGAAAGGAAGGCATATCAGTGGTTTCCAGGGGGTGGGGAAGACATGGCTACACAGGAATGGCCCCAGGAAGTCTGTGGGGTGATGGAATTGTTCTGTGTCTTGATTGCGGTGGTGGCGGCTCTATGAATCTATGCGTGTACAGAACTGTACACTGGGAGAATGGCACTGAAACATGTATAATATCATATAAGAAACGAATCGCCAGTCCAGGTTCGATATAGGATACAGGAAGCTTGGGGCTGGTGCACTGGGATGACCCAGAGGGATGGTATGGGGAGGGAGGTGGGAAAGGGGTTCAGGATGGGGAACACGTGTACACCCGTGGCGGATTCATGTTGATGTATGGCAAAACCAATACAATATTATAAAGTAATTAGCGTCTAATTAAAATAAATAAATTTAAATTTAAAAAAAGAACTGTACACCAAGAAAAGAGGTCAGTTGTATTTTATGTTAATTTTTTAAAAAACACCTTTTGCATGGCCAAAAGAATCATAAGCAAATTCAAGAGACAGATGACAGAGTTAGAAAAAGTATTTATATGACACATATCACAAAGCACTAGTCACCCTAATATAGAAAAAGCTCTTTGGTGTCAATAACAAGACCAAAACACCTGCTTCCTGAAAGAGCTAAGAATATGAACAGAGTATACATTAAAATAAATACAAATAACTTAAAAATATAAATAGATGGTCACCCTTGCTAAGTCACTTCAGTCATGTCTGACTCTTTGCAACCCTATGGACTGTAGCCAGCCAGACAACTCTGCCCATGGGATTTTCCAGGCAAGAATATTGGAGTGAGTTGCCATTTCCTTCTCCAATGGTCACCCTTACACATAAGCAAAATGCATACTAAAGCTACAGCAATATACCCCTGTTTATCTGTAGGCCTGGCAAAAATGTCAAAGTTCAACAACACAAATTGTTTCCCCGGCACACTCATTTACTGCTAGAGGGAATGCATATTAGAAGACTTAGCACTATAAATATTTCCTTTGACTCAGACATATTTATTCTGGGCAAAATGCAGCATACTCAAGGTCATTCCTTACAGCATTTTTTATAGTAGCCAAAGAATGGAAACTAGCCAAATTCCATCACTAGGGGACAAACGGAATAAATCAGGGAATATATCCATTTATTGAGCTGCTCTGTAGCTATAAAAAAGAGTGAAGGAACTTTCTATGCCCCGATAGTGGATGATTTCCAATATACATTATTGTTAAGTGAAAAAAGAAAGACAAGATGCAGAATGGTGTGTAGCGTATGCTTGTTTTGTACAAAAGGCGAAGGGTATAAGGAAGGATGGGGCTTTCCAGGTGGCACTAGTGGTAAGGAATCTGCCTGCCAATGCAGGAGACTTAAGAGACTCGGGTTCGATCCCTGATTCGGGGAGATCTCCTGGAGGAGGGCATGGCAACCCACTCCAGTATTTTTGTCTGGAGAATCCCATGGACAGAGGAGCCTGGTGGGCTACAGCCCATAGGGTCGCAAAGAGTCAGACACAACTAAAGTGACTTAGCTGCACGCACACACACATAAGTAAGGGTATTGGTACTTGTACTGCGTAAAGAAGCTCTAGAAAAATAAACAGGAAAAATACTGAAAGTGCTTATCGGTGGGGAAGAGAGGGTAGGGAAAGATGGAGAATAAGAGCAGAAACAAAATCTTCAGTCTGTGTCTTACTGTATGGCTCATTTTGGAGTCATTTGGGTAAATTACTTGTTTGAGAAAATAAATTCACAGTTGTGTGTTCAAACAAGATAAAGCTTCAGTGATAAATCATCCATTCTCCCCGCTGGATACAGAACAGACAGAAGAGTACGGGAAAGCTGAGACAGGAAACCAGAAGGAGAAGAAGTACTTTCCTTGCTTGTTGTTATTTTTCAGTTCGCTAAGTCGTGTCTAACTCTTTGTGACCCCATGAACTGCAGCACACCAGGCTTCCCTGTCCTTCACTGTCTGCTGGAGTTTGCTCAGACTCATGTCCATTGATTTGGTAATGCCACGCAAGCATCTCATTCTCTGTCACCCACCCCCTTCTCCTCCTGCCCTCAATCTTTCCTGGCATAAGGGTCTTTTCCAATGAGCTTGCTTCCAAGAGGTAAAAATGCAGAAGAAAATAGAATTGGTGAAATTTATACAAAAGAAGCAGAAAGGCCGTGTCCTAGAAAGGGGGGCTGGGGAAGTAGAGGAAAGTCTTGACCTGGGTATAGAAGACTTGCTTTGGCCCTGCTTTGCACTGACTGGGGGACTTGGCGTTGGTCTTCTAAGTTCTCCAAGCCTGCTTTCTCACCTGAAAAATGGAAAGAAGAATAAAACCTACCTCACAAGGTGATTGTTAGGGTTAGACCTTGCAACAGGGAGTGGGGCTGTGTGCCAACAATGTTGTGTGAAGAAGTAAACAAGAGAGGGACTTCCCTGGTGATTCAGTGGTTAGGACTTTACGCTCCCACTGAATGGTGCATGGGTTTGATCCCTGGTCAGACTTAGGGAACTTAGATCCCACAAGCCCTAAGGCGTGGCCAAAAAGAATAGTAAACAAAAGGGTCAACAAGGAACACAAAAGCCTCCTACTTCCTTCCTGCTGCCTCTTTCTTCCTGAGACCTGGGATCTTACTCCAAGAGAATCTCAAAGAGAGGGACCTGCAAGGCTGAACCCACATGGGAGGATGGGGAGACCGGAAGGGACAGAGGGGCAAGGTGGGAAGTCCCGCCGCAGACAGGGAGGAGGAGGACAGGCCATCCTGTCCCAAAGGACTCTGCTTCCTCACCAAACTCCTTGAGTTTGTTCGTTTGGTGATCAGTGGTGATTACTGTGACCATTTCAGAGAGTTCAAATGGTGTCCTGAGGGAAGCCATCTTTGAGGGCTTTGAGTAGGGGCAGGGGAGGGGCACAGATCAAATGTGCTCTGTTCAGAAAGACTGGGGGCTGAACATCTCCAGAAACTGCTGCAAGAATGTGGGAGAGTCGATGGTGGTCAGGACTGAAGCGAAGGGTTGGAAAGATGTGGATGGAACTGAGAGATGCTGAGAAGAGCCCAGAGGGTGTTAGAGAGAAACATAGCCAGACAGTAAAGTGGTGGAAACAGATCTTATTCAGTTAACTGCTGGCAGAAGAGGAAACTCCCAGGGTTCATTCTGATCTGCGCAGAGGTGACTGGGTATTTTAAAAGGAAAATGGAGGGGGGAGGGGTGGGGAATGGCAGGGACTTGAGAAGAGTCAGGGAAGTGAAAAATTGCAAAAAACAGAAAACAGGGTGGGTACATGTGAAGCCATCTGGGTTTGGTAAGTTAGGCTCATCCCCTCCCACAGAGGCTGGGAGCAGGGTCCCGTCTTCAGGCGTGGCTGCAACAGGCACTTCCCTGGGCAGCCTTGAGTTTTCTCAGAAGACACTTTAAGGAAGCTGGGGCCACCCTAGGGATGTGATCTTAAAATGCTAGAAACCTTGCTAACATTTGACCAAGTCTTATGGGCCAAATTTTTCTGCTTTTTGTAATGTCTTTTAAGCAGAGACATTACTTTGCCAACAAAGGTCCATCTAGTCAAGGCTATGGTTTTTCCATTGGTCATGTATGGATATGAGAGTTGGACTATAAAGAAAGCTGAGCGCTGAAGAATTGATGCTTTTGAACTGTGGTGTTGGAGAAGACTCTTGAGAGTCCCTTAGACAGCAAGGAGATCCAACCAGTCCATCCTGAAGGAAATCAGTCCTGAATATTCATTGGAAGGACTGATGCTGAAACTGCAACTCCAGCACTTTGGCCACCTGATGGGAAGAGCTGACTCATTTGAAAAGACCTTTATGCTGGGAAAGATTGAAGGCAGGAGAAGGGGATGACAGAGGATGAGATGGTTGGATGGCATCACTGACTTGATGGACATGAGTTTGAGTGAACTCAGGGAGCTGGTGATGGACAAGGAGGCCTGGCAGGCTGCAGGCCATGGGGTCGCAAAGAGTCAGACACGACTGAGCAACTGAACTGAACTATGGGCCAACATTGAGGCCTGACCAAGGAGGGGACTCAGAGGAGCCTGGGTAGAGTCTAGTCAAGGAGAGAATCTCAGTTGAGAATTCGGTGAGTGTCTGATGACCTGTCGTGGGTGAAGGAGAAAGGAGAGGCATGATGCCTCCCAGGTTACCCGTGGAGCAGCCAGGTGGGCGGGGTGTCATTGTTATTCCCTGAGACAGAGAAGAGAAGGAGGCCAGGGCTGATGGCGAAAGATGATGAGTTCAGTTCTGAAAGTGGCATGTGATGGCCGTGAGGTGCCAAGTGAAGGTGGCTGGTGGTCAGCTGGGCATTAGGGTCTGAATTGAGCATAGCAGTCTAGGATGAAGACAGCCACCTGCAGGTACCCATGGAATGTCTGTGAGAGTTGGCGGGGGCCTGTCAGCGAATGAGGAATGAGAAGGACCTGAGATAAAACCCTCAAGAATGTCACTTTATTTAATCCTCCCCAAATGCCATGTAGGGCTAGGAGAGTGCATACGGTTCTTTTCACTGGTCCCTGTCAAATAAGACACTGGATCTGAGCCTGAGGTTGTGACTAAAGTCAGCCAATCGTTCCAGAATCCGCACCCCTAATTAGCTACCTAATTATTCACCTGTTAATTAACTCATTATTGATTAAGCCACTAGAATATATTTCTCCACTCTTCAGTTCAGTTCAGTCACTCAGTGGTCTCCGACTCTTTGCGACCCCATGAACCTCAGCATTCCAGGCCTCCCTGTCCATCACCAACTTCCGGAGTTTACCCAAACTCATGTTCATTGAGTTGGTGATGCCATCCAACCATCTCATCCTCTGTCGTCCCCTTCTCCTCCTGTCCTCAATATTTCCCAGCATCAGGGTCTTTTCCAGTGAGTCAGCTCTTCACATCAGGTGGCCAAAGTATTGGGGTTTCGGCTTCAACATCAGTCCTTCCAATGAATATTCAGGGTTGATTTCCTTTAGGATTAACTGGTTGGATCTCCTTGCAGTCCAAGGGACTCTCGAGAGTCTTCTCCAGCCCCACAATTCGAATGCATCAATTCAGTGGCATTAATCCAACCAAAAACATCTGTAATGGTTGCGGGGTAAACTGTGAGAGCACACTGCCAAGGGATAAAATTTCTCAGGGTCCTTAAAAGGCAGCACCCTAGTTCTGTACTCTTGTCAAGCGTTACTGAAGAGGTTATATACACAAAGGCTCTGGTGGGGCAATGAGCATCTTCTTGCTCTACATTTAAAGTTACCTCTCATGTCCGAAAACACACTTTATAGATTACAAGAGATGATTAGCCTATCAATGCCTTTCTCTTGGCTTCCATCTGCTGAATTATTTTTCTCAGAATGGCTTTGTCATTTACCATCTTAAACCCATGATACATTGCCTACAAACTAAAAATCCATTTATCAGTCCAGTTAATTTAACACTGTTTTCTCCTACAGTGGGCAGCAATTCAGCCACTAAGATGAGGGAAACATTAGTTTTCATTTCCTTTAGTTTAACCTCCATCATTCCTCATTCACACTCAGAGTTATATATCACAGCCTGTCTCTAGTAAATTTGATTTCTGGGAATTGTACTCTTAAATCCCACTCTGCCTGTGGGAAATCCTCTTTACCACATGTGTAGGGTTGAAGGTGAAGTCACTCAGTTGTGTCCCGCTCTCTGCGACCCCATGGACCGTAGCCTACCAGGTTCCTCTGTCCATGGAATTTTCCAGGCAAGAGTACTGGAGTGGGTTGCCATTTCCTTCTCCAGATAGGATTGAAAAGAGTACACAACCCCATGCCTCCAAATTCATGTCTTTCCTGTAACCTCAGAATGTGACCTTATTGGAAAATAGGATCTTTCCAAATGTAAAGTTAAGATGAGGTCATACTTGTATCTATTAGAATGGTGGTGGTTTAATCGCTAAGTTGTGTCCGACTCATACAACCCTATGGACTATAGCCTGCCAGGCTCCTCTGTCCATGGGATTCTTTAGGCAAGAATACTGTAGTGGGTTGCCATTTCCTTCTTCAGAGGATCTTCCCAACCCCAGGATTGAACCCTGGTCTTCCACATTGCAGGCAGATTCTTTACTGACTGAGCTATGAGAGAGGCCCTATCTATTAGAATATGAGTATGCTATTATGGAGAAAATTGAAAATAGCAAGTGCTAATAAAGTCGTTGAGAAATTGGAACACTTATGCATTGCTGGTGGGAATGTAGAATGGTTGTAGCCACTGTGGAAAATAGTCTGGTGGCTCCTCAGAAATGAAACATGGAATTAGCATGTGATTCAGCAATTTTTCTTCTAGGAATACACCCAAAAGAGTTGAAAGCAGAGATGTAAACAGACACTCATGAACCAATTGTTCACAATAGCCAAAAGATGAAACAACCCAAATGTTGAACATGTATGTACACTGGAACATTCAGAGCAGCTACTATTTTTCTTATGAATTTTTCAATTTTGGGGGGCCTGAGTTACTTTATTTTCTAATATTTAATTATTTATTGTGGCTGAAGCAAATAATTATTTATTTGGCTCTTAGTTGTGGCATATGGGATCTAGTTCCCCGACCAGGGATCAAAGCTGGCCCCCACCCCCTGCATTGAGAGCTCGGAGTTTTAGCTCCCAGACCACCAGGGAAATCCCCTGAGTTACTTTAGTCATCAGAACAAATAATGTTAAAACTTTTAAGTTTCAAAATCAGAAATAATTCAGTTCAAGTTGGTTTAAGTTAGGTTGAAATTGGGCTTCCCTGGTGGCTCAGACAGTAAAGAGTCTGCCTGCAATGCAGGAGACCCAGGTTCAATCCCTGCCTTGAGAAGATCCTCTGGAGAAGGGAGAGGCTATCCACTCTGGTAGTCTTGCCTGGAGAATTCTTGGGGGCCAGCTCTTACACACTCCAAGCCAGAGGTCCGAAAGTATGCTGCTGCCCATGGGCCCCATGACACTCAGCTCAGGCCCAGGTGCTCCTCATTCAGTGGTCTGAACAGGAGACCATGTAGGCATCAGATCCCCTGAGAAGCCCCTTTTATCCCCAGGCTCACAGCTTTGGATGCAACCATATTCTGAGTTTTCTCCCACCAGAATGATGGTTTTCCCATGTCTATAGACATTCTCTACATTATTTTCTCTCCAAGAGTAAGCCCCCTGTAAACAGTGTGTTTTGTACTGACAAGTATTTATTTTGCCAGGCACCTTGCTAAGTGCCCTGAGGGGTGGTGCGGTTTTGTGATTAAGACCATGAGATCTAGAGTCAGAATGCCTGGGGTTAGCCTCCTGGCTCTATCATTTCCTCCGCACTGTGAAATGGGCACATTACCCAATTTCTTCATGCCTCAGTTTTTATATCTGTGAAATGGGCATAATATATTTAATCAAATCTCAGATGTCTTTGAGTAAAGGCATACATTATTTACCTCTCAGAAAGGCAAACGGTGCCATTTAAACTTTTGCATGTTGCCTTAAAGAAAAAGCCCTGTATAGAGTATGAATTGGTCGCAGCGGCCTCCCATGGTTTTCACGTTTCCTGCTGCATTGCTCAATATGTGGTGGGTATTCCCTTTGTGCCCATCTCGGGAGCTAAAGGTGACACAGCTCCATCCACCTTTGGGGAATATTCTCTGTCCCTGAAGCCCGTGGTTGTTGCTGTGCAAGAAAGTGTAGAAGTGCAGTCATTTCTCCATCAACATGTTTCCAGCTCTGTTTCTGTACTCACGTAGTCCTGGCAATGCATGTACCTCAGTTGAAATGCTAATATTAACAGCAATGACCAAATCTGTGTACGTATAGGAGAAGAGAGCTACTTATTGCTGCTGCCTAGTCCATACTGATTGTAAAATGCCATCAGTTATAAGATGCATCAGGATTCTGAGAGGTTAGTGGAAAAAATATATTGAATACATAATATATATTAGCATGTATAGTTTATATTTATTCATAGTATATTAGTAGTACTATTAGTATTGTTATATACATCATTAGGGGCTTCCCTGATATCTGAGCTGGTAAAGAATCTGCCTTCAATGCAGGAGACCCTGGTTCAATTCCTGGGTCAGGAAGATCCCCTGGAGACAGGATAGGCTACACACTCCAGTATTCTTGGGCTTCCCTTGTGACTGAGCTGGTAAAGAATCCGCCTGCAATGTGAGAGACCTGAATTCAATCCCCGGGTTAGGAAGATCCCCTGGAGAAGGGAAAGGCTACCCACTCCAGCATTCTGGCCTGGAGAATTCCGTGGACCATATAGTTCATGGGGTGATAACGAGTCAGACACAACTAATCAACGTTCATTTCATATATCATTAGTATATATATTAGGATTGATGAAATCAGTGTGACCTCCCTCCTGGAGTTTTCTGCTGATTGAACAATGCCTGGCATGAATTAAGCACTCATTCAGTGCTGCAGTTGTTCTGTTATTATACATGTGGCTGTGACACAATCCCAGCCCTCCGGAAAGGCATGGGTCTTGAGGCTTGGCTCTCAAACTGGGTTTTGAGGGACTTCCATGGTGGTCCAGTGGCTAAGACTCTGGGCTCCCAATGCAGGGAGCCTGGGTTAGATCCCTGGTCAGGGAACTAGGTCCCACGTGCTGCAACTAAGACCCAGCTCAGCCAAATAAATAAACAAAATAAAAAATAAAACTGGTCTCTGAAAGAGCTAATACGTGTGTAATAAAGTGAGTAGAATGCTAGTCCTTCCTTCCTGTCCTGAGGGATCTCTGTACACCATTTCTCCTTGGACCCAGACACTAAGTCAGTGTTTACTGAAGTCTTTCTATGTGAGGAGCTGCACAAAGGGCCCTCCAGACTCGTGGTCAGCGTGCAACACTTCAAGGGCAGGGGTCTCTGGCCGCACCGGAGCCCCTAAGCATTGCTCATCTGGGTTTAAAGGTGGAAAGCGATCAGGAAGTCCAAAGAGCAACTAAAAACAAAGAAACAGCTTGGGGAGAAAGCAGAAAAGATCCCGGCCTTAAAGATGCTGGAAAAAAAAAGGAGGCATTGAACGAGGAATGAGAACTAATGTCCAGTCCTGTGCTTCTTAAGTCAGTGTGATCCTAATATCTCCTTCCAGATTTCCATTTTGAGCTTCACAAGGAATCATTGAGGTTTTAACGTCCACTTCATTGTTTCATTATGGAGCAATGCAAAGCCTGATTTTCTGTATTGATCAATTATCTTACAGTGTGCTCTCAACACAATGGAAACACCTAATCTACTGACAGATAAGTCTCTTAAGCAATATTCCTTTTCATCACAGCCTGGAAGGAACAGCTACTGTACAAAGAAGTCCCTGACTTTCAGTAAAGAATCTTAAAAAAACAACAGCAAATAAAAAATCTCTAGGTCAGCAACAAAAATATCTTTGTGAGGCAGGCTCTAGTAGGAGAAACATAAACACCAAATAAGGAACATAAGTCTCTCTCTCTTTTTTTCATTTTTATAAATAGACTTTTGGATAAAAGGGCAAAGGACATGAACTTTCCATTAAAATAATATTTTTAAAGCTGTTCACTGCGGTAAAAATTTTGCTCTAGGACAAGAATGACACACATATATAATAAATTTGCATGTACATAAAATATTTACATATATTAAATATAGTTCTTTTATATAAACAAATAAGTATAATGCATATTTAGCTTATAAAGTTCTGGAAATAAATACAAGCATAAGCATGGCCCAGAATAACACTGATACTGGAAGTCACTTTTCAGTAAAAGCTGAGCCTCTCATAAATTCTAAACTTGTCTTGCTGATAATGTCATCTCCAAATGCTGGCCAATCGAAAGTAAATAATTTATCAAAGTTAAAGCTTGGAAGCTCTGAAGGACAATGACCACCAGCAGCAGGGCATGCTGGGTGACCCAGTTGGATCTTCAGGGAACAAGTCAAGAGAAATTGGCTGATTCAAGCCTAACCCTGCAGCAGGGTGAGTTGAAGATTTAGGAGCAGACCACGGAATCCATGAGTAAAAAGCTTCAGGCCTCCTGGGGGACCTGAACCAGTACTAGTCATCTCCCAGGCCTGGGTGACTCTCTGCACTTCTCTGGCTACCAACTTTCCCATCTATTTTACTTCATGTACGTGTGTGTGCGTGTGTGTGTGTGTGTGTGTACGCGTATGCGTGCGTGCACTCGGTAGTGTCTGACTGTTTGAGACACTGTGGACTGTGGCCCACCAGGCTCTTCTGTCCTTGGGATTTCCCAGGCAAGAACACTGGAGTGGGTTGCCATTCTCTTCTCCAGGGGATCTTCCTGACCCAGGGACTGAACCCATGTCTCTTGCATCTCCTGCATCATAGCATGGGGAGAGGAGGCATGGAGGGAAGCAAGAAGCACCCAGGAGCTCCTAGCCCCATGGACGGTGGGCTCCAGGACACCAGGGTGATTCTCCTACCGTGTTGCCTTCTGCCTGTTTCTGGGGATCAGGCCCCAAGTAAACTGTCCATATGCAAACTCTTGCCCCAGGCTCTGCTCATGGGAGGAACGCAGCGTAAGAGAGTAGCTTTAGCACACTCTTTAGAAGCATCCAGGCAAATAGCAGAGGCAAAAGCTCAAAGTAGTAAAGTACAATTATATTGCAGCGTTCTCTAACTTGGAGACTGGAAAGTTTCTCTCTTCTCCCCATCCCCACCATGTCCTCCTCCTCCTCCTCTCATCACTTTTAAGATGCATGTGAACTTCAGAAGTAGTGAAAAGTACAAGGTCATGCATCTTCTTGTGAATCCATAGGTTTTCTGATTGTTTACTCTTTGCCTGCTTCACGCTTGTAATTTCCACCAGAACAGAGTTGGAGTCTGAGGTAAATACTTACCAAAACATAGTAGGTGGTCAACAAGTGTTTGTGAGTAGGAGAACAATGGACAGCGAGGAAAAAGGAAGCTGAGAAAACTGAAGTCAGTTTTGGAAGAACTCTAAGAAGTAGATACTTAGTGAAAGACCTAAAGAGGGGAAAAAAGCCGAGTGAATCCCCAGGAACTTGAATGAATAAATAAAGACACAAGGGAAGGAGAGCCAGGACCAAGAAGTAGCTTTACCAGTCAGAAAAAGACCTAGGGAGGCTGGTTTCTCCAAGGACCCTCCTTCAGTTCAGTTCAGTTCAGTTCAGTCTCTCAGTCGTGTCCGACTCTTTGCTACCCCATGAACCGCAGCACGCCAGGCCTCCCTGTCCCTCACCAACTCCCAGAGTTTACTCAAGCTCATGTCCATTGGGTTGGTGATGCCATCCAACCATCTCATCCTCTGTCGTCCCCTTCTCCTCCCGCCTTCAATCTTGCCCAGCATCAGGGTCTTTTCCAATGAGTCAGTTCTTCGCATCAGGTGGCCAAAGTACTGGAGTTTCAGCTTCAGCATCAGTCCTTCCAATGAATATTCAGGACTAATTTCCTTTAGGATGACCCTCCTTCACTGGAAGGCAAAGGAGGAGGGTCTAAGAGCTTCAGCAGACAGTAATGCTTTTGCCACAATCCCCTTCCAGGAAGTCAGAGAAAAATAGGTTCAAAAAGGATTATTTTCATAAGCAGGCTTCCTAACTAGCTTATAACAATTTTTCTGTAAATCCTTCCGGTGCTGCTTCTAATCCATGAAGGAAATTCTGTATTTCAGTTCCTTCCGATGACACTACTTCCTAGATAACGTAGTTGGATTTCACAGGTTAAGACGATTACTGCTGCTTAATAGAACAATTACTGGGTCAACAATGCCATGCTAGTTAAGGGCAGAACCATTTTCAAAAAAAGGAAACAGCTTTTAAGATATCCAAAGGGTGGCCCCGGTAAATGTGGCTTAAGACTCTCCTTTTTGAAAATCTTGTTTGTTCCCCAAATTAGGACCCTGAAAAGGCAGCAGATGCTTTGTGTAAGGAGCCAGAGGACTGTATATATGGGGGATGGTTTAGGGAAATGAGCAGGTGTTTTCCCCTTCTCTTCTTCAAGGCACTGAAAGCTGGATTTGCTTTAAGCTGAGTAGAATAGTCCAGGGCCCTTGTCCCAAGGGTTGGGCAGTGACCAGGACTTCTGTTTATCAGCATGAAAAAAAGTCTTTATGGAGATTATTATAAACATAACAGGCAAAGTTCGAGTTGACTTTGTGGTTGATGTTTTAAGTAGAGGTTTCACCTTACATGCAGCCTTTCCAGAAAACCAGAAATAAGCCTAACTCTGGCTTGTGAGCTTGGGTAACAGATGAAACTGGGCCAGTTGAATTTCCTGGTTCAGGAATCTTAGCACCACTGGTGTTCCTGCAGGGCAGTGGGGACCCACTGGAGGCTTTGGAGCTGAGGAGCAGCTTGATCTGACCTTTAACTGCAACAGTCTGTTGAGAATAGATCAAGGCACCGAGCACAGAAATAGGAAAACTAACTGGGAGGCCATTGCGATAATTCAAGGGGGAGTTACTGTGTCTTGGATCTGGGAGTTGGGTGGGGATGGGTGTGGGTATCCCATGGAAGTGGTGAGAAGGTGTTGGGTTCTGGGTATGTTTTGAAGGTGGAGCCACGTGGTTTTGCTGGCAGATCAGTTATGGGATGGGGGAGGGAGAGTGAAGTCAGTGACGCCTCCAGGGTTCTTGACAGGGAAAGTGGCATTGCCGTGTACTGAGACGTGAAAGGCAATGAGAGGAACAGATTTCAGAGGGGGATCTAGGGCTCAGTTTTGGACAAACTAAGTTTGCAATGCCTACTTAGATATTGGCTCCCTGGTGGCTCAGATGGTAAAGAATCTGCCTGCAGTGCAGGAGACTGGAGTTCGATCCCTGGGTTGGGAAGATCCCCTGGAGAAGGGAAAGGCTACCCACTCCAGTATTCTGGCCTGGAGAATTCCATGGACGGAGGAGCCTGGTGGGTTTATAGTCCACGGGGTCGAAAAGAGTCAGACACGACTGAACGACTAACACTTTCACTTTCACTTAGAGTATAGATGTTTAGTAAGCACTTGGATATGGTCCACGCTCCAGAAAGAACTCTGTTGGAGATATAAATTTGAGACTCATCAATACTGATACTGATCTTACCAAAAATTACAACACAGCTATAATGGGAGGGTGGTGAGATGAAAAAGTTGACATGTGCATGGAGGGGGTGGTGTGTAAGAAGTGGAGTCTTCATCTTTTATGGCAAGAAGTTAATGGTTGATAGAGAACTTGGGGGAAAAAATCAAGAAATAGTTGTATATGCATCATAAGAAAGAATCCTCCCTATTACTTCTACTCTGTATCTCCATATCTTAATATTTTTCTTCTTTATCTTTTTTGGGGGTGGTATGTTTATAATTTCGGAGAAGGCAATGGCACCCCACTCCAGTACTCTTGCCTGGAAAATCCCATGGGTGGAGGAGCCTGGTAGGCTGCAGTCCATGGGATCGATAGGAGTCGGACACGACTGAGTGACTTTCACTTTCACTTTTCACTTTCATGCATTGGAGAAGGAAATGGCAACCCACTCCAGTGTTCTTGCCTGGAGAATCCCAGGGACGGGGGAGCTTGGTGGGCTGCCGTCTATGGGGTCGCACAGAGTCGGACACGACTGAAGTGACTCAGCAGCATGTTTATAATTTAATTCTATTTATTTTTAACAGCTTTACTGAGCCATGACTCACATACTATAAAATTCATCTATGTAAAGTGTACAATTCAGTATCTTTTAGTATATTCTATCATGACCACCAATTTTAGAATTTTTATTAAGCCAAAAAAAAAACCCTGGAGCTTCCCTGGCTGTCCAGTGGTTAAGACTCTGTGCTTCTAATGCAGGGAGTGCTGGTTTGATCCCTGGTCGGGGAACTAAGATCCCACATGTCGTGTGGTGCAGCAAAAAAAAAAGTCAGATGAGAAGCCCTGAACCCCTTAGTCATCAAGCTTAATCCCTCTGTCCCTCTCCCAGCCCTAGGCAATCAATCATCTACTGCTATCTTCTACGGACTCGCCTACCCTGTTTCATATACATGGACTCATACATTACGTCATCCTCTTTAACTGGCTTCTTTTATTTTGCAGTTTTGAATTTTTTAAAAAACCCTCCTCCTCTTCTTCCCCAAGTTCTGTCCTTTCAAACCCATCCCCAAGTTTCAGTTTCTTTGGTCCCACTTTGTAGAAGCCGCTGACACCCTGCTCCCCGCCCACTGGAGCTGTCTTTAGAAAATCCTGCCTCTGCTCGTGGCCCTCCAAGGCAAAAAGACACTGCTGTAACTCCGATGACTGCCATTCAGCGCTTTGAATGAATCAGAGGTGTTCTGGGGAACCCCTTCCCTCTTTCCGGAGGTGTCTTGGACTCGGCTTCCTGAAATGTAAGCTGCCTGGTGATTTCAGCGTACATTCCAGGCATTAGCAGCAGCAGTTATCTCTTATCCAGTTGCAAATGATAAGGAATAGAGAGCTTTTGAGGAAAGTCTGCCTTGCATTTTATACTTTGAGTTGGGTGCTATAGCCTTATGAAACACTTGTATCCCCCAAATCCTCTTTTATGTTTGAACCAGTGAAAAATGTTTTGTTTTGTTTTTTTCAGTTGAATTTTACAGGCTTGAGCAGTGCTTGTTTTCAGAGGCTTGTGGGTTACCTATGACAACAAAAACAGTTTCCACACTGGCATTTTTTTTTTTTTTCACACTGGCATTTGACTCAGGATTGAAATAGAGTGCTGAACCTATTTTTAACATATTTGGGTATCAGATGATGTTCTTTCAAAGAAATAGCCGTCACATCCAGGATAGTCTTCCTAAAACAAAACAAAGCTAGAAAGAGTTCTATTTTCCGTACTGACAACATTTGAATTTTGATTCTTTATCCAGAGGGGTTTCTCTCAAGCTTTCAGAACATAATTTATGGCATTTTGCAAAGAAAACCACTTCTTTAATACTTGAGGGCCTTTTCCATGCATTTATTATATGAATTAACTAATGACTTGAACTGAGAAATAGTCCCATTTGCAATGCAAATATAACATTCGTACAAAGAAGGACAAAATCAAAGGAAACATTTCTTGATTTAAGGTACTTTAAAAAAAAATGAGGCTGTCAAATATTTCTGGTCTTAAAAGAGATACAATAAAGATGAAAGTTAGACAAACGACAGCAGTGTCTTAAACCGCAGTATATTAAAGGCAAACTGTACAGAATACACTTTATTCTAAGAAAAATAGGAGGCTATTGGAAGGCTTTTAGTATGTGAGGGACGTGATTTGTTTTGCTATGTGGAAAATCTATTGGAAAGAACCAGAGACAAAGCAGGAAGGTCAGGGGGAGAAATTACAGTGGTTTAAGAGAAGTGCTTCTCAAATTTCATATACAGGCAAATCATGTGGGGCCTTATAAAGTGTAAATTTGCACAAGAGGTCTGGAGTGAGGTGGGAGACATGGCGTTTCTGACAGGTTCCTAGGTGAACAGGATGCTCTTGGTCATGGACCCACACTTGAGTGGCCAGGGTTTCAGATCAGATCAGATCAGTTGCTCAGTCGTGTCCAACTCTTTTCGACCCCATGAATCGCAGCACACCAGGCCTCCCTGTCCATCACCAACTCCCGGAGTTCACCCAGACTCATGTCCATCGAGTCAGTGATGCCACTCAGCCATCTCATCCTCTGTCGTCCCCTTCTCCTCTTGCCCCCAATCCCTCCCAGCATCAGAGTCTTTTCCAACGAGTCAACTCTTCGCATGAGGTGGCCAAAGTACTGGAGTTTCAGCTTTAGCATCATTCCTTCCAAAGAAATCCCAGGGCTGATCTCCTTCAGAATGGACTGGTTGGATCTCCTTGCACTCCAAGGGACTCTCAAGAGTCTTCTCCAACACCACAGTTCAGAAACATCAATTCTTCGGCGCTCAGCCTTCTTCACAGTCCAACTCTCACATCCATACATGACCACAGGAAAAACCATAGCCTTGACTAGACGGACCTTTGTTAGCAAAGTAATGTCTCTGCTTTTGAATGTGCTATCTAGGTTGGTCATAACTTTCCTTCCAAGGAGTAAGCCTCTTTTAATTTCATGGCTAGACGGACCTTTGTTGGCAAAGTAATGTCTCTGCTTTTGAATGTGCTATCTAGGTTGGTCATAACTTTCCTTCCAAGGAGTAAGCCTCTTTTAATTTCATGGCTAGACGGACCTTTGTTGGCAAAGTAATGTCTCTGCTTTTGAATATGCTATCTAGGTTGGTCATAACTTTCCTTCCAAGGAGTAAGCGTCTTTTAATTTCATGGCTGCAGTCACCATCTGCAGTGATTTTGGAGCCCAGAAAAATAAAGTCTGACACTGTTTCCACTGTTTCCCCATCTATTTCCCATGAAGTGACGGGACCAGATGCCATGATCTCTGTTTTCTGAATGTTGAGCTTTAAGCCAACTTTTTCACTCTCCACTTTCACTTTCATCAGGAGGCTTTTTAGTTCCTCTTCACTTTCTGCCATAAGGGTGGTGTCATCTGCATATCTGAGGTTATTGATATTTCTCCCGGCAATCTTGATTCCAGCTTGTGTTTCTTCCAGTCCAGCGTTTCTCATGATGTACTCTGCATATAAGTTAAATAAGCAGGGTGACAATATACAGACTTGACGTACTGCTTTTCCTATTTGGAACCAGTCTGTTGTTCCATGTCCAGTTCTAACTGGTGCTTCCTGACCTGCATACAAATTTCTCAAAAGGCAAATCAGGTGGTCTGGTATTCCCATCTCTTTCAGAATTTTCCACAGTTTATTGTGATCCACACAGTCAAAGGCTTTGGCATAGTCAATAAAGCAGAAACAGATGTTTTTCTGGAACTCTCTTGCTTTTTCCATGATCCAGCGGATGTTGCCAATTTGATCTCTGGTTCCTCTGCCTTTTCTAAAACCAGCTTGACCAGGTTCGATGCATGATACTGGATGCTTGGGGCTGGTGCACTGGGACAACCCCTCTGGGGTTGGTATGGGGAGGGAGGAGGGAGGAGGGTTCAGGATGGGGAACAAATGTATACCTGTGGCGGATTCATTTCGATATTTGGCAAAACTAATACAATATTGTAAAGTTTAAAAATAAAATAAAATTTAAAAAAAAACTTAAAAAAAAATAATAAAGCATACCCATCCAAAAAAATAAATAAATAAATAAAATAAAACCAGCTTGAATATCAGGAAGTTCACGGTTCACATATTGCTGAAGCCTGGCTTGGAGAATTTTGAACATTACTTTACTAGCGTGTGAGATGAGTGAAATTCTGCAATAGTTTGATCATTCTTTGGCATTGCCTTTCTTTGGGATTGGAATGAAAACTGACCTTTTCCAGTCCTGTGGCCACTGCTGAGTTTTCCAAATTTGCTGGCATATTGAGTGCAGCACTTTCACAGCATCATCTTTCAGAATTTGGAATAGCTCAACTGGAATTCTATCACCTCCACTAGCTTTGTTCGTAGTGATGCTTTCTAAGGCCCACTTGACTTCACATTCCAGGATGTCTGGCTCTAGGTCAGTGATCACACCATTGTGATTATCTGGGTCATGAAGATCTTTTTTGTACAGTTCTTCTGTGTATTCTTGCCATCTCTTCTTAATATCTTCTGCTTCTGTTAGGTCCATACCATTTCTGTCCTTTATCGAGCCCATCTTTGCATGAAATGTTCCTTTGGTATCTCTAATTTTCTTGAAGAGATCTAGTCTTTCCCATTCTGTTGTTTTCCTCTATTTCTTTGCATTGATCACTGAAGAAGGCTTTCTTATCTCTCCTTGCTATTCTTTGGAACTCTGCATTCAGATGCTTACATCTTTCCTTTTCTCCTTTGCTTTTCGCTTTTCTTCTTTTCACTATTTGTAAGGCCTCCCCAGACAGCCATTTTGCTTTTTTGCATTTCTTTTCCATGGGGATGGTCTTGATCCCTGTCTCCTGTACAATGTCACGAACCTCATTCCATAGTTCATCAGGGACTCTATCAGATCTAGGCCCTTAAATCTATTTCTCACTTCCACTGTATAATCATAAGGGATTTGATTTAGGTCATACCTGAATGGTCTAGTGGTTTTCCCTACTTTCTTCAATTTCAGTCTGAATTTGGCAATAAGGAGTTCATGGTCTGAGCCACAGTCAGCTCCTGGTCTTGTTTTAGCATAGGGCAATAGGGCTTCCCTGGTGGCTCAGATGGTAAAGAATCTGCCTACAATGCAGGACACCTGGGCTCGACCCCTAGGTTGGAAAGATCCCCTGGAGAAAGAAATGGCAACCCACTCCGGTGTTCTTGCCTGAACAACCCCATGAACATAGGAGCCTGGAGGGCTATAGTCCATGGGATTGCAAGAGTTGGACATGGCTTAGCAGCTAAACCACCACCACCAGTAACAGCGCAGACAGAGTTCAGAGCCATGTAGAGTATAGGATAATGGGACCAACTGATTAACCAGGAGAAAGAGATGTACGGGTCAGGGATTTCTGAGTGAGTGAGTTTGTATGATCAGATTAGTCAATACTGAGAACGGAGGAGGAGAACCAAATTTTTGACCTTGGCAAGCATCCTAATGAATATCACAGATAGTTGACTTTACAAGTCTTAAGCTCAAAAGAGAGGGCCAGAGATATAAATTCAGGAATCATCAGGATAACTTAAATGGTATGTTGGACCCAAGGGAGTAAAGAAAAGTAAGAGAATGAGGAGGCCTGGAACTGAGCTTTAATTCATTATTGACCAGAGCATTTTTGTAGAGGCTAATGCCTGTAGCCCCTGATTTGTTATATAAGTGATACTGATAACGTCCCTTGGGGATGATCTTAATCACTGCCTCCTGTACAGTGTCATGAACCTCTGTCCATAGTTCTTCAGGTACTCTATCAGATCTAATACTTAAATCTATTTGTCACTTCCACTGTATAATCATAAGCAATTTGATTTAGGTCATACCTGAATGGTCTAGTGGTTTTCCCTACCTTCTTCAATTTAAACTTGAATTTGGCAATAAGGAGTTCATGATCTGAGGCACAGTCAGCTCCCAGTCATGTTTTTGCTGACTGTATAGAGCTTCTCCATCTTTGGCTGCAAAGAATATAATCAACCAGATTTCATTATTGACCATCTGGTGATGTCCATATGTAGAGTCTTCTCTTGTGTTGTTGGAAGAGGGTGTTTGCTATGATCAGTGCGTTCTCTTGGCAAAACTCTGTTAGCCTTTTACCTGCTTCATTTTGTACTCCAAGGCCAAATTTGCCTGTTACTCCAGGTATCTCTTAACTTCCTACTTTTGCATTCCAGTCTCCTGTAATTAAGAGGGTATCTTTTTTGGATGTTAGTTCTAGAAGGCCTTGTAGGTCTTCATAGAACCGTTCAACTTCAGCTTCTTCAGCATTATTGGTTGGGGCATAGACTTGGATTACTGTGATATTGAATGGTTTGCCTTGGAAATGAACAGAGATAATTCTGTCATTTTTGAAATTGCATCCAAGTACAGCTTCCCTGGAGAAGGAAATGGCAACCCACTCCAGTACTCTTGCCTTGAAAATCCCATGGATGGAGGAGCTTGGTGCAGGCTACTATCCATGGGGTCGCAAAGAGTTGGGCACGACTGAGCGACTTCACTTGCACTTTCTTTCACAGCAATGGAGCAACTGAACTGAACTGACAGCAATGGCACCCCACTCCAGTACTCTTGCCTGGAAAATCCCATGGGCGGAGGAGCCTGGTAGGCTGCAGTCCATGGGGTCGCGAAGCATCGGATACGACTCAGCGACTTCCCTTTCACTTTCATGCATTGGAGAAGGAAATGGCAACCCACTCCAGTACTCTTGCCTGGAGAATCCCAGGGACGGGGGAGCCTGGTGGGCTGCCGTCTATGGGGTCGCACAGTTGGACACGACTGAAGTGACTTAGCAGCAGTAGTAGCAGCAACAGCATTTCAGACTCTTTTGTTGACTATGATGGCTACTGAAAAAAGGCAAAATGGTTGTCTGAAGAGGCCTTACAAATAGCTGAAAAAAGAAGAGAAGTGCAAGGCAAAGGAGGAAAGGAAAGATATAGCCATCTGAATGCAGAGTTCTAAAGCATAGCAAAGAGAGATAAGAAAACCTTCCTCAGTAATCAATGCAAAGAAATAGAGGAAAACAGTAGAATGGGAAAGACTAGAGATCTCTTCAAGAAAATTAGAGATTCCAAGGGAACATTTCATGCAAAGATGAGCACAATAAAGGACAGAAATGGAACGGACCTAACAGAAGAAGAAGATATTAAAAAGAGGTGGCAAAAATACATGGAAGAACTATACAAAAAAGATCTTCATGACCCAGATAACCATGATGGTGTGATCACTCACCTAGAGCCAGACATCCTGGAATGTGAAGTCAAGTGGGCCTTAGGAAGCATCACTACAAACAAAGCTAGTGGAGATGATGAAATTCCAGTTTAGCTGTTTCAAATCCTGAAAGATGATGCTGTGAAAGTGCTGCGCTCAAGATGCCAGCAAATTTGGAAAACTCAGCAGTGGCCACAGGACTGGAAAAGGTCAGTTTTCATTCCAATCCCAAAGAAAGGCAATGCAAAGAATGCTCAAACTACCGCACAATTGCACTCATCTCAAACGCTAGCAAAGTAATGCTCAAAATTCCCCAAGCCAGGCTTCAACAGTACATGAACTGTGAACTTCCTGATATTCAAGCTGGATTTAGAAAAGGCAGAGGAACCAGAGATCAAATTGCCAACATCCATTGGATCATGGAAAAAGCACAAGAGTTCCAAAAAAACATTTACTTCTGCTTTATTGACTACACCAAAGCCTTTGACCGTGTGGATCACAACAAACTGAAAAATTCTTAAAGAGATGAGAATACCAGACCACCTGACTTGCCTCCTGAGAAATCTATATGCAGGTCAGGAAACAACAGTTAGAACTGGACACAGAACAATAGACTGGTTCCAAATTGGGAAAGGAATACGTCAAGGCTGTATATTGTCACCCTGTTTATTTAACTTATATGCAGAGTACATCATGCGAAATGCCAGGCTGGATGACGCATAAGCTGGAATCAAGATTGCCAGGAGAAGTATCAATAACCTCAGATATGCAGATGACACCACCCTTTATGGCAGAAAGTGAAGAAGAACTAAAGAGCCTCTTGATGAAAGTGAAAGAGGAGAGTGAAAAAGTTGAGGTAAAACTCAACATTCAGAAAATTAAGATCATGGCATTCAGTCCCATCACTTCATGGCAGCTAGATGGGGAAACAGTGAGAGACTTTATTTTGGGGGGCTCCAAAATCACTGCAGATTGTGACTGCAGCCATGAAATTAAAAGACGCTTGCTCCTTGGAAGAGAAGTTATGACCAACCTAGATAGCATATTAAAAAGCAGAGACATTACTTTGCCGACAAAGGTCCATCTAGTCAAAGCTATGGTTTTTTCAGTAGTCATGTATGGATGTGAGAGTTGGACTATAAAGAAAGCTGAGCACTGAAGAATTGATGCTTTTGAACTGTGGTGTTGGAGAAGACTCTTGAGAGTCCCTTGGACTGCAAGGAGATCCAACCAGTCCATCCTAAAGGGAATCAGTCTTGAATATTCATTGGAAGGACTGATGCTGAAGCTGAAACTCCAATACCTTTGCCACCTGATGTAAAGAACCTACTCATTTGAAAAGACCTTTATGCTGGGAAAGATTGAAGACAGGAGGAGAAGGGGATGATAGAGGATGATATGGTTGGATGGCATCACCAATGCAATGGACATGAGTTTAAGTAAACTCTGAGAATTGGTGATGGACAGGGAGGCCTGGCCTGCTGCAGGCCATGGGGTCACAAAGAGTTGGATACAACTGAGCAACTGAACTGAACTGAACTGATATGTCTCTGGTCAATAATGTTCAGGTAACAAAAGACAGAGTAATGCATCTCTGGTCAATAATGTGTTAAGAGCTTCCACTATTTAAAAGTTTGGTAAATAGACTGAGCCCACTGGGAGAATAAGAAAGAGAAACCTAAAAGGTAAGAGCAAGCCAAGAGGATTTGTGAGACAGGTGGCAGCAGAAGGGATGGCTGCAAGAAGGCAGTGTAGTCAACCTTGTCAGATGCTCAGATGAAAAGATGAATTTTTTCAAATTGCCTTTGAGATACATCTGCCTCAGTTATTGGTGAATTTAGTGCCACTTCTGCAGAGCAGCGGGTTGCAGAGATTGGAGAGAACTGTGGAGTAGGTGGGAATGGGCGCCCGGTTAGAGGGATTGGGAAAGGGAGGATAAAGTGAGGAAGTAGATCACAGCTCCAAGAGGTGGTCTGTGGACAGAGAGAGACAGTTGGGCGGGTAGCTCAAGGGGGTCCGTGGGGTCAAAGTAAGGTCATTTTTGTACCTTTTAAAATAGAAGAGACTTGAGTGTGTTTAAATGCTGATGAGAAATATTGAGCAAAGAGAAATAGAGAACCAGAGATAGCACAAGATCACTGTGAAGACCGGAGGGTGGGAGGAAACGGACTTAGATGTGGGGAAGGGCACGACATCCCTTCTTTCCCCAGAAGGGAGGAGTGGGGCCAAGGTCAATAGGTTTGGAGACTCGGAGGTGAGATACGGAGAGATTTCTCATCTGACAGCATCTGTTCTCGGTGAAGCAGGAAAGGAGAACATCTGCTGAGAGTGATGGGCCAGAAGAGGGAAGAAAGGCCTCCTGGGGTCTCAGAGGTGGTCTACGGGGAGCCTAGGCTCCCACTGGAGACCGGTGATCTGAGGTCTGCAGCCTGTCCCGCCCGCCCCCCCTCCCCCACAGTGAGGATTACCCCAGGTGCTCCACTTCTCAGGTGCCAGAGGGAGAAGATGGACATTTGATTCATCTAGGATTAGAGACTTGCCAGGTGGATATGCAAGACAAAGGGCTTCCCAGTTGGCGCTAGGGGTAAACAACCGACCCGCCAATGCAAGCTAGACCTAAGAGATACAGGTTCGATCCCTGGGTCAGGAAGATCCCCTGGAGGAGGGCATGGCAACCCACTGCAGTAGTCTTGCCTGGAGAATCCCAAGCACGAGGAGCCTGGCAGGCTACAGTCCAGGGGGTCGCACAGAGTTGGACACGACTGAAGCAATTAAGCATGCACGCACAAGTCCAAAGAGACATAGAGTAGTTTAAGCTATGGAAAAGAACATTCTGTGGGCTCTAGGCCCTGGTACCCAGTAAGGTCCCCAAGAGTTGTGTTTATTATTAGGAGGGGAGAGAGAAAATTCCTTAGCTCCCCAAGCCTTCCACAGCTCCTGCCCGACCACCATCGCCTACACACACAACTCCAACCTCTTTGTTCCCAAGGTATCTGTACAGAAAGTAGAGGGGCTTTCAAAGATAAATGTGATTTTTAAAATATATTAATAATTGGTCATTTTTCAGTTATTTTCTGTATCCCCACTTCCTTATTATTCAGGGACAATTGTAAAGCCCCAGAAATTGGGTTCTTTGTTCGGGTGTTTAGTTTACCACTGGTAATCCAGTAATGTTATGCACAGCTGATTCTGAGTTTCAACAAATGATTCTGCTTAAGAAAAGTGATCATCAGATGAGCCACAGTATGTAATTTATTATAATCATAATAATTAAAAAAAATTCCTTATGGAGAGAATCACCTTTTTCTAAATATAGTTGGACTTAAGGTCTTTTTGGAGAAGGCAATGGCACCCCACTCCAATACTCTTGCCTGGAAAATCCCATGGATGGAGGAGCCTGGTAGGCTGCAGTCCATGGGGTTGCTAAGAGTCTGGCACGACTGAGCGACTTCACTTTTACTTTTCACTTTCATGCTTTGGAGAAGGAAATGGCAACCCACTCCAGTGTTCTTGCCTGGAGAATCCCAGGGACGGGGGAGCCTGGTGGGCTGCCGTCTATGGGGTCGCACAGAGTCGGACACGACTGAAGCGACTTAGCAGCAGCAGTAAGGTCTTTTTTTCCCTTTAAAGTGTTCTCTTGGTTACAAGTCTGTAAGGAAGGCTTTTGGTTTGCTAATCTGAAAATTAAAAGTTTCTATGTAAGAAATAGATTTCAACATAAAGGTCACACCATGTATGATTAGTTACAAAACCAGGGACATGTTTTCGTACAAGGAATTAGGAAGTTGGGCAAATAATGTTGGTTTCTTTTAGGCTTTATTCATCTGGGTTTATTCATCTGTAAAGGTAGAAAATTAGAAAATACGAGTTCTAATATCAAGAGTCTATCCAAATGGTAGCTACTAACTACACGTGGTAACTTAAATTTAAATATATTAAGTTAAATAAAATTTAAAATTCATTTTGTCAGTCATGTTAGCCACATTTCAAATGATCAGTAGCAATAGGCAGCTAGTATAACTACTGGGCAACCCAGATATCGAATATTTCCCTCACCAGAGAACATTCTAGTGGACAGCTCTGATCTATAATCCTAGTTTTAATACAAGTGCAACAGAGGGAAGGTGGTAAGATGCTTCCAGAAGTCATCACATTATAATTTTCCACTTAATTATACTAGGACAACATTTCTAGAATATACCTACAGCTCACCTGGCCTAAAAGAGCAAGAGTGAGTTCAAGCAAGCTGGACCTATTGCAATAAAATAATCTCCAGATAATGGAGAGATGATACACTCTAGACTCCTCCCACTTTTCTTCCCTCCCTGCCCTTCTTTCTTTCTCATATTTTTTATTGAGTGCTAAGTCTTGAGTCGTCTACTCCCATAAAGTTAATTGGACCTGTGGACTTGATCAGACAGACAGAAATGGGTGATGGTAAGACAGTTTATTTGATAAAGAGTATGATAGGATCCTTGAGGTTCCAGGGAAGTCTACAGGAGGAATCATTTGTTCATTCAGTCGCTCAGTCTTGTCTGACTCTTTGTGACCCCATGGATTGTAGCTTGCCAGGCTCCTCTGTCTATGAGATTTCCCAGGCAAGAATACTGGAGTGGATTGCCATTTCCTTCTCCAGGGTATCCTCCCAGATCAGGGACTGAACTCATGTCTCCTGTATCTTCTGCATTGGCCGGCAGATTCTTTACCACCCTGAGCCACCAGGGAAGCCCAGGAGGGCTTACCTAACTTTAATAGAAGAGACAAGGGAAAACTTTCCAGAAAGGGTGATACTTAAGGAAAGTGGTAAAGGATGTTTATGAATTAAAATGATTTACAGGTTTGAATATTGTGGTTTGACCATTAATTGTGACCCTACTGAAATGCAACAGTGAAAAAAAAGAAAAATGAGGAAAGTGAATAGCAGCTTTTTATATAATTGCATTACAAAGTCTCTGTGGTATGCATGATTTTCAGAGGCCTACCTGCCATCCTCAGTCTTTTTAGTTGCTTCCTCCTTTGCCTTAAAACAACAGTGAGTTGGTTCTTCTCCTATAGGCCCATTCCCTTCCCCAACGGCATTTCTCAAGACTATCTTGATCCAATAAACATTGTACCTCAAATCTCTTAGTTTCTCAGAACAAAATTCTTGAAGTTATTCTTGACTTTATTTATTTTTATATTTGTTACATCTATTCCTTTAACAGATCCTATTGTTCTTTGCCTTCAAATTATATCCAGAATAATATCCCTTTTCCCTTCTCCTTGTAATATCTTCGTGGTTCAAACCACATCCTGCTGAGAGAGGAGCAAGTCTTTTCATGATCTTGCCCACAGTTGCCTTTTCACAGCAGTTCTCCACTCAGCAGCCAGAGAAACTCATTTAAAACTTAAGTCAGATCTGATCATGCATCTGTTCCAAACTCTTCAGCAGCTTCCCTTTTTACAAAGATAAAGTCCTCATCCCAGACCCTAAGCCCCTACATGATCTGCTCCAGGCTACTTTGTGTGTTACATTCTTTCTTGCCTACTCATCTTTCTCCTGCCTGCTGCTTCAGGCGTGGTCCAAGCACACTGGCTCTTCCAGGACTGCTCGGAAGCCACGTAGATCCCCGCGTTCAGATGTGTGTCCCAGTGTCCCCAGACACAGCGGCCTTACTCATGCATTCAGCCTGTCTAAAATAGGTGGTCTGTGTCACCAACTCCACCATCATTTTCCATCCTTCCTCTGCTGTGTTTTTCCTTCATTGCACATATCACCACTTGATGTGTTATATATTTGTTTACTAGACTATAGTCTCCATGAGAGCATAGATTTTGTTTTATTTACTGCAATATCCCAGGCTCCGATTCAGAGTCCAACTTGTGTATATACAATTCATAATGGTTAGTAAGGGCGTGAGTGGCATTTACTTTATCACATTTCATCTACAAGTATATGACCCGCATAGACTGTAAGGTCCTAGAGTCATGATTACATATTATTATTCCCAGCCACCAGCCCACTATGTGGAAAGTAAACTCACTATAAAAGAAATCCCTTGAATGTATCCCCCTCCTCATATGGAAAACTATAGGATCATAGATGAAAAAATGAATCTTAAGAGGTGTTCTGGTCTACAGCCATGCCCTCAGGAGGAACATATTTAACCATTATTCTATTATTTTTTTTAAATTTTATTTTATTTTTAAACTTTACATAATTGTATTAGTTTTGCCAAATATCAAAATGAATCCGCCACAGGTATACATGTGTTCCCCATCCTGAACCCTCCTCCCTCCTCCCTCCCCATACCATCCCTCTGGGTCGTCCCAGTGCACTAGCCCCAAGCATCCAGTATCGTGCATTGAACCTGGACTGGCATCTCGTTTCATACATGATATTTTACATGTTTCAATGCCATGCTCCCAAATCTTCCCACCCTCTCCCTCTCCCATAGAGTCCATAACACTGTTCTATACATCAGTGTCTCTTTTGCTGTCTCATACACAGGGTTATTGTTACCATCTTTCTAAATTCCATATATATGCGTTAGTATACTGTATTGGTGTTTTTCCTTCTGGCTTACTTCACTCTGTATAATAGGCTCCAGTTTCATTATTCTATTCTGAAAGGTTATCAGGAAAGAAGAATCCATCATTTTCTCTGTTTAACAACTGTCAGTTCTAGGAGACTCTTAAGCCAAATCTAAATCTCATTTTTACTCTCGGATCAGGAGATTTGAATAAATAAAACTGGTTAGTTATACATCAATTATACCTCAATTAAAAAACAAAGGTCGGTATTTCGCTTTTTTTCCTTTTTCTCTCTGTAATTTCTTTTTCCGCAAAGAATCCAGATTATTGCAGAAAAACATAAAGAAAAGAAAAAATTGTTGATAAGGTCAAAGATAACCTCTATAAATAGACTTTCTTATTTACAGGTATGTATACCCATAGCCTTTGACTGCATAGATCACAATTAACGGTGGGAAATTCTTAAAGAGATGGGAATACCAGACCACCTGACCTGCCTCTTGAGAAATTTGTATGCAGGCCAGGAAGCACCAGTTAGAACTGGACATGGAACAACAGACTGGTTCCAAATAGGAAAAGGAGTACGTCAAGGCTGTATATTGTCACCCTGCTTATTTAACTTATATGCAGAGCACATCATGAGAAACGCTGGACTGGAAGAAACACAAGCTGGAATCAAGATTGCCGGGAGAAATATCAATAACCTCAGATATGCAGATGACACCACCCTTAAGGCAGAAAGTGAAGAGGAACTAAAAAGCCTCTTGATGAAAGTGAAAGTGGAGAGTGAAATAGTTGGCTTAAAGCTCAACATTCAGAAAACGAGGATCATGGCATCCGGTCCCGTCACTTCATGGGAAATAGATGGGGAAACAGTGGAAACAGTGTCAGACTTTATTTTTCTGGGCTCCAAAATCACTACAGATGGTGACTGCAGCCCTGAAATTAAAAGACGCTTACTCCTTGGAAGGAAAGTTATGACCAACCTAGATAGCATATTCAAAAGCAGAGACATTACTTTGCCAACTAAGGTCCATCTAGTCAAGGCTATGGTTTTTCCAGTGGTCATGTATGGATGTGAGAGTTGGACTGTGAAGAAGGCTGAGCGCCAAAGAATTGATGCTTTTGAACTGTGGTGTTGGAGAAGACTCTTGAGAGTCCCTTGGAGTGCAAGGAGATCCAACCAGTCCATTCTGAAGGAGATCAGCCCTGGGATTTCTTTGGAAGGAATGATGCTAAAGCTGAAACTCCAGTACTTTGGCCACCTCATGCGAAGAGTTGACTCATTGGAAAAGACTCTGATGCTGGGAGGGATTGGGGGCAGGAGGAGAATGGGATGACAGAGGATGAGATGGCTGGATAGCATCACTGACTCGATGGACGTGAGTCTGAATGAACTCCAGGAGTTGGTGATGGACAGGGAGGCCTGGTGTGCTGTGATTCATGGGGTCGCAAAGAGTCGGACACGACTGAGCGACTGAACTGACTGACTGACTGACTGATACACATATATCGAGAAGGCACTGGCACCCCACTCCAGTACTCTTGCCTGGGAAGTCCCATGGACGGAGGCGCCTAGTAGGCTGCAGTCCATGGGGTCTCAAAGAGTCAGACGAGACTGAGTGACTTCCCTTTCACTCTTCACTTTCATGCACTGGAGAGGGAAATGGCAACCCACTCCAGTGTTCTTGCCTGGAGAATCCCAGGGACAGGAGCCTGGTGGGCTGCTGTCTATGGGGTCGCACAGAATCAGACACGACCGAAGTGAGTTAGCAGCAGCAGCATACACATATATTAGTAAATATTTTATTGGTGTATAACATATACAGAGAAAAGTACACAAATCATAACAGCTTGAGGAATAATTTAGTCAGTAGATCAGTGTAACCACACCTCAGGACAAGAAATAGCGCCCACACGTAACCATTATTCCCTTTATGTTCCCTAAATTTAAGCACTGATGTCTGACACTGTAGATTATTTCTGTCTGTTTTTATTAAAAATTTTTTGATCATGTGGCATGTGGGATCTTAATTTCCTGACCAGGGATTGAACCCACACCCCCTGCACTGGAAGCATGGAGTCTTAACCATTGGATCCCCAGGAAAGTCCCTATTTTTATCTGTTTTTAAACTTCATGTAAGTGGAACTATCCAGTATTCTGTATGTACAGTACTCTTTTATGTCTGTCTTCTTTTATTCAATATTATGTTTAAGCTGCAGTGTACACACACACACACACACACACACACTTTTTCTATTAAATCTCTCTTTAGTTGTATCTAATCAGCTTTTAAACCCACTAATTTTTTTTAAAAATTCAATTATATTTTTTATTTCTAGAATTTTTATTGATTCATTTTTATAGCTTCCAGTGTTGTAGCAAATTCTCCACCTTTTAATTTCTTGACTATATTGCATGTGTATGTGCTCAGTCGTGTCCAACTCTTTGCGACCCCAAGGACTGTAGCCCACCAGAGTCCTCTGTCCGTGGCATTTCCCAGGCAAAACTGCTTGAGTGGGTTGCCATTTCCTGCTCCAAGTCTAGACTATATTGGTCATATTTATTTTCATGTTCATTCTGATGATAGCTCCTATGAATATATTTCTATTGTATTTTTCTTCTCGGTTTTCTGTCAAGTCTTGCCTTCTTGTATGCCTCGTTATATCCTGTAGGTTCTAGTTCACTGTGCCTGGTTATTGACTCACCCTTACTCTAGAGAAGTAGCTCTTTGTGCCCCCAAGCAAAAGTCTGGATTATTTGCCTGAATTTATCTTCCTTAGAGGGCACCACAATCTAAACTTTGCCTGTCTGGCCCTGTGAAAGTGCCAAAATTCTGTCTGTTTTGTTCTTTTGCCACTGAATTGTCTCTTTCAAATTAGCAATTGCTTCAAGGAGAAGAGCAGCCCGGAATGCCAGGCTCACCTCTTGGCTTCACTCTCTTCACTCTCTTCTGGATCTGGCTCCAGAAACTGCCTTGCTAGTTCTCTGGTAAGTTCCAACACATGGGATTTTTTTCTTCTTTATTAAGTCTTCTACTAATCAATTTGTCTAGCTTTTCTCGTCATTTTTAATGGCAGGGTTGTTCTAAAACAACCTACTGAAAAATCTTATTATACTACATTCCTATAACTTACTTTTCTCACTTACCCTTATGTGAATCATGTGTATCTCAAATAAATGTCAATATTAATTTACACAATAATTTAAATCATTACATAGAATGTATACCATTCTATGAGTACATCATAATTTTTTAGACAAGCCCTTATAACTCAACTGTTTCAATTTTTTATCTATTATAAACAGCAACACAATACTCATCTTTGTATACATATTCTTAAGTAGTTGTAATTATTCTCTAATTATTATACCTTGAAACAAAATATTTACTTTATTTGAAATAAAAATTTTCAAGTATGACTATTTTAAGGTTTCTGTTATATTACTAAAGATTCCTCTAGGAAAATCATACCAGTTTACGCTTCTACCAGCACTATATAAGTTCCAGCTTCCTTTAATTTTTAAACACTTTCTAAATAATAGAATTTTTAAACTTGTCTGTGTCTGACATAAATGAATAAGTATTTATTATATGATTCCTCTATTATCCCATACCAGGAACACTCTTGGGATCACAAGAGAAAGAAACTAAACTTGGACCCTGACCTTAATTCTGATATTGTGATTTTTCATAGATATTCTATGACTCTCTTTTCATTATGAAGATTTCTTGGTACTGTTCCCAGAAGGCTTCCATCCTCATATGGAAATTGGCCTCCTCGTATTCTTGCCAGTTATGTCTGTATTTTGAACTCTGCCTTTATCTGTAACCTCAATCATGTATTATAGACTTACTTACAATACACAGTCCAGGATAGTTCCTTGGTCTCAACTCTTCCTATCCATGTGGTGTGGCTGCAGTTTTTTCCTCCTTCTCCCTGTCCTTCCCTGACCCTGTCCTGCTTGAACTCCATTCTGTGGTCTGACCACTCACCCAACTCTCCAAGTTACTCATCCGTATCAGGGGTCCACACACCTGCCAGCCGTGTTTGTAAATGACGTTTCCTTGGAACACGTCGTCTTGGGTTATATGCATATTGTCTGTGCTGCTCTGCTGACACTAGAACTGAGTGACCGGGACAGAGGGTGTGTGCTCCACAAATGTAAAAACTACCGACTGTTTGGCCCTTCCCAGGAAAGATCTGCCAACCCCTGATCCATGGATCTTTGTGAGAAGATTCTGAACTTAGTAAGAGATTTCTCGTCTACTAGACTAAGCAGCTGTACAAAGCAAGCCTCCAGGCCCCCGACTCCAATGGACATAGGGCTCTTGTCTGCTCATTACCATTTCATTTAGTGTACAGTCCCCTCACTCCCCTCCTCTGATGACTTTGAAACTGTCTTCTGTCTCTGGATTCTGATCCGAATCTGACTGAGTTGTTACCTCTTAATGATTTAGGACCTGGATCACATGTATGCTTTGGACTCAGTAGGGACAGAGGATGAAAATTTATGAAATCCACATCTATAGAAAGAAGGTTAGCATTTGTATAGCACACTGGGCTAGGGCTCTGGGTGTCTTGGTACTGCCCAGCTGGTAATACCTTCAGGCATGGGCAGCTGCCATGTAAATGTACCATTGCCCAACACTTGGAAGGTTATTGGTATAAAAAGGCCAGAAAATGCAATGAAATGGTAGCTACTAATTTGTTCTGTGAGTCTGCTTCTTTTATGCTATATTCACTGGTTTATTTTATTGGTTAGATTCCACATACAGTTAGATTACATCGTACAGTATTTGTCTTTTTCTGACTGACTTGTTTCGCTGAGCATCATGCCCTCCAAGTCCATCCATGTTGCTGCGAGTGGTGAAATTTTGTTCTTTTTTGTGGCTGAGTAGTATTCCATTCAGAGAAGGCAATGGCACCCCGCTCCAGCACTCTTGCCTGGAAAATCCACGGACGGAGGAGCCTGGTGGGCTGCAGTCCACGGGGTTGCTAGGAGTCGGACACGATTGAGCGACTTCACTTTCACTTTTCAGTTTCCTGCATTGGAGAAGGAAATGGCAACCCACTCCAGTGTTCTTGCCTGGAGAATCCCAGGGACGGGGGAGCCTGGTGGGCTGCCATCTGGGGTCGCACAGAGTTGGACACGACTGAAGTGATTTAACAGCAGCAGCAGTATTCCATTGTACATATGCACCATATCTTCTTTATCCATTCACCTGTTGGTGGACACTAAGGTTGTTGCCATGTCTTGGCTATAGTAAATAGTCCTGCTTGGAACATTGGGGTGCATGTGTTTTTTTCAAATGAATGTTTTTGTGAGTTTTTTTGGATGTATACTCAGGAGTGGAACTTCTAGGTCATACGGTGGTTCTATTCTTAATACTTAACATTTAGACATAGATTTAACATTTTGACGTAACTGGCCTGTGAAAAGCCACATCTATATTTGACAAAAGGGAATGTGTAT
The DNA here is from genome assembly GCF_003369695.1 of Bos indicus x Bos taurus. Lineage (NCBI taxonomy): Eukaryota > Metazoa > Chordata > Mammalia > Artiodactyla > Bovidae > Bos > Bos indicus x Bos taurus. Next base: position 75,165,637 of record NC_040087.1, on the reverse strand, counting down.
TATCCGGAGCATCTGGACTAGGAAATGGATGGTCTAACTAGAAGGCACTTAGGGCTTGACCTGCTTTGGGGAAGAGGTAAGTACATGGTTGGATATGCGTAGCTTGGCCGTATCATGTTGGAGAAGAAATTATGTGTATGGAAAAAGAGAACACGTACGTGTGCACAAGTGTATATGCGTGTGCAGGCTCCTGCTGGGCAGTCAGGGGGTGGAATGTATTCGGCCAAGTGTCTTTTTTCCCTTGGTAAACCCCTCTTCCACACTGCATGCTATTTGTATTGGACTCTTCCATGGCTGTGTCTTCTTGTCTTCTGGTTGGTCTCACAAGAGTGTACAGGCACAAATTTGAGTTTTTCCACTAGATGTAGCCTAGGAACACTGGGCAAGAGGAAGTCACTCTCTCTGGGGTTGCAAGGACCATGTAGAGTGACTCTTGTAGAGAGAACCTATATGAGAATGAAGCCACACAGAGGTTGGCGGATGTGACAGAAGAACAGAGCTCTGATTTTATCATTGTGCCCACCCTCCTGGATGTCTCCACGCCTGATTTAGCCAAGCTTGGATTTCCGCCACTGAGCTAAAATTTTCGCTTTGTGCCTATGGAGGCCTGAGCTAGGTTTCAGTCACTTGTTATTCGAGGATCTCTGACTGATAGTATCACTAAGTATAGCTTCTTGGGAAACCAAATAAATCTGGGCTGGAAAATCAATGTATGGGACTACATGCTTATCTTTTTGCAGGTGAAGTCTTGACAGGGCAGTATAAGGCCAGTATTGGCATGAGGATTCCAAGTATGTACACTTGGTTCTGTGCATTTTGGAACTCAGGCTCACCATCAATGCCTGCAGCTCAGAGGCAGATTTTACCTTTGTGTGGTTACACAATGTTTCTTAATTCCCTAGATTGCCTTGAAGTGAAAATTAAAATCATTTTCTACAATTTATCTTCCTTGTCATAAAACAGGGCCAAGGGCTTTTAAGAACTCTTACTGTGGTTCCGTGATTGTAGGATGGATGACATCATCCTTCTGGGGAGGATTTCATTTATGCCTGTTCTGGATACTCTTGAGAGCAAATCCAGCCTTGGGAGAGAGGGAACTACACACACACACACACACACACACACACACACACACACACACTGCTTGATGAGTCTTTGTATACAGAAGCCTTTCTAAGCTGATTGGCAGGGTCAAGTGGCCACTATTGAGAGGGTGACGTGCTCAGTTAATTGGCTTTCTGCCAGGCAAAATTGCACAAGAGAATTTTTCTAGTGAGCCTGTTTCAGCGAGTCGGTCTGAACAGCTTAAGTTTCCCTCTTATGAGCCCCTAGAACTGTCATGCCAGGATCACACAACAGAAAGCACCCTGGGGCCCCAGATGCCAATCCTTCTGATGAATTGCATCCCCAACTGTGGTGATACTCAGGGGTGAAGGAGAACTAGAAAGAAAAACAGACCTTACGAAAGCACAACCTCTTGGCTGAAATGAGTGGTTACGACTTTTAATGTACTCCCTGCAAAATACTCGAACTTTTTTTCTGGTAGGTATTACTATGTATTCCAGATGAATTCTCCTAATTAGAAATATTTTATCAAGGAAACACCTGCCACTGCTCTGAGTGACCCAGTGATTAGAGATGGTGTTCAGGTTTCTGTGCAGCATAAAGTTTAGGGACTACGCCCAGGGAAATATGAAGCAATGCCTCTGAGCAGAAATGTGAAATGTGACGTGTGTAGAAAGGCCTTGGGAAAAGAGAAAGGAAACTCGTGTTCATGGAGCTAAGCCTGGAAGAGCTGCTTAGAGGGGGTGACCAGAGGTGCATTTACAGTGAGAAGGGTGTGTTATGGGCTGAATAGGGTCCCCTCACCTGGTTCATATGTTACAGTCTTGATCTGAAATAGCTTAGAATGTGACTCCATTTGGAGATAGTCTGTTTTTGGCTCTGCTGGGTCTTTGTTGCAGCGTGCACGTGGGCTTTCTCTAGTTGCCCCACAGTACACAGGATCTTAGTTCCCCAACCGGGGATCCAACCTGCATCCCCTGTGTTGGAAGGTAGATTCTCAACCTCTGGACCATCAGGGAAGTCCCTGGAGATGGTCTTTAAAGAGGTAACTAAGTTAACATGAAGTAATTAGGGTGGAGCCTAATCAAATATAATGAGCATTCTTACAAGAAGAGGAGCTCAGGACACACACACACAGATACAGACACACAGGAGAGGCCAGGTGTGGACACAGGGAGAACACGGCCAGCCACCAGACAAGCAGAGACGCTCAGAAGAAACCAGCCCTGCTGACACCTGGACGCTGGACTTCTAGCCTCCAAAACTGTGAGGGAATGATGCATTTCTGCAGTTTGAGTCACGGCATCCTTAGGACACACAGGCAGGATGCAACCCCAGACTGACTTAGAGTCATGCTGTTGCGAGAGCCTGCCCTCTGAGCCCCACACCCCCAGAATAAAACTTCATGTACACCATTCCTCAGTATAGCTAGATCTTTTCCTAGGGCTTGAGAAAAGCCCTAGGGAGATATATTTTCTTGCTGTCGTGTCATCCGACCGTGACTAGACATGCTTCCTGTATGCTGATGTTAATTATCTGTCTTCCTCTTTTGTGTCTTCACCTGCTTTAACACGTATAGAAATTTGTTAAGCCTTCTGTTACTTATCCAAGCTACTCATATTTCTCTTTTAAAGTTCACCGTGTGAGTCCTTTTCTTTAATCTGTAAATTTAAATTGCTAATGTGCTACTTGTCTAGCTGTTCTTTATAAAGTGGCATTTGGGGGTGTTTATCTTTTCAACTCAGAAGGAGAAGTGAAGGGACTGATTGTTGAATTCTTGTTTTCCACTGAGCTCTGCTGAGACTGTGAGCTGGCTGAGGGGAAGTCAAGCACAAGGGTTCTATATTTGGAGGGGTATGCAAATGTCCTTTGTGGTCCTGAATACATGTGAGAGCACAATTCATTGCTGAACTCATGTCTTTAAGTCAACACAAAAGACAAAGAGGGTCAGGGGATGAAAATAATTTCATGGGTTAGCATCTCCATGGAGACCAGGAAATGCATAATCTCTATGGAGACCCTCAAAATCTCTCCTTCTGAAATTACAGTAATGTATGATCTGTTGTCATTATAATTGAGAGTGGAGGCAATGTGACAAGAGGAAGGGGATGAGAGGATAATCTTCTTCTTAGTGGAAATTATGTCTAGTGTGGTTCTGCTTTTAATCAATCGGTATTGTAAGATTCTGAAGTTAGGATGCTGCGAGGCCTTGTCCCCAAGGGTGGGATGAAGCACGTGAGGATCTGGTTGTTTGTATGCCCAGCACTGAAGTAGATGTCTGACATAAGTTGGCACTCAAAGAATGGGTTAGTATTGAAATGAATGCAGTGAACAATTGGGCAGGATCTCATCATTGGCTCAGTCCTGTCAATCATCTCTGCTCTGCTGAAACAAAGGGAGGAGGTTACTGTCGGCCATACTGGGGAATGTCTGCCTATGGCTGAGCGAAACCAGTACCTCCTTTTTGGTTTCTCTCTTCTCTTTGAAGGAGAACACTGCTCAGTTGTATCTATATGGTCGAAGGAGGAAATGAAGTTTAGTTGGGATGAGGAGATAAGCAGGGAATAGGGAAACAGACCAGCTAATGAATGCAAGTCACTGTGTCCAGATAAATCCTATCCTGTTGTAACTGACATGGGCTTAGCTTCACTAGTCTCTGGGATTCTTAATACTTAAAAAAATTATTTATTTGGTTGTGCCAGGTCTTAGTTGTGGCATGTGGGCTCTTTTAAGAAATAATAATTAATTATTTTTATTTTTGGCTGTTCTGGGTCATGTTGTGCCAGGTCTTAGTTATTGCGTGTGGGATCTTTTTAAAAAGTAATCATTATTTTTGACTGTGCTGGGTCTCCGTTGCTGTGCACGGGCTTTCTGCAGTTGCGGTGAGCAGGGACGACTCTAGTTGTGCTGCGCACATGGCTTCTCTTATTGTGGAGCACAGGCTCTGGGGAGCACAGGCTTTCGTAGTCACAGCTCCCAGGCTATAAAGCACAGGTTCCATAGTTGTGGTGTAGGGCTTAGTTGCTCTGTGGCATGTAAGATCTTCCCAGGTCAGGGGTCAAACCCATGTCTCCTGCACTGGCAGGTGTGAGCCACCAGGGAAGCCCCAGCACGCAGGCCATTTAGTTGCAGCATGCAGACTCTCACTTGCGGCATGTGGGATCTAGTTCCCTGACCGCTGATTGAACCCAAGTCCCTTGCATTGGGAGTCTGAAGTCCTAGCCACTAGATCACCAGGGAAGTCCCCTGAATACTTTTTATGCCTAGATGACTATGCACCCCTGCCGCCCCCGGGTCATTTGTTGGAAACTAGCCCACTGCAAAGTGGGCCCAAGGGTTCTTTGAATTTCCTATGCTACTGCCTCAGATCAGTGCCTGGATATTCCTGTTCACTTATCCTATTTCTTCCTCATTTAGCTGCCATGTTATTGGCCTGGTGGCTGACCCTAGTTCAGTTCAGTTGCTCAGTCGTGTCCGACTCTTTGCGACCCCATGAATCGCAGCACGCCAGGCCTCCCTGTCCATCACCAACTCCCAGAGTTCACTCAAACTCATGTCCATTGAGTCAGTGATGCCATCCAGCCATCTCATCCTGTAGTCCCCTTCTCTTCCTGCCCCCAATCCCTCCTAGTATCAGAGTCTTTTCCAATGAGTCAACTCTTCGCATGAGGTGGCCAAAGTATTGGATTTTCAGGAAAGACCTATTAGCACAATGGTCTCTATTGGTTGAATACTAACTAAAAAAAAAAAAAAAAAAAAAAAAATTCATCTTTAATTCCAGGGCTGCTGCTGCTAAGGCTAGCCACTGCTAAATCTTGGGGCATATACTTCCAAGTTTTTCTCTATTTATACATTTACATACAAAATTATACACACACTCACACACACATATATATGAAGGGTTATATATTTAAATATAACTTCATATATATGAAGTAACTTGAGATCAGACTGCTTTCTACCCTGCATTTCCTTAACAATATATCTTGAAGATATTTTCCCATGTTAGTAAATATTGAAGTGCATCACTTTAAATGACTGTACAAATATATTATCATTTAAGTAAGTCTCAGACTTTTAATCGGTTCCCAATTTTACCACCATCATAAATATCACCGCACTGCATCTTTTTATATCCATTCTTCCGCACTTCTCCGTTGTTTCCTTAGGAAAATGCCTGGGTTAAAGATGCTGAGCATTTTTAATATTCACACTGCTGTCTGCTCTGCCGTCTATCTCTTTATGTACGCTTTTTTTTTTGTAAACACAATTTACACAAGCCGGTGAGCCCCCTAAGCATCAAGGTTCATGCTTTTTTTTTAAGTTTGTATTCGCTCTATTCTCTTCACAGTACTTGCGGGTGGCAGGGTTTCAGGGCTCAGTGAAGGTCGCACACTAGGGACCACCGTGAGGTATCTGAAAGTATCCTGGAAGATGCTGAGGATAAAAAACATGCAAAATTTCCCAAAGGAAAGCGGGGAGTAAGTTTTTAAGCACCTCACTTCTTGTCTGATCCAGAGCGCCGCAGGGAACTCTGAATCCAGTTGACACCTCTGAGAAGAAACACTCCTCAGTTCGGTGGAGGGCTTTTTAACCTCTTCCAACGGTCTGGGAACTCTCTGGGGCTCATTTTTGGAGGTCCAGCCTTGGTGCAACGTCATTCACCGGCACGAATGTAGACGTCGGGGTCCTAGCAACCCCGGCTGCAGCCGGTCCCTTCAGGGGGCTGCTGCTGTTGGTCGTTGTAAACAAACTACTACTTTCTGGAGGCAGCAGTGACTCATTCCTTCTTGTTTCTTTCCTCTGGAGTCGGAGAAGAGGTGACTAGAAGGTGGAGGCAGCAGAAAGAGCGGGAGAGAGCCAGGGGAAAGTCTAGACATCGTTTCCTTCCATTGTCTTCCCTTCCTCCTTGGCCCTCCCTGCCCGCTTCTCCCTTCTGGTGGGTGGACGTCCCCCGCCCCCACGCCTTGGTCCGGGGCCCAGAGACGGTGGGGTTCAGCCCCCTCACTTTTTTTTGGCTAAGTTCACAGCTGCTAGTATTCCAAGTGCTTTCAAGCAGCCAAAGCACTGGAAACGAAACGCTTTCGGCCTCTCCCCTCCCGGAGGTCTTCCTCCTCGGGTTGGTTTGGAAACTTCACCCGGACACCGAAGAAGCTCCGCCCCGGTAGTTTTGAACCGGCCGCTGGCCGACACCCCGCAGGGCCCCCAGGCTCTGCCCTCGGGGAGGTGGCCTGGGGCCCGTCGCCAGGCCGAGAGGGGTGGGCTTCCTTGGAGGGCAAGCCCAGATCCCCCGGGGCGTCCGACCGGCCCGGGCTTGCAGGGCGGGGTGGGCTCATGGCCCATCCCTGACTGTGAAGATCCCCACGCCCCCCCATCTCACCACCGGGGAGGACCCCTGCCCCCCTCTAACTGAGGCCCCCGGTCCTGCACCCGCCCGCGCGTCCCCCTCCACCTGGCCCGGCCCGCGGGGAACTGGGGGCACAGCCCGCGGGAGCCGCGCAGACCTCCACCCGGCCCGGCCGGCGGCGAGGGCGGCTGCGGCCTAGGGCGCCGGGCGGCCGCGAGCCTCCTCCCCCTCCCGGAAGCGCGGGGCGGGGTCCCCGGCCGGGCCGCGGGGGCGGGCGCGGGGGCCGGGCCGGGGCGGGGCGCGCTCGGCGCTCGCGGGCTCGGCCGGCGGTGCGCGCCCCACTCCGGCTCCAGGCGCCAGCGCGCGGGCCCAGGCCGCCCGGTTCCAGCCCAGCAGCAGCGGCGGTAGCAGCAGCAGCAGCGGCGGCCGCTCGCGGGGAGGCCCCGCGCTCCTCGCAGCCCCTCCCCGGCGCGGTGCATGGAGACGAGGCCCGCCGTCCGCCCCTGAGCCCGCCGCCCGGCCCAGAACCCACGGGGGGCTAGGGTGGCCTCGGGCTCCGGCCGGCCGGCCCCCCATCCCCCGCCCCCGGCCGCCCGAGGAGGGCTGCGCGCGGCCCGCGGGCCTCGTCGCCCGCGCGGATCGCCGCGGCCCGGCCGTCCCGTCCCAGGAAGTGGCCGTCCTGACCGCCATGGCTCACTCCCCGGTGCAGTCGGGCCTGCCCGGCATGCAGGTACAGGCAGGAACCCGGCCGCCGAGGGGCGGGAGGGATGCGCGGGCCGGGGCGGAAGCGGGGAACTTGGCGGTGTAAACACGGCCGCTCCCCCCACCCCCAGTTCCTCCGAACGCTGCCCCTTCCGGGGTCGTGCCGGCCTCCCGCGCCGCGCTCGCCGCCTCCGGGGCGCCCTGCCCGGCCCCGCGGCCCCGGTCTCGGGGGTGGGGTGGGGGCCGTGCAGGGACCTGGGGGGCCGCGGCCCGGAGGCGGCCCTCGCGGGTCGGGAGTCGCGGTGGTCCGGGGGGGGCGGAATGTGCGCTGCTGGCCGCATCGCCCTCCTCGCGTCCCCCTCCCGAGGAGCAGGCCCCGCGCCGGGCCATCCCCTGGGAAGAAGTGATGTGGAGAAATGCCCTTGGAGGCCCGGCTCGCTCTCGGGGCCCGGGTGCGGGCTAGGGGTGGGCGGCGGTGGAGGCCCTGGTCCCTCCCCACCCCCGCTACCCCGGAGAGGGGGGCCCCCGGGCGCGCCCCGGCTCGTCCCGGCGGGCGGAGGAGACAGGGCGGGGAGAGGAAGGGGTAAGCGCCAGCTCCGCTTTCAGCGCGTTTGTCCGAGCGCTTCCTCCCGGTGCAGACGGACGGGAAGGTGCGAAGCCTGGAAGCCCGTTCTGGAAGGGAGGAATCGGTCGGACAGCATGCACTCGGACAGCGTGGGTCCCGGGACTCTGGGCTGGACTTGGAAACTCGATTGGATCCGGCCACTGAGAGTCCCTTCCCACTAACCCTCTCCGTGCCTACTCTGTGGCCTGTTGGCCTCCCAGGGACTTAATATTATTATTATTTTTTTCTGGCGTGGGGGCGGGGAGAGACATTGAATTTCACATTTACCTAGATGTATCAACGAAAGTTTTTCGCCTTCGGGGATTATGTTTAGCCCTTTGAAAAATAAAACCACCTTCCTCGGCTAGTTTGTAATGTGTGTAAACGGGTAAATGGTGGCAAATGTTTGGGATTAAAAATCTCACGGAAGGGTTACGGTATCTCTCAAAAGTTTTGTTCCCCCCAGGTTAGCCGGGCGAGGGAACGTACGAACTTTAAGTAAACAAGCACAAGTATCCGAGTGGATTATTTGTATTTCAGTGTTCAACGTGCTGTTTCGTTTTTGTGTTTTTTTTTTTTTTTTCCTCCCCTCCCTCTTGAGGGCTGAGAAGTATTTGGACCACATGGGAGCCAGGAATCTGCCCCCCTCATTAGAGAGAGAGCTTTTCTCTCTCTAAATCCGAAGTAGAAAACTCGACTTCATTGTTCAGGTTTGATATCTAGAAAAATAGGAGCACAAAGTTACCTGGATTTTAGCTTTTTTTTTTTTTTTTAAGTGGAGTAACAGTTAACATTGATAACTTTACTGTGCTTAAAAAGAAAACTATCCTTGAACCTCCTGTAAAGAGCTTTTAAACAACACGCATTTAAAAACCTAAGCTACTGCTGACCGCTAGGTAGAAATCAGATGTGGTTTCTTGGTATTTCCTAAAATTCCTGCTTTGGTTTGGTTTGAATTTAGAGACAGGAAAGCAGGGTGAACTGGGTAAAAATGTATTTCTGACCAGTAGAGCAAGAAGGACCTCTTGTAATGATTTGAAAAAAACCAAAAAAACAACCAAAAACCACATTTGCTCAGTTCTTTCTTGAGATATACTCTTATGCTGTTAATCAGGTTGTAATCTAGTACACATGGCCTGCTCAGTACTACCACTGAGGTGTAGTCAGCCTTTGTGGAAAGCGAATCTATTTAAAAAGGTACTTAAAGCCTCTCTGGCTGATGCCCTCAAGTCAGTATCAGATGGTCACCAGGTGGTTATCTAGTCTCAACACTTTTTTTTTGTCCTCACCTTTTAATTTTTTGCTTCAGGAGTGTGGGCCAGAATTCTTAGTCTTGGATAAGGAAGATACATTTCTTCAAAAAAGAAAAGTTTGCCTCCCCAACCATATTTCCTCCCTAAGGTTACCAGGGAGCTGTTTTTATTTTGCTTTGTCAGTATAAAGGCTGGTAAATTTTTATTTGGTTGAAACAACTAGGTTTTCAGCTGTTGCAGTTTTAGGGGCGCGAGGTGGCTTTGGACAGTCATCCCTGTGTTTGAAGTGCCTCCATACAATGTATGATGATTGTTTCTGATGTGCCATTTGGGAAGGAATAGTCTTTCCTTCTCCCTTCCACTCCAAAAGAAAAACAACGCACACATTTTATTTTCTGCTTTGAATCAGCAGCTGCTGCTGCCCAGGGAGGCCTTCCTCAGAGTTGTTATTCAGGATTAAATTAAAGGCACACCTGCCTCGGACGGCTTTCCAGGATAAAACGGGAGGAAAGTACTAACCCACCTGTGCCCTTTCCCTGTTAATCCGATCTCCCTCCCTTTTTTCCTCTTTCATCTCCTGACCAGGATTTATGTGGAGATGGCTTAAAAATTTCAAGAAAGACAACAGAGTGGATTCAGGCAGCCTAGGCAAAGATCCTTAAAAAAAAAAAACAACCTGAATTAAAAGAATAATTGCAGTTAAAACATCCTTCTTCATTGTCTTGCAAATCATTTTTATGCCTCTTGATTCTTACTGGTACCATCTGAGGCGCAGGTGTAATTTATGTTATTTTCTAGAGGTGGAAACCAGCAGAAACTAATTGAACTGACCCAAGGTGAGAAGGTGCATTATGTGGCAATTTGTGACTAGAGACCAGGTCTTTCCTACTTTTGAACTCATACTCCTACTGGCCTTGCTGAATTACTGTCTTCTTATTACTTTAGCAGAAAGTAACATTTGTTTCATCCCTACTTGGATTTGCAGAAGGAATTAAAATATGAGATTGATATTTTGTTTGTTCCATCAGCAACTGTTATTGAACGCTGTTGTGCCAGGTACTCCATGAGGGGTTGATGGCTGTACGTCTGAATGAGTTATCCATTTTAATAACTGTTTCATAAGAGTTGGGGGTGGGGGACAGTTTTCCTTTTTTTTTTTTTAACCTCCCACATCCCAGTTTCATTAGCACTGGGGAAAAATGGAAATCACGAGCTGAATGTAGTAACTACAAATAGACATAAAGAAATTAGGTTGAGTGGTAGATTTAATAACTCCCTGTCCTTCATTGAACATTTGTTGCTTCTCAATTTAATTCAGATTAAAAGAGGAGCAAGCATCAGCTGGAGACGGCAGCACTGATCAGCTTTTAGTTGCAGAAGTTGTAAGTTAGAATTAAATCTTGGTTTATAAATTTCTATAATGGAATTTTATGAGTCACTTTAAACCTCTTTTGAACTGTGACCCATGTAAGAAATACATTTTACTTCAAGACCTGAAACTAAAAGTTTCAGAAGACAGTCCTAATCCTCACTCCTTGTGTGCTGCTGTGCGATGCGTTTTATTAAAGAGAAGAAAGGAGCTGTTGCAAAACTAAATTGATTTCACAGCTGACTGGAGTATTGTCGTTCAGTCGCTAAGTCGTGTCCGACTCTTTGTGACCCATGGATTGCAGCATGCCAGGCTTCCGTGTCCTTCACTATCCTGGAATTTGCTCAGGTTCACTTCCATTGAGTCACTGATGCCATCCGATCGTCTCGTCCTCCCACTGAAGTCTGCTCTGTTGACGTGTAACACGTGTGTTGGGCCCAGTCAGCTCTAGCCTGTGTTGAGGATGTCATACATCCCAGGCAGCGCTAGTGGTAGAGATCCCACGGTCAATGCAGGAGCCATAAAGAGACGTAGGTTCGATCCCTGGGATCCCAGGAGATCCCCTGGAGGAGGGCATGGCCACCCACTCCAGTATTCTTGCCTGGAGAATCCCATCCACAGGGGACCCTGGTTTTCTGCAGTCCATAGGGTCACAAAGAGCCTTGATTGGAGCGACTTAACATGCAACTACATATAAGATAGTCTCATATTTGAAAGTACAGACCGTTGACAGGAAAAGCTGGAAAAGAAGAGTCTCTACTTGTCACCATCATCCTCCCATTTCTCTTGCTGCTTGGAGAACCCTTCGCTGAGAATGCCTTTTGCGAGGGGAGCGAGAAACGTTGAATGGCCATAGGCAGTGAGTTGGGACACTTCACCCGCGCTCTCGCTCCCCCTGGGGACACCCGTGCACGCTGGCGATCTGGAGACAAACAGAGGATGGCTGCACTTGATTGTGCCTTCAGCGCTCTCTGACTCTTCCCTCTGGGTGGCCCATCTCCACAGTTCTTTCCTGTTTCTGTGGAAGAGGCCTCCCCGCGTTCAGCCTCTTGACACCCTGCACCCTGGGCAGAGGTCGGTGTGAGTGTGTGGACTTGGTGTATTTGTGAGGTGGGGGGCCCTGAGGCACTGGAAGGGAAGGCCGATCTGTGGAGTGCGATCTGGCATTGGGCTGGATGGGGAGCCCGCATACACGCGGCGTGTTTCTCCAGCAGCCCCGGCAGGTGAAGCCTCCTTCTGGCCTGTCCTCAGGAAGTCTGCAGCCTAGCGAGGGCCGATCAGGGTGCTCTGCGGAGGAAGGTTCAGAAGGGTGGGGGGCCGCACACAGCAGGGCTCCGGGTTGGGCAAGTGAGCTCGAGGGGCCTCGCTGGGACCCGGAGCTGGAGCTGGAGGGGTGGCACCTGGGGTGAGGCCCTGCATTCCCTGCTGCCTGGGGCGGAGTGCTGTCAGAAGCCTGCTTCCTGCGTGTGGTGGGAGAAGGTGGAAGAATGCTGGGCGCGCTGGTGCCTGCTCAGAAGTTGGTGGCAGCTCTTCAGTGGTGAGCTTTGGGCCTCGTTGCTCCGTGGTATGCGGCATCTTCCCGGACCAGGGATCGAACCTGTGTCCCCTGCATTGGCAGGCAGGTTCTTATCCACTGTAGCACCAGGGAACTCTTAACCTTTGTTTTATAGTCTTTATTACTCTTTCATGCCCCTTGCATTTGTTCTGACCTTTTCCCAATGCGACGTTACAAGGAAAATAAAGACACTTTGCTGTTATTGTTAGTAGCGTGTTTTTAAGTTTTTTTAATATTCATTTCAAGACTTCATGTTTCCTTTTCTCTATCAGCAAAATTTAAGAAAGTTAAGAATTTGTTTTGCGTAGTCAGCTCTTGAGGGAGAGGGTTGTCAGAAGGTTAGAAAAAAGAAAACAGCTTGGAGGAGTCCAGGACGTTTTGGTTCTAATCCTGTATCAGGGAACGTTCTTGATAGTATCTCGCATGGAACCAGTCGACCTTCAAGTAGAAATTGGTCTGATTAGATTTTTCTGGGCCAATAACATAGCACAGGGTCCTGGAGGAGGGTGGTTACGTGTCCATGGCAGCCTCCATCGCCCTTTCTTGTTCCTTTCTGTAATTTTTGTGGCCATCTTTGAGTCACCGTTCTGGTGTGCACAATGGGGCTTACTTATTTGATGCAGATTGACACAGCTTTTCAGTTGAACAGTATTTTTCTAGGACTTGGGTTCAAGTTTCTCAGGAAATGAACCTGTTGGCAATTGCTGTGTGTTTTACAGTCAACACTGAGGCCGGTCCAGGAGTCTGAGGTTTTCTTGTGAAACAGGTCGCCTTGCTCTCTTTTTGGGTAATTTCTCCCAGTGGTTCAGAGTTGCCGGCTAGGCAACTCCATACCTGCAGGAAATGGACCACACCCAACCAGCCCAGCTGGGGCTTTTTTGGTGCTTGGGCTGGGCTCGGCATTGTTATCAGTAATGGAATCTTGGGGCGGGCTGGAGTGCAGGAAATAAAAAGTTGACTCTGTTATCCCTCCATTGCTGCTCAGAGTCAGGCCCTGTCATCCGGCCGGCCCTTCCCCTCCCAGAACTTATTTGCAGTGTAATGCCTTTCAAACTCTCAGTGCCAAATGCTTTGAGGAGGACAAAAACAGGGCTGTTACAGCACCTGGCTCCTGGGTGATATGGAGTTTCCTAATCCTAAAGGGCTCCCTGGTTTCCAAGGTTTTGTTTGTTTAGTCGCTCAGTCGGGTCCGACTCTTTGCGATCCCATGGACTGCCGCATGCCAAGCTTCCCTGTCCTTCACCTTGTGTAGTTTGCTTGAACTCATGTCCATTGAGTCGGTGATGCCATCCAACCATCTCATCCTCTGTCGCCCACTTCTCCTGCCTTCAGTCTTTCCCAGCATCAGGGTCTTTTCCAGTAAGTCGGTTCTTTGCATCAGGTGGCCAAAGTATTGGAGCTTCAGCATTAGTCCTTCCAGTGAGTATTCGGGGTTGATTTCCTTAAGGATCAACTGGTTTGATCTTGCAGGCCAGGGGACTCTAAAGAGTCTTCTCCAGCACCTCAGTTTGAGAGCATCAGTTCTTTGGCGATCAGTCTTCATGGTCCAGCTCTCATATCTGTACATGACAACTGGAAAAACCATAGCTTTGACTACGTGGATCTTTGTTGGCAAAGTGATGTCTCTGCTTTTTAATATGCTGTCTAGATTTGTCATAGCTTTTCTTCCAAGGAGCAAGCATCTTTTAATTTTATGACTGTTGTCCACAGTGATTTTGGAGCCCAAAATCTGTCACTGCTTCCACTTCTTCCCTATTTGTCATGAAGTGATGGGACCGGATGCCATGATCTTAGTTTTTTGAACGTTGAGTTTTAAGCCAACATTTTCACTCTCCTCACTCACCCTCATCAAAAGGCTCTTTAGTTCCCCTTTGCTTTCTGCCACTAGACTAGTACCAAGGTTGAGAGGAGAGAAATAAGATGTGCCTTGCTTGAGACAAATTGTAAAACATCCCAGTTGTGGGTTAAAGGTATTTTGTGTACACCCCACTGGGGACAGCATTCCACTTACAGACTTTCGTATTTTCAGGAGGACCTCAGTCAGTAGAAGAGGCTGTGTGTTCAGCGCCCTGTTGGTATCTGAATACATTGTGGGAACTTTCTGAGTTTTATATTCATGCTTACCAGATAGTCTGCCTGTGTTTATCTTCCCGCTTAGTCCCTTCCTGTTTTTCAAAAGACTTTTCTGGCCCTAAGATTTGAAAGGACCCCATAGGTCCAGACACTTTGTCTTATGATAATTATTTAGGATTTTCTTTTTTTTAGTTTTTATTTAAAAAGTTATGTATATGATAAAGGGTTTGTTGGAACAGAGGCAGTTCCTTGCCCTTTGCTTCCGTTTTCTCCTCCCTGAAGGCAGCCCCTTAGCTCTTGGCTGGCAGTTGCTGTTACTTCTTTGTTCACAAAGAGCATTTGCAAATAGGGTTTTCCCCTGTCTGTAGACTTTGGACCCCGACGCGTTGAGGATTTAGTTCTTGAGTCCTTGCCTCCTTCCCTGGCTTGTCCCTCCCCTCCCCATGCCCAGTGCAGTTACAGGGTAACTTGGGTCCGATGCGTGTGTGTACATTAACGGGACTCCAGAATCGCTAAGCCCAGCTGGTCATTACTAAACCAGGATTACTTTTTCAAGTCTTGTTTGGAAGTTCTTTTTTTGGAAATGTAATTGTTTTAGTCTGAGCTGCTGTTACAAAATAGCATTAAAAACCCTTAGTGGCTTAAACAAACACTTGTCACATTTTTGGAGGCTGGAAAGCCCAAGGTCAAGGCTCTGGCAGATTAGGTGTCTTCTGAGAGCCCAGGGGGTGGGGGTACTCGGGGGCTGTCCTTCCAAGGGCACCGTTGCCAATCCGCAGGGCTCCACTTTCGTGACGTAGTCATGTCCATCACACTGGTGGAGGGTTGGGTTTCACCATATGATGGGGTATGTGTGTTAGTTGCTCAGTCATGTGCAACCCTTTTCGACCCCATGGACTGTAGCCCGCCGGGCTCCTCTGTCCATGGGATTCTCCAGGCAAGAATACTGAACTATATGATGGGGTAGGGGGTACTCATAAACGTTTAGTCCTTAGCAGCACTTGTAACTCACTCAACCCCAGCCCCAGATCAGTGGTTGAAACCTTCTCTCGGGGAGTCCAGGTGGAGCACACAGGCTGTCTGTCACGTTTCACTTCTTTGGAGACTCCTTTCCATGAGCCTCTTGGCCCGGACCACCGGCATCCTGGGTCGTCTCTACCTTCATCGCCCGGATTCCTCGAATTGCTGTCTTGGGTTGGCTCGTGTTCTCTGTCTCCTGCCATCATGGCTTCCACCACTGAGTTGGTGAAGCATACCTTGTGGTGGCCTTCTTGTGAACAGGGTGCATGCGAGATAGTGTTTTTTTTTAAGGTCTTGGATATCTGCAAATTTCTTCTTTTTGCCTTTCTCCTCTGTTGATATTTTGGCAGTGTATTTAGTTACGGGTTGGAAATTATTTCCTCTAGAATCGTGACAGTGTCTCCACTGTTTATATTAATATTAAACAGATGAATAAACTAGAAGGTGAATTCCAAGGTCAGGACTGCCCAGTCCATGGTGCACGGAGGGCCTTCTGAGCCGCTGTCCTCTTCCTCGTGGGATCTTGCCTTCTGGTTTCTCTCCGTCAGAAAGAGGCGGTGTACACACACCCTTGTTTTTCTGTGAGTCTGTCTGTGACCCCCACCTCCCCCGACTTGAATACCCCTTTTCCCTCTGTCTCTCACTTTCTGGTCTCAGGGTCCTGTGGACCCAGAACCGTTTTCAGGGCAGCCCGCAGTGTCTTGTCAGAGAAACTTTTGCTTAAGTTGACTGCTGTTTGGGGTGTGCAGCTGTGGTCTGGGAGTGAGTGTGGGTGTCCTGGGAGGACGGGGGTGGCACCGCCAGGGTGGGTCAGGTGCCATGCAACCCAGTTGCCCCTGGGCGTGTGTCCGGGACGAATGAAGAGCGAGCATCCCTGTGACCCCGTTCCTGGCTCCGTGCTGCTCCTCAGACGCTTGCATTAGTGGGCACTTGGCTCCAAGGCTGCACCTCTTACTGAAAACAAAGTACCTTTTGGGGGTAGAAGCACACGGTGATAAATGAGTGGAAATGGAAAGGAATCTAGAACTTGGGGGCCGGGCGTTGGCCAGCAGCTGTTTTCAGCACAGTTTTCTCAGCATCGCTGTGAAAATCCAGTTCAGTGCGGTTGACTCACAGTTGTCAAACTGGCACCTGAACTCCTGCTGAACCGAGAGCCTGCGGTAGGAAGCCCTGTGTGCACTACCTCCCGTGTGTGCAGTGCCGTATCGCGGCACCAGATGTTTCTTGAGAGGTAATTTGAAAAGAAAAAGAGGGGTGAGTACGAAGAACTGCTTTCTTCCTCAGCAGTTGCTACTGGGAGGCGGGTGGCTTTTTCCTTCTGCTTCGCTGGGGAACCTGGAGAGATAAGCAGGGAAAGATGGTCTTTGGGCGTTCCCACGTTGATGCCTGTCAAGGAGACTGTGGGGTCCTTGTAGGAAGGGAACTTTGTTCTCTTGCTCTCCTCCCAAGGGCCCCAGGCGGGGGCAGCTCATGCCCTTGGCCTATCCTCAGGGCTTCCGCTGCAAGAAGGGCTATTGGACCAGTTTTACAGATGTGAAAACTGAGGCTAAAGGAGACTGGACTGAGGCTCCGTGCCTGGGAGCAGAGCCCTGATTTTTAGCCCTCACTCCACCAGAGTGCCTCCTACCCAGCATTTCTGATCCTGCCCCGCCGTCCACGTGGCTGCTGTTTCCCTAAGGACCTGGTTGCTCCTCCAGCTTCTCTGAGACCACCCAGTCCAGGGCCAGTACCTGCTGGTATTTGAGGGCACTTTTATTTCCATGATTTTTTTTTACTTTTGAAGAAGATTTTGTTCACGTTCCAGGGCTATTTTTAATTGACTTCCTGGAGTTCGGAGGGTGGGTATTGGGGGAGGTGACTGGTTTCCATTCTCTTTCTCTCAGTTCTCTCTGCTGAGCCCTTAGGCCACCCTCTGGGCGGGAGAGCAGCCTCCGGCCTCTGTTTCTTGCCTCTCAGGGTGTTGCCCTGGTTGTTTTGAAACGTGCTGAAGTAGTAACTGGAAAAAGCAGCCTGTAACAGTGGTTTTTCAAATTTCAGCGTTTACCCTCATCCACTGCCTGGAGGGCTTGGTAAAATGTAGACAGTCTGGGGTGGAGTGTGTGTTTCTAACAAGATGCCAGGTGTGCCAGGGCCAGGTTGAGAACCACTGCACCGCAGTTAAGAATCCTCATCACGGACACACACTGTAGTGTCCATTTGCAGAGCGGCTCAGTGGGTAGTCAGTGCTGGCGAGTTGGGGCGTGTATTTCAGAAACCGACTTTGGAAGCACGGGTCTGACTTTGAAAGTTGAATAGGCTTTTCAGTGGAAAGAATTGCTGGACTCTAGCAACAAAGGTCCATCTAGTCAAAGCTGTGGTTTTTCCAGTAGTCGTGTATGGATGTGAGAGTTGAACCGTAAGACAGCTGAGCGCCAAAGAATTGATGTGTTTGAACTGTAGTGTTGGAGAAGACTGTTGAGAGTCCCTTGGACTGCAAGGAGATCCAACCAGTCCGTCCTAAAGGAGATCAGTCCTGAATATTCATTGGAAGAACTGATGCTGAAGCTCCAATACCTGATATGAAGAACTGACTCACTGGAAAAGACCCTGATATTGGGAAAGATGGAAGGCAGGAGGAGAAGGGGACAACAGAGGATGAGATGGTTGGATGGCATCACTGACTCGATGGATATGAGTTTGAGTAAGCTCTAGGAGTTGGCGATGGACAGGGAGGCCTGGCGTGCTGCAGTCCATGGGGTCACAAAGAGTCGGACACGGCTGAGTGACTGAACTGACTGAACTTAACTGTTTTAGTGTGTATTACACACTGGCTAAGGGGCAGAGGAAGACATGTGCTCCATGTCTGTCTGACTTTGGAACCTTGTGTTTTAAGAAATGCATCTCAGACTAGCCTTCGTGGTTCTTTTGGGAAACCCTGAGCCTAAACAAAGGTCCTGAGCCCGAAGCTCTTCTTCAGCGTTGTCAGAGTCGTCTCTCTCAACTGTTTCCATCAAGTCACCCCCTGCTTAAAACCCTTTGGTGGCTTCCTGACCAGATATAAACTCCAGCTGAGCACCCCCTCACCCTGCAGGGGACACTCCCTGCCCACCCCTCAGGGTCACCCCAGGGTCCTGTGCCTGGGAACCCCTGGCAAGCCATTAGTGTTTATATTCTATCGCCTTTTCTCCCCCTTGATTGGGTTGTGAGGAGAGACCTGCCGTGAAGGTCCCCGGTGTCCGCCTCCTGGCTGGTGCTTGGCCCAGGAAGGGGGCCTGCTGCTGTGCCTGGTGGAGGGTGGGGGGCAGCTAGGAAACGAGTGGGCGCCCCTGGGCAAAGTTGACGCTCTTCTCTCACAGTTGTTCTGCTTAACACTTAACTAAAGATCTGCATGTCTCTGAACTGAGAATACTATTCCAGACCAGTACTCTTTTCCATGTTTTGGAGGTCAGAGGTTTTGTGCTTTTGTGTAGAATTGGTTGATTTGATTTTTTAATTAAAAAACAGTCGATTTCTGTGTTGTTTAGTTGCTCAGTCATGTCCCACTCTTTGCGACTCCTTGGACTACAGCCCGCCAGGCTCCTGGGTCCATGGGATTTCTCAGGCAAGAATACTGGTGTGGGTTGCCATTTCCTTCTCCTGGGGATTTTTCTGACCCAGGGATCGAAACCTGAGTCTCCTGCTTTGGCAGGAAGATTCCTTACCGTCTGAGCCCCCCATTAGCGGCCCTTTATTAGCGTGTCCTGTGATTAGCTAGACTTGCTTATTTGAGGGTGGTTTTTGGTGGTGGGGAAGGGGTAGGGGACTTTTTCTTTTTTAACTGTGTTGTAATTTCTTTGCGGTTCATTGGGCATTTTCCAGTATGAGGGTGAATGGCATATGAAGCAGATTTAGGGGATGAACTGTATCCAGAAAGGCGGTTGTGAGGTCTGGGGGCTCTTCTCTTTCCTTTGTTAATAAAGGATCTGAAGGGTTTCTTTTTTTTTTTTTTAAAGCCAAAACAAGAAAACCCCTTTTGTGTCATTCAGGATGTCTTCCTCCCAGTGTCTTCTTCAAGAAAAAATGAAGTGCTTACATGGAGTGAAACTGCTTGGATTTCCTGGCCTGCTGACCCAGGCTGCCTGTATTTTTCTGTGCTGTGGGTGGGACATGCTTGGGTCTGAGTGGTGGGGATCTCAGGTCACCCTCCCCAGTGGGCCTGGGGCCTTCAGCGACCCCAGCACCAAGCCTGGCTATTGCGGGCTGAAATTCTGTTTCACCATACCGTGAAACAGAGCCATCTTCTAAAGTGATCACATATTCTAGAATAGTTTTTAGTGGAAAACAGTTTTCCCAGGAATCTACACATTTCCTGATCTTGTGGATCAGTTACTGCTTATGTGAAGCAAACGGTTTCATGAGAGGAGGCCTTCTCAGCTCTCCTCCCCAAATAAATACATACTGATATGTGTGTGCGTGCCTATAAAACGAGTTTTCATTTTTTACTTCTTTTATATTTCCAAAAGGAATAAAATAAAACCCTCAACATCCTGAAAATTAATGGGAGTGAAAAGTTATTAAGTTGATAAAATACTTTTAAGCGTGTAAAAAAAATTACTTATTTTAATTGGAGGATAATTACAATATTGTGATGGTTTTTGCCATACGTCAGTATGAATTGGCTGTAGTTATACATGTGTCCCCTCCATCCTGAAAACCCCTACCCCCTCCCTCCCCACTCCATCCCTCCCAAGTTGTCACAGAGGACTGGCTTTAGGTGCCCTGCGTCATACATCAAACTCCACACTGGTTATCTCTTTTACACATGGGAATGTATATGTTTCAGTGCTCTTCTCTCAACTCATCCCAGCTTCTCTTTCTCCCACAAGCCTATTTAATGTGGCAAAATTCTCAACATTCTGAGATATTTTATATTTTATACCTAGCCTGTTGCATCAGTTATTTCTTTATATGTTAGCTGAAGCCATTAAGTGATGCGGTTTTTGAAATTCCATGAAAACGATTCTCTCTTGGTTCATCTTTTTGCATCAGAGCAGCGATGATCCAGTTCAGAAGGGGTGGGGATGGGGTGGGAGGTGCTGGGCAGGGCGGTGGTGGGGTTGCCTTGAGGACTTCTGGCCACTTTGCACATCATGAAGTGGGGGTTTGAGGAGGAGAGTGTCTAACTTCCTCATGTTAAGTCCAGAAATGGAGGAACACCTTCAGTCCATTGGCCATTAAACTGCTTTTAAAGCAGGAGCATCTGTAAACCCACCTCTTGAATACAGCTGTCTTCCAGTCGTCGTCTTTGTACGCGTGTCTCTCTAAGTGAAGGCAGTCACACGAAGGTGCACTTGGTGTATTGTTTTCCATCTAGAAATGGATCGTGAATATCACGCCCGTTTCCCTGCAGTTTTCCTTGTGACGATTTTAATGGCGTTTCTGACTCACCTCCTTAACGTGGGGCCTGCCCATCCTCAGGACACAGAGTTCTAGCCAGAAACGCGTTCCCGTTTGGCTCTGCTGGTGGAGATGGAATTACCTTGCTGCTTTTTCCTTTTGCCTTTAGAGAAAGAAAAATTAGTCATCCTCCCCCTCCCACAACAGTGTTATTGGAAAGCACTGGTTGTTGTCATTTAACAAGTTTTTGTTGGTAATTGCTTCACTTAACACGAGTGAGTTAGATAGCTCTCCTTGTGTTATTACATATTCACTCTGGGCCCCTTGCCCTGTAACAGTCGTGTGGACAGGAACCTGCAGAGACTGTGCGTGTGTATGTGTGTGTACACGTGTGTGTAACAGCATTGTGTGTGTGTGTGTGTACACGCGTGTGTAACAGTGAACATTAACTCAGAACAACACAGCCGATCTCCTTTCCTGACTGCCTGTCCTCTGTGGATGCGGGATGTGGAGTTCTGCCTGGCTGAATCGCATTCTTCCTGGTTGTTCTTCAGATGGATATTTTGTGTATGTGATAAAAGTCCTAGTTTTAAAACAGCTTTTTATGTCCTGCGTGTCTCTTTTTAGTCTTTGAATGAAAAGTTGTAGAAGATGTAGAAATTAGCAGGTGTAATAATAGGTGCAAATATTGTGACTTAAAAATTTAATCATTGCTGCGAATGAACAGTCCTCCCGCCCCCCAACCCCAGATGAGGATGAATGTGTCTCTCCCTAGTTTTGTCTTGAGTGATGGGGCCTCAGTCAGTGAAGTCACGCAGACCGTGCGTACATGTTTTCTTTCTGCCCTTCTTTCAGCCCGCGCACCTGAGCGAGGCTGTGCTGGTGGTAATGGCGCCTGCCTTGCCCGAGCCACTTAAGGTTTTCCCGACATGTGGGTTCTGATCAGTTTAGGTCTCCCCACCTCCAGGGGAGTTACGAAAAACTCTTCGGTCCCAGAGACTTTGAGGATTCAGTTAAGGGGCACTGACCTGCGTTACTGGATTTCTATCATGTTTGATGAATAGAAAAACGTAGGGAAACATACACAGCAATGATATGAAAATACAGCATGACTGAATTTTGCTAGAACCGATTTGCTTTTTTCTTTATTCAGACTTAAAACATTTTTCCTTATTGTGTGACTGATTGTCTTCAGTTATTTGTTTCACTCTTACAAAAGTGATCACAGAAAGGGAAACTGTTGGGGAAGAGAACAATGAAAGAAATAGAGGACGTGTTGTCAGACTTTATAAAAGAGCTTTACTATTTGAAGCTGAAATTCTATGTAGTAATGTAGTCAGTGTGTCCATTTTACTTTATAGTACTTTATAAAACACAATTAATAAGGGATTTATTAATGTTTTTATTTGTAATTTCCATGATCACCTCTGTTACAGTTTGATACAAAAAAAAAGCAGATTGATTTCATGTGTCTGAAATAAAGTTTAAAATATGGGCAATCCCCAAGTACATTTCAGATTTCATTTGTAAGTTTGTTGGTTATAAGTGCAGCCTGTTTTTTTTTTTAACAGAAATGAATTTGTAAACAGTGGTTAAATTGTGAGGCTAGGCTTGAAAAGCCTAACTGACTGTGAGTTAAGAGTTTCTGGTTCTTCAGGCAGGAAGCTAGTTGGTGTAAGAGAGCTGGAAAAGAAGGAAGATTTTTCTTTGCAACTCTTGGTGCAGGCCTGGTTCCGTGCAACATCTGAGTTCAGGTTGGTCTCTCGTCCTACTGGGCCTCCCTGCTACTGCCAGGACCCTTGTTCTCCATCCTTGGATGCGTTCCTCATATTGCATCTCTGGCGTGAGCCCCTCTTTGCTACATTTCATTGAGAAGTTCTCCGTGAAAGTTCCTATTCTTTGTTTTAAAATTGATTTTAGTTAGTCGTTGGGAAAGCATTTATACAAGTTCATACCGGTAGCAATCTTCCTCAGTGAGAGGAAGAAGGTATGTTGATCTAAGCAGATGCCCAACAGGTAGAATGTGAGGCAGGGAAGGACTGATGGCATGGGCCAGGCATGATGTCTAGGGCTGCAGAAGAGTCTGTGCTGGCATTGATGAGGAAGAGGAATGATAACCCTGACTTCAGGGAGCTTACAGTCTAAGAGCAGAGGCATGCGAGTGAACGCTTTCACTGGTACACATGCAGTTGTAGAAGGAAGTATAAGGCCCAGAAGTAGCACCGAGGAGGAGTAATTATATTGAGAGGTGGCAGTTTGAAGATCAATGAAGGAAATGATGCCTGAGCTCTTTTTTAAAAGAAGGCACAAGGAATCCGGGCTTCCCTGGTGGCTCCTGCAGGAGACCTGAGTTCGATCCCTGGAGCAGGTGGGTGGCAACCCACTCCTGTATTCTTGCCTGGTTGAAATCCCATAGAGAGAGGGGCCTGGCGAACTACAACAGTCCCTGGGGTCGCAAAAAGTCGGCACGAGTGAGCGACCCCCGCACATACACACAGAGGGAATCTAGACAGAATAGAGTATTTAAAAGCATAGGAGGGTTTTTTGGTTTTGTTTTAATAGCACAGAGTGTTGGGAAAAGGGCAGGGAATTCAGTTTTGCAGGACTGTTAAAGAACAAGATAGACGAAGTTGAAAAGGGAACCAGCTCATAAAGGACTGTGCTTAGCGTTTCGGGCTTTGGTTAAGTGATGCAGCATTGCGGAGAATGTTTGAAGGGGCAGAATGAGACCAGTTTTTGTTTTGACAGTTTGGTGCTTGGACTGGAGGAGGGGTGGAGGGTTGGCTGTTGATGGACTGTTGGTGGACAGAGGTCTCATATGTGGATGGGATTCAGGAGGGAGCTGTGGGCGGAATGAGCCGGCTTGGTGATAGGGACTGGGCTGGAGGGAGGGTGGAGTCCGGGCATGGCCCCTCGGGATCTGGCCTGGGTGTGGGGGTGAGTGAGTCACGGGGCCACCTATTGGCATAGACGAGGAAGAGGCTACACAGATAGAGTTTCTGTTTCAGAGGACGGGAATGCAGGTGGAGGGACAGAATGGTTGGTTACGTGCATGGGCCTGGAGCTCGGGCGAAGAGTCCAGGCTGGGGACTGACCAGGCTACTGATTTATGAATGAGGTCATCAGGGTGGTTAGCCTCCTGAGGAGGGGCGTGGGCACTGTGGGGAGGGCTGTTGGAGAGGGCGTAGCCCTCGTTCAGCTCTCAGAGGCATCTGCTGTCCCACCCCGCTTTACCTGTTAGGCACCTGTGAGGCCTTCTGCGCTGAGCTCTGCTGCCGTCACAGCATCAGTGATTTCCATCCTGGCCCCAGGATGGGGGGCGAGGTGGGCAGGGAGGGGCACCGTGTGGCTTGTCTGTCTGTCCCCAGCGGGAACAGTTCATGAGCTGATTGTCCAGAAGTCCAGAGCAGCTTGTCGTTGCTTGGGTGATGGGAGTTTGATTAGATAAACCGTATGCCAGCGTTCCAAATACCTAGTACAGACTTAGTTTTGACCCCGCCAGTCTTGGATGTGTAGTTTGATGAATGGTATGCCTGAAGTGGCTCAGAAAATAACTTTCTGAGCTGGAGAGCAGAATTTTCCGAGAATGTTGTTCAGACGTCTCAGACCTCGGTTAAACTTGCAGAAATCGTTGTAGAAGCCCCTTGTTGCTCAGTGGATAAATCTTGTCCAACTCTCTTGCGACCCTATGGACTGTAGCCAGCCAGGCTTCTCTGTCCATGAGCTTTTCTAAGCAAGAATACTCGAGTGGGTTGCTGTTTCCTTCTCCAGGGGATCTTCCCCATCCAGGGATTGAACCTGGGTCTCCTGCATTGCAGGCGGATTCTTTACCGCTTAAGCCACTGGGGAAGCCCGTCGAAGCCTCTAGGTTAACTTTAACCCCAACCAAGCTTTCTTGTTACCCCAGACGGGTGATGCTGGGTTTCCTGTGGTGCTTCTTACCTGGCCTGGTGCAGCCTGGAGAGTAATAGGGAAAAAGGAAAGCCGTGTTCGGGGTGGATTTTTTTGGATTATGTTATTAAAATAATTCTCTTTAATAGTTGTACAGGTTAAGCATCCTAAAATGCTAGTTTTAAATGAGAAGGGGATTTTGGAGTTTGAGTCGGTTTACTTTTAGTTTATCTAATCTCTGAGGAGGCACGATATTTTAGAACACTTGGGGGTCTGGGGGGTGTCCATTTATAAAACTTGACAGGTTAAATCAGATCTCCTGTTTTATTACAGTTTTAGCCAAAGGTGATTTTAATAATTAAAGTGAAGTGGCCCATTTAAAAATTCCCTTCGGTAAAGAGCAGTGGCCGTAAGTGTTTTGGGGAAGTATGGACTGGCTGGGGGAGTGGGTAACTGGAGCAATGAAGATTACTCATTTTTAAAAATAAACTTTATTTTTTTAGAGCAGTTGAGGTTCACAGCAAAATTGAGCAGAATATGCGGAGATTTTCCCAGGCCCTCTGTGCTGCTCATCACTGTCAGCCTCCTGCACCGGACTCTTGTAGTTTTTTATTAGGGATGAACCTTCTGTGACACATACTTGTCACCCAAAGTCCATAGTTGCCATGGGACAGCGCATTGCAGTCTGTGGGTTTTAATAAATGTGTCAGGACGTGCATCCTCCCTTCTGGTGCCCTGCAGAAGAGTTTCACTGCCCTAAAACATCAAGGAGGGCGTTCTTAAATGACGTCACTTTCATCCGACTGAAGTGGTTTTCTGTGAATGTACGCCATTTCCCAAACCTCATCAGCTTCTGCAGTTTCTGGTGTGTCTTGGGTGGTGGCCCCGCGGTTGCCTGTGTCCCTGTGACCACGAACGCCGCTCACACTTGGGGTTCTCGGGGCGCCCAGACCCAGTGTGCCACTTCAGAAAGAAGTGAGTGACTCTTGGCAGCCACCCCCCCACCCCCACCCCCGAACCCGACAGGGAGATTCTGTGACAATGCACTTCTGCACAGCTCATTTCGGTTCTTTGACCCTTCAATTACTTTGAGACTAAGTTAAAAATCTAAGTGTCCAAAAACTGAAAATGGAAGCACCTCCTTCTCTAAGTAGGTTCCTCCCCTTTTTTTGTCTTGACTCCCTCATTCTGTCCTTTCCCAGCGGGGTTGAGTGGATGGAGCTCTCCCTCAGGGATGGATGGGTGCTGACTCAGCCTCTGTGGGGCTGTGTGTGTGTGTGTGTGTGTGAAGAAGGGACAAACACCCACGTGGTGCACACCCCACTCCACCCCTACCCCCCCGCCAGTGTAAAGATTCCTATTAAAAAAAAGTTGAGCTGTTAAAAATGTTACTGTATTAAAAATATTATAACAGTAGTGTATAATCGTTAAAGAGAAAAAACAATGCAGGATTGTATGATTTTGTTCCCCAGGGGAGTAACATATGTTGAAGGCAAGGAGTCTGGTTGTTGAATTGCAAAGGTGTGCTCACTGTCTTGCGTTCAGAACTGAAGGGAAGGCTGGGGTTTCCATTTGATGGTTTTTTTTCTTCCCTTGTGCAGCAGTTCCATCAGAAATGTCACTAACCTCTAATCAGGACCTTTGAAGCAGTTGGGTTTCTCCCAGCACTTAAGTGCTTTTCATGTTCCTAATGAGACATGAGACTCATTCGTCAACCAGCAGAGGCTTAGTCTGCTGTGTTAAGGCGCCATGCTCGGGGCTGGCAGGGGCGAGCTGTGCCCGCTCTCCTTAATGCACTGACAGCTATGGGCAGGCTCCAGTGAGTGACGGCAGTCTAGGGTGATGTAACTGAAGTGAGTGAAAGCGAAAGAGAGGAGGCCTTAGGCAGTCTAGGGTGAGAGAAAGTGATAGAGAGAAAGGAGGCCTTCCTGGAGCAGGCGGCACGGCACGCAAGTGTGTATTTGAGCAGTTCTTCAAGGC
Organism: Bos indicus x Bos taurus; assembly: GCF_003369695.1. Lineage (NCBI taxonomy): Eukaryota > Metazoa > Chordata > Mammalia > Artiodactyla > Bovidae > Bos > Bos indicus x Bos taurus. The sequence continues at coordinate 75,139,423 of NC_040087.1, read as the reverse complement.
GCTCTGGTGGGTCAGCACTCTCCAGGCCGACGGGTCTGCTCCGCGAATTGGCTGTAGGTTGGGGTGACTGGTGTAGTAAGGTGACGGGTTTTCCTTGCCTTCTCCCACTTGAGATGATGGGGAAGAGCAGGTGCGGGGCACTGTTGGTTTGGAGTAGGATACAAGTGTTGAAAAACGAAGGGGAAGTGTGATGGGGGCTTCAGATCAGGTGGTCTCTCCTGACTTGGATGGACAATCCAGACCAGTCCTGAAGGGGGCTTAGCTTCTTTCTGGTTTGCTTGAGGAAGAGGTAATAAGGAGCAATTGGAAACCTGGGTGGGCTTGATACGTACGGTATTCTGTGTGTGTCTTTTTTTAAAAAAAAGTTGAGCTTAGTCTTCATTCCTGATTCAGAAGAGAGATGTTTTTGTTTCCTTTTTTTAAATTGGACTGAACACACTTGAAGCAGAGTAGACAGTGTAGATGGTCTCATTTTCTTGTGCATAGTTAGAATCGGGCCGCTCAGACAAGACAGGACAGTTCTGTTTTACAAAAATGACTAGGAAGTTAGTGATTTTACATGGGAGCCAAGAGCCCTGGGGCTGGTTGCTCTGGTCCAGGAAAAGGATGGCTGTGTCCGTGAACCCTTACGGGAGGCCAGGGTATCAGGAAGCACAGTTAGACTTGGTGACAGTTAACTGGTCGTTTATCTTTTGAGAAGACAAAACTATAGGGGGGAGGCTGCTCCTCTTGAAAGTGGGGCAGGGAAGAGGGGTAGGAGAATCAAGCTTTCATGTTTTCTGAAGAATTAGCTCAGTTGGCAGCAACCAGTGGTGAAGTTTTGGTGAGTTAGGGTGACCACAGCCCCTTTGCGGAGGATGGAACTCGGCTGTCGTGGGGGACCCTGCAGAGTCACAACCCCAGTCACTAGAAATAATGTCGTTATGAGTTAAATGAGTGAGGTTCCTGTAGAAAAAGTCAGGGTCATTCAGTTAAAGAGTTGTGAGGGGTGACAGCCTGGTCTGAGGTTCCGCAAGCAGAAGCAGGGAGGGAAGAGGTGTGTGGCTGATGGAGGAAGTCGCTAAGCTTTGTCGATGGTTAGCTGATGATATTTCAAGGGGTTGCAGCAAAAAGTCCTTCTCGCTGAAGCCTTTGCGTTTCCCAGCCTGTGTCACCTGTAGTCTCAGGATGGAGCTTCCCATGCGGTTGTATTAGCAACAGCCCGGTTGCAGAGGCCTCTGAGTCGGGACCACTCTGGTCCTAAACCTGGGTCACGATTCCAGGCTTGTCTACTTACTGTTACTTAGGGTTTGCCTGAGAGATCAGAATGCACGTTGAAGGTCATGCAGTAGATTAAGTAGTTCATTTGTGTTTCCTAGAGAAAGACTTGGCATGAGGGAGGCGAGTGATGTGTGTATGTGGTCAGACGTGCTTTGAGGATAAACCCTTGAGATGGGTCAGCTGCTTGACACTTGGTGATTTGTCTGTCCATATCCAGCCATTAGTTGAAATTTACAGGGTGCCAGTTGTCTGCATTTCAGCGACAACTGCATGAAATTTGGCAGTCATGAGGCAGAAGAGGAATGCAGCTAAGGCTTCAGGTCAAACTGGAGTGGGAACCCAGGATCATTTGTTATGTGCAGCTTTCAAAGTTAATTTTCATATTTTATTCTCAGGAAAACTATAGTATACATATATGCGCCTTTCTGTCCTTTTACAGTTGAATAAACTAAGTCCTAGAGAATCAACTCACTAGTACGGAGGTGGGTTTGAACCCGGGCATCTGGCCTTGGGCGCCATGTTCTTTCTTCACACTGTGCCCGATGTTGCAGTGGATTTCCGTACTGGAGTGGAGACTTAGAGTGTGAGTGGAGTTCTCAAGGGAGAAGGGAGGGACTGGTGACCCAGCCCCATAGATGGCATCCATTCCCTGAGGGTTTGGTTGTTGTTGTTCAGTCACTCAACTCAGAGAGTTGACTTTGTGACCATGACCTCATGGACTGCAGCACGCCAGGCTTTTCTGTCCTTCACCATCTCCCAGCGTTTGCTCAAACTCATGTCCACTGAGTCTGTGATTCCATCCAACCGTCTCGTCCTCTGTCGTCCCCTTCTCCTCCTGCCTTCAGTCTTTCCCAGCATCAGGGTCTTTTCCAATGAGTCGGTTCTTCTCATCAGGTGGCCAGTGTGGTGGAGCCAGAGGGTTTAGCAGCAGATGGTTGAGTATGGGTAAGACCGCAGCTGGGGGCCCGATACATCGGAGGGATTGACTGAAGCTGTGAGGCTGACATCTAGAAAAGGTTAGCTGTTTGTGTTGTGCTTTTCTTTTCAGTTTGTTCAGTTTTGGTCAGGAGGAGTCGGTAATAAGGCCAAGATTATTGGGTTGATCGCTAAAAAAACTGGGGGCCTTGCAGAGAAAACAGTGATGGGCAGTTAAAGCTGACAGCTCCTAACCTCCCCTCTGCCACTCTCATGGCAACCATACCCTTTTGAGAGTCAGCAGACAAAAAGGTGTCTCACTGCAAATACGGGGAAAGCATCTCACAGTCAGTACCCTGTTGACGTTTTCTTTTTATGGGCATCCTTTTAAATTTTTACTTATTTTTGGCTGCGCTGGGTTTTCCTTGCGGTGCACGGGCTTCTTTTGTGGAGCTCCGGCTCTTGGTGCCCGAGAGCTGCCCAGCAGTTGCAGCTGCTGGTCTCCAGAGCACAGGCTCAATAGTTGTGGCGCACGGACTTTGTTGTTTCCTGGCATGTGGGTTCTTCCCGGACCAGGAATCAAATCCGTGTCTCCTGCATTGGCAGGTGGATTCTTTATCACTGAGCCACCAGGGAAGCCCTGTTGTTAAGTTTTTAATGTAAAAAAGTCATGCCTTCAAACAACCCTGGTGGCTCAGACAGTAAAGTGTCTGCCCGTGACGCAGGAGACACGGGTTCGATCCCTGGGTTGGGAAGATCCCCTGGAGAAGGAAATGGCAACCCACTCCGGTACTCTTGCCTAGAAAATGCCATGGATGGAGGAGCCTGGTGGGCTACAGTCCATGGGGTCGCAAAGAGTCGGACACAACTGAGTGACTTCACTTCTCTTTAAAACAAGTATAGAAGGAAGGAGCTCTGAGGTTCTTACAGGGCCCCAGGGATCAAAGCTCTAAGAGGGTTCACATGACACTCACAAAGAGTCAACGTGTTATGTTAGTTTTTAGTTGAGAAAATCCGTCTTCTTGGCTCTTTGGAGCTTGCTGCTTGGTTCTCGGTGTCTTTTTGGAAGTCAGAAACGGGACTTAAGTCTCCAGGCTGGAGGTTGTAGCACCTGCACTTGTGGGGTTGGAGATACGCAGGCTTTTTTGGGTGATAAAGGGCCCTTGTCTTCGGGGTGGCTGGAAGGAGGCCTGGCGAAAGGAGAGAGGGCAGTCCTCAGCGGGCGAGGCTTCCGCTGCCTCCGAGAAGCACCGGAGTTGGCCTCTGTTCACCGTGTTCTTGGCAGAATCGGTCACCTTGCGGCGATACATCCACAGCACCTAAGCTTTTTGACAGATCTGATAATTTCATCATTAAAAAAAAAACAAAACGGAAAAATCCAGAAAGGCTTTTAAAATGAATGATTCAAATGCTGCTTGATTTTGTGACATTATTGGAAAGAAGGAAAGCAGGTGTTTGACAGCGGAGGGTGGGAGGCTCTTTCCATCTGTGAGCTTGGCCCCTGGAGAGCTGCCTGGACTGGGAGGGACACCCCTGGCAGGAGAAGACCGTCTTCAGGGAGAAGTGATCAGTGCCCCGCGCAGGCCCCCAGAGGGCCTTCGTCGGGGTCTGTGGTGGGAGGCAAACCTCCTCTCATCGGCTGGACTCCTGCATCCGCCTCGCATCTGTCTTGTCACATCTTGTTCTCTGCCTGGAAGTGAGAAGCCACTTGTAATTAATTGTGCTGTCTTTTAAATGGAACGATGTCATAGAATGTAATTTATTTCTCTTCTTGTTCTCCTTGAGTGCATCCTAGAACGACAAAGATTTTAAAAGGAGTCCCGAACTACCTGTCTCTTGAGGAATTCCTATGAGCTCCCAATTTCTTTACACTTCCATGTTTCCTGTTTCGCTTTAGGAAAAAAAAAATTAAGTGGATTTGACAATAAATGCAGCTATGGCAGGAATTACGTTTTCCTGAGCTCTATCAGGTGATTTCTCTCTTTCGGTATTTTTGTTTTGTATACTGGTTCTCCTTACGGGGAGAATTACTTAAAAGTAACACAGTAATTAGTGTTTGGTGTAATATAATTCCAAATGTGTAATCTAATACAGAAGGACATTGGCTGCTTTTAGCTTCTTTATTATTGTCCAGATTGGTTTAGGGTAATGGGGTTAGAGATCTCTGATCTTCTGTAGCCAGAATGCATTAATCCAAGGATTGTGGACTGAAAACTGAATCTCCTTCCTGAACTTTAACACTGGCGTTTTTTGGTCTTTTAGTGTGTGTTCTGTACGTGATTCTGTTTATTAAAAATGGAAATGATATTGTTCTGCTCTTAGTAAATTCGCAAAATAAACTCGTCTTAAACAATGGGGACGATGCAGAAAAGCAGATGAAGTGAAACAGAACCACTGCTAGCATTTCAGTGTGCATCCCTCCACGTTTTTTCTGTGACTGTGTCACCTGCCCCCTCTCCACACACCACAACAGTTGGAGGCATTCTGCCTGCTGCTCTGCATTGTGCTTTTCCTTCTTAAACATCGAGATGCTTTTCCATGTCAGTAAATCAACACTATTTCGAGTGGCTGCTTGGTATTTCATTGTATGACTGCAGGGTAATTCCCGTAATTAATTGATGTCTGCTTAGGTAATTTGCAGCTTAAAAAGAAATTATGGAAATCTCCAATGACTCTGTGAATCTTTCCACTCGTCTTAATTATTTCCTGAGGATAAACCAGAAGTGAGGTTTTTTTTGCTTTTTCCTTATATCCATTTTTAGGTATAATACATATGTATATGTGGAATCATCTTTGCTTCCGTATCTAGCAGCTTCTGTGTTCCCTTTCATCTTTGCAGTTTTTCCATTTTTACACGATTTTATTTTTGTTCTGTCATTGTTTTCGGCAATGTCTTGTCTACTTTTTTGCTGCTCTTAATGTGATATTTATTTTGGTAATGATTTTATTATCTCTGTCTCCAGCCGTGTTGATTTGGAGATTTTGAAAAGAGAGTCCCACTTTTCTTTAATTTTGAGTCAAGAAAAGTATTTGTCTGAAATGTCTCCCCTCTCCCTTGGGCATTCCTTCTGCCTTTTCCCTATTGCATTTTTTCACCGTCCCTTCCCTCTTAGAGGCGTCTCTGCTTGTTTCTCTGGGGCTTGCTCTGGCCTGGGCGTCTCTGGAGGGGGCAGTTCCATCTGTCCGGCAGGGTGCCCAACGAAGTGCAGGGCCCCCAAGTCGCCTCTGTCCTGTACCCCTCTCCTCTGTCCAATTCGCTCTTCCTCCAGGTGACTCGGCCAGCATCTCCTAGTTTGATTGTAGATGGACCTTTTTTCTTTTTCTTTTTTTTTTGACCTTTTTTCTTATTTTCATTTTATTAACTTCACTGTGGATCAGAGGAGAGCAGCGTAAACGTGCCTTTCGCTTGCCTTCTTAAAAGAGGCTATTTTTGTCTTTTTAATAGTAAAATACATACGAAGTGTTAGTCGCTCAGTCATGTCCGACTCTTTATGACCCCATGGGCTGTAGCCTGCCAGGCTCCTCTGTCCCTGGGATTGTCCAGGCAAGAATGCTGGAGTGGGTAGCCATTCCCTTCTCCAGGGGACCTTCCCCACCCAGGGATGGAACCCGGTCTCCCACACTGCAGGCACATTCTTTACCATCTGAGCCACCAGGGACGCCTTCCTTTACTGGAAGTGTCACCTTAGTTCTGTTGAAGCCTGGGCTCCCTCTGCAGGACTGGTTCCTTCGAATGGGAGCTGGGACATCCACACTTGCCAGGGTAGGACCAGAGAGGACCCGGGAGGAAGTGCAGCTGCGTTTGTGTAATAGGTGGTTCATCTCGGGTAGAGTGCTGCGGGGATGACCTTACTAATGTCTGGCAGTAAACCATCTTGACGGAAGTCCTTTAAAGATCTGCCTTTAGGTCAAAGCTTTCTTTCACAGTGTTTGCTGAACAAGGTCTTGTGAGTCCTGAGTCATTCCAGTGGGTGGGCTGGGAAAGCAGGAACCCTGTGCTCGTGGGGCCCCTGATGCTCCTCTGGTTCTGTTCTGACCCGGCTCAGTCCCACTGGCCGCAGGTCTTTTATGGCAGGGATTTGCGGAGGTTGCCTCCCTGGTGCCCCTCTGGAGATTGCTGGAAAGAAGCTAGCTCTAGGGACCAACTGTGGGCAGGGTCTGGGGTCTGTGTGTTTGCAGCAGACCCTTTGGGAGCTGCATCTTGACTATTCCAGTGTGATATTTCCAGACCTCCCCATGGGAACTGGCTGGCATTCCCCCTCCCCTCCCCCACTTACCCGGGGAGGGGGCAGGGTCCTGTGTGGTACAAGATTTAGTGATGAATTGGGGCACTGCCTGGCATGGTGGGGTCTGTGCCCCAGTCGCCATCAGGTGCCCAGCCTGCTGCCGTGGGTTAGGAACCCCAGGGCTTGGCCTCGCTGACAGCGTGTTGACGGTGGACCAGAATGTTCTGTGGGAGAGCAGAGAGCCGAGGACCCCTTGTGTGAAGAGCAGTGCGTGGGAGTTCAGGCCCGGGATTCGTGACGGCTATTTCTGTGCTCAGAGGCCTTTTTTTTTTTTTTTTTTTTTTGCTTCGTGCTTCCGGAGAGTTGAGGTTTCTAACCTGTGACCTCTGAATCAAAGCTGAATAGTTGTGCGCGCTTCAGTTAAATGTATGCATACTTGCCGGCGCACTCCAGCCCCGGAGCGGATTTGTTGCATTATTCATTTGATTTGCCCTTCAAGTGCTGAGTTCTCTTTTGGGGGGGATGCTCAGTGCTGGGGGCAGGGGGTGAAGGGGGAGCTTTGGAGGAGGGCGGCAGGGGCTGTCCTTTCTTACTCAGCCAGAGAGCAGCTCGGAGGCCAACTCCCCACCCCCCACCCCGCACCCCTTTTCCCTGTGCTGGAGTTTTCTGACCCAGGGCGGCTTTGGTTAGGTGGCTTCCCCTGCACTCTGCCCGGAGGGTCTCAGACTTTGTTCTCTGTCCCATTACCTCCACAACAAACCTATTCTTCCCAGCCTATATGTTAATGCTCTGGAGGTTGAAAATTATGGGGTCTGAACTTCAGCTAAGCTGTTGCGGCTGGATACTGAGAGTTAATACTCAGACACGTGGATGGAGACAATACAGTGAAAGAGAGTCAGAAGGTAGGCTCTCTTGTCCACGGTCCCAGGGGTTTGCGTTGCGTCCCCTCAGTTTCATTGTGTGTTTTCTCCAAGAGAGGAAGATTTGATACAGATGCTCTCCTCCTGGAGATCAGGAGCCAAGAGGACTGAGTGTTTGTTCGTAACTTAATCTGAAGTCAGTGGACCGTCTTGTCCATTGTTTCCTGGGTCTGAGATGTCAGCTAAACGATGGTTTTCTGACAGACGGGTGTGAGGGATTACCGTTTTAGCAGTTGCGTTGAACCCGAATCTGCAAGGCTGGCTCCGTTTTAATGACCATCAGTAAAACACAGGGCTGGGAGGAAGTTGGAACCAACCTTCAGGTAGAGTGTTTGTTTTTATTTTTTGACTTTGCAAAGCATGAGTGTATCGTATTTGTCAGTCCTTTGCCCTTTACCTAACATATAAGAGAGACTTGGCACGAACGGTCTTTATTCAGCTGTATTTACTCAAGTTTGCTTGCCTTCCAAAAAGTTGCTTATTTTGGTGCCCCCCCCCCCCCCCCCCCGACAGAGCAGTTGACCACCTGATCGAAGGTCTGACTCATTAGATAAGGCCTTGAGGCCGGAGGAGAAGGGGATGACAGAGCATGGGATGGCTGGATGGCATCACTGACTCAATGGA